>NC_065587.1:79861032-80486032 GCF_024542745.1 Macaca thibetana thibetana
TTCGTGTAGACTATCCCTCCTTAAAAGTAAGTACATAATTTAAATAACTCAGCTGGATAGGAATGCTGAAGGGAAGGAATGAGGATGATGTGATACATGATTGGCCTGTCATTGATAATTAGGGTACATGAGGGTCCGTTTACCATTTTCTCTTTAAAACCCACGGGCAAAGAAGCAGTTATTCTGAAGTCAGAGGGTGGTTTACCTTTACAAGGAAGGAAGGGGTGGTACTCAGAAGGGCACCAGGGATGCCAGCCGTATTCTGTTTCTTGACCTGGGCAAGTGGTAACATGGGTGTTTGCTTTGTGAGAAATCATTAAGCTCTATGTCATTGTTTTCTGTATATATGTTGCATTTCACAACAAAATTTTTCCACACTTCTGTACCTTAAAAGATACTATAAAATACACGTATAAAAACACATGCTTACAGATTCATGAAAGGATTATCCATCATATGCATTCCTAGATCCTGTCTCATGCATACATTAGAGCACACAGGAAAGAGATGAACATGAATATCCCCCAGCTTTCTGCCCGATTGTTTGTCTCTAAGAGAACAACATAAGCTCAGTAGTCACCCAGACGGTGGGGAGAAGTTAACTAAAATATTTTTCATCTTGTGGGTGTTTCCAACCCCGGGTCCCTCTAATCAAAAAGTTCACATCTTCCTCGGAAGTAGGGGCAATAAGTGTTCACACATTTGTTCTAAAGCAGTTGCAGCTTTCCTCAGGACCTTTGCACCTGCTGTAGCCTCTGCCTGGCATTGGCTCCCACTGAAACTTGGCAAGTACTTCCTCACCAGCTGCAGGATTTGACTAAAATGGTACTTTCTCACTGCTAAAATCTAAAACTGCTATGACACATTTATTGACATTTCCTAAACGCCTTCTCTGTTTTAATATTCTTCTTTGAACTTGAACATTGTACTTCATTTTCTCTCTCTCTCTGTCTTCTCTCTGCCTCTGTTTCTCCTTTTGTCATGACAGTGATTTTTGTCCGTTTGGCTCACTGCACCTAGAATAGTGTCTGGCACATAGTAGATGTTCACTAAGCATTTGCTGGATTGATTGAATACTAAACAGAGAGAGGCAGGAATATATACTGATACTAAAGTCAGTCATTGACATAATAAACTCATTGTTTACAAATAGACCTGTTGGCTTAAGAATCAGTTTTATCTTATTGTATCATATTTGTTTTTGTTTATTTTGTAACTGCTGCAGGTAGATTATATTTTGCATGTTATGGGTTGTGGAGCTTAACCTGAGATCTTTGCTTGTGCCATGCATCTAATCAGAAGTCATGTTTGGAATTCCAAACACCAACATATGAGCCAGCCCTTGAAACACGACCTCTTTGGCGATAGAACCATACCTCAAGCGTCTCCTAGGTCAGTCTGTGGATTCCACGGCCACTCCCAAGTTTGTACTGCTGACAATTATTACACCAGTTAAAGGACATATTTTCTAGCTGATATCCTGCCGTTGTTATGAAGGGGATGGATTCTAATTGCCAGTTTCCTGCATTTTTCTTCAACATTTAGCTTTTGCAAAAAAAAAAAAATCACTATGAAAATTCCACACGTTACTAGGATTACTTCACAAACAGAACATTCTTGACTTTGGAATTCCCCCCAGACTCCGAACTGAGCTTATCCATACAGAAAGCTTGAATTCATTTGGAAATGGGAGGAAAGCAGGGCAAAATGTTATCTGCGAGCTATGCCATTTGGCTTCCAGTGGACACACGAAATGGACACACATCAAATGTCAACCGGGCTGATAACAGACAGGAAACACCGCTGCGGACACAGCAAGCCCGGCCTTCACTGGCAGCAAAAGCCTGGATGAAACACAATTGCTCTAACCCTGAGTCACCCCAGGCACGAACAAAACTAGGCCTGCAGGTGAGGATGCTGGATCATGGTGCTTGAGCATTTAAGGACATCACACAGAAAATCAGACTGAAGTCTGGCCAACAGGGAGGGCTGAGTTTATTTATCCATTGCTGAGAGATGAGCAAGGCAGAAAAAATAGGCCCTGGTTCCAAGTCTTCCCTGGCTCCATGATCAGGAAAACAGGACAATATATACAGAAATAAAATACAGAAATTTCCTCTTCACCATCATTTTGAATCTGTCCTGGCACAGATTTGCACTGACATCAGCTCACAGCAGATTCAGTATGAAATTTATCTTCATAGACATGTGACCCTTGGCTGCCAGTAGGCTAAAAAATATAGCCAACAGTGGGGCAAATAAAGATAAAGAAGTTTGTGGAGGACAAATACTGCATTTCCTACACACAGCTTTGTAATTCCCCTGTCCCAGCAATGAATGGAAAACAAATGGATACAGTCAGCAACCAGGGAACCTTTGGTGTGTTATCTGCACACTACTGCTTGTGAAGAAGTAGATAATCATTTTGCATGAATAGGGACAAGATGACTAATTGATATTACTATGAATAAATTATGTACAAGGCAAGCAGACAGAACTTCTCATAAAAATGTCATTTTCAACTCACAGGCTTTGTGCGCTAAAGTCCTTGTTCTATTTTCATATTCAGGCAGCTTTAGCTTAAGCGTTCAGGAAATGATTGCGTGTATATATGTGTGTGTGGTGTGTGTGTGAATGATTTATGATTTTTTAAGTGTCAGACTTATTGTTTTGCCTGCCATTCTTTTTTAAACACAAGTTAGATTTTTAATTAAATCACATATGTTTTGAACTCAATATGTATGTATATTTTACTTTGACTACCTTTAGGTTATGGTTTAATAACTTTGGTCTTAGTTTGCCAAAACTGGTACATGTTTTGCCCTTCCTTATTAATGTCTTACATTTATACAGCTGTTTTCAAAGCAGCTGTGAAGTATTTAAAAAATTTCTTCCCAAGGGGAAGAAACTTAGTATAAGCAATAAAAAAAAGAAGGGGGGGAAAAAAAAGACAAACATTCTTCTATGGAATTCTGTCAGTGTATTTCAGATAGACCAGGAAATCAGCTAAGCTAAGCAAACATAGACATTTTATGTGGCAAGAACAAAGTAATAGCCTTTTTACTTTAATAAATCACTGTCATAATTGTCCCAAAGTGATTTCATTTGAGAAACAGACTTTGGGGAAGTCCTCCTTCCCAAAATATCCACCTTATCTGCCTTTTTCTGATAGCTTAAATTCCACTGTTTGAGAGGGCTGTATAGAGCTAAAGGGTGCAAATATCTCTGCAAAGGAGGAGTCACTGAGATATTTACACTTCAGGGTGAGGTGTTTAATCAAATGTGATAACTAACTGGGATGTGTTTTTCTTGTGAAGCCACTAATTCTAAGATGGGAGGGGTGTCAAGATAGTGGTGGGAAGGCTTGACAGAGAAGGTAAGAAGGTGTCAATGACAAAAGTCAACATTCTCCTAATATGTTTTGGGGGCAGTGTATGTTTTATCCCTTGTTAGTCCTTTGGTCTGTGCAGCCTGAGATTCTCAGAGTTTAGTTTGAACACATAAGCATCTTGGGGTGTGGCAGCTTTTCCCAATGTCCTAAGTTTTCCCCTCACCCTAGAATTTCTGCAGTCAACCTCTGTTGTTAGAAAGAGATTCCTGATGGATTCTTCTTACGCATGTGAGCACGGAGGAGGCAGAAGAAGGTTTGAGAATCACTTGCAAGCTTATCCATTTGTCTATAGTGAAAATAATTTGAGGCCTGATGGGACACTGCTCCCTGGGCCTTCCTAGCTCTGCACCACTAAGAGAACACAAAGGAACATTGCAGTCTTCATTTTTAGAGGTGGCCTCTGCCTCTCCCATGGGCAACTACCCTCTCTGTCCAGGCCACCTGTCTCTTTGTTTTTCCATCCGCATGCTACCACATGGCCGAAACAATGGCAGAGTTGTCCATGGGCATGGTAGGACTCCGGGTCTTTTCTTACAGAAGGTCAATGCAGTGGTTGTGTGATGGAGAAGCTTCAGGGATTATGAGCTTAAGGTAGGCGGTTGGCATTCTTGAGTCTCTAGGAATCCATCTGTAAGGGGAAATATACACACACCATGGAATTTCAGCCAATCACGTTACCTTCACAATTTTAATATGTCTATGAACCACATATAGAGAATTACTTACACATTTTTAACTTCCTTTCTTTCACTTTCTTTGACTTTGAAATAAAAACTGAGCTCATCTCACTTCCACTTTTTCCTTCAACGTGCTTGCTACCATTTTAAATTATGTCTATTTGTGTGTCTGGCACACTGGACCTAATCAACACATATTTGTTGAATTTTACTTGTCTAGTGTTGTCAAAGAAATCTTTTCAAAAATATAAAATATGGTTCACCTAAAAATACAGAAAATTAGTCAGCAAGTTTTTTCAACTCTATTATGAGGGCATCTATAAAATGAAAATCTAGTTCCAAAGACAAATAGAAAATCAGGTTATGTGGCACTTGACAAAGAATACTGAAATACGATGTTTAGGTTAGACACAAAACTGGCTAATGTCTCACAGGACAATCAAATAGTCACCTTAGGAGTTTTTTTTGTTTTGTTTTTTCTACCCGACAGAGGCTCTTGCATCTTTACTGGATGAAAATCACCAACATCTATCTTTGCCACTACATGGCAAATTTAATGATAACAAAGACTGTGTCTTTTAATTTACACACATTAACTAAATTTTCAAGAAAACTTTTGTTGTATCCATAAATAAAGAATGAGTATTATTTTCTATCAATGGAAGGAAACATGCTATGGTTGTCACAACAGGACAGATCAGCTGAAAGATGTAAGCAAAAGATAAAGGCTTATTTAACATTGATAAAGCATACAGTTGACTATGCACAGATTTGCAAAGAGGCACAGAAAGCCTCTGTTATGGAAGGTCACACTTTTCTGGTCTTTGCTAGTCACAAAGGTGTCCCACTGCTAAAGACATGATCAGGATGAGGGTCTTATTAGGTTCTTCAGGGATCAGTCTTTGCCAAAAAATCTTTTTTTCCTCCTTCTAGCCCTTCCCACCAACTCTACAGGCTCTCATGCTCTCATTACCTGCCTGCCTGTCCAATAGGTGCACGTAGCTGAAAATGTATGCTTTGGGACACTGGTGGAAGATCTTTCTCCCAGGTGAACCATGCCCTTATGAAGCCCGAGTTTTAGGTCTGCTGGAGATCTATCCTGGCAGGCAACATAAAATCATTACAATGAATATTGTCTGCCAAAGGTTCTCAATCTAGAGTCTGCTCTTTCTCTGTTATAAAGGGAGATTAGCAAGTGTTAGAGAGGTGTTGAAGACATCCTAGCACGACATTGAGACTTTCCCCTATGACACTAGCAGGGTGACTGATGAAGAATAAAAAGTGAGTAACATTTTCACTAAGTGACTGTAATTGTTTTAATACCACATCTGTTTCACACATTGGGAGACATAGGGATGTCTAGAGATGATGACTAGCACCCTCAGAGGGCCTAACATTCTTATTTTTATTTCTCTGAGAATAGCATTTTAGGAATAAAAGAGATGTTAGCAAACTTCTAATCTAAGACTTTGGACAAAATATTCAAACATAGAATATAGGGACAGAGATTAGAATTAATGACTCCCAACTGTAGTCCAATGCTCCTACGAGTCTAACAGTGGCTTCTCTTAGAAGACTTAAGGGTAGCTTTGTTTCCTTTCTATGGAATTATGTTTCTGGGTCCATTGCTCTAGGCATAAGAGACTGGATAGGTATTAGGACTAGATGCTTTCTGAAAATGTAGGCAGAGACCTAGCAGGTAGCATTGAAATAGCCTTATTAAGAGGAAGTACAGCCTCTGGTGCCAGAGCTGCTCAGATTTTGTTTTCAGCCTCCACTTCTGACTATCTGTGTAATCTTGGGTAAATTATTTAACCCCTTTGAACTTCTGTTTCCTCATCTGTAAAATGGGGATGATATTTTGGCTTCTCTCATTGAGTTGTTGTGAAGATTAGATGAGTAAACGAAAAATGCTTAGAAGAGTGCCTGGCACACCATCAGCACTGTAGAAATGCTAACTGCTGCTGTTACTGGCCTGCCTAACTCTCTGATGGTTTCATTCCTCCTTTTGTTCTCATTCTACAGCTAATTCTGTTGGTTTTAGAAAATAGCATTTATTCAGTACTCAAGGTCATATTCTTCCCCACATGTTGGCAGAGGAGCCTGGATCCAGCCTGCTCGTAGAACAAAATTCAAGTAGATTGTGCTTTTGAAAAGGAAACAATGAGTACTGAAGGAAAGAAACCCAACTGGCATTTGTTCCAGGAGGACAAAATGATGAAAAACAAGCAAGAACTTGGGAGTATAGTAAACACACAGAAAATGGCTGGGCAAGATAATAAAGTAGATATAAAAATTAAAAAGTTTTAATTGAATCTAAACCTAAAGGGAATTTAAAATTGTCCTTAAATAAAAAATAAAAATTTGGGGATCCTTAATTAATGACCCTCATAAGACACCCTCGGTAGGAAATACCAGGATTCCTCCATCAAGCAAATGTTCTGATGGTCTCAATCCAGACGGCAGCATTCAAAATTTGGATGCTTATGATATGATCTGGTTTTTAGCTTCTGATTTTAAGGAGTGAATTCAGACAGATCTTCTGATGTAAACAAAGGGGTTTACTCCATTTCAAAAAATTATTTTGAAAAACATTCAGCTATAATTGCTATGTGCTAACCCCTATGGTAAGAGCTCACCTCAAGGAGTTTATAATCAATTAAGTAAAACACAGATCACATTAGTAAGTAGTGACAATGTCAAACACTTTAACAGAGGTGAACATAGGGTGTTGTGGTCCGTTTGTCATCAAACTTGGTCCTAGAGAAAGAAAAGGGACAAGATCACAGGAGGAAAACCCTGACACTCTGTATGCTGGTGAGACACTGCTTTGTTCAGTTTTGGGAGTACCATTTTAAGAGGGACGTCCAGAGGAGGAGAAGATGGATGTTCACAATAAAGGAAAGTGGCAGTGTTGATACTTGTCTAGGGAAAAGATGAGGAAGGGGGCCCTGATATCATCAGGAAGGCAAATTGGGAGAGTATCATGAAGAGCATCATGGGAAGAAGTGAATTCTGTCTCTATTGGTTTGCCAGGATGAGTGGATAGAAATAATAAGGAAACAGCTTTGAGCATATTATGATAGTCTGTAATAAATTATGCATGCTACTGACAGTGGAATATGATATATTTTGAGGTGGTGAGCTCCTGACCACTAAGGTGTTTCCTAATAACCACACCAAATGGCTGTCAACCAATTGACCTTACTATAGGAAAAATTTGAGAGTTGCTTCCAACTCTAGTATTCTCTAACTAGTAGAAAAATCAATTCAAAATAATTTTTTTATTTAAAATGATTCAAAAAGCAGATCTCTTCTACAAAATGATGCAAACGGGTGTCATCTGGCACATAATCATCAGCCAGATACATTTAGATCCAAATTCTAGCCCAACTTCTTACTACATAAGTGTGTGATTTCATATAAGGACATTCTCAAATAACTCTAAATTTAAATCATATCCTCAATCCACCCTCTTCCGTGGAGCCATGTCCCCAACAAGGCAGCTGCTAAGGTGTGAATTTCTGGAGCTTCAGGGTCTTTCAGGACCTTGCTTGTGTTCCAAACCTAATTGGTCTTTGCATGAACATTGTCTCTTAAATATTGTGTTAGATATTTTTACTATCACCCCTCCAAGGAAATAATTTGGAAGTGAGGAGTGGGAGAGGGAAGGTAGAGCTTGAGGAAGAAAGAGATGACATGAAAGTTAAAGACCATGTGGTTTGAGAGGACAAAGCAGAAATGGGTGAGGAGGTATAGAGATATAATGTGATGAAGGACAAAATATTACACGAACTGGGGCCCTGCAGTTCCCCAGTAGCAATGAAATAAACTACTTTCCAGCTTTGTAGCCAAGGGCAAATCATTTGACCACACCAAACCTCAACTTCCTCATCTATAGAATGGGGATAATGATAGCAACCTCGCCTCCTTTTGTTGTTGTGAATATTGACATGATCCATGAAAAGTAAGGATAGAATATGGCACAAAGAAAGCTATCATTACTATTGTTATTGAGTGAATCTGTGCTAAAGGCTTTGCATGACCCATATCATTCAACCCTCAGCATCCCTACTCATCATTGAAAAAGGTGGTAACTCCTAGGTAACAAAGCACATGATAAGGGGGCCCACCATTAGGGGGGACAGATCTCTACCCTGAGTTTGTGTTGATGTTATTAAGCCCATTATCACTCCAGGAACCACGGGTGGATGGCTGGACTGACAAAGCTTTGCTGCTATAGCAACACAGGCCTTTCTGATGTCCTTGCCTGATAATTTCTCAGGCGATGTTGTACATAATAAACATTACATGACCTGAAACCCAACTAGAGCACACTCAGCAATAGAGAGTTACCACAGCCAGTAAGGCATCAACACAGCACAAGAGATATGAGTAAAAAGGAATAAAAGGAATAGCTAGTCTTTAAAAAGTAGCTATGAAAATTGAATGCAGTCATAAAGGCCATTTCTAAGTGCTGCTATTCATAGTACAGATTTTGAAATTTATTTTGCATTTTTTTTTTTAATGGAAAGATGGTCAATGGTTAATTTCAAAATCAAGGTAGATGCAATTGTGGGTAGAGGAGGGAATCACGTCCTAGGCATGATTAGTAGGCACAGGAAGAATTCCTAGAGAAATAGGGAAGAGAGATGAAGGGACTTTGAGAGACATTTTCTAGGTATCTTCTGTTCTGCTTTTTAAATTCATCTCCTCACCTAGCTGTGTTATTTAATTTCTTACATAAGATTTCATTAGGCCTCAGCTCTGGGAAAGAAGTTCTCCATTAAAACCCAGCAATTAATTGATTCAGTGTCCAAGATTGCTGTCTGTCTGGGCCAGTCAGATTTAATACTGATGGAGACTTTGACTCCAAATTACATCTGGACAACACAGTGTTCTCAGAAAAATATGGTAACATCCAAAGAAAATGTACCTTCCAGGTGCAATTGCATTTGAAGATAGCTGGGATCAAGGCTTCTATCTTTATTGGGATCAAGTTAACTCAAAATATCATCAAATCTCAGGGCTCAATCAATAATAGCTATTTGACTCCTGGGAGACAGGTTTCAATTAACCTTCAAGGAAGCTCACCTTGGTTTTTGTTCTGTGTTTATTTATTTTTTCTATTCTCTTCCACATTCTTGGTTAGGAGTAATGACCTACCTTTTCCCATATGGCTAGAAAGGGGCTCTTGGCTGTACTCACAGTCAGCGATAAGAGGAGGAGTCAATAATAGCTCAGTAGTGGACCATGTAAGGAGAGACTTTGAGATCCGGCATCGTCCTGATACAAGTGAAGATCTTTATTCAAGTACTGATTTTACCTTTCAGGGATCTCCTCTCTCTGTCCACCTTCCCCTGGAGTCCAGTACATTTATATTGTCCCTGAATTCTGAGCTTTCTACCTGGGATAGTGTTTCAAGGTCATCCCCCAAATAATAGACCAATTGTTTCCTCGTCTGTCATCTTTACCATCCCAACACATGCCTAGACATCCATGTGCTGCCCCAAATTAAAGCTATTATTCAACAATTGCTTGGGAAGGATTTGGGCAACTCATTTCATAAAGAGTACTCATGGCTTAGTCTGACAGGGATTTGCATTGCATAAAAATATATATGTGTGTGTATATATATATATATACACACACATATATGTGACATTTAAGACATACTGGAGAGGCTACGGTGGAAGGGATTTTGCCAGTGGAAAGTGTTGAGTGATAAGAATTGACCAGAAAGGAAATTTAGAGTGGGTGTCTATTGTGTTGTATCAAAGAAAAGGTATTATATGTGGTTAGAAGGCAGAAAGAAGTGGAATTAGGAAACTCTGAAGAAATGCTGTCAGACTTTGTGGAGGGAGAGGTCACCCACAAAAGAAGAAAAAGGAAGCAGAACTGAGGACTGCTTTGCATTTGTTTAGAGACAGTTGTAAAGGGTGCCAAGAACATGGTGTGAATCTGAACAAACAGAGTGGGGTGCCCAAGTCAGGCATGAACTGGATGCACCTTCACTGATGATAGTGGCTGGAGAATGAGAAAACTACAAGCAGAGGAAAGAAGCAGCAATCAAAGGTGCTGTGACCAGCCTGGAAGTTGGTGGGGGACTCACAACCCCATGGCTCTCTACAAATAATTCTTTTCACTGGTCACTCCCTTTCTACTCCCTGATTCATCTAATCTCTGTCATGGAATTGAGTGGTCCCATGATGTGAAAAGCTCTCTTGCAGCCATTTCTTTTGAAACTCTGCACATTCAGGTTTGGCTTCTAACTAACCAGCCTCTGATCACCTTCGTGGCTTTGCCACCAAGCAGCTTTACAGCCACCAGAGGGATTTCATCTACTTACGCCTTGTCTAATCTACAAGTAAGGGTAGACTAATATAATGCAGGAAGGTTAGACTTCCTTCAACATAAAATATGTGGTGGGTTTCACAGATTCTCATATTTAAAAATAAAAATACTTGAAAGATATTTGAAAACCAAAGATCTGGAGCAACCAAAACAAACCTTTAAGTGGTCCCAGTCATTCTGCTTTTGTTAATGAAATTGTTCTTGGCCATAATAATTTCTGATTTATTGAAGATTGCTTTCCTATAATAATCAGGCTGAACCCTCATCTCTTGATATTTTGCTGCTATGATGGCATAGAGAGGACCAGAAGCATCAGCCTAGGGGAGAGAGAAATTATGTCCATGATAAAGGTTTTATCTTGACTTTACAGTAAGTTTGTGGGGGAAAGAAAGAGGTTTCAGTTGACACTAGCAAGCAGTAATAGTAAATGGTAACCTTTTAACATAGCACTTACAATGTGCCAAGCACAAGGCATATAAGAATTCATTCCATTCACACAGCAAATTCTATAAAATAGGTATTAGAGCCCCATTTTACAGATAAGGAGACTGAAGCACAGAGTAGTCAAGTAGGTTGACCGAGATTATGCAACTATTAAGAGATGAACCTAGGATTTAAAACCAGGAATCTGTGACTTGATTCAATGAGCATAAGATGATGGTAGGATCATTCACTTTTAAATCTCTTGGTAAATATACTATTGGGACAGAGAAATTTCTCCTGCATGTCAGTTCACTTAAGATCAGGCTACTTAACATTCAGATTAAATTCCCAAACGACTCTGCAGAAGATCTGGATTGCTAATTAATCTGAGAGTTGGCACTGTGTGGGAAACTAATAAAAAGAGTTCTGGTAAATTCCATTTTACTTTTTCTGATCTTGTAATTACTCTGGCATGAGAAGTGCTTATAGAGAAAACTATTTTAGAAATCACTAATATATTACATTTAGTATTAGTTTTAACTTTAACAAGCACCATCCTTCAAAGAACTCCCTCTGGACAGAGATGGAAAGTGAAGCCAGAGGGTTATAGTAAAGTGACTTCTTCAAGCTCCAAAGTAAATGATGTCACAGAAAGGTCAACACTCAGATTTTCTGACCCCAGATGAAAGATTTTCATATGAACTACATTGCTTCTGTATTTCAATCTCTGTCTCTCTGTCTCTTTGTTTTTGTATCTGTATTTCTCCATCTCTCTCTCTCCCCCTACTTTCAAATCAATAATCTTAGCATCTGTATAACTCAATTCCCATGGGAGTTGAAGCAGAATGCTTGAAGGCACTGCCTAGAGAGGCACAAGACTGAGCAACCATGTCCTGCAGATTCTTCTCCTAAAGCTTCCAAGCAGCTCCTGACTACCTCTCAATCTCATGATCACTATCTCAACTCAGGACTTCACGAATTCAGACTTGGACCTCAGCCTCGGGTTCACCTGCCTCTATGCTTCCCTTTTG
Organism: Macaca thibetana thibetana; assembly: GCF_024542745.1. Taxonomy (NCBI): domain Eukaryota; kingdom Metazoa; phylum Chordata; class Mammalia; order Primates; family Cercopithecidae; genus Macaca; species Macaca thibetana. The sequence goes on from NC_065587.1 coordinate 79,872,909, forward strand.
CCCAGTCCATATCCCTACCATTTGCAGTTTTATTTTATTTTATTTTATTTTATACTTTATTTTATTTTATTTTATTTTTTTGAGGTAGAGTCTCGCTCTGTCGCCCAGGCTGGAGTGCAGTGGTGCGATCTCAGCTCACTGCAAGCTCCACCTCCCGGGTTCACGCCATTCGCTTGCAGTTTTATTTTAACACTCCTCATTTAAAATTTTCATGGATTTTTGTTGCCCTGAGGCTTACTCCATAGGTCTTTGTTGTGCAGAAGGCACTTGGGGTTTATAGGTAAGGCTAATTTCTACCTGTTTCGCTGTATGCCGGGCTGTCTTTACAGATACTTTAACAGCTGTTAGTTTCTGAGGAAGAGTACACATATTCTGAGGAAGAGTATACATTTGTGAGAAGTGAGCACAGTGTTCTCATTAAGAATATAAACTTAAAATGTAATAACCTGAGCTTGACTTCCAGCTCTGCTCCCAATAGCATGGGATGGCTGAAAGGTTAGTCGGAGGATGTTTGGTCACTCCCATGTCTGGCAGTTGACAGGTGATCAGCCAAGAGCTGGTTGACTCTCAGCTGGTCCACCTTGGATCTCTTCCACATGGCCTCCCATTTCTAGCAGGATAGTTTGAGCTCATTAACATGGTGGTCCCAGGGTCTCAAGTATGCAAGAGAGCAAGCCCCAATTCACAAATGTGTTTTAGTCCTCTGCCTGCATCACATTTAGTAATGGCCCATGGACCAACACAAGTCACATAGCCAAGATTTAAGGGACATGAAATTGACTGTACCTCTTGATTAACACGAAGGAATCTTGCACAATCTACCATGTATTCTAAGTTTTAGTATCCTTACATGAATAATGGGGTTGCTAATGTTTGTTTCTGAATCATAAATTTGGAGTGAGAATTAAATGGCATGAAATATGTTAAGTGCTCAGTACAGTACTTGACAACTAAACTGTACTTAATTGATATTATTCACTGTTTGCATACAAATGTGAATCCTGCAGCAGTTAAGATGCAAAGAACATTCTTTAACCTCTTGGAAAATCTAAGTTTTCACTCCATTTTTGCTATACAGTTTAATTCAGATGGCTTCTCCTTCTCTTTTACTACCTTATTCCAGAATATTGATGTGTGAGTCTAAAGGATTTACTTGATTTCTAGTGGGGGTCACTTTTAAACAACCTGTGGGGCAACATTAACATATGTAGACATCACAATGGGCCACAATAGGTTAAGAAACTATGGTTGAATTGTGATGATAAAAAGTACCTCAGAATGTCCTTTGGATTTACTGGCTTCATTATAGAAGAATTATTTGGATAGGATTTTCAGTTAAATTCACAAAGCCCATGTTTTTACATTGAAGTCAATTTATCAGAGTTGTGAGAGGCTACATCTGGCTGTGCTCTAAATAGTATGGAAGACATACACAAATTGGTCTTACGTTAGAATACAGAAATGGCTGCAATTATTCCCTTCTCTGGATCCAGATTCTCAGTGTGATTTTGCAGTTCATCCAATCAAGAGAGTTAATGTCCATTTCCCTATACCTTGAATCTTGGCTGGTCTTGCAACTTGTTTTGGCCAACAGAATGCAATGGAAGCAATGTTGTGTGAGTTCTGAGTCTAGATACTGAGAAGCCTTGCACACTATTGCTCTTGAAGTGAGTCAAGCAGCATCTGAGTGAACAAACCTGATTTTGCCTGCTGGAGAATAAGAAGTGATGTGGAAGAGGAGCAAGGCTTACCAGCCAACAATCAGCCAGCCCTTGGCAAGTGGCCTGCCAACTAGGAGGCATGTGAATGAGGCCATCCTAAACCAGTCAGTTCCTAGCCAAAGCAGCAGATCAGCACAGGCCCATGAGTGAGCACAGCCAAGATCAGGATAGCCTGCTGAGCCTAGGAAAATTGCCCAGGCAACTATGTTTTCCGATGGTTTTGCACAGCAGAATCTAATTGACATAGGACTGACGGTTGCAACTCTCAGCATTCTCCTTGGCAGGCTTCATGAGTAACCTAATAACTCATGAGACCCAGATGACCCAATATTCTAACTCTACTTAGCGTATGAATGTGACTTGGTAGAAGAAGAATTAAAACATGTGGCAGATAACGCAGTGAAACCCCGTCTCTACTAAAAATACAAACAAATTAGCCAGACTTGGTGGTGGGCACCTGTAGTTCCAGCTACTCGGAAGGCTGAGAGGTAGGAGAATGGCGTGAACCCGGGAGGCGGAGCTTGCAGTGAGCCGAGATCGCGCCACTGCACTCTAGTCTGGGCGACAGAGCGAGACTCCGACTCAAAAAATAAAAATAAAATAAAATAAAATAAGAAGAAGAAGAAAAGAAAAGAAAAAAACACGTGCCAGAAAATTCTGCCATTTTTTCTGTCACAAGCATGGCAGAGGGAGTTTCTATCTACATTCCTTTTTGTGCATGTATAATACACCCACGGACTCAATACACGGATGTTTCCTATGTGCAAACATACCACAAAATGTTTCTCTATGGACAATGTGGCACAAAATAAATAGCATAATTTTCAGTTAGAACAAACTAGGTTTTCACCTATATTATTATTGTGTGACCTTGAGAAAAATTATTCCATCTCTTTGAGGCTCAATTTTTTTCCAAATGCAAAATGAGAAAAACAATACTTGTTTTACCATATTAACTGGCACCTTGGGATTACTACGTTAAAGCACTATTTGTATCCTGGTTTAAAGCTGGTCTCAAGCTTTTTTAGCCTCCTCCTATTGGGAAGTGTCGTCTATGTCCTGTTCCCTTGAATCTGGGCAGGTTCTATGATCGCTTTTACCAACAGAATAAGGTGGAAGGGATGCTGTGTCAGTTTTCAGGCCCAGATTATTAGGCACTGGCAGCTTCCACCTCCTTTCCATCAGTTTTCACTTCCTGTCTGTTGGAACTCACTTTCAGAGCCCTGAGCTACCACATGAGGAGATCAATTACCCTGCTGAGAAGAATATTTGGCGGCCCAGAGACTACGCAGAGAGGGAGACGGTCTCAACTGAGATCGGCCTTTCAGAAATCCCCACTAATGAGCCAGGCATGGGAGGAAAGCCACCCTGGACCTTCCAAGCTGGTCCAGCTGCCTGCCAAATACCAAGAGTGACCTCAGGTGACGTCACATAGAGCAGCAAAATCAGCCAGAGAAACCCTGCTGGAATTCCTGACTACGGAGTCATTACATATAATAAGATAGGTATTGTTTTTAGTCACTCAGATTTGGAGTAGTTTGTTACACAATCATAGATAAGGAGAACAATTTGGTGCAGGGCAGGCCCTTGGGACACAGAGTGATTGAGCCTGAGGGGTTTCCCGTACCTAGTGCAGGACTGTCAGTGCTCAAACCTGGAAAGTTCCAGGTAAAAGGGAGTGAGTTGGTCTCCCTTAATATGCTAGAGATTATCATTTTGTTATACAAAAGTGAAATTAAACAACTTTGTGGTAATTTCATTTCTAGCAAAACTGCACTACGTTCACCATGAGATTTGATACCTTCCTAGGAGGTGAGAAATATTTCCTGATGGAAATACTGCACAATGCTGTGTTTCATAGAAGGCAATCTCCTGAAAATCAGTTCTACTTGATTTTCTTATCTATGAGAGGCAACTTTTTGTTTAATAGAGGCTTTCTTTAAAACCCTCATACATGAATAAAAAACAGCAATGTGAGTCCCCAACAGCATTTCAAATTTAAGGATCAACAAAGCATTTTTACTGAACATTTGAAATAACTTTTATTGATAGCTATCTCCCAAGTCTTGCTAGAATTAGTATCCTTTTGATTGTTATTTGGGAAAGGCTTTTATAATGTATATAATTACTACCTTATTTTTTCCTAATATAAATTTATATCATTAAACAGTTTAGATTCTATTTGTATAATTGCCAAAATAATGCTCTGTGTTGAAAATTTAGAAATAACCAGAAAAGAATAACAATATGAAAATATTTTAAATAGATAAAGGCATTTTACCTTTAACTGCTCTCCAGTCATCATTAAAGAAAAACAAAAGAAATAAAAAAAAAAAGGAATCTGCATTGCCAAAGACATTGAGAGTTCTTTAAGTCTAAAATGAGGAAAAAGTGTGAAAAAAATTGATGAGTAGAATGATACTTTGACGCTTGGGCAAAATCTAGGGAAGATAAAGGACACCAGTATGTGCCCCTCCCTGCACAGCCCCATGCAAAGTCTAGATTTCTATGGAAGCAAGCGAGAGGCTCCTGAATTACACACCAGTGTCTTTTAACTGAACGATGGAAGTCCGAGATGTGAGTGGTTCATTCATGAAACAGAGGGTTTCCCTATAGACTTGGTCCTACACTGCCCAATGGCAGGAGGCCAAGAGGCTCAAGGGGAAACTCATCTTTGCAGTAGACATACTAGACAAAAGTATGCCAATATTTTGAACACTTTTGACTTCTCCTGCCAAATTGCTTCCCAGATAGTTTGTAGTGATATAGATTTACACAAACCATGTTTAATGAGTTGCATTAAGTATTATCATTCTTTACGTCTTTGCTGATTAGGGCAAAAAATACAGCTTTGCTTTTTGTATTTACAAGTGTATTTTAAAATTTGGAGTGAATTTAATTCATTTTCCACATTTACTAGAGATTTATATAATTTTTTGTTTCTGATTTGCCTGCTTATAACCTATATTTGTGTTTTGAGTGTCTTCATTAAGGTTATGTTTATTCATAACATTATTTGCCAAAATTATTCCCAGAGGGCTTTTTTCTCTAATAGTTGTATTTATTTATATTTTAAAACCCCAATTACTTCTTCTTTGGGGTGATTGGAGAATTTAGCAGAATAGAGAACTGGCGTGATTTCCAGAATGTTATGGGATTCCACAGTCTAGGCCTCAGTTCCAATGTACTAGGGATGCCTGTCTATGTTCAAAAAGCCCCATAAGAGAAAACCTCTCTTGAAATTTCTATTGTTCTATTCAATTTTCCATTATCTCAAATTGCAGCTTTTCACCCATGCAAATATAAAGACACTAACTTTCGTCTCCAGTACTTTGCAAAAGTATTTCACACAGTGGCAGCCAGCCCTGCCTACTGGCCAGTTAAGAGTCTGCAACTAACTGGCAGCCACGTGCCCAGGATGCTACTGCAATGGTGGAATACTTGCTCTTAGTTTGACTAGTTTCTCTTTGTTCTTTTGTGGATGCGTATACTAACTGCCACAAAGGAGGGTGCAGGGACTTTGGGTCTGAGGAACCCCTCCTGTGGATGGATTGGGCGTCAGGGGTCTGTGAGACTCAAGCCGGTGTCTGGCTTTATCTCTCCTGGAGTCCAGGACTGCACATAAATACCACCCTGTGTTCCCAAGAAACAGTCTGCCCAGCCTGCCCGACCCTCGGGGAGTCTGGCAAAACCGAACCAGCTCATGGTTGCTAGAGAATTGCCTGCTTTCCCATCTGAACTCCCCACCCTCAGCTGGTAGGGTTTTAGGGTGTGTATTTCAGTTTGTCAGAAAGAGATCAGTTCCTGTGCTGAAAGGCAAGCCCGGGGCAGTATTTGACAGAGCTGGGGACACCAGGAGGGACAATGACCATGTAAGTGGTTCTCACGCTGGACCTGGCATTGGGTGCCAGCTTGCACATTAACTCCTTTGACGGTACTTTCGCCAGTTTACTCAACATTCTCAAGGGATGGCTTTGTCAATTGTTTCTCTGGCTGCTATTTTGACAGTCGATAGCCCCTTGATGCCAGCTTAGGCTGTCTAATAAGAAAGAGGCCAACGTGAAATTTTAAACCCAACAACTGCTGGATGTGGTGTGGGGTGGCTCCGGCTCTGTTCTCTCCCTTTTTTCCTCTCTCCTGAATGGTAATGGGCCTTTATCATTGCACTTTTTTTCCTTATTCCCCCTGGCTTTTGGGAAGGGGAATCATGTATTACCCTAGGTGGGTCGGCATCAGGGGAGTGTTGAAACTTCCAGCAGAAACTGACAGAGGATGGCAAACAGATGCAATTTATGATATTAAGAGGATTCCAGACAAATGTCTATGTTTGGGTTATTCTTTATGTCAATTTCCAATAAGCAGCAACAATAGACTGGATAAGAATCAGGCTCTGACATAAACAGCATGGCTCCTGGAGAGGGAATTTATGAACAAAATCTCTTTCCTGTAGTCGCATTGACAAGACACACAGACGTCACACCTCCATGTTATTTGTAAACAGTGGCAAAAGAAAGGAACAGAAATAGGAATGGCTTCCTTCTCTAAATCCCCTAGTTAGGCATGTATCTTAGCATTCCAGCAAAAGCACATTCCTGGCATCCCCCTAGTGTCTGTTTACGAGTCGGATCCTCTTTTTAAGAACAAATCTACAGTCTGAAACTAGCTACCTTAATATTGCCTTGATCCTTCTAAATTGCTCATATTGCAAATTATCAATACAACTTGTAATTTTTACCCATTGAATCTATTTTCATTTTAACTACCACACTAAGCACCATTTTGTGTTTTACCAACTGAAACAGTTTGGAAGAAATAAGATGTTCATTTTTCTTTCACTGACTCTTTAGCCCAAATTAAAGTGCAAAAAGTTGAATGTTTTTAAAACATGTTTTTGTTCTTTCAAAATCAAATGTAGTAATTTTTCTATGCTTCTATTTTACAAAATAACTTCTTAAATTTTTTTTAATTCTATAGAAGTATTAATTTAAAATTTTAATTCAAATTAATGTAGATTTTTTAAGTATATGATTGCTAATATTTCAGGGTTTATCATAGTCTACTATTTCAATTAGTAAGAGTAGTAATTGATGTATAATTTGTATTAGCTCAGAGGGCCCAGTGTTAACATATTTCTGATAAACCCGAAAGCCACAGAAAAGCGAAGGGGCAGAGGTAACTCATTCAAGAATTTAGCATTAGAAGTTATACCTAATGTAAATGACAAGTTAACTGGTGTAGCACACCAACATGGCACATGTATACATATGTAACAAACCTGCACATTGTGCACATGTACCCTAGAACTTAAAATATAATTTAAGAAAACAACAACAAAAAAAGTTAACTTTCAAAACAAAAAAACAAAGTCCCTGTTACTCTCCTTAATTGCCCTGACCACACCCTCTTTTTGGGAAGTAAAGAGAATAACACACAAACCGGAGATTAAGTTATAGTCATCTGATATTAAAGGGGAAGAACATTTTAAAAATGCATTTGCTGATCATTGCCACTTGCTTTGCAGAACCTAATACATCCCCCTCTGATAACATCAAAGGAATTAAGGCCCTCTTTATGTAGCAAATGCTTTTCACAGTTCAATAACCATTCCTGTTGCTGCTATAATATTTCACTCACATTTCTCCATGCTCAGAGTAGGCCTCAGAACTGGAACTGTTTCATTGCTATTGAAAGCACCTTCATCTCTCCTTGCCACATCGTACTGCCTTTCTCCAAATATTTGCCAGTCGTAATAATTATATTCCTCAGTAAAGTGGAAAAATAATTCTTCTGTTTTGTCTAGTTTCTGAGATATGGAGAATAAAAATGACCTGCTCTGGAGTTATCATCCTTTTTCCTCTCTCTGTCTAAAGAGCCAAACCAAGAGGCAGTGGTGAGTGGCTTGACACATGAACCAGAAACAAACAGCAAAAGACAGGAATCAAAAGCCCCAATGTGACTGCAATAGAAACCATTGTTCAAGGCACTTCCTGGGAATTATTTAGGGATTATGGTGTCAAAATTGCTTAATCTGTAGGAAATACCCCAGGCCTTCAATTCGCATCAGCAAATATGTATTAACTGCTTACTCTGTGCCCAGGACTGAGTGAAGAACTTAGGGGAACAAAGAGAAGATATAAGTGCATTGCTGTATAAGCAAAAAGTGTGAGCAGACTCTACTGAAGGAAGTAAAAAGGGAGGTGTGTGCCCCTGTGCATATATTATCTTCTTCATATCTTACTAATATTGAAGGTAGGCCTTCTCAGCTCCACCCTAGATCCCCCTTAGACAAAACCAAACAAGAGTTTTCTTGCAGGTTGGTCGTTTCAATTATTAGTTTGAGGAACAGACACACTGAAGGTTTTGAAACCTAAGAAGGAGGAATCATTAAAAATCAACGTCTGTCAGACAGAGCAAAAACGAGATGAGGCAGGACTGAAAAAGAATCTCAGATCCTTAAAAGGACTGTTATGAAGACCTAAGGGGAAAAAAAAGAAGAATGGGAAAATAAACTAAATGGGATGTATTTTGTATGTTTTATTTTAGCAACACCAGAGAGGAAAAAAAAACCGAGGGATACTCTCAAGTCTCTAACATTTAGGAAAGTCTTACCCATGTTTAGTTTTCATTTTTTATTCTACAAAATCAGAAGACCCCCATCTAATTTTTTTCATTAAATCACCTAGATAACTCTCAGGTTTCTAGACCCATTCCCACCCCCCTCGTAAGGAAAGATTCAGCCAAGCTTGTTGTTTTAAAAGGTTTCTAATCACAGGAGAACCACACTCAACTTTGCTCATTTCCTGTGCCAATTAACAGCCAGGAATGGTTGTCTCCCCACTGTTACCACAAGGAATTCCAGGGACTGACCCTTTCAAACTTGACTCCCGGTCCCTGGGAAAGTGGCATCAGTTTTGGAAAGAGGCAGGAAGTTGGAAATCCTGAGGAGTTACAGCCCAAGAGCCTGAGAACCAGAGGGGCAGGGCCCCAGGAGTGAAGGAAGCTTTATTTTTATTTCTGAATTTTATTCTGTAATGAAAGTCTGGGTCCTGGGAATAAAACAACAGCAAAAATACCTTGTTTTATTGGGCACTCAAGGAGATTCCTGGGCCTGGTGAGCACTGTATAAATCTGCCAAAAGGGCCCAAGTGTCCTGATCCCCAGAGTTTAGATGAAGGGAAAGAAAGCTCCCAAGGTTGGCTCAGCAGAACTGGAGTAGGGGGAGCAAGAAGCCCAGGATTCTCATACAGGCCTAGGCCCCACACTTACAGCCTCTCTGACTTCCTCAGAACCCAGAGGCCCAAAGTGAGAAAAGGAAGTTAGAAGAGAAAGAGACAATCTAAGAGAGCCAGAATTCTGATTGATAAATTGGAATGGCTGACACCAAGTCAGGAAAAACTATTTTCCCTGCTTGGAATGATTACCCTAGTTCTCTCTGCTTGACTGAATCTTTGAAGCCCTTCCTCCTGCAGGAAGGTGTCTCTGACTATTCCAGTATATCAGTTATCTATTGATTCAGTGATCCTGTGTGATAAACTACCAAAAACTTCGTGTTTTAAAACAACCACCATGTATGAGGTTTCCAAGTCTATGATTGGTCTGGGAAGTTCTGCTGACTTGGGTCAGGCTTGGATGATTACACTGGGGCTCACAACATGATTAAGGTCAGTAGATAGGTGCCAGCTGGTCCAGGATGGCCTGGCAGAGAGCCACTCAGTTCTGCTCCATGTGGTCTCTCATCCTCCAGTGGGCTTGCCCAGTGTTGTTCTCATGGTGACGATACAGTTCTCTGGGAGAGAGAGGAGGGTGCAACCTCTTGAAGCCAGATTCAGAAAAGACACAATATCACCTCCACTGTATTCTAGTTGTTAAAAGTAGTTAAAATGCCAGCCCAGATAGGGCAGGTATTGAAATAGACCCTGCATCTTGATGGGAACAGTTGCGAAGCCATGTTGCAAATGGTATGGATATATGGAGGTTCTGAAGATTGGGATTATTTTTGCAATCAATCTATTACAATCAACTGCTGCAAATTTGTTGAGGCCAGAAATCCTGCATCATGTTTACCACACTGTCCCTTGCTTTCAGTAGTTCTCTAATTAAGGATTACTAATGTTGCGGGACTTTTCCTTAGTTCAGCTAAAGACAGGGTCCTTGTCACACGAACATGAAAATGTAGGCCAGCAGACAATTTGAAGAGTGAGAAAAATGGGATTTATTGGACAGAAAGGAAGAAAAGGGGAAACAGAGACTCTTAGCGAAGGGAGAGAGTGTTTCCTGCCTGTGGGCTTCCCACACTGTAGACTGAATTCCAGGTTCCACTCAGGAAGAGAAGGGGCCAGGGTCCTCCCCACTGCAAATGGCGAGGACTTCTGTGGTTCCACCCGAGTGCACAGGCTGATTGGAGTTTCTCTGGGGACCCCTTCCCTCCTGACTATCTCACTAATAAGAGCACTGATTGTATCTCCAAATTAACAATAAATACCTGGAGGATAACAGTTTTCTTTATTCCTGTACCACTTACAAGGTTTAACATTGGACTAATCATTTTCTTGCTAATTTCTTCCATTGTTGTTTGAATAGTAGTGAAAAGTGACATCCAGAAACTCGAGACTTTTTGTTTCCAGAGACACTATTTTTCTAGTACTATGTTCATTTTACTTACTGACTGGGACTTAGGGTTAAGAAATGTACTGAGCTGAGCACAGTGGCTCATGCCTATAACCCCAGCAATTTGGGAGGCCGAGATGGGTGGATCACTTGAGGTCAGGAGTTCCAGCCAGCCTGGCCAACATGGTGAAACCCTGGCTCTACTAAAAATACAAAAATTAGCGGAGCACAGTGGCAGGTGCCTGTAATCCCAGCTACTTGGGAGGCTGAGGCAGGAGAATCTCTTGAACGTAGGAGGCAGAGGTTGCAGTTACCTGAGATCGTGGCATTGCGCTCCAGCCTGGGTGACAGAGTTTATTTATTTATTTATTTTTTTTAAAAAGAAAGAAAGAAAAAGAAATGTACTGCCTGGGTTCCTGGACTTAAGAAACCATGAAGACATTTTGGTGTGTAAAATTCAGCAACACATTTCTTTGATTGTGGGAAGGAAAAATGTAGGGAGACAAACATCCAAATTTCTATTCCAAGTCACCCTGCCATGGCTTATATTTTCAAAGAAGCATGTGGTATTCTTCAAAGTATGCACTAGATCTAGATCTTGTTCTCATCTCCTCTTTCCTAACTTCCTTCCTCCCTTGCTGTCACTCAGAAAGCAGCAGATGAATTCCAATCAGCACTGTCAGCTAGCAAAGGGAAGGTCACAGTCAGTAATAACATAGGCAGGCTCATAACAAGATGTTTGAAATACGCCCCAGAGCTATCAGATGAAGTAGTGGATACTAAAGTGTATTCTCAATCTCATCTCTTTGTTTAACTTGACGTACAGGCCAGCTGTTCAGCAGCCTTAGGAAACAAATGCAGGAATAACTAATTAAAGGAAGATGTTTCCAGGCTGAGTGAGAGGAGAATGGTGTTTTGATGCACAAATAGTTGGCCTCTGTCATAAAACCTTTCTTCCCCTCTCTGTACCACAACCATTGTGAGCACCACAATCCAAGTGGAATTTCTATAGTCACTCAAGATATTGTAAAGGGTGGTTATGACTCCATTGTTTGGGAGTCCACACAACAGACTTGCCTAGGGGCATGTGCTGCTAAGAGATCTCTTGCATGATGGGACTATGACTTCCATGCCTCCCAAAACGTGTCTACCTGGGGTCTCTCATATGCCATGGACTTACCCCTGGTGAACACTGGTGAATAAAAGACATTTGGCTATTGCCCTCAATAGCTTACAGTCTATGAGGGAGACAAGTGGCTGAACCCTTTGCCTGAAACTTTCTTTTGCCAAAAAAGCTTGAAAATTTATTACCTAGATGATATGATTTGGATCTGTGTCCCCACCCAAATCTCATCTTGAATTGTACTCCTGTAGTTCCCATGTGTTGTGTGAGGAAACCGGTGGGGGATAATTTAGTGACGGGGGCAGTTTCCCCCATACTGTTATTGTGGTGGTGAATAAGTCTCACGAGGTCTGATGGTTTTATCAGGGGTTTCCGCTTTTGCATCTTTCTCATTCTCCTTTTTCCTGCTGCCACCCATGTAAGACGGGACTTGCTCCTTCTTGTTTTCTGTCGTGACAGTGAGGCTTCCCCAGCCACATGGAACTCTAAGTCCAATTAAACCTTTTTGCTTTGTAAATTGCCCAGTCTCTGGTATGTCTTTATCAGCTGTGTGAAAACAGACGAATACACTAGCGTAGACAAGAGACCAGTGCCCCCTTTTGTTAGACTGTCACATATAAAGAAAGTCTCCTCTGTTCTCTTCTCCAGGATAGTTTGTCTTCCCTTCTAAGACCCACAACATCTTACATTTCCTACCACTCTTGACTAATTTATGCTTTTACGCCTATTATCACTGTATCAAATTTCTATGATGCTATGGTAAAGAAATAGGAAAGCCTTTGCCTCACTTTTACTTTAAGGCATTGGATTGCAGTAGTCACTGGATGTATCCACCATGATGATTTCATTCCCTTTGCTGTTCTCAATGTGTGGAGAAAAGGAATTGTGTGATAAGATTATTCTAATGGATTAAAGGAGGAGACATAAGAATCAATGCCTACAGAGGCCAAGCAGGAGATGAAACTATGATATGAAATGAAATGTAATAGGCGTTGGTGGGCACTAGGGTGAAATGAAGGTCAAATGCCCCACATAAGAGGTTTAGCTGTTAATCCCAGCCAGTTGTTGCCATGAGGGATTGTGGTCCTATTATAGCCAGCACTTTCAAATTTTTCAAGGGTATACGAAAATCTAGATTTAATGTAAACTCCCTCAATTTTTTTAATCTTGAGGAATAATTAAATGTGTTTTTCTTTCCCTTGTAAACAATGTGTAGGCCACACAAAACATGTCATTGGATGAGATATGGCTTTGGGACTGTCAACTGGGTTTCCAGAACAAGGAATCTAATGCTGCGCTGAGATAAACCCTCTGCATCTTCTCTTGCATGGAGATGCAGGCCAGTTGAGTAAAATGTGAACCAGAAGGTCCTTTCTCCAGCATTTAAAATCCAGAGAAGGGCCCTATAGCTCTACCAGTCCATATGAATCTGTGTAGGAGGAAGCAAAATATCCCTGAGGCATGGATGTCAATATGCCAAAGATCTGAAGCATGGATGTCAATATGCCAAAATTTTGCCTTGTCCTGCCCTTGTGTTATAATTGTCATTGAGGCATTTGAGTTTGATGAAATCACGTGTGCACCTTGCTGTGTCTGGATGGACTACCTGTGTACTTTGGATTGAGCCATCTGGAAATGGTAAGTTCCTGGGTTTGCCTTCTGCAAGGGAGGCAAAAAAATTAGTCTCACCAGAGGTGAGCTAGGGTTGTTGGCTGTACTCCAAGGAGCAAGACTTCAAGCTGGCTTCGAATTGTTTCCCAAAGCAATAGATCTATTCAGAGATTCCTTTTGGTTCAGTTTAAAGAAACCACAGAAAAATTTGCAAACTAAACTCACCAAGACAAGATGATAATAGAAAGCAGACTTTTCTTCTTTGGATGTCATAGCTGATGGGAGCATCTTCAAGGGGGCACTGGAGCAAACCATGTTTTGTATCCTAAAGGTTTGGGGGAATGTGGAGCTGGCAGGACTCTGCTTTGAGGAGTGCACATTACACATGCTCCAGAGCCTTGGCACTTTATATTCTTCACTGCCTAAAATGCTGTTTGGCTCTCATCATTATAAAGACCTGCTCCTTTAAGATTTTTATGCCCCTGCACAATCTCCTCACACAGTGCTCCCTTTACGAACTTATCTGCAGTAGCACCTGCCACTATCCTTCTTTCTCCCATCTGGCTTGAGTTTACTTCATGAAACCTCTCACTACCTTCTGCTGACATTTCCTTGCATATTAGTTGTCCTCTCCACTAGAATATAAACTCATCGAGGATAGGTATTTGTTATAGATTCGCTCCTGTTTTCTAATGCCTAGAAAGTTTGCAGAACTATGTAAGTACTCAAAATATGTGGTCATTGAGTGAATCTATAGCTTGTCGTGTATATAGTAAGGCAGTGTATATTTTGAGCTAAGCAGATTACGGCTGGGTCTTCCCAAGCATCTTGTTTTCCTGTGTCACATTAGGTGCCAGTAATGAACACATGTACTTTCCCATATCTGTATCACACTGAAAAGCTCTCATATATTCTTTCATTTATCTTAAATTTTGTCAGGTTGATTCAACTGCTTTTGGTAAAATGATGCTTCCAGTATCCAAAAAGGAAGACTTGGCCGGGCACGATGGCTCACACCTATAATCCCAACACTTTGGGACACTGAGGTAAGAGGGTCACTTGAGGTCAGGAGTTCAAAGCCAGCCTGGCAAACATGGAAAAAACCCCGTCTCTACTAAAAATACAAACAAACAAACAAACAAAATAGCTAAGCATGGTGGCATATACCTGTAATCCCAGCTACTGGGGACACTGAGGCAGGAGAAATGCTTGACTCCAGGAGCAGAGGTTGCAGTGAGTTGAGATTTTGCCACTGCCTTCCAGCCTGGGCGAGAGTGAGACCCTTTCTCAAAATAAATAAATAAATAATAAATAATAAAAAGGAAGACTTAAAATACTTTTATCTAAACCGTTCAAAATATACTTGGGCACTCTAAAGGCCTTTCTTAAATTAATTCGATTGTTTAAGTGTGCATGGATGGAATCACATTTCTTTTCATAGATGAGTAGATCTAAAATTGAAGGAAGACAAATTTGTAGGCATTAGTGATTATTTGGAAAATAATAGCTTCGGTCATTGGATCAGCTTCCCACCTGTACAACTCACCAATTTCTAATACCAGCATTTCAAATTTTTGTATCCTTTATTTTACCCATTCATTGCCCTGTCTTAAACACGAATTCCAATTACTTTTCTTTCTTTTTGAAAACTGACGTAATTTTTAAAGCATGTTAATGAACCAAGAAGAAATACTGTTTCTAGGCATTTTCCAAAGCTAGAGTTCCAAGATTTAATGTTACTCTAAAACAAGTAGGCAATGTGAAAAGAAAAATCAAACATATCATGCCTTTCACTTTATTTCCCATACAAATATAAATATATTTGAAAGTCGATATTGCATTCCAATACATGCAGGGAGGTGGTGGTAGGAAGAGGGAACCAGAGGATAGCTGGAGCTGGGCAATCACTTGAATGCTGGCTTACGGCAACCCTTTGTCAAATGATATTGATCTTTGGTTCCAATCTCCAATTACTAAATAACCAAATTAGGCATATATTCTTTAAATGACTCTCTGTGCTGATATGAAAAGGACTGGAAAATATACCAAGAAAATTACTATCCCATACATGTTTGGCTCCAGCATTCTGCTAAAAAAACTCTTGTTTTTGTGGCAAAAGACTTTCTTACTAAATCCAAAGACGATTTCCCAGCCATTAGCTTTCTTGTCTTCTCAGCAATGTTTGCACTGGTGACTCCTCTTCCCTTCTTGGTACCTGACCAACCTGTAGTTCCATAATTCAATGTTCCAGTTTTCCTCCTACCTTCATGAAATCCTTTCTCTGCCTTTGGTACTGGCATCTCTTCTACCCATCCACTGGATGTTGGCTTTTCCAAGGCACAGGTCTAATTCTCTTCTTTTAATCAATAATCTCTTTTCAGGAGGTCTTAGCTACATGCTTCCCTTCAATTACCCACTTATTATGAGCTAGAGTCTTATCTCCAGCCCATATCTTTAAACTTTTAGACATTTAACCACTTGTTAACTTTTATTAAATGTCTCAAAGACAATACAAATCTAACTAGTGCAAAACCCAAAACTTATGAGCTCATAACCTGAACTTCCTCTAGTCTTTACATTCCAGGTCATGACGTGCACATTTATCCTGTAATGCAAATCACAGTTGAGTCCTCTCTCTTCTTTATCCCTTCTCCAAACCAATTCCAACTTTATTTGTTAATAAATCTCCATTTTGTTCACTTCTCTCCAAAACTATAACTGCTACTCTAACCTAAGCTATCACTTTATTTTTACGGAAAACTGCAAACACTCCAAATGGGTCTAACCTCAACTATTTTAGCTCCTACCTTCCCCCAATCTACTCCCTTGGGGATACTCAAAGTAGACTCATTACCACCAGCTTCAAACGCATGCATGGTCTCTCACTGCACTCTGGATAAACAGCACACATTTAAACCCCACGGAGGCCTTCTTTTCCAGGTCTCTGTCCACCCCTCAGGCTTTGTAGCATACGGTGAACTCTCTCTTCCTCCATGTAAGCCATACCAATCTTTATTTCCTTTTTCTTAGTGCTCCTTTCCATCACAGGGTCTCCCACGTGGTCTGGTGTTCCATCTTTCTTAGGTTTTCTCCCCTATACCTAGTTAACTCTTATTTTGTCCCTCAGATTTCAACTCAAGGCCTGCTTTCTGAATTAAATGTCTCTCACTCCTGACCAAATCAAATCCCATAGCACCTCTTCTTTGAGTAGTTAACTCAAACACAATTTTATTTTTATTTGAGATATTATTATTTTTGTGCTTTTTAATATCTCATCAATTATTTGTTAATGTCTGCTCTTCTCATAGACTGCCAGTTTCATAAAGACAGGAGCCATCTCTAATTTTCCCAATATTCTATGTTTACTGTGTAACAGGCACATCACTCATAGTTGTTGAGTGAAGGAATAGCGGGAATGGCAAAGTAGTGTTTATGTTTAAACTTCTTTTCAAAGGCACAGGCAGATTAAGGGTCTGCATACCTTTGGACCCCTAGAAGAGAATAAAAACCAAGGCAGTGGTTGTGGCCTGGATTTAATGCCTCTGACCCTCAAATGTGAAGATGTTCTGGAACTGCAGTCAGTAGACTCAAGCTGAGAACGGAATGGAGGATCCGTCAGAAGTCACAGGAAGTGAAGAGGGATGTTGCCCAATTCTTTTCCTCCTCTACTTTATGAGGAACAGATAATCTTCTATCAGCCTGGTGGATTAAATACATTCTCTTTAAAAGTTTCTGTTCCCCTGATAGCAATCACTAGAGATTCAAAGCAGGAAACATACAGTCTTGGTGCTAGGAGTGGAAAGGGGAAGGACACTGAATTTTACTGAGAAAATCGGTCCTAATATCTAAAAACTGGAAGGTGAAAAGCATTTACCAAAGGGAAATGTGAAAAGTGGTCCCTACAAAAATCTTAGTAACTAACTGCGTAAAGCTTCCTGTGAGCTGTACACACGCAGCCACTCTGGTCCTGGGTTTCAGATAACCTCTTTGCCCTTCCTATAAAACCACTCCAAAATCCTTACACTGTTGGCATTCACATGAGCTCTCTCAGGATATTTCTTACATTCAGAAGTGATACAAGTAACCTCTGGTGGACTATGTGCACAGGTTTCTGCTTCAAAATATAAAGTCACTGTATACATACTGTTTCTTCAGGGCTAGATAAATAACTGCCCTGATGTTCCCATTTGGAACAAATTGAGAGCAGCCCAATGCAATACATAGGGCCTTGTCAGTAAACAGAAGACATTTTTTAAATGTAGAAATATAGTGAACCCTTGCACTAGGACTAAACTCAGAATGCAATCTTTCTTCAGAACAACACATCTTAAGGTTTTCCCAGTTCTGCAGAACAGAGACTCATCCAAGCTCTAGCACTGGTCTTTGTGAATGCCCCTTCCTTTTGTGGTTTTGCTTTTGACCTGTTTGGGTGACTGGGATGACAGGGACTGGCTCAGATAAAAATTGCACTGTCCAAAGTCATTTTTATTTAACATATGCAATATTTCTAAAGCATTGTATTTAGTTGCCAATGTCTAAAAGTTAAAAAAAAATTATGTAAAATTCCAGATTCTCAACCTCTTTTAAAACATTGTCCTGATGACAAGAATCATCTAGGCATGGGTTGCGCATTTTACTAAGGTATGTGTCCCCAGGGTGCCACAGTCTTCACCGCACCATATTTCCTTCATTGATTTGTTTGTGCTACCAAAATCTATCACTGACAATAGAGATATTTACGACTTTTCTTCCTCGAATGATAAGCAGGCCAAAGTTTAAGCCACAAAGAGTGTATTTGACAATTCTTAGTTGGCTTCACAGTAGTTTTTGAGGTCTTTTTAGCATATAGCCACTAATGAAGCTCTTTAATGGCCTATGGCTACATCATGTCTTTGTCACCCTTTGTATTCCTGGGACTCTACTCTGAACGTATGTCAGCAGCAAACAATTCTCTTGTTCTATCCATTACTAAAGTTAGGAGATAACTTTTAGGGATGATCTCCAAGACAATAACCACTCGTTGGAAGTGGAAATCATGAGCTTGTCCAGTGGCACAGAACATTTTTCTCTCATGGAGAGTTTTGAAAATCTGTTGCCTTTATATACAATAAAGATTATAAGTACAATAAAGAGAAGAATGGTATGCATCTCAAGCTTCAATCTCAAGAATTTATCTGGCGGTAGTGAGCAGTACAATCTTAACTTCTCTTTAATTTTGTCTTTTTCAAACTAACTTCTCCCTTTGATAAATTATATGGTTTGAATGTGTGTATGTCACATGAAAAGATATTTGAAAGATATTTAGATTCTTCTTTGGAATTATGTAAAAGAAGCATTTGGCTATAAACATATAACTGGGTCTGAGGTCATGTACATACATTTTTTTCTAGTTGCAGCCAAAATCAGGTTTGGGGGTTTCTGATGAGCTCTTTTTGTGGTTATTGCTATTAAAGAAAAATGGATCTTTCTGCTGCACGCTTAGAAAACCAGACATTATCACCACTTGATTATTTATTTACTGGTACAGCTTGTTTCACTTATTAAAGAAAAGACAAGGTTGAAATTGGATCTATTCAATGCATGTTCGTGGCTTTATGTGTCTGTAGATAATAAGCAGCCTTGGGTGTTCAGTGTTGACTTTCTAGGCTATAATTGGCATCATTTTGATTTCTGTTTGGATGAGCCCACATCATTGCGGAGTCTGTAGCTTTAAATAAGAAAACACCTACAAAGATGAGAGGGGCAAAAATGTTCCCTTTGGAAGCATTAGGGGAGGGGGCAGGAAGGGGAAGCTTTTGTTCAGTCACGGAAAATGGACGTGTGTCTCATGGTAGCCGCAGTTTAAGTAAACATAAACTCTGAACCAGAAATCATACCCGCCATTTCCTCAGCACTAGCAATACCAAACCAAAATATAGTTTTATTTGGCTAACCCCAAAGTAGGATGTGGGTGCCAGCCTTGAAAACCACATGATCAGGTTTCCAGCAGACACCACCAGGGCTATGCTTTTGTCTTAAGCAAGAAAGTCACCAAGGCAATACTCCTTGTAGTACCATCATTATGTTTAGCAAACAGATGCAACCATAACAACAGTTAACTTCAGAGACAGCAGTTCACTACAGAGAGAGGTTGAGAGGATCTTTTACCCTTTTTGCATAGAACCTGAGCTATCCCATATTATCTCTACTGAGAGAAGAGGCATTAAAAGAGAGGCAATGAGAACCTAGGGCATAGGCTTAAGTAGGGGGGTGGATGGGGAAAGAATCCTCCCATCTTCTTGTGAGTTCTAGAGTTAGCCAATCTGGAATCCATGTTCAGAAGCATCACCTTGACTTCTGTGGAAAGTAGTTTTTTCCAAGCTGTAATCCAGCAATGAGCAAAGCATTAAATTGTGATTTCAACATGTCCTCATTTTGTCTTTTCTCTTATAAAGAAGATTCTTCAGGGCCCGGGTTCATTCCAGTCATCCCAAGTTCGGTAAGCATCCAGCCAGGGCTTGCTGCTTCAGAGGTTTTCATGGTGTGGTTTTATTTATTTATTTACCATGAAGTTGTTGTTTTTCCCCCTTCTCTGGAGCCAGGGAGGGAGGAGCAGATGATAGAGTTGGGTGCCCCGAGTTAATGACTAGCCCTATATTCACAAGCTCATTTACTTTTGTCCTCACCTGGCGCCTCAATGCTGCCAATGAGTGGGAATTAATTTTATTGAGGGCCACTCAGTTCCTTAAAAGAAAACTGCTCACTTGGCTGGAAATGCTTTGACAGAAGGTAGAGCAGCCGGTCACATTCGAACACTGTGTCTTCTAGATTTGGGAGCAGAGGGGGAGTGGCGGATTCAGGGGAAGGAGGGGACCAAGCAGTCATTTCACACGAGCTATTATGGGGTGGCCCAAATCCCAGCAGAGTCCATCAACAGGCTCTCGTGCTAAAGACACAGCCTGTTGTCTCTTTATCTGCCACTCCCCACTAAATCTGTGCATGACCCCCCAGCACCCTTCTCAACAATCAACTGCCCATAAGAAGGTAATCATCTTATGGTGAATTGGAGAAGAAGAAAAGACGCTCTAGGAAAATGTTATGATAATAGAAAACTCTTCAGTGTTGTAACCATCTGGTGTGCTGCAGTGACAAAGAAGGCGATAATTGAGTGCCCAATAACTTCTTTTGGCCTGAGATAATGGGCACTCACCCTGATTTGTGTTCTTCACAAGAGTAATTCGCCATCATTTCACACCACATCTGCACCCCATTTCCTCTGTCAATACAGCCTTACACATAAGTTACCACACTTAATTAAGTCCACATCATTCTCCTCCAAAGAACAGAAAAGTTTGCGCAGAGCCCCGAGTGGCCGAGAGGCACAAATGAGGTTTTAGTGACTCTTGTTTTATGGGAGAAATGGAGATTCATGAAGGGCTCATGCCACCAAGGTTTGGCTCCCGGGTGGGGCAGGGTGGGACTGTGTCTCCGCAGCTTTTGGCTGGGCAACAGCTGTGGATAAGCTTAGGCAGGCAGCCCTGTGGCCAGGCCTGCTAGGGGAGGGGATGCAGACCCCATTGTCACATAATCTTGCTTTTGAAATTGTGCTACAATTGATTCCATCTGATTTCTAAGGTGCTGTCACCAGTGCATCATTAAAAGTCCTTTAAGAAACTGGAGAATAGACTAGATCACCAAAGGCGGCTTTGTCAGCCCCCTCTCTCTTTCTTTAGTGTGTGTTCCCTTCCAGCTGACAGAAGGGGCAAAGCCTATAAGCTCAGGACAATTAACAAGGATAATTTCATTTTTCTTTAATCAACAATGCAAAGTTACTGGGAGAATCAAAGCAATGCTCGTCCTAAGAGAGGGTTTTTAAAAAATCTTTATTTCACCATCTTCTTGAAGTGAGAAGAATCATTCCACATTCTTATGGTTGACCATAAGATTCTCTTTACTAAAAGGTTTATTAGGGGTGTGTGTGTGTGTGTATGTGTGTGTGTTTTCTCCTACAAACCACTCCTAGAGGCTTAAAACTTTCCTCTTCCTAAGAGGCTTGTAAGCAGCAGACAACAAGGAAGACTGAGCCTAATGAGAAGGGCATTAATCAACCACCCAAGTACCAATGGATGAAAGCAGAGATTCCTCCAGTCTCCCAACTACCTTAGCCATAAGTAAATTAGCAACTCTTTATCCTCCCTTTAAATGATAAGGAGGGATCCGGTGCAGGGATCTTTAAGATATTTCCCACAACAAGTGTCAAAATACGCTGAAAGCTCCCAGGGGTCCAACTCCCACACACAGTATGCCCTTCATTTGTTTATCTAAATGCTGACAAATTGCAGTATTTTAACAGCCTATCTGTGGGCTTGGCTTCATTTGCATGGCGTGCCCTCTATCTTTGAGCCGATAATGAGGCTCAACATAAAGCCCTCATTGAGGGCTCTGCAGAGGCTGACAGTGATGAATACAGAGCAGGAGAATTAGGTGGTTTAGAGAAGAATATGCTATTGTGTACAACCCCTATCCCTTTCTCTTCCCTGCTGCTCATTTTCAGGTCTTTCAAGGAAACTGCCTCTATACCCTTTCTAG
Source organism: Macaca thibetana thibetana (assembly GCF_024542745.1). Classification (NCBI taxonomy): domain Eukaryota; kingdom Metazoa; phylum Chordata; class Mammalia; order Primates; family Cercopithecidae; genus Macaca; species Macaca thibetana. The sequence goes on from NC_065587.1 coordinate 79,894,539, forward strand.
TTAGTGTCTTTTACCTTCCTTTCACTCTGAATGGGCACCATCTTCCAAATCATCAGCTGAGCCTAGTGCTATTTTAGTCACTATAATTATGTTCCCATTTTATCCTATGAAATGCTAGAGGTTTCCTTTCACTATGAAAACCACTGAGAAAAGCTGGAAAGCATTGTCCTGGGAACATGCGGCCCCTCCACCCACTGAATTCTCAGATACTCTATTTTGCAATGCAGAATCCAGCCACCTTCTGTTGGAAACATTCAGCCACTGTTACTAGACAGAGCTGTCACTGAGGACACTGTTGAGATGTGGCTGATGGTTGGGGAAGTTACAGAAATTTAGTAATTCAATTTCCTTCAGAAATTTAGCAGTCTGAAGGTATGTGCTCAAACAGCTAATTTTGGTTAATGGTGTTTATGTTTTTAAATTGAACACAGAGAGGATTTAGCTTTGTCAGAATGAGTGATGCGACATAGGGATTTTCTCTAGGGAAGAGTGAATTTCCTGTCTTGGAAGGCATTCCTCAATGTGATGTGTGACAAAACAAGCTTTTGGTGATGAAACAATTGGCTTATAGCATAATATGTTTGGAAAAGATCTTATGGATAGATGGATCTGACTGATCACTTTATTTCTTCTAAGGGAAGAAACCCAGAAGGGGAAGAGGTTTGTCCAAAGTCACACAGCAAGTCTGTGAACTAACCCTTTCTCATACAAAGGTCCAAGAAAGAACATGATCTTGCTGAATGAGCTCGCAGAAAGACTCACATACTGCTATGCTTTACTGCATCTCAGTTTCTGTCATCCACGGCTCTCAACTTGTTCCATTTTGATATGCCTTGGCTCATAAAATCTCTTCTTTTACTAGAATCCTTTAAAAGGATCATCCGTAATTCTCAGATCTCTGCCTCCTCTGACCCTGATTCTGGGATCCAGGATTCATTCTCCCTATTTCTGTAATAATGAAGTGGGTTATCCTCATTTAATCTGCTTTCTTCCTGTTTTTCTGGTTAGTTGACCTTTTAGGTACACCCTGAAATCCTAGCTTTTTGGACTTCCCTACTCTCCCTTGCACACTGTCTAATGGGATGCACAAGACCTTGAATTTACTAGAAGTCATACATGGTCAGCAAAATTATAATGCTGATGAGCAAAAGGCCTACTTTGCCTGAGAAATGGCTGAGATTCCATCCAGCTCTCTTTTTTCATGATGCTATGGAACTCCAAAAGTGTCTTAGAGCCTGTAATCTTTAAATGTCTGTAACAAATTTGGGTCTATGCCCACATCTTTTTAAATAATGCCTTTTATTTTCTCTACTTATTAATTTAGATACATGCTCATCCAAGAACGTGTGGAAATTAGAAAACTGTAGTTTAGTCCTCACCGTCTCTAGTTCATCAATCTGATCATTATTAATGTATTGCTATGTATGTCTCTTCACTTTTTCAAGTATACCAACATTCTGTTCTTACTATAATTTTCAGGCCTACATATTTCTTTCCATTGACATAACTTTAAAAAAAACCATACACAAACACTATATAGTACATATTATGGGCCTAAGAAGTATTGTTTACATAAACTGATAATAAATGGCTAGCAGGTCCCATGAAAGAAGGTGAACAACAATAATTTAACGTGTAATGGTTGGTTTGTATGCAAAGGAAAGTGGAGAATTGTTATTACAGAAAAGCACACAGTTATATAATTGCTTTAGTTATAAAGTCAAATAGTTTCTTCCCTTGCATTTTCTGTATGTAAGAATCCTTAAGATATATAGCATAGGGTCAAACAGAATAAAGAGCACATGCTTTCAAATCTTTGCTCCATTCCTTATTATTTAGGAAATTTTCTTAATTTTTCTGAGATATTATTTCTTCAAGATGGATAGCAATGCCTTCCAAGATTTTCATAATAATTTACCATAATGCATTTTAGCCATTTAGCATAGTGCCATTTGCAGAAACAAAGAAGAGTTTCTGCAAAGATAGGAGCTTGATAAACATGCTTGTGAAATCTGAAATTCGTATCTGTGATGGATTCTTATATCTCCAGGATAGTGTTGGTGTAATCTAAGTCTTCCCGGTGGCCTGGGAGAAGACTAGCTGATCAACTTCCATTGTAAGGATGTATTTGCCACTCTTCTCCCAGGGGTCCACCCCCGGAACTGCTTCAAGGGCCACTGGGAGAATGGTGGTGAAAACCATCTGCCCTACTGTGATGGAAAAGTGATTGATAAAATTTTTGCACATGTCCCTTGCCAGTCAATGACTGGGGTCTGCCTGTGTCTGGATATGTTGCTCCTATAGGCATTCAAGTGGACATATGTAGGGGTATTTAAGTGCTAATTTTTGCTTTGAAAAGAAAGGGAAATTTGCATTGGAAACATCATTAAAAACACAGATTGAGGATGTAACATATGGAAACTAGACAGTAATCCTCACAGTTCAGCATAATAGCACCACTCTCATTGTGGAACTCAAGAGAGCATATACATTTACTGATCCCACTTAAAAAAAAATCAAAGAAAAAATCCAAATCATTTGAAAGTGTATAATGCATTGCAACAATGCATTAATGCATATTTAATAATGCGTAGCAGAATGCATTCCTATGACGGTTAAAAACCTAGTGTTAAACTGAACGAGGGTTCAATTTATTTCCTTGGAAATTTTGTGACCATGGACGAATTGTGAATCTACTTTGAAAATTGATTTTTGTAGTTGTTGACTTAAATAGCATATTTTCAAATGTGTCTTGCTATGAAGTAAAACAAAGATCAACATAATACTAATAGTAGGTTGAATGACAAAACTTAGGAGGAGACCTAGGATATAGTTTCTGTTTCATTTTGATCATGTTTGTATGAGACACATCTACATCTTTCAGACAGCAAATGACACAATTAGCTTTGAACAAAGAGATCTTTACCTGCTGAATCAAAACCCCACAAGCTTTCCTCTACATCTGTCTTCATCTTCTTCCTAGTAATAGAATTTTCAATTTAGCTAGGCGAATGGCTTCCTAACTACTGTATTTTCTAGCATTTCCTGTGATTAAGTGACTATATAATTAACTTCCGCCAATGAGATGTAATTGGAAGAAATGTATGCCCATTACTAAAAGTGTCTTTTGACTTATCTTCTCCTTTTCTAGTTGGAATGTGATAGGAAAAGCAGGAGCTCCCACAGTCCTGATAGCCATCTTCAACCATGACGTACCTTGCCAATGATATCTACATGCAGCAGAATGACACAACAGAAAAACACTGAGTTCCAAACACCGTGGAACATCGTACCATAATTCTAGGACTAAGTTATATTCAGAATTTTTAAATGTCAAGGACAATATATACCTGTATTTTCTGTTATTAGAATTATTTGCTTTTTTTTTTTTCAGAATGAACTTAAGCTTAACTAAAATACCCACACTCAGCATTACCTTCTGAAATTCAATGATTATCAGATTTTCTGGAATCTTCCTGCAGCATATCAAGCAGTGATCTGTATTATGAGGGTGTATCTGCTGCCTCTTTGTGTGAAACCCAGGGACCGACTTCCAACATTACTTTGAGGAAGATGGGGAGGGGGTACAAACCCCATTACCATATGTTTTCCAGCTTCCACAAAATTCCGCTGTGACTCTACACAATTCTTCTGCACAATGATCAAATATTTAATATTGGATGCTACCCTAAACAAAAATGGCAGAAGATCCAGTTACTCCTCACTCATTGCTCAATTAACAGGCACTGTTTAGAACCCCTGGTTTCTGATGAGCACTGGGATAAACAGTATTCAAAATATTCAGGAGCCTTTTTTTTTTTTTTATTAAATTAACTTCATTGGCAAAGTCAGATAAAGATGAAAACCAAGAGTAATGGAAACTTAAACTGAAAAATAGGAATGTAAATTGTAGCATAAGTTTCTGAGGTGGGAAGATTTGGGCGGGTCACAGTTGTTAACAGTAGTCTTACATAGAGAAGCAGAGATGGTAGTGGGCTGTAGAGGTTTCATACAATAAATGGGAAAGAAGATATAAAAAATGTATAGCCACAGTAATCCTTTCATTTACTTAACAGCCTTGAGTTTGCAGGGCTGTGCTAGTTGTTTGGATGACAACGTTAACCTCAAGCAAGTAAACTTACCTTTCTAGAGCTTAGTTACCTCATCTGCAAAATAGAGATAATAACAGAGTTCTATCCAGGATTAAATATGTCAATACATGTCAATCACTTAGAATAGTGCCTAGTATATAGTACATACTGAATAATTACAAGTTATCATTATTGTTATTATTTGCAGAGGAGCTCAATGTCTAATGGAGGTGACACCCTATAAATATTTATGGTAGCAGAGTGCAATGAGTTTTATCATAGAGATGTAGATGCAGCACTCTGGAAAACACAGGAGGGGGGAACTAAGAGTTGGGAGGAAGCATTTGTGACTCCTCCCCAGATAAGTCATATTAGAACTTAGACTTGCAGAGGGGTTCATATCATAGTTTAGACTTGCAAAGGGGTTTCTTCAGATGACGAAGAACATTCCAGGCTGGTGCACAGCTTGTGTAAAGGCGAGGAGAGCTTGGCATGTTAAAAGTTTGGGAAACTAAAGTTTGATGTAATGGAAAAGGCTGATGGTGTTGGGGTAGACAGACAGAACGATGTACTGGTGCACACTGGTATAAACATAGCAAATGCCTATAGCTAGCATCCATTTTGATAGGGTCACATCTGTTCTGACTGGCTGGTACCTGTGCTGAACTGAGTCGCATTTTGAATAGCATCCCTAAAAAATAATGTGGAGGATGCTGTGGAGAATGTCAACACAGGCTTTGCACATCTTGGTTAAAAAAAAAAAAAATCAGAAATAAGTCCCAATTGTTAGTTCACCACTCCACAGAGAGACATTGCTTCACAAAGACATTTGCTACATTTTTTTGGTCTCTGTATATTATCAGTAATGTTCTTGTATAAAATTTCTTAATATTATCTAATTAATATTAGATAAGCAATTTGTACTAAAACAAATGAACACAAGAAAACATAGATGGTGTGCTGTGGAAAAGTCTACACTCTGCCTTTTATTGTCTGAATGATGAGAGTATGCCTCATGCAAAAGTGGTAATGGAAGTAGAGCTGCTCATGGAATTGCCATCTATACTCCCCTATCTTTCCCAGCCCACAGATAATTTTTCTTTCCAATGATGAGTGAGTAGAGACCATGACTATCATTTCTGGTCATTTACTAAGCTGGCCTATGGTACCTATATATTCTGTTCCCCTGCTATGCCACCATGGAGTATTATGAGAACACCTCTATTGGACACATGGAATGAGTAATGTTTGTCACCTTGATCAACTTTGATTGCAAGGTTAATTTGTAATCCAGACATAGTCTAGCACTACCCTAACTCATGATAGAACTGTTACTAGAAGTGGGATGTTACATATCGGAAACCTAAAATAGGTAGCTTTGGCTTTGTGACTTGTAGCAGACAGTGATAAAGCTTACATCAGAGGCTGAAACATGTCAATCCATGTTTTGCAGGAACAAAATACTTGGTAAAATTGTCATCTGAGGAACTTTACTTGGAACCAGATGTTGTGGGTTCTGAGCCAGAAACTCTCAGGAAAGAAGTTGAAAAATAGAATCTTAGCATTGCTGTTGCTTTCCTTTGGCTAGATTTGACAAGGGATCACTGATTTGACAAGGGATCACTAAAATCAGGTGATTTTAGAGAGAATTGAAAGGTGCATGGAAAAACTTAAATGAAATAGAAATAGCACAGAAATGTGAGGCCTTGTACTGTGGGAAAAACTCGCAAGCCATAGAGGTTGAGATTTAAAAGGGGTTTTAATGTCAATTTACCACTAAGATCTTTCACAGAAAATGTATTTTTTACTGTGACTTTTTCACTACAGCCAAGTCTCTAAATAGCCTCCATTAAATTAAAAGCTAGACACACATGCTGAGAAGGTGAGGAAATGGGCATTTTAGATTACATATAAAATTACTTTCAGTGTGATTATTAATATATGGAACTTACCAGAAGTGAATTGGAAGCCTATTGAGTTTTTGAGAAAATTTTACTGCTGAAGAAGCAGTAAACCCTGTCTAAAACATCTGTGACTATTGCGGTTTTAAACAATTCTTAGTCTCCCAACTATGCATGGTCAGGAAATAGGCTGAGAAAGTTGGGTAGTCTCAAAGGAGGCCATATTCCCTAGTTCCATTAGTGTGACCGAGGAATATAATAGACAAAGAATAGTGCCCTGAAAAGAGACCCAGGGATACTGAAGAACAATGGGCAAGGGGTCTCCTCCCAGAAAATAGAATCAGGATCTAATCAAGTAAAATTCTGCATCTTCAAGTTCTCAAACATCTGTCTAGAAAGAGTGAGTAGACAAATGGCGACTTTTTGTCTTCCATTATTCCTGTTTTGTGGTTAATTGTGTTCCTCTCCATTATATAATGGAGAGTCAGCAGAAACTGTGTTTATAGGTCACACATTTCTGAACTAAGAGAAACTGCATTCAAACATGATAGAAATATTATTATCTCATGGATATTCTGGATTTTGAACCAGATACCATAATAAGATGGATCATTTCTTGTGAGGAGGGATTGACTGGTTTCTACATCTAAGCCTATCAGGCAGAATTCCTATAGGAAACAGAAGGCACTCCCAAATTAGGATAAACTGAGGAATGCTTACTGACAAAGAGACTAGTTTAAAAAAAAATGTAAGTAGAGTGTTGAGGGAACAACAAGGTATACTACAAAAACCTAGGCCGTTGTCATCCATAGGCCCAAAGGAGGGTGGGAATGATTACCAGGACCTGGAAGGGGAGAAGACTGAGTCATTTTGTCATGTCAAGGGGTTCAGAAAGCCAAGGTGACCTCACAGGGAAAGAACCAGGGCATAAATACCCTGACCTCATTATCCTCCTACCCATAGGTCTCCTGGGTCTTTCCTTTTAGTGATCCCAGCTGTAAGCCAGTGGGCATTGAAGTTTTTTTTTGTTTATTTTTTTCTTTCAAGATAAATAATTTATTTTATTTTTTAATATTTTTATTTCCATAGTTTTTTGGGGGAACAGGTGGTATTGGTTACATGAATAAATTATTTAGTGATCATTTCTGAGATTTTGGTGAACCCATCACCTGAGCAGTGCACACTGAACCCAATGTGTAGTCTTTTATCCCTTGCCACACAACTCTTTCCCCTGAGTCCCCCATTCCAATGAATCACTCATACTTTTATGTCCTCATAGCTTAGCTCTCACATATGAGTGAGAACTTATGATGTTTGGTTTTTCCATTCCTGAGTTACTTCACTTAGAATAATACTCTCAAATTCCATCCAGGTTGCTGCAAATGCCATTATTTCATTCCTTTTTATGTCTGAGTAGTATTCCATGGTGTATTGGAGAGTATTATTCTAAGTGCATATATATACACACATATATGCATATATACATATATACATATGTGCATATATACATATATACACATATGCATATATACATATATATACTTATATATATACACACACATATATATACCTATATATACACACACACACACACACATATCACATTTTGTTTACCCACTCATTGATTGATGGGCATTTGGGCTGGTTCATTATTTTCACAATTGCAAATTGTGCTGCTATAAACATGCATGGGCATTAAAAACAAAAATCACATGATCATCTCAGTAAATGCAGAGAAAGCATTTGACAAAATCCAGCATTTTTTAATGATTAAAACCCTCAGCAAAATTGACAGAGAAGGGACATACCTTAAGATAATAAAAGCCATCTACGACGACCCATAGCCAACATTATACTGAATGGGAAAAAGTTGAAAGCATTCCCCCTGAGAACTGGAACAAAACAAGGATGCCCATGTTCACTTATATTCAACATAGTACTGGAAGTCCTAGCCTCAGCAATCAGTCAAGAGAAAGAAATAAAGGGGAACCAAACCAGTAAAGAAGAAGTCAAACTGTTGCTGTTTGCTGATGATATAATCCTATGCCTAGAAAACCCTAAAGACTCATCCTAAAAGCTCCTAGAACTGGTAAAAGAGTTCAGCAAAGCTTCAGAATACAAAATTAATGTACACAAATCAGTAGCTCTGCTATACACCAACAGCAACCAAACTGAGAATCAAATCAAGAAGAACTAAACCTCTTTCACAGTAGCTGTAAAACAAAATAAAATAGGAATATACCTAACCAAGGATGTGAAAGACTGCTACAAGGAAAACTACAAAATACTGCTGAAAGAAATCATAGATGACACAGACAAATGGAAACACATCTCATGCTCATGGATGGGTAGAATTAATATTGTGAAAATGACCATACTGCCAAAAGCAATCTACAAATTCAATGCAATTCCCACAAAAATACCACCATCATTCTTCACAGAACTAGAAAAAACAATCCTAAAATTCATACGGAACTACAAAAGGGCCCACATAGCCAAAGCAAGACTAAGCAAAAAGAACAAATCTGGAGGCATCACATTACCCCACTTCAAACTATACTGTAAGGCCATAGTCACCAAAACAGCATGGTACTGGTATAAAAATAGGCACATAGAAATGAATAGAGATGAATAGAAATGAATAGAGAACCAAAAAATAAAGCCAAATACTTACAGCCAACTGATTTTTGACAAGGCAAACAAAAACATAAAGTGGGGAAAGGACCCCCCTATTGAACAAATGGTGCTGGGATAACTGGCAAGCTCACATAGAAGAATGAAACTGGATCCTCATCTCTCACCCTATACAAAAATCAACTCAAGATAGATCAAAGACTTAAATCTGAGACCTGAAACCATGAAGATGCTAGAAGATAACATATTCACAATAGCAAAGACTTGGAATCAACCCAAATGTCCATCAGTGACAGACTGGATTAAGAAAATGTGGCACATATACACCATGGAATACTATGCAGCCATCAAAAAGGATGAGTTTGTGTCCTTTGTAGGGACATGGATGCAGCTGGAAACCATCATTCTTAGCAAACTATCACAAGAACAGAAAACCAAACACCGCATGTTCTCACTCATAGGTGGGAACTGAACAATGAGATCACTTGAACTCGGGAAGGGGAACATCACACACCAGGGCCTACCATGGGGAGGGGGGAGGGGGGAGGGGGGAGGGATTGCACTGGGAGTTATACCTGATGTAAATGACGAGTTGATGGGTGCTGACGAGTTGATGGGTGCAGCACACCAACATGGCACAAGTATACATACGTAACAAACCTGCACATTATGCACATGTACCCTAGAACTTAACGTATAATAATAATAATAAATTAATTAATTAATTAAAAAGAAAAAAAAAAGAAAAACCTTTCTAGACATTGGTTAAGGCAAAGACTTCATAACCAAGAACCCAAAAGCAAATGCAACAAAAACAAAGATAAATAGATGGGACTTAATTAAACAAAAAGCTTCTGCACAGCAAAAGAAATCATCAGCAGAGTTAACAGACAAGCCACAGAGAAGGAGAAAATCTTCACAATCTATACATCTGGCACTGAAGCCTTTTGACACAGTCTATAAATAACTCTTCTATGTACAGAGAGCTGGATACAATATGGGGACAGCAAATCTGGAGGGGCAAAGAGAAAATATGTGAATAACATGGGAAAGAAGGAAAACAAGGGTGCTTCACTGACCAGAATAAAGAACTCAAGCATGTAGTCTTCTATTTACACCTTCTTCCATACATTCACAATTCAATTTGCAGTAGGGAATAAATACATACTGTGAGCAACAGACATTATGATATATGTTACAGATTGGTAGAATTCAAGGCCTCAGCATGGGATAAGTGACCTCTGCATTCAGCTAGTGAGTGCTGATCTGGGCCAGGACTCAAAGTTCATAACTTCTTTCAGGTTATCATGTGGCTACCCCAAGACCAGTCATAGACTTTTCAAAAGTGAGTAGCAGGGAGTAGAGTGTATCGAGTTGACTGTGTATAACTACCAGAAGGTGATCATTCCACATTCTTCACCGCTCCCACTTTGATTTATCATTACATTATTGGTGCCAATTATTTACCCCTATCTGTATCCATGCCCTTTACCATGTGACTTTGTGGTTCTTTTCACTAACAAGATAAAGCCTGTTTTACCAACCCTTGAAAATAGGCCACCCTTGCAATTTGCTTCGGCTAAATAGAAGGAGGTAAAAGTGATAGTATGCCAATTCAAACCTCAAGAACCATGAGAACATCCCCTGGCTAGCCTGCTGGAGGATTAAAAAAAATACCTAAAGCAGAGCCAAGTCATCCTTGTCACTCCAGCTAGAGTCATTATAGCTTCAGCCTGCTAAACTCTCCATGTGGGAGCAATACCAGGCAAAATCACTGGAATCTAACCTGCCTGAAGTTTATTCAAGATATGTGACTATAGACAGTTACTTTGTATCCACTGAGGTTTTTGTGATTGTTTGTTACACAGTACTGTTGTTGTAGATAACTGATATACTCTCATGTTCCTTAGCCACATTAAATTACAACTTCATAGGGCTATTGTACTTTAATGACAACTTTGAGTGCAAAATGACTTTCGATTCAATTCTCATGAATAGCAATATCAACAATGCTTTTTTCTGCTGCCTTTACAAGATGTGTTTAGGGTCTTATTCACACTCAGATTCTTAATCACCTTTTTTTTTTCTTTTTTTGAGATGGAGTCTCGCTCTGTCACCCAGGCTGGGGTGCAATGGTGCTATCTTGGTTCACTGCCACCTCCGCCTCCTAGGTTCAAGTGATTGTCCTGCCCCAGCGTCCTCAGTAGCTGGGATTACAGGTACCCATCCCCCCACACCAAACCTAATTTTTATATTTTTAGTGGTGGAAATAGGATTTCGCCATGTTGGCCAGGCTAGTCTTAAACTCCTAACCACAGATGATCCACCTACCTCAGCCTCCCAAAGTGCGGGGATTACAGATGTGAGCCACCGCACCCGACCCTTAATCACTTTTTAGCTTTAACTAAACCCTGGCCAAGAATCCATTAGCCCTGGGCTTAAGTTCCAGGTCTGCCTTTTAACAGCTCCAATTGTGGGTCAACTAATTCAACTTGCTAGGCCTCAAACTTCTCTTCTATAAAATGGGAACAAACTGTTCTGAGAACTAAATGCAGCAGTGTGTATAAAGCTTTTAGCATAGTCCCTTATGCTTTCACAAGTTGATGAGACTTAATCACAAGATAAAAGATCATATGCACTTCTTGCTATCTCACTTGGAGATGAAGTACACTGTGTAAATTTAAATTACCATACTAAATGAAAGAAATAAGATAGACTGTACTTACAGCCACAATTTTTATTTCTGACTATTGTTTGTTGCATTGTTTTCAGGGGAGAACAGTTTTAATGAGAACCAGTAACCTTAAGAATAAAAATAAAGAGGCCAAGAGTCCTTAGTTCATTTATGGTTAGTGTTTACATATTCCCATGAGGGCGGGATTGCAGGCTGCTTCATTAAGTCAACAAAGTTTGGGGCAAGCAGTGTGCTGAAGCCAGCCTGTACCTGCTGATAAGAGTCAATTGTTAAATTTTCAGTATTTTTGTAAGGCCAGTTGTTACATGCAATTGCTATTAAAAATTTAAATTTTAAATTTAAAATGAAATAAGTTATATTAAAACAAAGATAGTAGATCCTCAAAGTTTATTCCTTCCTAATTATTTTACTATGTTTTGCTATTACCCACTCTCTTGAGCTTATTTACATCAATTGTATCTGAATGGTGGAAACACTACATAATGTTATGTAAACAGGGCATCTTTTCCCCACTCCACCTTCAGTGCTACCACATTGGTTGATGACAAGGGCCATAGTGAGAGTATATACCAGAGAATTCATCAAATTCTACAAATCATATTTTTTTGTTGTTGTTATGACAAACCAGTTGCTCAATGTGTCCAAGCATACCTTTGGGTGATTCTGCCAGTTGCACTTAGAAAGACATGGCTGATTTTACACTTGTTTAGAAATGATGTTATCTCCTATCTGCTTTTGCTATGATATTGGGAAGTTGGCTATAACTATCCACACTTCTTCAAGAAAAAATAGTCTTCAACAATCTACTGATGAGTCAAACACACTTAAGAAAAAGCCATCAAATTTAACTACAGAATGGGGTCATTGTAATTCTTAGCTACCTCATGGTCTGGCAAGGGATGGAATGAGAACACTATAGCGGGAATGAGGCAACCTTGGAAACCTGGTGCAAATATTTTCTGAGGAGGTTTCCTTTAATCTGACTTGTTGGCGGACTGTGCTGTGATGGAGGGAATATTGATTCAAGAGGCAGAAAACTAGAAGGCCAAGCCCAGCTCAGTTGCCTGCTGTCTGGTGACCTTGTTCAAGTCACTGTCACCTTCCTGAACCTCAATTTTACTTACCTGGAAAATACGAGGATCATATAGATAATACGTAGGATCTTATACAGCTCTGAAATTTCATGACATCCAGCTCATAGAGAAAAAAAAAACAGAGAGAAAAGAAACACTTCTGAAAGACAGTCCATTGTATCTTCTCCATTATCTTTGTTGACAAAGAAAATTTCAGGGGGGTGTGGCCAGTCCTGAGAGATGCTGCACTTTAAAAGGAGAGAATTTAATGTAAGGAGAACGATTTTTCGTGGGGAGATTATGACCCATGCCTTGTAGCTTCTTACTTTGTTACAGATCACATTGAAAAGAAAATGTTGGCACTTTAAGTTCCTGTAGAATTTTAAAGAATGCACACACAAATTGTGCTTCAGCAGGTGACCAGAAACAGGCTGTTTTGTTCAAGTGTAGAGATTGTTATCTCTGGAAAAACATCCCAGCAGGGGGTAGGAGTGGCAGAGATGAGAGAAAAGGGGCCTCAGGTCTTGTTGTATAAACAGTTACCTGGCCTGATCAGTCCTGGCAGTCTCCCGATTGCCTCCCCTCCACTGCCCACCCTCCTGCTCCGAGGCCAGAAGCTACCACTGCCTCTGCGTCCACTTGGCTGAACTGGGGCTGGGCTCTCACCGCCTCAGAGCAGACCAAGGGGCAGACATCACCCTGAGTCAGACACAAGCTGCCCGGGATGACCCATCCTACCACAGAACTCTCACCACACACACTTTGGAGTCTGACTCAGGCCCACCAAAGCAGGACAGTCAGACTTCTGCGGCCAAGGTTCCCTCACCTCCTCAGTTCCCAAACCCCCTGGGGGGTCAGTCCACCCACCTTCTGAGCGCTCCTGCTGGTGGGAAACCCCAGGGCTTTGGGAGGGTTTGAGCAGAGAAAGAAGCAGTTTTAGGGCAGAGGGGATTGGGATTTAAGAACAAGCTGAGAGTTGGCACTATGCCTTCAGATGAAAATTGCTTCACACTTTGCAAACAATTCCTAGCATCCCTGGGCTTCGACTTCTCATAATTTTGTCTCTCAACTTCATTGTAGGTCCCCGTAGCCTCCTTTTTCTTTTGCTTCTATCAGTGTCAGTCACAAAGGGGCACTGGTGGGTCCCTGTGACTTAATAAATCTTTCACTGTGAGGCCCTGCTCTTCCCATGTGTGACCCCTCTGGGAGATGGCTGTTGCCTGTCTAGTGATGTGGCTGGGGCTGCGTCGGTCAGTGATGCTGGCTCAATCCTCCACTACAAGTGAGATCTGCTCTTCTGTAAACTCATTTGATAATACAATATGCTTCAGTGGTCAAGATAACTGTGTACGCTCTTTGTCTGGAGTGCTCCTCCTACATATATGCACATGGCTTCACATTCACATTCACTAATTCAAGCTCTGCCCAGAAGTCAACTTAGTGAAGCCTCCCCTCACCATCCTAGCATATCCTTCAATCATTTCTTTTTCCTCTGTGTGCTTCAGCTCCATGGTGGAACCTAACTTTTAATATATAATTTTTTCAATATCCCTGTAGTTTTGCACAAAGCCTATCTAGTTCTGTAAGGCATTATCAGCTAATCTATTAGCTTTGATATGTGGAGCCATTTTGAGGATTTCTTCTAATCTAAGACATTTTTTTTCTCCAAGTCATTCTTACATTTGTTTTGTAGTTCTTTGTTAATTGATTCATCAACCCAGATTAGAGAGTTAATTGCTACTATTTGATCTTAGCAATATTAGTATTCCCTATCATGGGCCTTAAGAGCCAATGTATTCCACTCCTAAGTATATACCAAAGAGAAATGAAAACATATTTCCCATGAACACTTGCACATAAGTGTTCACTGCAGCATTATTTATAATAACCAAAAACTGGTTAAAAATAGTCCATCCACTGATGAGTAGCTAACTAAATTATGATATATCTGTAAATGCAATATTATTTAGCTATAAAAATATGTAAAGTACGGATACATACTACATGGATGAATCTTGAAAACGCCATGTAAGTGATGAAACCAGCCACAAAGACCACATATTCCATTTATATGAAGTGTTCAGAAAATAGGATAGTGGTTGCCTTGGGGTTGAGAGGAAGGGTGGAAGAGAAATGAGGAGTGACTATTAAGAAACCCATATAGGGTTTCTTTTTGGGGTGATGAAGTTTCCAAAATTCATCATGATGATAGTTGCACAACTCTGTGAGTACATTATAAACTATTGAAAAGTGCACTTGAAATAGATGAATTGAATGCTGTGTGAATTGTATCTCAGTAAAGTTATTATACTAAAAGAACTAAAGAGTCAATTTATTAAACCTCTATTTTTATTTTATAAATTATTTTTTCTCCTTTGTATTTATTTTCAATAAAGTGTTTCACTACGGTGTAATTAAGAAAAATGTAACAGTAGTCACCTCATAGAGAAACAATAATACAATAAAATCATTATCAACAAGAGTGATCACAGGGTGTTATGTTTACGTGCAGTAACTTTATATGGAACAAGCAGGGAATACTATTTAGTTGAATGGGATGGCAACAGCTATTATTATTGCCTTTTAACAATTATGGGCATATGTGAAAATCAAAGTCCTTTTATTGCTTCCATGGGCCTACATGGCCTGTTTTCCTGAGTCTTCTTTGGCTTCATCTCCTACCCCTCTTCCTCCTTGCTCAGCAGCCTCCAACTTGCCCTCTATAACAAGTTTGGCATACTCCCACCTCAGACGCTCTGCCTTGGCCTTGCTCTTTGTCTAGAGTGCTCCTCCAACATGTGTGCACATGGCTTCACATTCACACTCACTAATTCCATCTCTGCCCAGAAGTCAACTTAGCGAAGCCTCCCCTGACCGTCCTAGTGTATCCTTCAAACATACTAAATAATTTATTTATCATGTTCACATTTTATTGCATGTCTTCTCTGTGTAAGTTCTTTGAGGTCAGAAATCTTTGGCTGTTGTATTCTCTGAATATGTACAGCAGCTTCTGAGATATCATAAATGCTCAATTAATATCCATTGAATAAATGAATGATCATAAATGATAGCAGTGCAGTTTGAGGTATATATTCTGTTCTTTGTTAGTTAATTTATCAGTCAGTACATCTCAAGGTTTAGACATTCTCCTAACTTGGGACTGAATAATCAGAAAGATAAAAAAAAAAAAGCTAATTTGGAAAACAGGCAAAATGTATCTTTAAAGAGTAAGGAGACAATCCTTTAAAAATAAATCAATCTATAACAGGAAATAGACTATAGTTTAAAATACCTGGTCTGGATGTAAATGATTATTCTAGTAAAAGTATTTGCAGGTTACTTTGCTTCTCTTTAAAGGTAGTACCATATGTTAATTCAGCAACCATATAAATATTAATTGAGTACCTTCTTTGTGCCAGGTACATGACGTTAGTGATGAGCCGGTGGCACTTACATTGTCATGGAAAGACTAACAAAAACCAGCCAAACGAGTACATATAATGTCAGTTGGTGCTGACAGCTAAACAGAGAAACCCCTAAAGTAAGCAATAATCAATTAAAGGGGTGCTGGGATGGTCAGCAAAGGCCTGTTTGAGATGGTGACATTTGCATAAAGGCATGAGTTAGGTTAGGTAAGAGTGCACCCTCAATAAAGACTGCAGCAGACAGAGGAAACAGCTAATGCAAAATTCTGCAGCAGGAATATGTCACCATGTTCAAGGAAAGGCAAGGTGTGATGAGGAAAATGAGAAGAAACGAAACTGGAGTAGCCTTCAGGAATCAAGTCGCCCTAAGGCCTTGCAGATCGCGGTTAGGGCTTACAGCTTTATTCTTGGAGCCAAGGTTGAATTGACATGATCAGTTCTGCATATGTGTGAAATGATCTGGTCTACGCTTCAGAAGGACAGTTTTGACATGGGGGGGGTGGCGGTAAGAGTATAAGCCAAGCAATAGGATGCATGGTATATGGAAACCAGAAAGAAATCTGAGGCTATTCTCAATCTGGAAAGCAGCAATGAACCACAAGGAAAAAGAGCTAGGTCGATTTGGCTCTATCTTGGAAAGATCAGACTCCAGATAGAAGTTTGCCTCCATCCTGGGGGCTGCTCTGTATGACGAGCAAGCTGGCATGTGTCTAGGGAGTGAACCAGACAGTAAGAAGAATGTACCTCCTGAGTGAGGAACTCTCCGCTGTGTTGCGGATTCTGTCTCCACAAAGGCAGGATCCAAAAATATCTTGGGATATACTCTGGTTCAGGATGTGATGTCAGGATGCTCTACCAGTTTCCTGAAGTTACCTAAAACAGAGGGTCTTAACTGAGTTTGCTCCTTTCTTTGATTGGGGTTCCCAAAAGCCATCCCTGAGATAATATTAATATTTCTGGAGAAGTAGAAGAAATGCAGAGATGGGAGAGGGAAAGTGAGAGAAGGAAAGGAAGGCAGTCCAGAAAGGATGTTTTATCAACTCAGCTACTGCTGTGAGCAAGTGGAACTTAGACTCGTTGGGTTCTGCTGGAAAATGGGGTGAAGCACCTTTCTCCCATCCAGGTGGCAAGGAAACCGGGGTGTGTATGCAAGACTCCTATCAATCATTCATCTGGCCTGCGATGAGTGGCTAAGCTAGACCTAGATACCAGAGTCTGCCCTTAGGCAAAATATAAGTTGGGCTGCTCTGCCCTGAAAGAGTAAGGCAGGAAGGAGTAAGGAGTAAGGGATGTAGAGAGGGTACCCACAATATTTGCTGCAACCACCCCTCAGGGAAATTGCTGTTCACTTGGGCTACCATACAAATAAAATCCCTTGGGGTTTTGCAGCTTGCATCTTGTTCCTTCTGCCCCTTCTTATCCGTCCCCTCCAGTCCCATCTCTGTGATATAGGTTGTGCAGGATGAATTCACGCTTCTCAACATCTAAGCCTTTGGAACACCCTTTGGTGGAATTCAAAGTTTCTGCAGAGCAGAGAGCAGTAATTTACAGTGAGACCTTATGGTGAGCAAATCACAGGTCACTAATAACTCTGTTCTTGGGGAACTCAGTCATGGGGAAGCAATAACTCATAGCTCAAAGTCAGATTCCCTTCTATTTGTAACGATTTCTGGTTGAAGAAGCTTAAGAAGTTAGTGGCATTTTTCCTGGATACTAGCAGCCACTGTTTCTCTCTCTTTCTTTCTCCATTAAATAGTACATCCGGGGCACCTGTGTCCCAAATTATTTAACAAATGGTGTTCTCATTTTGGCAGGCAACACAGAAAAATATGGTTCCTTTACAGCAGTTTTCTTGTGAGCTAAAATTTTGATCCAACACCAGCATTGATCTGGAAGAAAATTATGTATAATAGAGTTTTAATCAGACTCTGAAATGAAGTGTGTGTGTGTGTGTGTGTGTGTGTGTGTGTGTGTGTGTTTGGGGTTCGAGGATGCATGTGTATGCATCCATACACTCACATAAAAATGGTGACCCAGTTTTAACTCTAGTGGTACAAGCAAAGCTGTTGTAAGACAGAAATGACTTCATCAGGAAATCCTCATTCAAACTTCCAAATATACAAATAGATGCCTTTTATTCCACTGTGAATCAAAATGATGCCATGTCCTGTAATTAAGGATGTTATTGACCAGGTTGAATGGGCGCCAACCATGCCTTGCCTTTGTTTCTGTGGCAGTCATTTCAAAGTTCAGCATCTTAAGGCTGATAGTCACCTTATTTGGCAAACATTCAGGAATTCTGCTTCCAGGTTTATTTCAGGGTGACAGAATTTTCATTTAATCTTTATCCCATGTTAGGAGACGTGTTAATTGCTTGAGGCCAGACACACAAATATTTGTGTGCTTGAGGCAGGTTACTGTGCAGACAAAAACAGTCATAGATGAAAGAAATATATATCCTAACACAGTGACTTGAGCTAAACTATCATTGAGCCAAAGGATTTTTTTTTAAGTTGTCAAATGTAAATATATGTGGGATTGAGTCAATAGATAACATTAACTTATTATTTCTTTCCTGTGGAAGCCATATGCAACCATTAGTCTTTTTAAATATTAACTTCTCAAGCTAACCAGGTAACTAGCTCCTGTGGGTTCTATACAATGGTAGGATGAAATGGTCTGTTGAACCAACATCTTGGGTGGGAGGGGAGCAGAAACAAATTTGGTGCAATGATACAAACACCTCTGAAATCAGCAACTCAACTCTCAGACACACACGGCCTGTGTGGAATCTCCTCCTTCGGGGGCACTCTGCCCAACTTCCCCAGCTGCAGGAAAGAAGACATCACCCTAAACGCTGAGAGAATGCCTGAACTTGCCGCGTCTTCTCTCTCGCCTGCTAGTCCACCCCCATCAAATTCTATCTTTGTTTTAGGCCATGACTCACAACCCACCCCCACCCTTCAGTCAGCTGTGACTCATAGCAGAGGCCAGATAAACTGAAGGCTCAACGGCAGGAGTGGGAGAGAGCTGCAGTGGTTTTTTTTTCTTTTTTTTTTTTTTTCTTGCTTTTTTTGCCCAGTGAGAAAAGCTAGGTCAAATGGTCAAGTTGTGGGAATCTTTGAGGGTTTATGCGTATGTGTGTGTGTGTGTGTGTGTGTGTGTGTGTGTGTGTGTGTGTGTGTGTGTTTAAACTGGGGGAATTCCTGCATTGTCTGGGGGATTCAGCTAGGTGTACTCTTTGAAGGTAACAATGATATTGTGGTTCCAACTTTTACCATTGAGAATAATCTAACTTTGATTGATTGCAAAGATGGCCTCCATTTTTTTTTTTTAAACATTATTCTCTTCCTTGCCTTTTGCAATGTGACTTTACTCGCATTAAGGCATCGGGTCTCTTTTCCCTCCTTTAGAGTCTGGGGTTGGACATGTGGCTTGCTTTGGCCACCAGAATGTTGCCAAGAAGTGATGCAGCAGTTTGGGGCCTAGGCCTTAAGAAGCGATGCATTCTCCTGCTCTCTCTTTTGTGCCTCTGCTTTGCTGTGATAGGCTAGCCTGCTAGAGGAGGGCAGCATCATGCAGCAGAGCCAGGTCACCAAGGCCAGGGCTGTCCTAGACTAGCCACACTGCAGCAGACAGACCAGTGGACTCTAGAAAATTGAGCGAGCCCAGCTGAAATCAGCCAACCCTGGTCCATTGATGAGGCCCCAGCTGAGCTGCCCAGCTGACCAGTAGCTTTGTGAGGACCTAATAGTGAGCTGTCCAGCTGACCTGTAGCTTTATGAGAAAAATAAAAATAGGAACAAAAACAATATTGTGGTTTTAAGCTACTGTGTCCTCCCTTTGGCCCTTGCTCTATAGAGTCACTTCACACGATTTACTTCACTATCTTTATTTATTTTTTAATCTTTCTTTTGAAAGAGTTCTCTTACCCTATGACTTCAACACTGACCTTTCTCTAAGGAGGATGCTCTCATATGCATCTTTATCTATCTTCTCCCTTGCAAGCATGTCCAGCCCATGGCCCATAGGCCACAAGCAACCCAGGATTGCTTTGAATGTGGCCTAACACAAATTGTAAACTTTCTTAAAACATTAACCGATTTTTGGGTGATTTTTTTTTAGCTCATCAGTTATTGTTAGTGTGTTTTCTACATGGCCCAAGATAATTATTCTTCTTCCAGTGTGGCCCAGGGAAGTCAAAAGATGGGACACCCTTGCATCTTGAGTTTTCATCTCATGTCCCCAGTTACCTCCTGGGCTCTTTCTGTCGGCTGTCTGGGTACTGCTCAGGGAAGAAATGTCAGCAGGATAATGAGAGGTCTTGTCTTCAACCCACTGCTGATGCATTTCATAACTTTCGGCTTCTCAGGGCCTTCGATGTTCTTGTAAAAGACATACCGGTTAACAACACTAAGTGACCACACAGACACGGGGCACTTGTAATCAGCCTCCAAATCCCTGGGCCTTATTCCCATACTGAAATGGAAACCTGTAAAAGCACACATACCTGCTCCCTCACCTGGCTATGCTTAATCAAAATAGAGATTTTTGAGGCTCTTTCTTGGAAATGATATTTCAGGAGATATGGGTTAGTTTTCCAGAAATTCATTTATCATTTGGACACATCCAGACCTCCTTTAGGATGAAATTCATCCTGCCTTTCAGGAGATGAAGAACCTTGAGGCGGTAGGTTCAGGCCTCAGAAGTCTTCACTGCACAGGAGAAAGGAGGGACTCCTCCGTTGATGTAATCATGGCTTTAATCAATGAATGCTTCCTTATAAAATACTCTCTGTTGCGCCCTCCTCCATTGACACTGGGCTTATCCATGTGGCTTGCTCTGGCCTATGGAACAACTTTATATTAATATTATATGTTATTATATGTGTGTGTCTATGTATGTGCATATGTATGTATCGTACACGCACACACGCACGCACAGACACACACTGTGAGAAAAGTGTTAAGATTGTTTTGGACAAAGAAGATTATGGATGAGTACCATTAAGTTCCTTTTAGTTTTATACTGCTATCCTAACCTGTCTATTCAACCAATCACCTATCAATCCATACATTAAATATTTACTAAGTACCAACTACATGCCAGTCTCCATTATAGGCCCTCAAGTTACTAGTGTTCTAATAAATGATTTTTTGACATCCTTCTCATCCTTTACTAATCCTTTTTAACTCTAATACAATGTGCTGAGATTTTATTGGGACCTGAAGTGTTCAGATGTGCTACAATACATCAGGTTTGATTTCACTTCATGTGGATACCTGGTTCTAGTTTTTCTAGCAGATCTGGCCTCTTGTATTGGTGGTAGGATTTACTGCCTATATATTTTAATTTAAAGGAGGCTTGGTAGGCTTCCTTTTTCTCTTGACCCCACCCTCCCAGTCCTCTCTCAATTGCTAACTGATGGTTTCAAATGTATATGTGTTCATTCAAGTTCTAAGGTTTTGTTTTTCTACACATGCCATCCAACTTTTATTAATATTTTACTTTTCTACAACCCTACCATTTCCTACTCCCACTCACCCCTCATCTTACCTAGAATGGGTTCCTGTCTATTCCTTACAGAAGACACACACACACATGTATATAATGCTGCACCAAGACCCAGTAGACACCAGTAAGTCAAAAAGTTAAATACAAGAAGTCAACCTCAGGGAATGGGGTGACTGATTGTGCGGTGTTGTGAAAGAGGAACACAATCAGGAAACGACTGTGCAATTGTTATTGCCAGGCTTACACTACAGCTGAAGTGTGTGAGGCAGACTAAGCACCCTCTCTTCACCCTGTTCTCTGCCATGGGAGGCTGACCCACCTGGACTATGCAGGTGGGTTTTGTCTTCATTAGGTTCTCCCAGAACCAGGCCCTGTGATAAGGAATTGTACTGTGTATCATTTACTTGGGGGATGATCCCTGGAGGCACCAACAGAGAAGCAGGGAAGTGAGACAGGGCAGGGACTAAATCCAATAATGGGTGTGTAATCGAGCCAAGTTCTCATTGTGGGCAACTGTTGAGGATCCTGCTGGAACTCTGGGAGATGGTGCAGGGTGAGGAAGCTGCTATTTCTTCATTTCTTCACTAACTTGTGTCAGTTACGGGTTTCAGGTACATCAGCTCTCTGATGCATTTGCTGTGCAGATGGGCCAAACACGTCTGTCTGCTAGAAAGAAACAAAAAAACTAAAAACCCTCAGGCCAAATGCCTCAAGAGTAAAAAGCTTTCCCTGTTTATGTGAATGCCAAGGGGATGTGGGCAGGGCTGCTATGTAGTTCAGGTGATGAGTGGCACCAGTGGGAGATTCGGAGAGCGGTAGGAGAGCGAGGTCCCGGGGTGAGTTCTCAGGGTATTGCTCTCCCCTGCCCCACCTCTCCTCTTGCCCTGCTTTGGCTGCACCCTGAGGAAGCCCACAGCTTGTGTCAGGGTGTCCTTCCCCCTGCAACTCCATATCTGGTTTCCAGTAACTGCTCTCTAACGTGGCCCCTTCTGCCCTGGCACGCTAACAGCTCTGGGATGTTGAGAGCCCTGGGATACCGCACAATCCCGTCTTGCTTTTCCTAAATCACACCTGCACCTTTTAAGAAGTCCCGTTACTAAACAATCCTTGATTCACCCATTAAAATGTCTGCTTTGTTTCCTGCCTGAAAGAAGTGATACCGTTATATCTGGGTAGTCTCGTTAATACCTCACAACAATCCAATTGTTATTATTTTTCTTCTTTTGCATAACTCTGAAGTAAGTCACCTAAGGCCACGCAGCTAGGAGATAAATGAATCAACACTGAAACCCAATTTTGTTGCTTAGTATCCCACATTCTCAAACTATATTATCCGTCCTTATTGTGAATAAAAAGTGTTCTTATTAACACTACATTCTTGGCTCGGTGCTAAACTCTGTGGCCCATTGTCCAGCACTTGACCAGGTCCCCGGCAGGCGCTGAGCCATTTGATGCAGAGGAATGCTGAGCAGCGTGAGGCCAGGCAGGCCCAACTGGCCAGGTGACGCCTGGCCAGATGGTTCCTCCCCCCGGCGCCCCCAGAGGCCACTATTGAAAATCTGAAAGAGACAAAACGCCTGTGGAATCCTCCAAGGGAGACCAGATGCTGCTTAGGGAAAACCTGTCCACACTGAGGCATCAGGGAATGGGTGGAGCAAGAGAAGCTTCAAGAATGATGAACAGAACAAGGAACTGCCTCACTTGACAATAAAATAAATGCCCACCACCTCCTGTTTCATTAATGATTATTAAAATGATGCTGGTACAAGATTAATATTAAAAACAGATGCTGAGTAATAAAATTCTCATAGCTACCTTCAAGATTTCCAGGGAGTAATAGCTGAAAGGGAAAATTGAACAAGAGGGGTCTTCCTGTGTGTTGTAGTGCCTGGGTGTGTATTTCTTTCCACTGCTAGTACTTTTGTTGGCAAATAGTGCACGCTGTTGGAGCCTATCCCCCAGACCTTAAGTAGGGGCAGTAGGTCGTGTGGGATGGAGCCCTATCAAATGGGACTGGACTATGGTTTTGTCTGCTGTGACCCCGGGGGTGCCCGCTGGGATCTGTGAGCAGGCAGAGGCCGGCAGGAGCGCCCTCCACCTCCCTTTGTTCCTCCTGGCTCCAGCCTGCAGCAGCTGATCTAGTTATTATCCTCCTGAAAAGAATTTCTAGGTGGCCACAGTGACCATAAGGAGCAGAGAAGCCACGAGGGCTGCAAGCCACGAAGAGCAACACATCGGCTATTGAGCACTAATCCCGCCCATAATTAGAGGATCTCTTCAGCAGTGTGGTGCTCATAGAAATCTGAACTAAGGCAGAGAGGAGCCGTCTGAGGTCTGTAGGCCACCGTTTACCAAATGCGCTGTCATCAGCACAATTAGCTTATTTGGTGGGATCAACGCTTTAAAAAGAAAAACAGAAAGCTGTATAAGACATAGACTTGGGGCAAAAACTGAATTTAAGATTTAGTTAAAGTCACCTTTGATTTCTCAGCTTCTTTCCCCCTACTACATTCTTAAAATCATGCATTTTAATGGAAATTTAATCTGCGTGGGTCTGATTTGTTTACTTGGGACTTATCCAAATGCTGTTTTGTAAGAATGATTTCATATCTAACAGATTTACATAACTTGGGCTATACTTTTCAGAAAGAAAAACTCATGTTGGGCCCTAAATGAGCAGAGTTATCACTCTGAGACTTGCCCAGGCTTTGCGGTGGCAGTTGCTCTCACCTACTCTGCTCTCCCCAACCTTGTCTTCATCTGAGGCATCCCAAGGTTTCTGCTATAATAAAGAAAAGCTGTGCCTGTCATCTGAATCTAACCTTCGTGGGTGCTCAGGAGACTGTCACCTGTTCTAAAGTGCCACCTGCTATTTTAATTCACCACATGCTGCCTGTTGGCTAAGTGGAAGAAAATGAACATCTGATCACAAAGTCACTAATTATGTTTAATTACTGGCTAAAATATTACATTAACTTTAAAAAGGAAGATAACTTTTGAAAGTGATATGAATTCACCACTGTTGTCATCTATTTAAATTCATGTGTTACAAATAAATTATAGGAGAGAGGAAGATAATATATGAATCTATCTAATGGTCTTAATTTTTTTTCAAACCTATTATCTTGTTTGAATTTCCTAACGACATCATGAGGTAGATAAAGGCAGATTTTCTTAGTTTCATTTCATAGATAAGGAAACTGAGGTGCACGTTTTCCACAAGCCACACCAAGCACTTGGGATTATAACCTGGATTTTTAATCACTTATTTGTGTTTATTTATGAGATGAAATCCCAAGCAGGGGTTCAAGGCCTTAACTTAGAGACCCACTTGTCCAAGATTCAGTAAGATCTGCTCATGTCTGGTCTGGCAGATTAAGAAGAGAGTTGGAGAATTCTAAATGCTAATTGCCTTAGGTAAAACTGCTGTTCCCATGGTATCTGAGTGAATAAAAATGTGGAGGTGAACTTCCACTACTGACCCAGAAGGATTTTCCTGATGACAAGATTGTCACAAATCCTTTTGGAGGCTAAGAATAAAAAGTGAAGACATAAACGTGCATCCCTAGAACACTGTAATATCAGCTTGAATTAATCTCTCAAGCACATATTGCAAACACAGCAAACCAGGCCAGGAAACATCATGGACAAGGGTCCTCTTCCTAACCAAGCATACCTCGTCTCGATAGATGCAAACGTAAGCATGGAATTTGCAAGAACATTGGAGAGAGAAGGACTGCAAGTTTTACTTGAAGTTTTTTTTTTTATTAAATAGCTTGAAGCAGATATGTAATGCGATAAGCTAGCAAGAGGGCAATTTTGAGTACTTATTGAATATTTCATTCTGATTGAGAACAAATTGGTGTTTTAACAGGATATATCCTTGAATTAGAGGTAGCATATAAGTAGTCAATTTACATTCTGTTTATAATTCCAAACCAGGAAGAAACGTGAATAAGATACATTTACCACATTTGGCTGCACCCCACAAAGGTCCCGTTGAATAGCAAAAGATTTGCACATATTTAAATTAGATTTCACACAATCTGTAAAATGACAAAGTATTAGGGAGGATTAGCCTAATTAAATGAGATTGTGAGAAAGCCTCAAAGAGATCCAAAGTGCAGATACCTTCCAAGTAGGATCACAGTGAAGGCTTCCAGAATCTATTTTGCCTTTTTCCCAGCTCTCAGGGCTCAGATTACCCTGAGCGACAGTAGCACACTTGTGTATGCAGTGACATCTAGTGACAAAGAAAATAAAACCGGCTCCAACGACACTTTCTTCTCCAGAGACTCCACAAAAACGACACAGTAGCTGTCATTACTGTAGATTCGTGCATCTATTGAGATTGCAAAACAGACACACCAGTTTCTACACCGAATATGTTCAAAGAGGTAATACAAGAAGTATCAGTAAGGTTTGGCAGACTGCCCTGGTATCAGAATCCAAACAGGTAATTAAAACAGATTTATTTCTGTCTTGTGCGCCCATAGTAAAAACTGTTGTTAATGCTTTGGACACAGAGTTTGTGTGGAATGTTCTGAAGAACCACTGACATCTTCCAAGAAAAGAATCCATTAAGATGAATAGAATGGGCTGCTTGAAATTCATGTCCAAAAGGTTAGAAAATATACATATACAAGTTACTCAGGCAAGACAAAGATTTAACCAATTCTCCAAGTTATCTTAATCTAGTTGAAATCCACTTTAGATTAATTGGAGTAGGCCATAATAAAATATTTCCTCTTTCATTTTGTCAGATTTTAGAATTTTAAGCAAAATGAAAAAATATATACAAAATCACAACTTTCTCTGTATAACAGGAACTCGGGGTCTTGTCTTCATAGAGTTATAAGAAAGTGAAATCTACAGATGTTAACTAGCTACGCTGGAGGCAGTTAATACTGTTCTGCCAAGGACTCCAGTTTTTAATCACCATCCTTACCCCATAGGACCCTTCAGGAGGCAGTGATAGTGCAACCCACACCTGGAGGTCTCACAGATTCTGGTGACCTGCAGTGAGGCCCTGGAGCTGGAATTTTGAGCAAACACCCAGGTGATTTTTATGCAGTTCCGCCATATCCTACCTTTTCTTATATGTTCCAGTGCAAAAGGAAAATTACCACATGGGACATGGAGACGGTTTAAACTTTGTAAAGGTATCTGCAATTGCCTGGGACTCGGTTTGTAAGTAAACCATGGACCAGTTTATCCATATGTGGCTACAACATTATTAAAAACAGTGTGATTGCCAGTATATTCTCAAAATGAATTACAAAGTGGCTGAAAAAATAACTGGTTTATTTTATTACAGTGGCTCACGCCTATAGTCCCAGCACTTTGGGAGGATGAGGTGGGTGGATCACCTGAGGTCAGGAGATCGAGACCAGCCTGGCCAACATGGTGAAACGCTGTCTCTACTACAAATACAAAAATCAGCCAGGTGTGGTGTCAGGCACCTGTAATCCCAGCTACTCGTGAGGCTGAGGCAGGAGTCTCTTGAACCCGGGAGGCAGAGGTTACAGTGAGCCAAGATCTCGCCACTGCACTCTGGCCTGGGCCACAGAGCGAGATTCCATCTCAAAAACAAGAACAACAACAACAAAAACTGATTTCCTTTTTTCCTCCCTCTCTTTTTTTTTCTCCCTTCTTCTATTCCTCCCTCCATTCCTGCCTCCCTCAATTCCTTCCTCCCTCCCTTCCTCCTTCCATTCCTTTCCCTTCCTCCCTCCCTTCCTTTCTTCCCTCTTTCTTTCCTTCCCTTCCCTTGCTCCCTTCCTTCTCTCCCTCCCTCCTCTCTTCCCTCCCTCCCCTCTTTCCTTCCTTCCTTCCCTCCCTTCCTTCTTTATCTCTCTCTCTTCTTTCTTCTTTCTTTCTTTCTTTCTTCTTTCTTTCTTTCTTTCTTTCTTTCTTTCTTTCTTTCTTTTCTTTTCTTTTCTTTTCTTTTTCTTTCTTTCTTTTTTCTTTCTTTCTTTCTTTCTTTCTTTCTTTCTTTTCCTTCCTTCCTTCCTTCTTCTTTCTTCTCTCTCTCTCTCTTTCTTTCTCCTTCCTTCCTTCCTTCCTCCCTGCCTCCCTCCCTCCCTCCCTCTCTTTGTCCCTCCCATTCTCCCTCCTTTGTCTGTCTTTCTCTCTCTTTCTTTCTTTCTCTCACTCTTTCTTTCTTCTCTCTTTCTTCTTTTCTTTTCTTCTTCCTTCCTTTCTTGTTTCTTTACTTCCTTGCTTCCTTCCTTCTTTCCATCTTCTTTCTCTCCCTCCCTCCTTTCCTCTCTCCTTTGTCTGTCTCTCTTTCTTTCTTTCTTTCTTTCTTTCTTTCTTTCTTTCTTTCTTTCTTTCTTTCTTTCTTTCTTTCTTTCTTTCTTTCTTTCTTTCTTCCTTCCTTCCTTCCTTCCTTCCTTCCTTCCTTCCTTCCTTCCTCTTTCTTTCTTTCTTTCTCTCTCTCTTTCTTTCTCTGTCTCTCTCTCATCTTTCTTTTCTTCTTTCTTTTTTCTTTTTTTAAAAATAATTGTCATTTCTATATTCAGGGCTCTCTTTCTTTTCCCGCATGGAAAAATTAAGTCTATAAGCAATAAACTCTTTTAAACAAATTAGGCTTAAAGGTGTATCTTTAAAATACTAGCTATACAGCATGGCTTAGCCCTGATGAAGGCATTCTGAGTTTTTCTGAAATACTGATTGTGAATTAAATGATTGGAAATTTAGTAACTGCTGATATAGCAAGGAAGTTTGCATGTAAAGAATTCTCATAGTAAATCCTGTAGTCAAGTTGTACAAAGAAATAACCAACACATTTATAAAAATACCACATTATCACAAAGTAACTTATTAGTTGATTATTCACCTTATACAAATTTTTATACATATATATATGGTTTATTTAAAGCTGGCAATTCATGTGGACATTTATGATAAAAACTATGCTTCTGTTGCATTTAGACATTCACTTACACTCTGTCTTAGAATTTAGATTTCAAGGCTTGCTGTTTTTGTTTGAATTTAGTTGTTTTTTTTTTTTTCCTCATTTGTATTTGTTTCCAAATGTCTTTCCTTTGAGGTTCTGAACACACACTAACTTTGCCAGGTGTCTTTTTCACCTATAACTCTACTATCTGAAAGACCTGGGAAAAGCTCTTTGAAACTGACTTTCTACTGAATGGAGATTTGAGCTGAGGTCTGCAGAGCCTGGGGGATCTGGGACCTGCTTCAGGTGTTGCAGGGAGTAGGGGGTGGGTAGAAGGAGTTTGGGGCTGCCTCAGAGTCCCCTCAAGCAGAGTCTTGGAATTTCATTTATGAATTTTGACTCAAAAAAGTTTCTTCCACTTTAACTACATTTGCAAAATACTAATTTGGAGATTTCCTTGAAAAATTGTCACCCCTCCCACTACCCTCCACTACTTCATTTCCGTTTTATTAACTCATTGGTTTAGTTTTGTCCCGGGACCAATTGTTGAAAGCTTTCACAGATCCACAATTCCAGACACTGTGTGTAGAGACTGGAACGACTTAACCCATAATGCCCTTTGCTCAGCTGAGAGCCAGTAATGCCTGTGCTCAGCTGAGAGGCTTGTTTGTCCCCACTCTGTAGTTTCCATATGGGTTACTGGGACCTCCTATTTTATTTTATTTAATTTTGAAGGCAAGCTGCTTAAATGGTAGCAGGCCATTCACTCCACTCCTTATGTGTAAACCTGCAACAAGAAAGTGCTGTTAAAACATTGTTTAAATCATGCACTGTCCCTCCTCAAAAATTCTTATTGGCTCCTTAGTTAGAAATTCAAACTCCTTCATAATTTGACAATTATTTAGGTCTCCATTAGCATTTTTTATTCTATCCTGACATCCACCTTACCCTTAATTTACATCAGACTCTGTGTGATCCAATCATTTATATTTACATCTCTGCACTTGGTTGCATCTTGTCTTTTAACTGGGCTTCCCACTGTCCATGCAAATCCCTTTGTAAAACTTTCACTTTTGCCTCAAAACCCTCTCAAGTGGCACCTGCTCCGTAGAGCATCTCCTCCAGCATCTCATATCCTCCCCAAGTTTAATCTTCTCTTGCCCAAATGTTCAGCTCTCCTCTACCTCCCTGGTTACTCAGTCTCCGGCGCCGTTTCCCCCACCTCTGATATCACAGTCCCCCAGGGCTCTGTCCTCGGCCTCTTCTTTCTCTCCCTTGCTCATCTCACCCAGTCCCATGTATTTAAATACCCACATTTTCATTTCCAGCTGAAACCTCTCTCTCCTTGACATCTTCACTAAGAGATTTAACAGACATTTCACATTTCACATGTCCAAAAATAGACCTGATCATCCCTACTCCACTTGCTCCCTCCTACTTTTCCCATCTCATTGATGACTTGATCGTTCCCTTGAAGGGATAAAACCCTTGAAGAGTAAATACCTCGAACGCCCTCCTTCTCTCATACCTCACCATGCCTAGTCTGTAAGAAAACCATGGTGCTTTCCATTTCAAAATATTCAGTATCCATCATTTTTCATGACCTCTGCTGTCACCTCCCTGGTCCAGACCCCATCTTTCTCACCTGGATCATTGTAATAGGCTTCTAAGTGGTCTTCATGTCCTCCCTTATTCTCCTTTAGTGTACCCCTAGCCAAGCAGGCAGAGAGATCCATTTAACATATGAGTTCAATCCTATAGCTTTTCTTCTTAAAAGTCCACAGTAATTCTTCATTTCACTCAGAATGAAGGCCATTATCCTTGGGCCTCAGGACCTCAGGGCCCCATGTAGCCTGGTGCACTTCTATGACATCCTCTATCCCTTACTCTCTGCTGTAGCCAACCTGGCCCCCTTGCTCTTTTGCAAATATTCCAGGCATTCTCCCACTAAGGACTTTTGCACTAGTTCTGTTTGCCTAGAATACTTTTTCTCACAAATGACCACTTGGATAACTCCTCACCTCCATGGCTTCACTCAAATATCACTTCCTCGGTGAGGCTTGCTCAGATCACCCTCTGTAGCACCACAAGTTGCCACCACCTACAGCACAGACCTCCTGATCCTCTCTTGTATATACAAGCATGGGGGCGAGGAGCTCTGCCTATGTGTGGAATGGTTGCGTTCTGTTACCATCTTAGTTCCTCATGTAAAGGTGGTTTTCCCCACTAGCCTCTCTCACAACATTAAAAAAAATAAGGGGCTGGGCGCAGTGGATCACGCCTGTAATCCCAGCACTTTGGGAGGCCGAGGTGGGGAGATCACAAGGTCAGGAGATCGAGACCATCCTGGTGAACATGGTGAAACCCCATCTCTACTAAAAATAAAAAATTATCTGGCTATGGTGGCACATGCCTGTAATCCCAGCTACTCGGGAGGTTGAGGCAGGAGAATCACTTGAACCTGGGAGGCAGAGATTGCAGTGAGCCGAGAAGGTGCCACGGCACTCCAGCTTGGTGACAGAGTGATACTCTGTGCCCCCCCACCAAAAAAGAAAAGAAAAGAAAAGAAAAATACACAAAATATCATAGCTTTATTGTTCATAAAATTAATATAGTACTTTGTAGGTATTATGGACTCAGTTAATCATTTTTATTCAATGCCTATGGTTCTGTTTCAAAAAATCTTTGTGAGTTGGTTGTTTGATACTCAGAGTCTGTTTTCTTTAGGAACATTGGAAGCAGTAGTTAAGATTCTATTGTAGTTTAGTAACAGGAGTACTAGCTTTATAGTCAGTCTGCCTCTCCAATAACTATGTGTCAGATACTGCTTTAAGCTTTTCATATATTATTTAATCCTCAGAGCAACACTGTGAGGAAGTTACGGTTCTGTATTCATTTTAGAGGTGAGGAAACTAAGGCATAGAGAAGTTAGGTAACTTATGTAAGTTACATGATGTGTAATAAAGGTGTTAGGATTCAAACTCAGACAGGTTTCATAGTCATGCTCTTGTCCGCTCTGCCACAGGCCTCTTAGCTTTGATGTGTAACTTAAACTTCTAACCCCTAGCTTCTTTATCAGCAAAATGAGAATAATCTTCCCAATGTTACTTTCAGTTTTAAATGGAGATATATATTGGAAAATGTTTTGCACACTTTAAAACAGTGTATAACGATTGCTTTAATGCATTCCTCCATTTCTTCCATTTGTTCAAGCATATTAATTGAATACTTTAATTACATCAGATGAAATAAGATTGAGTTCTTGCTTTTGAAAAGCATGCTGTCTATTAAAGAGACAGATAATTAAACAACTAGTTATACTTCAGAGTGATAAACTTTCTATAGTAAGAAAATGGTAGAGATGTTTGGAGGTTTGGGCCCAACTCCATTATTGAACCTAGACAGAGATATGTAATTAAAATAATTCTAAAATGTATTTTATAAGTAACAAAATATATTTAAAATTATTTAGCTATAAGATGAATGGTTTGTTAGTAGCTTCTCTTTGGGTTCCCATCTTCTTACGGGACCTATATTTTGAAAGGCAAAGAAATCTGTGGGTTGACTGAAATTGGAAAATTTCCCAAGTCAGCCTAATTCACAGGTGAGCCTCTCAGAGGCCAAAAGAACATCCCCAGTTGAAAATAACTCAAATTATTCTGAAGGTTTAGTCTTCACCTTTGTACTATGTACATGGCATATAATGTTTATTGGCTCTACTTTGATCTACTTTATTCCTGTTTTTTTTAAATACATTCTCGCTTTAAGGTAATGTGGTTTACTGATACATTTCCTATGCATTGTGTACATAACTACAGTACCGGTTTAAATCGTTCTATTTAATGGGATGCATCCTGGAGTCCTGAAACGGATCATTTGATGGGATTGCTAGAATGTTTGCTTCCACTGAACATGTTCAACTTAAGCCCTTAGAAGAGAAACGTTTTTGTAACAAAGTAATCTAAGGTAATTGTAATTTTATTTGATTGACTGTGTTTGGTCCAAATAAAATTGGTCTGGTGTTCTATCAACCATCAAGTAAAATAGGGAGGATAAAACTATTCTTATAATAAAATAAAAGCATGTGCAAAGAGAAATGCTGATGTAGGGACTATAAAAGGCATTTCAAAGAAAAATGATAGAAATACCGAGTTGCTGAAAAAAGCGTTTCTTATGTTTGCATTATAAGGCTAGTCACTTGAGCTTTTGGGAGTAGATATATCTTAGAGGCCACAGTCACATTTTCAGGGATCCTGGGGCAGCTGCCTTTAAAGATTGAAAAATTCAATAGGAAATAGCTGCTTCAAAAAATTCTGTATGCAGTTCAACCCAATAGGATCCCTGGCCAAATTCTTATTCTTGGGACTTTCTTGGAAATGGATGAAGGCAGATGATGAATAACATTGATCTTTGCTTCCTGCTCCAGGTATGAATGGCAAGAGCATTCATGAAGCGCAGAGGAAGCTGTAGGGCATATGTGAAGGGGGAGTGTGGAAAGGGGAATGATGGGCATTCAATCAGTCCCCTCCTCTGTAGACTCAGCAGATAACTGAGAAATGCTCAGATTGGTTCGGGGATGTCTTCTGTTTAGATCGTTCAGTGGGGATACTCCTCAGTGGGGTTTGTCAGATTTTCATTGTGATTTTAATAATGCACTAGAATGGTAACTTGGACAAATCTTGAGGAATACCTGCGTTTAACAGAATGTATATATTTACACAGAGAGACGCCCATGTTGCAAAGCTTCTTATGACTGCACCTGCTGGGTTGTTTATATTTGTAGATCTCCTTAATGGCGAATTACACTGAACCAATGGCAAGCAGTGAAGCACACAACAAAAGCAAAAATAAACAAATAGAACTGCATCAAACCAAAAAGCTTCTCTGCAGTAAAGGAAACAATTAGCAGAGTGACAGAATAATCTACAGAATGGGAGAAAATATTTGCAAAATATACATAGGATAAGGGTTCACCGTGAAAATATATGGGGAACTCAAACAACTCAATATCAAGAAAACAACCCAATTAAAAAATGGAAAAAGGACCTGAATAGATATTTCTCAGAAGAAGACAAGCAAATGACCAAAAGGTATATGAAAAAATGTGCGATATGATTTAGTAATCATCAGAGAAATTCAGATTAAATGCACAGTGAGATATAACTTTACACTGTTAGAAGGGCTATGATCAAAAAGACAAAAAATAGGCTGGGTGCAGTGGCTCATGCCTATAATCCCAGCACTTTGGGAGGCCAAGGCGGGTGGATCACCGGAGGTCAGGAGTCTGAGACCAGCCTGGCTAACATGGCAAAACTCCAACTCTACTAAAACTACAAAAATTAGTCAGGCGTGGTGGTACACTTCTGTAATCCCAACTACTCCAGAGGCTGATACAGGAGAATGGCTTGAACCTGGAAGGTAGAGGCTGCAGTGAGCCGAGATCGTGCCATCACACTCCAGCCTGGGCAACAGTGTGGAGAAAAGGGAACGCTTGCACATTGTTGGTGGGAATCTAAATTAGTACAACTATGATGGAAAACAGACTGGCAGTTTCTCAAAAAGTTAAAAATAGTACTACCATATGATCCAGCAATCCAATTCTGGGTGTGTATCCAACACAAATGAAATCATTATGTTGAAGAAATACCTGCTCTCCCGTGTTCATTGCAGCGTTATTCGCAATAACCAAGACAACAATTTAATCTAAGTGTTCATTGAGAGACAAGTGAATAGATTCATGCAATGGATAATATTATTCAACCTTTAAAGGGAATGAAATTCTGACATTTGTGACAACATGGATAAACGTGGAGAACACTATTAACAAAATATGCCGGGCACAGAAAGCCAAATACTGCTTAATCTCACATGTGGAATATTTAAAAGTTGAAGAATAGAATGGTGGTTGCCAGGGGCTGGAGGAGGGATGGTGTCAAATGTTGGTCGAAGGGCACAAAATTTTAGTTATGCAGCAAAATAAGTTCTGGAGATCTATTGTACAGTGTGGTGACTATAGTTAATAATAATGTATAAAATATTATGTACTTGAAAATTGCCAAGATAGTACATCTAAACGTTCTCACCACTCACACAAAGATAACTATGTGAGGTGACATGATAGATAGGTTAATCAGGTAATAGATTAATAGATTGATGGTGGCAATCATTTTGCAATGTATGATGTATCAAAACTATCACATTGTACACTGTAAATAGTTGCAATTCTTATTCGTTAATTATATCTGAAAAATGTGGAAAAAATAAATTAAAGAGTAGTAAGCAATGAAGTAAAGATCATTCATTACTTTAATGTTGCCATACTTGAAGATGAGGCTGAAGTTTCACACCGCGTGGGGCAGACATCAAACATTTGTACCTACATTTTTGGTATACAATCAGGAAATGCAAAAAACAGAAGAGGGGATTGTGTAGATATTCCTGATATATGTCATCTACATAAACTATTGTTTTATTCAAATTAAGTTAAACTAGCAGCATTTCTATCAATTTCCTTAAAACAGTTCAAAACTCACTTTTTTGAGTAGCCTTTCTGTATTGCATTAATTCAAAGTTCATGATGTCCTTAATTTCATCTTTAATGTCTAATGCCATTATAACTGCATAGTAATAGGATTAATTATATCAACAGGCATCTCTACATAAAAGTTTCCCCCTTCATATCTGGTGTCTTAACAGGCTTTCCCAGTCATCTTGCAATGCACTGAATCATTCATTAAAGAGTCTGGGGGATTCTAGTTAGCATATTTCATGCATGTATTTGACTTCTTTTAATGGCAGAAACTATGAGTTGATATATTACTAACAATTAAAATCCATTCAGGGTCAAATCCAATGAATACAGTAAATCAGCAACCTGTGTATATATTTATAAATGAATAAATGTATAAATTTATAAATAAATATGACCTGATTTGTAGGACAAAATGGATAATTTAATATAGCACTCTAATTTCACTTTATTTGAAAACCCCACAAAAAGCCTAAAAATGTATTTAATTTAAGATCAAATTTGCTCAAAAAGGAGAATAAAATTTATTCTGTAATGATATATATCTGCCTATCTATCTAGCCACCACAAAATGAATTCACTCAGGAAAAATATTACTTTGGAATGCAATGTTAGATAGTTGGAGAAAGTGCCTTGACTTTTTGGATTAAGTGTAAAATTTTATATTAAGAAAGAAGCAAGATGAGGTTACACACAGAGAAGGTAAATGATTTTAAATCAATGTTTTTAACCTTTAGTCACTGGTTTTGAAGAAGTGTCCAGACTGTTTTTCTAAGATGTTTGAAACAGAGTTTGATATGTTAAATTTATGAACAATGTATCTCAATCAATATTTATAACTCTGGGGAATAAATTTGTCCAATTTATAATAGTTTTATTCATTATATTATGTGTTAATAAATAGAGAAATGAAACTTTGTCCTCAATTACCAAATTGGATATTGAAAACATACCATACTGATAATAATGTTAAAATATAGCCTTGAAATGATGTCATATATTTTAATATATAGTAATGCCAACAATTATAATGATGAAAATGAGCTTAAAGTATTTGCTCATTTCCTTTGCAGCAAGCAAAGGGGTCAAGAATCCCCAAAATGTCTTAAGCAGCAATAATATCTCTGTACTGGGAGCAGAAGCTCCAAAACAACCTGTTTTGAAGGACAGCCTTCCTGGGTCCATATTAACTCTGTTGGTTGATTGTAAAAAATTAGAGTCATATCACTTTCTAGTTATATTTCATGGAAAGTTTCTACATATTTATATCTTGATTACACTTACCATCATGCCAATTTATTCAACTTTCTTTTCCTATTTCTGGGTCAGGGGCTGCTCTTGAAGAATCTTTTGAATCCTCCAACCCTGATCCAAAATAACTTGTATTGTACTCTGCTATACATGAAGATACTTGTGCTATTCTGAGAGCACATTTTAATCAGATGTTAATTCATTGCTTTCCACTTGTGGCCTTATCATACAAAGACGAGTTTTGGTTTATTTTGTTTTCTGATCATCCATGTTCCATGTCTTATTCAGCAGACCTGGAGAGGCAGTAAAGTTCCCATGCTGTGCTTTCTTTCTGGGAGCCCCCTGACCTCCTCAGCTTTTGGTTCAGATGAATACTTCTTTACTGTGACTGAATGTCACCATTCCTCCACTTAACTGTTCCATACTTTGTACTTGGTAAGAGTTTGTTCCCAACTGTAACACAAATAGTAATATAAGGGGATTTCTGCTGAGGGAAGAGGTCTCATGCTCTCTCTGAAGTCTGGGAGTGGTGAGGAGAGAACAGCTGCTTGGGAAGAGCTTTCACAATAATCCCTGGACGGCAATGCCAGGAGCCGTCTGGTGTCCCACTGGCCATCAGCACAGTCTTTAATTTTATCAATGGCCTTGATTTCCTGTGACTTTTTTCATATATATTTTGAAATATTTCAAAAGTATACAAAATTACAGAAGATAGTACAATGATATTTTATAAATCCACTATTCACATTCAAACATTATTAACAAGTGGTTCGTTTATTTTATTTGTAATCAAATATATTTTAAATCAATGTTTATTCACCTCGGCATTTCCAAAATTACGAAGTTTGTAAAAAAACATTACCCATGCACAATCCATCATGCCTAATGAAACTACCAATTACTGTCTTTATTGGTATTATCTAATACCCAAAACATATTCACTTTTTCCTTATAGTCTCAAAAAATGTCATTTTGCCCTCTGTGTGATTTTATCAGGATCGAAACAGGGTTTATACATGATATCTGGTTGTTTATTCATCTAGAGCAGTACTCAACTTTTTTTTTTTTTTTTTTTTTTTTTTTTTTTTTTTTTTTTTTTTTTTTTTTTTTTTTAAATATCGATGGCTTGCAGACACTGTCATTCCCGTATAGATTTTAACATTCTGGAATTGTCTCTTTACTTGCTTATGGGTTGTCTATGTTTCTCCATCCCCTGTGTTTTCTATGAAGATATAGTGTTATGTACTAGCTCTGGAGGTTTGATTAGATTTAGGTCTAAAGTGTTTTTTGCAAAAACTCTTTCATTGCTGTTGTCGTGCGCTTCATCAACACGAAGCACATCAGAAGGCACTCATATTGCTTGTCACACATTTGGTGATGCTGAATGGGTGAACACATTGCTATGTTTGTCATCTCTTCAAGGACTGTGCAGTAGACGGTGTTTTTTTAGGCTGAAGATACTAGATGCAGTATAACTGCACTTTCCCGATGTATTATTTGCATTCTGCTCTTCATAAACTGGTCTTTTTCTTTCAATATAGTCAGTATTTTACCTGGTATAAAGTGACCATCTCACCTGATAGGTGCCAGTTATCCCTTTACAAAAGATTTTAGTTAAGTACACTGCATTTTACAGAAAAGAGCTGAGATTCAGTTGCATGATTATAGTTAGCCCAATACTCTAAGGGGATACAGATAGTACTCTGTAATATTCATTAAAACTGTGATGGCAGCTGCTCACTCTCAGTGAACAATTCTACTCAGCATAATTGAAATTCTGTAAAATAGCAGGACTGCATTGAATTAACCCTGAGTCATGAATTTCCATCTCATTTCACTTACATGAAAAAAGAAAGCGTGTTTCGTACATTCATCAGGAAAGACATTACTATGGGATTAGGACTGAGCTAGAAGAGGCTAAATGAATGTTTATCACCAACAAAGTAGTTATACTCACTGTTTTTAGCATGTTCTAGGGCAAAATTTTTACTGATAAACTTGTTTTTCTTTCAGAGCTGAGAAACCAAGATTTTAGATGCCCTAATGGATATAATTATTATAATGAATATAAAAGATTTGGGCAAAATTTCAGTTACAACAAATTGAATTTTCAGTTTCCAATTATGATAGTTTCACTAGAGATGAATCAGAGGATGTAGGTCACAGTGTCTCAAATAGAATTTCACTAATAAATCCCCTTGTACCTTTCTATTAGTTTATTGGTTTGTTTAGTTATCAATGAATACTATTAAAAATTTAGCTCCTTGAATCACCAGTAGCAACATTCCTAGAGCTTATTAGAAATGCTAAAACCTGGACCCCAGCTTAGACCTACTGACTCAGAATCTCTGGGGCCACCCCAGAGACTTTTAGCAAGCCCTCCAGATGATTCTTATACACACGAAAGTTTAAGAAGCATGGCTTTAAATAACACAGCACACATGGATGTGCATTCTGAGAGTGATTAAGGTGACTGAGGGAAGGCACACAAAAGGATTCCTGGCAAATTAGATGGATCCTTGTGACCTGATGACCGTAATAATCCATGTGGAACCTCTTTGCTTGATAGATTACATGTTGAGGAGTAGAGTCCCACTAGGGCATTGATCAATGGTTCTCTTTTGGTCCTCATTCTCTAAGTTTGGCACTAAAAATCCTATGTCCCTGGAAATCTCTCAGTTCCAGGCAAAGTAAGGTCATTGGCCACTCTAACCATCATGTGGTCAGCAAGCCAATGTCCCAATAAATGAAACAAGGGCTCTTAACGTCTCCTGCTTCCTCCCTGATATTATGATGTTGGCTTTGTGAAATATCACAAGGAAACTGGGTTGCCAGATGAAAGTTTTATATGGAAAATGTGGTAACTTCCAGCTTACTATGTAAACAACTTTAGGCTCATTTCACTAATTTTTGTATTCGGTAATGGTTAAGAATATGACTGCCCCAGGCTTCAGCATTAGAATTTTGTTTCTTTTATTTTCTAGCTGTGTGGACTTTGACAGACAAATCAACATCCTCGTGTCCCTGTTTCTTCATCTCTGGAATGGGAATACTAAAGTACCCATTCATAATGTTATTGGAGTATAAAATGAATTCCATATTTAGAACAGTCCTGGTAGACAATTAATTTTACATATTATTACTAGTAACCAGGGAACTAATATTGTACACTCATCAACTTTGAAAGTGACATGTAGCACTGAGACATCTTGAGGACTTCATTTAGTTTGAGAATCAAAGAAACACTTTTGTCAAGAGAGCAAGTATGTTCAATTTGCATTTCATGTCCAACCAATTGGTGGTGGCCAGCTGGAATACAATGTTCAGAAGGATTCTGAAGCTGCATCTAACAGTGTCAGGAAAGAATAATGCTTTTGATTCATGCTGCATCTGTGAAATGGTGTGCAGAAGAAATGTTATGTAATTGCCAATGTTATGGTCAAGTATCAAGGAAAACTTGGCAGAATTTCTAGACATGTAGATTGTAAGAGCTGTTCTATGTCATATCACAGCTGTATATCATAGTTTTTCAGAGAGATATACCAGACTGGTTCCATGAATATATGTTTGATATTATATTATTAAAATTATGTTTGCATTTTCCATACTCATACATTTAGGTGAAATGAATCATGAGCTTATGCATACTATAACCAAAATTCATTTTGTACTTCTCAATTATTGAGTTTGAGTCAAACATACAGAGATGTATAGATTTTGGTTGTGATTATATGAAATATACACATACGTACATACATATTTTAAAAGTTGACATAATTAAAATAATTGATAATTGTATTTGTTTAAAATTATTGATTCACACTGCAATCTTATCCATTTATAGCTAGGAGTTCTTTATTATGCATGCAGTAGTGGAAAAAATAAACATGTTCATACTTTCATGGAAATAAGGGTCTAAT
Organism: Macaca thibetana thibetana; assembly: GCF_024542745.1. NCBI lineage: Eukaryota > Metazoa > Chordata > Mammalia > Primates > Cercopithecidae > Macaca > Macaca thibetana. The sequence continues at coordinate 79,934,473 of NC_065587.1, forward strand.
GTAAAAGCTTGACAACAAATAAAATGTCATACTGATAGCTATATAATGACAATCAGAGTTGATTACTGTGGGAAGACAATTCTCTATTGGTCTCTTGTGTTTCTACATGCCTTGTGAGCAAGGACACTGACTGCCCTTTTCTCTGGACTATCTCTTCAAGATTGTTTGTATAGTGAACAGCTTTGGGAGGTAGTGTCTCCCTCTAGACAAAAGCACAGGCACACTGTCCAGTGTAATAAAGAGAACGTCTCCTGGAAGAAAGAGCAAGCGAGGCTTTGTCCACTATAAAACATTCAGGCTCTCTAAGCTCAGGGCTCCCTTCCTATAATGCAGCACACTGAGTGTTTGTTTGGATGTCATCTGGCTCTCTTTGTATCTCCCTGTGGGAGCTGGGATTCAGAAAAACCATGCAAAAATACTAATATTCTGGCTATTGCTATGACTGTGAGTAAAAAATTGTTCTTTAGCTCTTACCCAGGAGTAGATTGTAAAATCTTCTATCAACTTCCATAACACTGTTGTACACTAAATTATTTGCTTCCATCTAGGACAAATCTGATTTTTACCTTGAGTTTAATGGACATCCTCTCTCTCTCTCTCTCTCAGTAACAAGATTAAATGTGGGATAATTTCCACACAAGAGCTTGTAAACGTTATACATTTCACTTATAATATGAAATTCATATTTCTGAGAAAGATACTTGTTATTTGCAAGTAAACTACATCTTGGTGTGACTCACTTTCAAATAACACTTAACAGAAAAACATTCCGTATTCCTACAAGTATCTTCAATAAAAGATTAAAAAGATGAGCAAATATATGTAGAACTGCAAGAAGTTTCAGGCCTATAGAGAAGAATTTGGCCAAGAAAGTTCTGGAACATCTATAGTTAATGGAAAAATAACTGAGCAGCCATTCTCTGCTGTTCCTGATTTTAATGAGGATGCCTCTGGTGTTTCACTGTTATATATTGAACTTGCTCTATAATTTAGATTTATATTTTTAATCAAGTTGAAAAAGAACCACTCTAGTTGCTAGTTTGCTGTTATTAAAATGGATATTAAAGCTTATTAAATATATTTCCAGCAGCTATTGTGGTGGCCTCTTTCCTTCAATCACTTAATAATGTAATACATTATACTAATATATTTTTCTAATATTAAAACTTCTTTGCATTTCCAGTTGTCGCTGCAAACCATTATCATATTCTGTTGAATTAAATTTACAACTTTTTTCCAGTATTTTATATTTATTCCTATACTCCTTTGTAGACTCCACTATGAAAAATAAAACATTTGTTTATACTTCCTCTCAATTTGACCTCCTCATTTCTGTTTGTTAATTTTTTTATTTTTTATTCTCCAAGTAGTTACTTTAGTAATTGTACAACTATTGAAAGTCAAAAAAAGAACTAAATTTAGAGTCAGGAGAACAAGGCTGTAAATAGAGAAAGATGCTCTCTGTTTGTGACCTGCATTTAAATTAACTTCTTCTAAAATACATATTCTTTTCTTTTTATTCTACAGTTGTACTTTGAAGACTCTAGGTATGTCTTGGAATCCTCTGTGGTTCATTTTCAAATTTATCAGATACTTTGATGTAAGCTTTTAAGCTTCACTCATGTTTTAAATTTGGTCTTTACTTTCTTTAGATACAAATACTTGGCATTCTGTATTTTACATTTGGTAAATCCAACTTCTGCCTTCTTTGTGGGTCTGACACTAAAGCTGTCTTGATATCTCTTTCTCACAGGATATTGTTCCCATGGGTGCTTTAGGATGGTGTGTATATGTGTGTATTGGGATGGTGTGTGTATGTGTGTTTGTATGTGTGTGTGTGTGAGAGAGAGATGGAGAGAGAGAATAAATATTGAAAATTTCCCTGTGGAAATACTTAGGGAATATTTACACTTACTTCTTCAGCACTTGGGGGCATCAAGTATCCATAAGTCCTTAAAATTATCATTCTTGGCTGGGCATGGTGGCTCACATCTGTAATCCCAGGGCTTTGGGAGACTGAGGCAGGAGGATTGCTTCACTTGGGTCCAGGAGTTTGAGACCAGCCTAGGCAACATAGTGAGACCCGGTCTCTACACATACACACAAACACATACACAAATAGCCTGGCATGGTAGTGCATGCCTGTAGTACCACTTACTCAGAAGGCTGAGGTGGTAAGACAGCTTGAGCATAGAAGTTCAAGGCTGCAGTGAATTATAACAGTGCCACTGCACTCCAGCCAAAAACAAAACAAGAACATCTTTAAGTGTGTGTGCGTGTTTGTGTCTGTGTATGTGTATGTGTATAGTGATTTCAAGACTATTCCTTTTCATGTCATTGCAGAGCTCTCGGTCACTCACTTTTCCTCCTCCATCTTGCCATACAATTGCATTTGTGATTGGTGGTAGTAGTTTGTTTTTTACATGTACGTGTCTTTCTTTCTACACACCTTCTCTGCCACTTCACACTAAAAGATGTGGCTCAAGATGCAACAAATCTTGCTGCTTCTTACAGTAGAGGGGGCTTTAGTATGGACTTTCTGTCCGTAGGTGCCACTTTTAGGGAACCATTTTGTGTAGATCTATTTTTCAACTCTTGGTTTTTTTTCTAAACCAGATTTCTTTTTCATTGAACTTTTCAACCCTTCTTTCATAAACCGTGGTCTGAGATTTTGCTGCTTACTAACTTCTTCGAAGGTTTGTAGTTTTCTAGAATATTATCATCATCATCATTATTATTTCTATGTTTATTTCAGGAGATCGAGAGGGGCAGAGATGGCTTCAACAAAGGATCTTTAGCTGAAATTTGGCTTAGATAAGCTTCATCAGACAATGATACAGATCTCTGAGCTCAGAATTGAAATTGAGGGAGAGAATGTTGGAAGTTATATAGAGTAGTACTCAGTTTAACTTTCCAATGAGTCATTGTATTATTCTACATCAACTACTCCCTAGGGTTTCAATACTATCTAAATCACATCTTTCAATCTCTCGGCAGATCTGCGATTCTGTGACAATTTATAATGATCATGTAAATAAGCTTATTAATTATAATAGCTATTATGCCAGAAAACCAAATTCAGATGATGTTTGGAAGCTTCTGATCACTTGAATGTAAAAATGGTGGATTCGACAGTTTTGTAATATTTGAATTTATTGAATGGCTACAACTTGGACAATGTGGGTGGTAAAGACATAGCTCGTGGGAAAAGCACAGTCTACCAGCTTTTCTGTATCTCTGTGGATTCCAAATTTCAAAATATTTTTTATTTAGATGAAAAAATTAAACATTGATTATGCTAATATTGAATATGAATTATAAATGGCTTTGGATAATTTTGCGTTTCTTAAAATTATTGAACTATTTTAATTTGTGCCCATAGAGAGTTTTGTAAACTCACCACCTCTCATAATAAATTAAGTACCTAAAGTTCTATAATTATAGGTATTCAGACAGATAACTGAGCCTGGATCACTCAACCCGGTTTTCAGCATGCAATTGCATCTGTCATTCATCACAGTTCATAAGCACAAGCAGGCTCAATACAAAAGCCACCCTGCATTATTGTCTATCCAGTTTTCTCTCTCCTGGTGTTGTTAAAGATATCCCTTTGTCCTGACCTGCAATTAAAAGACAGAAGGATTCAGAGAACAAGAGTAAATTAAAACAGGGTCATGATGGGAGTAATTAAATCCTCTGTATGTTAGAGGACCAATCATAAACTCTGGTTTTGCCCCCATAGAACCAATTGTGGTTTTCATTAAACAGAGTTCAGAAATCATCTTTTGAGGGACCCTTTCACATATTTTCTGCTTCAGAATGTCTATCTGAATGCTGTATATCCTTAAGCTAATGGATTCTCCTGTGTGATACTGGATTTATGAATGTGAATGCCAAGATGAAAAATAAGTTTGGACTAAGTGAATCAGTACCATATGGGTGTTCAGACAAGAAACAAACTCTAAGTTTCTAGATTCTATGTATGATCTTCCAGTGCTCTCATTGCGAAGTATTGGCTAAGTCACCTCATTATACTGTGCCTCAGTGTCCCTGAAGTCTTCATGTGATCTTTTCTGTCTTCTGAGGTGATGCATCTTGAACTTTGAACTTTAGTGTGCACACAGATCACCTGAGGATCTTGCTAAAATAATGAAAGTGATTCAGTCGATTTTGGGGTGGACCTGAGATTCTAAATTGACTCACTAACTTCCAGAGGATACTCATGCTGTGGTGTTCAGGTTCCACTTTAAGTAATAAGATTTTAGAGCTGTATGTCCAGTATGGTAGCCACTGCCTCACATGTAACTATTGACTGCTATAAATGTGGCTAGTGAGAAAAAGGAATGTGTTTTACATTTAATTTAAATTTAATTTAAATTTTAAAATAATACTTGATTCTATTATCAGAAAACTTTTATGTTTAAAACCACTTGGATATGCGGATCTATCTTTTCAACTGTATGCTTTATGATGTGTAAATACAGACCAAGTAGTATTGATAAAAAGTTAGTATCTGAATAGATATGTGCTGTAATCATAAATTATGTAACAGGTTTAGAATACTTAGTACAAAAAAGAATGAAATATGTCATCAATATTTTCCATTGATAACATGTTGTAATGGTATTTTGAGTATACTGAGTTAAGTATATTATTAAATTAGTTTTTTCTGTTTCTTCTTACATTTCAAAAATGTAGCTACTAAAAAGTTTAAATATATATATATAGTCACATTGTGTTTCCATTGGACAATATTGTTCTAGAGGGTTGTCCTCAGCCCTTAATTCTACCACAGCTCAATTATTCATAAGGTGAGGTCCCTAAAACCTGCAGAAACAGTCCTCAAAAAGTGTGTCTTCTTTTCTTGTTCCCTTAATCTATTTTCCTTTTCTCCCAGCACCTTTTTGCTTCTGTCTTCCCCTGTATTCTCTCTCTCTCTTTCTCAATAACTGCGTATCATCCTGGACTCTTCTTTCTCAGTCATCTTTTCAGCCAATCAGTTCTCGGTAGATTTCACCTCATTAATTTCTCTTGTCCCATACCTACCTCCATCGCCTGCATTTAGGTCCTCATTAGTTTCTCATTCCCCTGGGCTTTCTTCTCACTCCATTCATCTCCTCGCCTGGTCTGTCGTTTTTGCTAGTACTTGAGTAAGTAAAAAACAAAAATCCTAATTATTTTATTTCTCTTTTTAACACCCTCCATTAAATTCACATATGCTTTCTGGAGGAAATTCAAATTCTAGATCAACATAAGAGGCCCGAAATGTTCCATTTCTGCTTTCTTTCCAGACTCTGTCCTCTTCTCCACCCCCTACCACATATCTCATATCCAGCCACACTGAATGACTCGTAGCATCCATCGTGTGATATGGGATGTCTGGTTTGGTGTCTTCACACATGCCTATTCCTGGTATATTCTTTCCCTTGTGAAATCCTACTCATCTGTCAACACTCAGCCCATGTCACTTTCTCTACATCTGCTTTTCATGTTGATTTAAATGCCCCTCATTTGTGCATTTCTCTCACTGTAACCTGTACACAATTTTGTTTCTTCCAACTGTTATTTTTAATTCTATTCTATTGGAAACAATGCTGAAATAATTTACTATTTTGATATGACTAACCTTCAGATATTTGGAGTTAACTCTCTGACTTCCTTGGCTCATTTATTCTCCAGAATCCTAGAGCTTTCTAAGGACTCATAGAATTAAGAATACTTTCCCTCCTTGATGAAGACCATACTTTCATATTTCCTCTTGTCAGTAAGATTAAAATTACAGACCTCAAAGGCAGAGCCTGCTATAGAAAATACAATGCTGGGCAATGCTTTGGTATTATCCTTCCTGACCCTGCCTTCTGCTTGAAGAAGGAATTTCCCAATTGCTTAAGCAGATCTGGACTCAAGCTGGTGAGGTTCACCCAGCATTGGGGCTCCCAACAAAATCATTTTCCGTGAGACCCTGACCAGTGTAAGCTCTGTACACCAAATGAAAGTAAATGCGGTCTTCTGATGCCCTTCATTATTTAACTCACGGAAAAAATTATAGGCTCATAATGACAAACAATTAAATCTCCATTACTTTATGGATGTATGGAGACATCTAACCAAAATTTTATTACCTCACATGGGGCAGTGGGGGATAGGTTTTTAGATTTTTCTTTCTTCTGTTACAGAAATATTAAAATCCAATATGATTGATGGATTGCTTGAGGTCAGCAGTTTGAGACAAGTCTGGCCAACATGGTGAAACCATGTCTCTACTAAAAATACAAAAATTAGCTGGGCGTGGTGGTGGGCACCTGTAATCCCAGCTACTCTGGAAGCTGAGGCAGGAGGATCATTTGAACCCAGGGGGTGAGGTTGCAGTGAGTCAAGATCACCCCATTGCACTCTAGCCTGGGTGACAAAGCAAGACTCTCTCAAAAAAAAAAAATCCAATAAGATTGATATTTAAATAAAGAGGAAATAAAGAGCTAATTTTCAGATATTTCTTACAAATATGTGGATTTGAAGGAGCTCAAAGACCCTCGCATAGATAATAGAAAATGGTGATCACAAGTAACACTAATTTGCTTAAGTAGGAGGTCTTGGGTTGTCTTAGGTTAGGTCCTCCAGAAGCAGAGCCTGAGAAAGAGATTCATGTGCAGGTGGTTTATTAAGGGAGACTAGGGTAAAAGAAAAAGCTAAGCAAGAATGTGGTATCAGCTGTAGTCTGGCTTCTGCCTGATCCCACGCGGAGATGTGGGGCATGAAGAGCAAGCAGAACTGTCTTACCTTGAGGCAAAGGAGCTGACAGTCATATGCTGCAAACTGCCCTCAGAGGAAAGGGTAACATTCCCTGGGGGCATAGTTAGATCCTTTCAGTAGATGATAAGTACTTGGAAAGGGATCAATGGTGAGCCTATTGCAGCACTAGGGAGATGAGTGTTCAGGCCTGATAAATGGATCTGTGTGGGGAATCTGAAGTGTCTGCTACATGAGTGCATCTAAAGGGAGGATGCTCTCCCATAAAACCAACTTCTCTAATGACATAGTTTCCAGTTTTAGGAAAATGCAATTTATCTTTATTTCACTGAACATCTCTAGTTAAGTATGGCATTCAGAATTAAACCAAATAATCTAGGTCAAGTTTGATTATAAAACATTGTAGTGAAACTTAACCTCACTTGTTGAGTCATAGTGAGAAAAGAGAGCCCCAAGGAGCTGGAAGGTACTGGCACAGGTATGGAGGGCACTGCTAAAGTACCTAGATGATAGTCCCGATAAAGAGTACAAAGAACTGTAAAGAAAGAGGCATGATATAATGGAAACTTATTTTTGTAAGTGACAAAATCTAAAAAGAATCATTCTTGAGAGTGGGATAAGGCCAACAGAGGTCCCAAGCAAATGGGAATAATGGTGGTGATTCAAGGGATGGGGGAAGAACCACTGTTAAGATTCTAAATAATCACTTGATTCAGAGTCAAGCCCATCTATTTCCTGGGAATAAAGAAGTAGATTCCAGGATTGCAAGAAAGGGCTTGAAAGAACTAAGCATTGCATCAGAACCTTAGACAAGGAGCCTGATCAAAAGGCCTCCTGGTCCTACAAGGAACAGAATGCTAAGTGGCAAATAAAGGTTTAAGCTTAATAATCCAAATTAGACCAACACTGCGGGGTTGGAGAAATATGTAGTTGGAGGACTCACTGTGTACCAGGGTCAGAGAACAGCAATGAATTCCAGACAACCTGCATGTGAAATTCCTGATTAATTACATCTGAGAAAAACATGGGCAAGGCAGAGAGGTACCCATTGGAAATCAGTAGTTCTCAAACTGGAGCATGAATCAGAATAACCTGGAGAGTTTGTTAAACAAAGATTTGTAAGGGTCCCAGATATTCTGATTTCTTCTAAGATAGATCAACAGCACAATACACATTCCTTTCAGGGGTACATGGGCCCATCAGCAGGAGAGACCATTTGTTAGGCTATAAAACAAGTCTCAGTAAATTCAAAAGAAGTGAAATTATATGAAGTATGTTTTCTGACCAAACTGGAATAAAATTAAAAGCCAATAAGAGAAAGAAATTTGAGAAGTTTACAAACATTTGGAAACTAGACAAAACGTGTTTAAAAAAATCAATTCGATAGGTCAAAGAAGAAATTACAGGAAAATTAGAAAATACTTTGAGGTGAATGAAAATGAAAGCACAATGTACAAAATGTATGGCATACAACTAACACAGTGCTCAGGAATGCATATATAGCTATAAGAACTTATTTTTTTTTAAAAAAGAAATAGCTCAAATCAGTCATATAAGCTTCTACCTTAAGAAACTAGAAAGAAAGAGCAAACTATACCCAAAGCAGGTAAAAGAGAGAGAATAGTAAAGCTTAAGAAAATAAATGAAATAGAAAAAGCCAACAAAATCAAAGTTGTGGTTTTTTTTTTTTTTTTTTTTGCTTTTTGTTTTTTGAAAATAACAAAATTCATATTCCTTTAGCTATACTGACAAGGAAGAAAAAGACTCAAGCTACTAAAATCAGAATGAAAGCGGGATCATCACTACAGACCTCACAAAAACAATGATTATAAGGGAATACTATGGACAACTGTGTGTCAACAAACAAGGTAACAGATGAAATGAACAGTTTTCCAGACAGACACACACTACAAAAATTTACTAAAGAGAAAATAAATAATATATATCGATATACTTTACTTGTTGGTATACCTTATAAAGAGTAAAGAAATTGTGTTAGTAATTTGGAATGTTCCCACAAAGAAAATCCGGGTCTGGATAACTTCATTGGTTAATTCTATCAAACATTAAATAATTAGCACCAATCCTTCAAAAACTTCCCATAAGATAGGAGATAGAGAACAAACACTTTCTAATTTATCCATTAATGCCACTATTATAAGGATACCCAAACTAGACAAAGATAGCATAAGAAAACTACAGACCAATATCTATTTTGAATAGACACATAAAAATCTTCATAAACTTATAAGTCAACTAGATCCAGCAGCATTAAAAAAGACTATATCATAAGAAATTAGATTTAACTCAGGAATACAAGTTTGGTTTAGTATTTCAAAATAAAACAATATAATACACAATATTAATAAAATAATGGGCAAAAACCACATGATCATCTCAAATAGAGGAAGAAAAAATTGACAATATCCAACACCCTCTCATCACAATTTTTTTTGAAAAACTTAGTAAACTAGGAATAGAAGAGAACTCTGTCAGTTTGATAAAGGGAATTGTATTAGTCCATTCTCACACTGCTATAAAGAAATACCTGAGATTGGGTAATTAATAAAGAAAAGAGGTTTAAGTGACTCACAGTTCCACATGACTGGAGAGGCCTCAGGAAACCTACAATCATGGTGCAAGAGGAAGAAAAGCACATCTTACATGGCAGCAGGAGGTGGGGAAGAAATGCCACTTTTAAATCATCAGATGTCATGAGAACTCACCATCATGAGAACAGCATGGGGAAAATAGCTCCCATGATCCAATTGCCTCCCACCACCAGGTCCCTCCCTCAACACATAGGAATTACAATCAAGATGACATTTTGGTAGGGACACAGAGCCAAATCATATCAGGCATCTGTGAACAACCCATGGTTAATATAATATTGAATAGTGAAAGACTGAATGCTTTTTCCCTAAGATGAGAAATAAGACAAGGATGTCTACTCTCACCACTTCTAGTCTATGTTTCACTGGATATGTAAGAAAGACAATTAGGCAAGAAAAGGAAATTAAAGACATCCTGATTGGAAAGGAAAGTAAAACTCTCTATTTTTGTGTGTCATGATTTTGCATATGGAAAATCCTAAGAAACCCACCAAAAATTATTGTAACTAATGTATGAGTTAAGCAAGGATGTATGATACAATATTAATATAAAAATTACTTTTCTATGCAATACCAATGAACAATTTAGAAATGAAATCATGAAAATAAAACAATTTTTAAAAAATATTAAAATACAAATAAATTTAACAAAATGAGTTCTAGACTTGTACATACAAAATCTAAAACATTGTTGAAAACCATTAAAGATTTAAGTTAATGGAAAGACACCCTATGTTCAAGGATTGAAAGACAATATCGTTAATATGGCAATGCTCTCCAAATTGATCCAAAGATTCAATGCAAACTCTATCAGAACCCTAGTTGTCTTTTAAGAATAATTTGACAAGCTGACCCTAAAATTCATATGGAATTGCAAAGTATCCGGAATAGGAGAAACAATCTTGAAAAGAAGGAAAAGATTGGAAGACTCACACTTCCTAATTTCAAGTCTTCCTACAAAGTTGCAGTAATAAAGACCAAGTAATACTAATATAACAATAGACATATAGATTAATAGAGTAAAATTAGTAGTCCAAAAATAAACTCTCAAATTTACAGTCAACTAATTTTCAACAAGATTGTCAAGAAAATTTAATTCTTTTAATTAAATTAAGCTGGGGCACTGTGCAAAATAATTACTTCAGACCCCTACCTCACATCATACTCAAAAAGTAAAGTAGATCATAGAATTAAGTTTAGGAGTTAAAATGTTAAAACTCTTAGAATAAAACAGAAGTAAAATTTTGTCACTCTGAATTAAGCAATGCTTTCTTAAATCTGACACCAAAAGCATAAAATAAAAAAATGGATGTATTAGACTTAAGGAAAATTTAAAACATTCATCCTTAAACCACATCATCAAGAAAACGAAACAACAATCCAGTCTTGGAGAAAATATTTGACAATCATATATTTGAGAAGGAGACTATTTACAAAATAGATTTTAAAATGCTTACATTTGGTAATGAAAATATAAGTAATCCAACTTAAAAATAAACAAAGTATTTGAATAGACATTTCTTCAAAAAAGACAATAAGGACATGATGGATACTTAGCATCATTAACTTTTAGTGAAATAAATACAAATCAAAACTACCATGAGATACCAATGTATATTCACTAGAATGGTTATAATTAAAACAATGGAATAAAAAGAAATTAGAACACTCATCCACAGCTAGTGAAATATAAAATGGTGCAGCCATTTCAGAAACTGTTTGCCAGCTCCTCAAAATGTTAATTATAGAGTTACTGTATGATGCAGTAATTCCATTCTTAGTATTAAAAATAAAACTTATACACAGAAAAGCATGTATATTAACATTCATAGCAGCATTATTTTAATATCTTGAAAATATTCTCATAATTGAAAGAAGCCAGTCACAAAAGGCCACATATTGTATGACTCCATTTATAGAAAATGCCCCAAATAGGCAAACCTATAGAGACAGAAGGTAGAATACTGTTTCCCAGGTCTGTGCAGGGGGAAGAAGTAGAAAAGTGACTGCTAATGGGTACAGGGTTTTTTCCTGAGATGATGAGGACATTCTAAACTTAGATTGTAGTGATAATGGCTTAACATTGTGAATACACCAAAAACCATTGAAGTGCATGCTTTCCATGGGTAAATTTTCTGATATGTGAATTATAGCTCAATGAAACTGTTTTTAAAATGACCCTCCTGATTTACTTGTACTTATTTAAAAGCAAAGTTCGGGTCATCCCTTGGGCATTTGGGGAAGTGGAAATGTGAAGCTTGTGGGTTGTTAAACTGGATTTAAAATAGCATCTTACCTTAGCACATGCCAGTCTTCTGAAGTGAAATAATTTATCAAAGAAACTGGACTATCACTCTTCCCATATTCACAAAGCTAAATCATTTATCATCTTCCCTTGTAAACTTTCCCTTTGAGAACTAATTTTAATGCTCAGATAAAAGGAGATTCATTCTGGAACCTCCAAGTGACTGGATTCTATAAAGCACCCTTGCTGTTTAACCCAGGAAGACTTGCCTCAGGGATTAGGAGATGGAACACTGCAAAACTGTTCCTAAACCTGCACCCTAAGTGTGGTTATTTCACATCCATGGCGGCAGGCTTAGAACAAGGTTTTATTTCCTCTTCTCATTTCTCTGTGGCACCAATTGTGTTGGGGGATAATGAGACAGGAGTGCCACACAAAGGATTTTCCTCTAGCCTCTAGGAGAAGCCGGTCTGCCCAGTCTTCCCAAGTGACCGACCCAACTGTGGGGCTGGCTGGGCCCTGGGTGGAGGGAAGAGAGGGGAGCAGATCGAGTTTCCCAGCTTTGAAGTAAAGAATGAGCCAGAATGAAGAAGCTCCTGATCAAAGGCTTCTGAGCGATAAGGAAGGCGACATGAACTCTCCAGGGAGAACTCAGGCACCTGAGACCAGGTGGGGAGAGGGCAGCCAGCTCTCTGAACGGGCACTTTGTTTCTGCTCCTTTTCACAACAGGAAACATTTGAAGCAATTGGAACCAGCAATTTATAAGTCAGATTGGCCTAATGCAATGGTTCTCAAACTTTGAGGTGCATCAGAGTTGGTTGGGTCAGTTTGCAGTTTCTGGAAATACAGGTGACTGGGCATCTGTTTCAAAGGTGCAAAAATTCCTTAGATCTGAGGTAGGAAATCTCAACTCTGCATTTTTATTAAGTTCTTAGGCAAATGTACTTTCTTTATCTTGTAGTAAAATTAGAATTTCAAATATACTTCAAAAACCCTCACAGAAGAGATGGTTTACTTATAGTAAATCTAAGCTCCCAATTTTCCTAATACATGATATGACACTCAAGGAAGTTTCTCTGGGTACCCATATGCTTTTGTTAACATCCCTAGGTGCTGAGGGTGGAGATGAATAACACAGCCTTGTTTCCAAGAGCTCAGCATCTTGTTGAGGAGACAGATACGTAAACAAAATCAATGAAGTATTATAAGAAGAATGTATAAGGCCCTGTTCCAGCCCAGTAAGAGAATGAGTAAGTCTGCCTGGAGGGTGGGAGGAGAGACAGCTGAGGCTTTCCCAAAAATGCAAGGTTGGAAGCCTGTGTCTTCAGTATTAGGGAGTAGCTTGCCATCCCAGGAGGAGCAGAGACCGGTGGCCTGGTAAGGAAGTGGAAATATTCCAGTCTGAGGGAAGTTCAACAGACCTGAGACCCCTGGGAGGTTTGGCATGGGCATGCAGAGGAAGTTGGTGATGGGATGGGGATAATGTAGAAATTGGTCTCAATATGAAATCACCTGTGACCCCACTGAAGGAAGCCTTTGGCCTTTGCTTATATGGGACAAGCACTTAATGCAGGAATTTCTCCTATATCTGAGAAACACAGAAGTTGGAATCCTGGGTATAAAATTGTTACTCAAGTCCAGTACACTCGAATTGACCAAATATAAGGGATGTGTTCCTAGAATTGTAAAAACTCAGTATTTATTAACCATTATATTTTGCAACTGCCAACTGACTACTAAGAATTACTCTTTTCAAGGTACTTTACCATCAAAGAGAAAAATTAACAGCTATTTTCATCTATGCTTTTCATGGCCTTACAGTAACCATGGTAAAGTAGGTGTTATTGGCTCAACTTTCTAGAAAAAGACATTTCTTAGAGAGGCAAAATAACTATCCAGCATCACAAAGCTTATGAAGTAGCAGACCTAAGACTCAAACACACACCTTTTTATTATAAATCTTACGATTTTATGCTACAATATATCAATTTACTGAGCAAAAGCATAACTCGAAACAAACAGACACAATTAGAAACCAGCAACTATACCACAAAGCTCTGTCACAATCTCAAAGAGATATTCAAGAGGGAAATTTTACAGTTTCTGTATTTGTCAAAACAGGCTTAACTAGGCTGGGGTTACAGAAAAACAGGCAAAAAAAAAAACAACAACCACGACAATAAAAAATGAGTGTCTAGGACTTACTACAGTAAGAGAATACTTTTTGCTCACTTCACAGTGTGATGCAGTTTGGACAGCACTCCTGGGCGTCTCCCCTGCCCATGGCAACTCAAGGCCCAGGCTATTTCCACATTGGGACCACACCTTCTATGGCTGCAAGGTTGCCCTGACTCTATCTAGCCAGCAAATGTGACTGTGTAAAGCCATCTTGATGTGACTCCTGGCCCAGCCACATGCCTTGCTTTGGACAATGAGATGTTAACAAATGTGGAGCCAGCAAAGGCTTGAAAAAGCCCTGCATACCTGGCCTTGCTTCTCCTTGTACTCTATCCACCTAGACCAATGTTTTGCCAAATGAAAAATATTCTCCTTAACACCAGAACATTGTGTGCTGTAAGGAGAACAAATATGTCCACTAGTGATTGACTTCAGCTCTCTTTATTGTATGGGTTCATGAATGTGGACAAAGTATTTTGTGATCTTGATGGCTTTTGTACAAACATCAGTTGATGTTCATATTATAATTATCATCCTAATAGTTATAATGTCTAGGCCAACTACTACTGAATTAATATTCTAAGACTCAGGAATAGCTGACTCAATCAAGTGAAGATGGGTGAAAAATAAAAATGGCACACATTTCCTAAAAACCATGTGTTATTAACTGAACTAAATTAATTATGCCCTACTTTCGGTTATTTGGGTAGATGGTGGCAGCCACTAAGGAGTTTAAGGTAAGTGAGAGTTAGTTACTCTCCCACAACTTCACTGCCAAGCTATAATAAAACCAGGCCTTAAACCAAATTCCATCACACATGTGGATATTAATTTATAAAAGCAGTTCATAAAACTTGTCTATAAATTTGATGACATTCCAGCTCTCTGTTCTTGTAGGTGCCCTGACCACTACTTGCTTGTTAGTTCATTTCAGGGAGACATAACATTCCAGAGATCTTTTCTTTCTGGAATTGGGCTCAGGTATCCTCTAAGACTAATGGCTGGACACAGCATCACTTAGCAATTGAGCCCTCTATTTACACTCAATGAATTCAAATTCCCTGTTCATGTATGATTGGGAATGACTCTAATGTATCTATAGTCTCTAGTTTTGCCCCTTTCTGGCATTCACCTTGCTCATCAACAAGCCACTTGTTTTCACCAGTATTTCTCACATTCAGTTTACTAACTAGAAAAGCCACGATCAAGATAGAGGTAAGAAACGAGCTTGTGGCAGCTGCCCCTGCAGTCTGGAACTCTGTGATTAGTGCCAACCGAGCACCCATGGGATCTGCATTTTTTCTTAGGGTAATTGACTATCACTAGGGATAAAGCTGAAACTAACAAGCACATAATATCACACTGAAAATGCTGATGCACTTTGACACATCTCATGGAGATGGTAATGCCATGCCACTTGGGAATTAGATCTTCATTTGTACTGTCTCCAAACATCATTCAGAGTTCTCCTTGGAGCTCTTTATCATACCACTAACTATTTTCATGATGACATGTTCGATAACGTGGCATGGAAATACACATTCCATGCTTCATGCAGCCTCAAAATTCAAATTTAAAAAAGCCACTTCAGTTTTAGACATACCTCTGTAAGGTGTGGATGTTAGGCTAGATTGCTATGTAAAGAAAGGTTACAAGAATTGGGGGTACATTAATTTCCAGATATCTTGATAACCTGGCAGAGGTCCTAGCTGCAGAGTTAACTTCTTCCCTGGCAAGAAGGAAGGTATTTTATGAGACTGATTGGGTTGGATCTTGCTGTAGCTCATTGCCTGGGAGGAAACAGAAAGCTTTGTGTCTCTCAGGTATACTCCCTTCAACAGTCAAACTCCTTTTCTGACCCATGGAGATGTGGTAACTTGCAGCAGCTCTAAACTAGGATTATGACTCCCACGCTGACATTAGCAATTGATTGAAATGCGGTTTCAGGCTAGGGCAGGAGGAAATAGCACAGAACAATACAGCCAAGTTCATTGTGCTAACTGAGCTGCAGATCCCTGAGAACCAGGTGTGAGTTGAATAGAAAGGATATTATCAGCTCAAGCTTCCTCTGGGTAGGGTAGAAAGGAGAGCATGTGGTATATCTATCAACCTCACCTGACTCATAGCTGTGATTTCCCCTTTTTTCCCTCAAATTCAGTCCTCTTCCCTCTCCTTTCTCTCTCTGTCTCTCACTGTCTCTTTCTGTCTCTCCCTCTCTCTCTCGTTTTACCTGTCTGATTGGCAGGTGTTCAGATTTCCATAGAAAAACATTGGGGAAATAGTGTTTCAGAATCCAAACAACTATAGCTCCCACTTCAAAACACAAAGAGGGAAGAATTGACTCATAGGCAGTGCCGAAGTTGGGAAGTAGAAGGAAAAAGGAAAGAATGAAAAACTTTTGTGGGCTTGTTCTCTGCCAACCCAAATACAGACGCTTTATATTTGTTAATACATGTGTCTCACAGAATCCCTGGTTGTTAGGGATTAGTATCACAATTCAATAGGTGAAAAAAAACTGAAGATCAAGGTGTTTAAGTAACTTACCTATAGTGTTTAAGTAACTTGCCTGTCGCCCAGATGATAAATGATAGAAATGGGATTCAAGACCAAGTTCATTCATCCAATCAAGCAGCTCCATTATCCTCTTTCTTTTCATCACTTGCTCTCATGACAGCAACTGTGCTTGATTTGCTTTATTCATTCAGCTAATATTTATTAAGCAAAAGTTATATGATAGACACTGCATGGGAGGGACTGAAGAGTTGCTGGTGCATTTTCTATTAAACACTCATTTCCTTTCATTTTGCTTTGGAGAGCCTCCTTTCCTGAAACCCTGGTCCATGTGGATTGAGTGGGCCTAATATTCTTTTTTTTTTTTTTTTTTTTTTTTTTTTTTTTTTCAGTGGAGTCTCCCTCTGTCGCCCAGGCTGGAGTGAAGTGGCACCATATTGGCTGAGTGGGCCTAATTTTGTCCTGTGGATCTGGAGGCAGTTAAGCATTCCTGGCCACAGAAATTGGTTCAGTGATATGGATGTGAACCAATACATATCATTGACTATTAGGCAAGGAACTTTTTCTCTGAAACTATTAGAAAAGAAAAGCATCTTTTGTTAGGATAGCTGAGGTGATAGAGCTTAAACCTAGACTGCTGCTAGCCATCTTTCTGAAACATGGCAAGGGATTTCTTGAGAAAGAAGTGCAGATGGGAAAAATGCAGAGCCAAGAGATGAGGAGAAAGCACCATTTGGGTGCCTTAATCCTGACTAACCTGAACCTGCCACTTGAATCCCTGAGCTTTTCAGTTATGAGTTCTTTTTCTTTCTTTTTTTTTTTTTAATTTAAGTTGGCTTCATGTCTTATTTCAAGAGAAGGGTGATGTCTGGCCATTATGCAATGGTAATCAACACAGACTGGGTCTCTGATTTCACGAAGATTATAGTCTAGTAGGGAGATGGGCAGTAATAAACTACACACCAAAATGACTAGTATGAAGATTTGTAGGTGTCCTGAGGAACGAGACATTGTCTCTTTATCTTTAAAAGTATATCACAAAACTTTTCCTGGGAAGGGAATCAGGAATTCTTTCCTGTAAAAATTACCAGATATGTGGTGGATAAAAAGGATTTAAGTAGATCAAATTTGGATAAAATGTGGTTCAGATAAAGGCAACAGATATGCAAAAAGAATAATTGTGTATCCAATAAAATGAATTAATTTCAAGGTACTTGGTAGAAGAATAGTATAAGAGGGGGCTGAAAAGAGCCAAATCCTATATGACCCCATAGACTGTAGAAAAAATATTAAAGCCTTATCTTCAGAGAAACCAGAAGCCATGACAAGTTTTTCATCATGCTGACATAATCAGATTTGATTTTTGAAATGTAACCCCTACAGTGAGGATAGAGCAAAGGTAGCTATGGTGGATGTTGGAAAACCATTTAGAAAGTACTGCAGTGGTCTAGGGAACAGGGACTAGTACCTTGAATTGGGAAGGGGTGTCAGAAACTCTCCACTTCAGGAGAGATAACGTGGTTTGCGGGATATTTTAAAGGTGAATTTGGTGGGAAAGGAAGCAGAGAGAAGGGGAAGTAAGGGATGATTCTTAGCTATCCAGCTTGTGCAACTAGATAGAAGATGTCCTCCTTTAGTGATATAGAGATCAACAGTAGAACAGGACATAGGCCACTGGTCGAAGGAATAAATTCAAGCTCAATCCTGTTGAGCTAGAAGTGCCTTTGAGATATGTAAGTGGAAATGTTGAATAGGCAGGTAAAAGTTAGTGTCTATGTTTGGAGCTTAGACAATAAGGTTTTAGATAGAGAAAAAAATATGGGAGGCACTGATGTCATGGATTGAAGCTAATTGAAGCTGTAGGTGTAAATGAAGTAGCTCAGGAAAAAAAATTTAGAGTAAGGATTGCTGTGAGTCTAGAGATGAGCTGTGTGATACTCTAGTATTTATCTGGTATTAAAAATAATTTTCATGAAGACATAAAATTGTAACTTTTATAAACATGTAAATGAACACAAGTTAAAGACTTTATTGAGTCATTATTAATAATGGAACAAGGTAGATCTTACAACATGGTTTAATCTTCATACCGATCTACAGATTCAACACAATTCCAATTGAAATCTCAACTGGCTTTTTTTTTTTTTTTTTTAGAAATTGACAAACAGACGCTAAAATTCACATGGAAATGTAGAGGACCCCAAATACACAAAACAATCTAACAAAACACAAAAGAATAATTTGAAAGACATACATTTTCCAATTTCAAATCTTACTACAAAGCTATAGTAACTAAGACACTGTGGTATTGACATGAGGATAGACATATGAATCAATAGAACAGAATTGACAGACCAGAAATAAACTAACATTTATAGTCAACTGATTATCAACAAAGTAGGCAAGCAATTTGATGGAGAAATAAGACCCTTCAATAAATTATGATGATACAACTGGATATCTACATGCAAAATAAGGAATTTGGGTACCTATCTTACACTATATGCACAAATAACTCAAAGTGGATCACAGACCTAACTATAAGAGCTAAAACTATAAAACTATGAGAATAACACGTAGGCATAAATTGTGAAGTTAGATCAGATAGTGGTTTCTTATATATGACACCAAAGTGTCAATAGAAAAAATAGATAAACTAGACTTCATCAAAATTAAAAACATTTGTGTTTCAAACTACGCAGTTAACAAAGTGAAAGAGTGTATAGTCTTGGAGTACATACTGACCAATCATGTATCTGATTAAGAACTTGTATCTAGAATATATAAATAACTCTTAAAACTAAATAACTAAAAGCCAAATAATTCAATTACAAAATGGGCAAAGGATTCAAATAGATAGTTCTCTGAAGAAGATACACAAACAGTTATTAAGCATATAAAAGGATGCACAATATCATTAGTCATTAGTGAAATGCAAAATAAAACCACAGGAGATATTACTTCATACCCCTCAGTTTGGCTATAATAAAAAAGACAGACAATAGCAAGTGTTGGCATGGACATGGGAAACTGGCGTCACCATACATTTCTGTGGGAAGGTAAAATGGTGCAATTGTACATACTGCATTTTGGCAGTTTTTTAAAATGTCAAATGTACAGTTACCATATAGGTTAGCAATTCCAAAATATATACCCAAGGAAAATAAGAACATATGTCATATAAACTCTTGTACACTAATGTTCATAGCAGCATTATTCATAATAACAAAGGTAAAAACAATACAAATATCTACTAGATGATAAATGAATAAATAAAATGTGGTTTTATATATACAATGAAATATAATTTAGCCATTAAAAAGTAGTAAATGATTTATACATGCTACAAAATGGATTGATCTAAAAAATATTATACTATAAAGGAAGCCAGTCAGAAAAAAACATATATGGTATGTATCCATTTATATGAATTATCTACAATAGGTAAATCTGTGGAAACAGAAATTAGATTAGTGTTTGTCAAGGCCTCAGGGTGAGAGTTGGGGCAAGTGTTTGGTGAGCCATGCTAATGGGTACAAAGTTTTTCTTGTGTTGGAAATTTAAAAAACAAACAAATAAAAACCTTGTACCATCTAAAGTGTTAGAAATATTCTAAAAATAGATTTTGTTGATGATTGCCCAACTCTATAAACATATAAAAATATTGAATTGTACACTTGAAAAATGGGTGAATTTCATGGTATATACATTTTATTCCAGTAAAGCTATAAAAAATGAGTACAAATCAAAATAACAGACTATTGGTCAAGTATACTGAGTATACAAAAATGAAATTGCAATTTGTTCAAAAAGCCCGGGCTGGAGTGCAGTGGCCGGATCTCAGCTCACTGCAAGCTCCGCCTCCCAGGTTTACGCCATTCTCCTGCCTCAGCCTCCCGAGTAGCTGGGACTACAGGCGCCCGCCACCTCGCCCGGCTAGTTTTTTTGTATTTTTTAGTAGAGACGGGGTTTCACGGTGTTCGCCAGGATGGTCTCGATCTCCTGACCTCGTGATCCACCCGTCTCGGCCTCCCAAAGTGCTGGGATTACACGCTTGAGCCACAGCGCCCGGCCAAATCTGGCTTTTTCACAGGAAAGGGGTTTTTCGTCCACATATAAAATGTATTTGCATGTGTACAGACAAGAATTAATTGTATTGCCTTTAGTTCTGTACAGCATAGAGAGTTATAAAATCGCTCTACACAAGATTATGAAATAGCTTAAAGCAATGAAAGGTTTAAGAGCCCCTCATAGAATCAGATAATTGAATCAGATAATTCAGGAGACAATGTTTTTTTAGTTTGCTTTTCACTTTTATTGGCTAAAACACCTATAACATAAATTTTACTATCTTAACCATTTTTAAGTATAAAGTTCAGTAATATTAAATATATTCCTATTATTATGCAACCATCACCACCATCCATCTCCAGAATTCTGTTCATCTCACAAAACTCAAACTCCATACCCATCAACTCCCCATTCTCTTGTTCTTGCAGCCTTTGGCAATCACCATTCTACTTCTTGTCTCCATGATTTTGACTTCTCTAAGCACCTCACACAAGTAGAATCATACAATATTTGTCTTTTAGTGACTGGCTTATTTCACTTAGCACAATATTCTCAAGGATCATCCATGTTGTAGCATAAGTCAGGATTTCCCACCTTTTTAAGGCTGAATAACTGTCTATTTTATGTGGATACTATATTTTGCTTATCCATTCATCCATTGATAGACACTTGGGTTGCTTCCATTACCCAATGCCTTTCCACAAGGTTCTATTGGCTAAAGCAAGTCTCGTGAGCTGGCTAAAGAAAGGCCAGTTCATATTTAAAGGGGATGAAGAAATAGACTTTACCTGTTAATGAGAGGAGCTGCAAAGTCATGTTACAAGTTGTGTGGTTATATTGAGTGGAACAATTAGGGTTATTTTTGCAAGTAATTATCATAATATTCTGTTTTTCTTCTTAAACTACCTAGATTTGCAATTGCATATTGATTAATGTGCTCTGGTTGTTATTGTTAATGCCAATCCCTTGCACTAGATGAAAGCCACAAAAGCACCTAGACTATGCTGGTTTTTTCTTAAGTTGGATGTTTGTTCCTAGCCTATTTTTTGGGGCATAAGAGGCACTAAGTGAATGATTAATTAATTACCCCCTGGCTAATTCACTGGATTGATGCAAGCACTGGAAATAATGTTGGCGAGGTGACCCAGACAGATCTTGCAATTGACTATCTGGTATCCACTGAGAAAAGGTATGGCTGATGACAGCTCAAATATATTTTTATATATGTATAAACAATTGCCAGTTAGGCCAGCACAACTGGAGATAATTCATAGACATATAAAATCATTTTAGAACATCTGTAAATCCTTTGGGAAAGAGGCTGAGGGCATGATGGTCCTGCCTGTGCTGACAATATCAGTCAGTTGTTAAAAAGATTATTAAAAATATACATGCATGGACTACCCACTCTAAGATTTTGAGTTAACAGGTCTGGAATGGGGCCCTGGTATCCACATTCAAGGCAGTTAAATGTTCCAGTTGACTTTTCCTTCCTGCTCCCAGGAATAGTTCAGTGCAGTCCCTTATGGGTACCAGCACCAATGGGTCATAGCTCTGAGTATCAGCTCTACATGGCCACTTGGTTGCATTTCTGAGGAATCAGGAATAGTTAGAAAGCACCACCATCTCAAGTGTCTGGGTTGCAGCTTTGCAGGACTTTCCTGCAAAAAGTAGGACAGGTAGCTGTCCCTGTATTTACTCTGTTACATTAATGTTTCTGTTTTGCCTTTTCATACTTACCCAATTTCCTATGTTAAGTACATTCTGTTAAAATAGCTGGTATGGTTTTGGTTTTCCTGACCAAGCCTTGACTAATATACACATTAAACTTCAAATACATTCATTTTTTTCCCTTGGAGTTGCCTGGCATAGTTTCCTGTACATGGTCCTCCCATTGAGGAAGGTGCTACATAGAATAAACCCTTGCCAGCATCACACCCTCACCCACACTGATTGTTTGGAAAACCTCACCCAGAATGATGTTGCTACACACCCTGGGGCCCAAAATATCCCTACCGACTTGAGGAACATGTTGTACACATATGACAATTCCAACAACAGACATCTGTTTTGAGATATTAGAGGCTAATCTATTTGGCCTGCACAGATGGAGCCACATGCATGAAGGAGAGAAAAGCAATTTAGTCTCACTTGTTAGCTGTGACTTGGCTGGAGAGTGAAGGGTCATTTAGGTCCCACCCTGTTGATTTCTGGAACGAAAGTAATTACATTAGCCAAAGCCAGGGAAATCTCACCCTCTATTTATAGCATGTTTGATTCCCCAGTGACAGATGGAAGAAACTGAGTCTAAGCATGTATGTGATTCTACAATCTTCTTTTAAGATGCTACAATACTGTAATGGGCAAAAGTAGTATACGATCGCTTCCTGTACCAACAGATATTTCTTTGGGAGCTAACGTTTAGTGAAGATATTGGGTCAAAAAACAGAACAGAAGTGGACAACTGAGATTTGTTTTCCAATTTTTGCATTTTTTTTTACATAAAAATGAACTGTGTTTTAGCATCCTGATGCCTCAGTTCACCTACTTGCAAAACATCTCTCAACCACATACATTACCATATAGAACTCTTGAAAATCTAACCAGGCCTAATATGAAGCATAATTATGTAAGAAAAATGAGTTCACTAAAGTCTCCATATTCCCCAAATCTATCCAATCCATTTGTATTATAGGATCTAGCTCAAATCCTATTTCCTCCAGGAAACCTTGCCAAATCCACAGCTAGAAGTAATATGTTCTCCTCTTCAAGCCTCATAATACCGTAACTGTTTTGTTCAAAGGCATTAATTTATTTTTCCTTATTATATATTTAATGTTTATGTTTTATATCCTCTTCCAGACAACGAGCTCCTTGAGGTTAATGGCATGGGGGAAAAACAGACTTTCGAGATCAGAACAAATAGAAAATATAAAAAATAATATTAACAAGTATGATTTATGAGTCCTGCTATGACATTACACACTCTGTCTTATTCTACCTTGGAAAGTTGTGATGAAAAATAAATGTCATTATTCCCATTTTATATATGAGAAAATCAAGTCATGCAAAGTTAATTATTTTTTCCAAATTCACATAGCTGGTGAGAGGAAGAAGGAGTCAAAGCTGAGTATTCTTGTCTCTAGAGGTCATGTGTTTGCCCACTGTGCAGTAATTCCCCTGGAATCGATGTCTAATAATGGGTATAGCCACCACAATGCCTAGCACATCCTTTGCACAAAGTAGGTGCTTCATAAATATTTACTATGTAAACTCTGAATTAATTGAGACTTATTTTTGTATTTTACTATCAGATGACCAAGTAACTTGGCAAGAATGTAGTTGAGTATAGAAGATGAAAGACTCGGACTCCAACCCTGATTTCGACACCAATTTCCTGTGAAAAACTGAATAGATTCCTTAACTTTGCTCAGCCTTATTGTCCTTGATTAACAGATAGTAAATTTAACATTTGATCCACTATATAAAGTGAGTAGCAATATAATGGAAATAGTTGCCATTTACTGGAAGCCTACGGTGAGACAGGTATTCTAGTAGATACACATATGGCTATTCCATGATTTACATACACGACCACTCATGAAGGGCTAATATTGCCATTCATCTTACACATGAAGTAACTTTGATGCAGACAGGGTAACTTACTAGTAAGGGTCACAATCAGAGTTATCCCCAAGTCTCCTGATATTCACTTGGGCAATTCTTATGCTATAAAATGTAACTGTATTTAGTGCACACAATAAGAAGGCTCTTTCAGAGATATTCAAACTCCAGATTAACCATTCAATATTTAAAGGTTGTCATATTTTAGAGGCTCCATAAGGGACTTTCAAGTCTCTCTGCAAATAGGAACCTCATTCTATTTTCCAATTGTTTTTTCTTGTCTATAAAAGTTGGATTTCAAAAGTGATATCTTCATGTAACAGAGAATATAGTAACATAAGTAATGTGAATTCAAATTTTCAGTGAATTAGTCACATCGTTTGGCTTTAAAATCGGAGAAAACAAAGGAAACAATTTGTAGATACCCATTGGAAGATATGGACTCATATGACTAAGAAATTAATACAATACATAATATGACTGTGGTCTTCCTGTTAGTGTTTGAGGTTGACCTTTGTACCTGTGGCCCATCAGTACGTCAATGTGTCTGTATTTCCTTTTCTTTTCAACCTCAGCAAAGACTCAGCAATCTGGTTGACTGGGTAGTCATGAAACTAATAATGTATTAGGAAAAATTATTTTAATTTCTTAAATTTTTCTCAAGTTTATCAGTCCTGTTATCTTGGTCAAGTCACCTGTCTTCACTGGTCTTCGTTGTAAGGGAGAAAATTATACGTTTTATAGGAATATTATCAATATCAAATCGAAAAACATATGTTAAAATTCCATAAGCATAAAGCCCATTGCAACATTAAAGAAAAAGGGATGAGAATGACTGAATTTGGCATTAAGGCCTACTTTGTACTACTCTATGAAGTTACTTAGTCTTTATCCCTTTGAAGCAGGAGAAAACCCTTTACAAACTCAGTCATAAAATCAACACTGCTCAGAAGGTTGAAGGCTATGTAAGTAATTGGGCTTTATTTGTTTGTTTTTGTCTGTGTATTAGTTACTATTGTATTTTAACAAACCATACCAAAACTTAGTGGCTTAAAACAACAACCGTTTTACTTGTTCAAGATTTTGTGGGTCAGCAATTAGAACTGAGCTCTGCTGAGCAGTTCTTCTGCTGGTTACACCTGGAGTCACTCATGTGGCTGCAGTTGGCTGCCAGATGATCTAAGATGAAGAATCTAGGGTCCAGTGTTTGGTGCTGACTAGACCTGTGAGCCTAGTGAGTCTACGTTGGTGCTCCAACAGCCAATCTGGCCTTTTTCACATGGCAGCAGCATTCTAAGAGTATGAGCCCTGGATGCACACTTCTGCTTGCAACATGTTACTTGCCGTTACATTGGCCAAAATATCAACAAGGTCAATCCCAGAATCATTATGAGAAAGGACCACACAAAGGCATGGACACAGAGAGTTGTGGTTCTATGGGGGTTATTCATGTAATGGTCTACCACAGGC
Source organism: Macaca thibetana thibetana (assembly GCF_024542745.1). NCBI lineage: Eukaryota > Metazoa > Chordata > Mammalia > Primates > Cercopithecidae > Macaca > Macaca thibetana. The sequence continues at coordinate 79,959,932 of NC_065587.1, forward strand.
ATGTGATCTACAATTGTTTCAAGGCCTAGTCTTATTGTTTTAGAATCGAATTGTATTTATTTCTTCTTTTTTATGTATAAATTATCCATATATCCCATGTCATATTTATATCTCATTTCATTTATATATATATGGAGAGAGAGAGAGAGCATCGTGTGTGTGTGTGTGTGTGTGTGTGTGTGTGTGTGTGTGACAATTGAGACTCACTGGATTTATTATGCATGTCCAAGTTTTCATAACCAGTGAGTCTGAGCAACCAAGAACAAAACTGAGGTCTTCTGACTGAAAACATCAAGTTTATATTTTGCATAGAAAGCTGATGATGAATACATAAACACAGAGTATTAGTTTCTTAAAGTACCACAAACTAGGTATCATGAAACGTCAGAAATTTATTCTTTCACAATTCTGGAGGCTAGAAGTCTAAAATCACGGTGTCACCAGGACCATGATCCCTCTGAAACCAGTAGGGGAATCCCTCCTTGCCTCCTGCTAGCTTGTAGCAATTTGCTAGAAATCTTTGACATTCCTTGACTTGTAGCTGCATAACTTCGGTCTCTGCTTTTGGTCACATGGCAATCTTTCTGTGTGTCTCCATGTCTTCACATAGCTGTCTTCTCATAAGAATGACCACGCGCTGGATTAGGAACTCACCCTACTCGGGTAGGACCAATCTTTATGAATTGCATCTACAATAAGCCTATTTCTAAATAAAGTCACATATCTTTCAGTTGGGGGAGAAGGAACACAATTCAGTCCATAGCATATAGTAACCACAATGCTAGCAAGATTATAATTTTATTAGTAGCAGTTAAAATAATAATTACAATAACATGCATTGAGTGCATATTATGGGCCAGAAACTTTGTTAAGTAATATATATGCAGTACCCTGCTTTTTCCTCACAACAGCCTTATAAGTTAAGAACTATTATATTTGCATTGTATAAGAAATAAAACTCAAAATAAAAATATAATGGGATTAGCTAGAGTCACTAGCTAGTAAACAGCAGAGCCAAGACTCAGTCTGAACCCATACTTGGACGACTATTGATGTTATTTATAGAATTGCTTTATTTCTCCTGCTGTTCTTACCCTATGTAGAAGCTGAATATTTGGAAAAAGTGGTTCTGCATACTTTTTGGAGATAAATAATACTCTTAATTGTTAAGCTGACTTCTATTTTCTCCCACTACATCCGGCGGATGAGAACATCATCTTCGCCATTACCACAATGTGAGCCTTCATGCTGATGGAAAATCACGGATTCTTAGACTATTAACGTGAGAACATGGAGGTCTTGTTTTTGTCCAGCTGTAGAATATTTTGTGTGAAGGAAATCTTTAGCAGAAGCCAATTGATAAAACTGATAGAAAATAAGGAATTTTTTTTGAAATTCATCCAAAGTTTGTATTCTGAAGGTAACAGAACCAATTGGAACAGGAAAGTTTTTATGCTTCTGAGCCCAGAAAAGTGAATTTTTTGTTAAAGGTTAAATGGCTGGCCAAAGTTTGAAGGCTGGACCTCCTCTGTTCTGGACACCAAACTGATGCTCTATCTTCTTTGCTTGGAGCCTCTTCACCGTAAATTGAAGGGCTGATGGGCCTTCTGAGTACTCAGGAGACTATTAGTTTTCCTCTAGATGATAAAACAAATATTAGAAATAAGTGTTTACAATAATTCTTTCTCGTCTTCAGGACCTTTCCCCCAATAAGGTATGTCTTTTTCACTCAAGAGTTTCTGCCAATATCCATATGTGTATTTTCAGAAACTCTCTCAGAGCTGTAAATCTGGCCTCTGCTTTTACCAATGATTCAAGAGTAACAAAATAACAAAGCACAAGGCTTGGAACTCTGCAACTCAGAATGCCCTATTATCTTTCCTTTGCAGAGCATCAGTTGTAAAGCAGTTATCGTTTTGGAGTCTGCACATTTTTGCTGAAATAAACAGAATCTTAGCAAAATTTCTGTAGTAAAAATCCACCCTAAGCATACTTCACAACATCTGTAAAGTGTGGGGTTTTATAGTGTGTATGAAATTTTAAATTAAGGGTTCAAGGTAAATATATAGACTAGGCTGGGGATCCAGTTCTGCATTCACCCTTCCTGTAAGTTCATGCTGGAAAGAGAAGTAGAATGAGAAATTAGCAAAACTAAAAACACCAATGTTTTTGAATATGTAACAGTAACATTTGAATAGTATATTAAACCGGTGTTTCTCTAGTCTAATGGTATATAAATCACCTGGATATCTTGCTAAAATGCATTATCTGATTATCAGGTAAGTGGCGAGTTCTCAGAATATGCATTTAAGCTCCCAGGCGATATTGATTTCTTGGTCTATAGACCCCATAGACCCCACTTTAAAGGGCAAGTTGGGAGATTATGTTATTCTTCACAATGTGCTTCTCCTCTGTGGGATGAATTATCCTTTCCCCACCCTATGATATCAGGCTTGGTCATGCATGTTGCTTTGGCCATGAAATGGGCAGCAGTGATATGTGTAATTTCCTAACAAAGGCTTGGGAACCAACATATACCTTTTCATAATTTCTTTATTCTTCTGCAGTGGAACCAGTAATAGATGTATCTCAATCAGTCTGCACCTGTGAATAAAAACATCTAAAACAAACGCACAGCTCCGGATGAGGTCGAATGGGCTACAAATAGAAAACCTTTACTGATGTAAAACATTGAAATTTGGGGCTAGCCTGACTGATGATACAAGCCATGTAGTATGTTATATGTGATAGTACTGAATTTAAAAAAAAACAAAACTTCCGCCATTTACATGACTGGAGATTTTAACCAAGATATTTAACTTTCCTGGACCTCAGGTATTCCATCTGCCAAATAGGAATAAAATCTTCTTGCCTGAAGGTAGAATGCTGGCCCTCTTGAACTTTATTTCTTCTCTGATATATGAAGCTGAATGCCCTACTGTTTCAAGGTTCCTGCTAAGGAAAAAAAAAATTGCTTCTATTAGCAAAGGTGTCCAGTCTTCAGCAAAGCAAATGTCTAAGAAGTCGTAGTTGTGAAGACTTGTCTGCAGCTTTCCACATCAACTGCCACATCCATCCATCAGTAAACAAACAAACAAAAAAACAGAATTAGTGAGACACACAGCCCTGAGCTATAGTCCTATAGAAAAACTAAATTATGCAACAGCTGCAGTAACCCCAGACATTGTTTTTGTCTTCTCCTTTTTTTTAGATATGTATAATTGGCAAGAAAGTATTTATGTTTGGCATTTCTTTTTCTCAGACTTTGGCCAAAGACGACAATTACCTGGAAAGAAGGGTAGCTGTGCTTCCTTCTAGCTGACCAATGCCAGAACAAATTTTTATAGGCACACTGAGAATATTACATTCCAGGGGGTATTTTCATAGAGCTCTTCTCAAAATGTTGGCTTCTAGTTCCTCCCAATACCTCATAGGTTGCCACACAAGGTAGATCAGCCTGACTGCCAATTTGAGCAACTGGCAATGCTTTGGTGGAAAACACCAAGCTAGTCTCTTCCCAGAGTAACATTTGATGGGGATTGGGTCAAATGGGCTATACTTTAGCTGTGTAGATATCTGGAGAAAACATTGCTAGCTAAATAAACAGCCAGTGCCTACAAACTATGTCAGGGGACATGTTTACTTTTTTCAAGGACAGAAAAGAGGCCAGTGCGACAGGAATAGAAAGGGCGAGAAGGAGACGAATAAGAGAAGTGTTCAGAGGAATAATTATAGGAGGAGAGTAGGCAGAAGAAGTGAAGGCCTTTCATTTTTGCTCCAACTGGAACATGAATCCACTGGAAGGTTTTGAACAGACAGTGACATCATTTGACTGATGACCTACAAGAACCACTTAGGCCATTTTGATGAGAGTAGATAAAAATGGAAGCAATTCACTCACTCAAAAGGTTGTCTTAGAAACCTAAATGAGAGAATACTTTTGCATAAACCTGGTGGTCAATTGTGTATCTTCTTTGAAGAAATATCTGTTCAAGTCCTTTGTTCATTTTGGTTACTTGTGTCTTTTTCAATGAGCTGTAGTAGTTCCTTATATATTTTGGATATTAAGCTCTTCTCACATATATGGTTTGCAGTTCTTTTTGCAGTTCTTTTCCATAGTTGCTTTTTCACTCTGTTGATTGTTTCCTTTGTTGTGCAGAAGCTTTTTAGTTTACTGTTGTCCCACTTGTCTATTTTTGCTTTCGTTGCCTGTGCTTTTGATGCCATATCAAAGAAATCATTGCCAAGACCAATACTAAGAAGATTTTCCCCTACATTTTTTTTCTAGGAGTTTTAGAATTACAAGTCTTACATTTAAGTCTTTAATCCATTTTGAGCTGATTTTCTGTAAAGTATAAGGGTCTAAGTTTTATTCTTTTGCTTGTGAACATCCAGTTTTCCCAGCACCATTTGTTAAAGAGACTATCCTTTCCTCGTTGTGTATGTTTGGCAACCTTGTTGAAGATCAGTTGACCATATTAACGTGGGTTTATTTCTGGACTTTCTATTTCATTTAATTGGTCTGTATGTCTGTCTTTATGCCAGTACTATACTGTTTTAATTACTGTAATTTTGTAATACATTTTGAAATTTGAAAGTGTGAGGCATCTGGCTTTATTTTTCTTGTCCGAGATTAGTTTGGCTGTTCAGAGTCTTTTTATTTTATGCTTTTTTTTTGGGTGGGTCGTTTCCTTTTTTTTTTTCATAAGTTTTTTTGGGGAACAGGTGGTGTTTGGTTACATGAGTTAAGTAGGTTCTTTAGTGGAGATTTGTGAGATTTTGGTGACAGGTTCACCAAAATCTCACGGTGTACAGTATACACTGTACCCAATTTGTAGTCTTTTATCCCTTGCCCTCCTCCCATCCTTTCCCCAAGTCCCCAAGGTCCATCGTATCATTCTTATGCCTTTGCATCCTCACAGTTTAACTCTCACTTATGACTGAGAACATATGATGTTTGATTTTCCATTTCCTAGTCACTTCACTTAGAATAATGGTCTTGAATTCCATCTATTTGCTGCAAATTCCATTATTTTGCTCCTTTTTATGGCTGAATAGTATTTCATGGTATATATATATGTGTGTATATGTATGTATGTATACACACACACATATATATATGTATATACAATCACAATTTCTTTATCCACTCATTGATTGATGGGTATCTGGGTGGGTTCCATATTTTTGCAATAGTGAATTGTGCTGTGATAAACATCACTAATCACCAGGGAAATGCAAATCCAAACTAAAATGAGATAGCACCTCACATATGTTAGTGTGGTTATTATTAAAAAAAAAAAGATAACGAGTGTTGGCACTGATGCAGAGAAATCAGAACTCTTGTATACTGTTGATAGGCATGTAAATCAGTACAGCATTATAGAAGTCAGGAGGGAGGTTCCTCAAAAAGTTAAAAATAGAACTACCATATGATCTATCAATTCCACTCACTTCTGGGTATTTATCCAAAGTAATTGAAATTAGGATCTTGAAGAGATATCTGTACTCCCAGGTTCATTGCAGTATTATTCATAAAAACCAATATATAAATGTATATGAGTAGATGAATGGAAAGAAATACACACACACACACGAATGTTATTCAGCTTAAAAAAAAAAAAAGGAAATACTACTATATGTAGCAACATGAATGGACCTGGAAGACATTATGCTAAGTAAAATAAGCCTGTCACAGAAGGACGAATACTGCAGGATCCCACTCAGATGAGCTATCTAAAATAGTCGAACTCATAGAAACAGAATAGAATAGTGACTGCCTGGGGCTGGGGGGAAGGGAGAAATAGGGAGTTGTTCAATGGTTATAAAGCTTCAGTAATACAAGATGAAAATTTAGAGATCTACTGAACCACATAGTGCCTATAGTTAATAATACAGTATGGTACACTCAAAAATTTAAGAGTGTAGATCTCAAGTGTTCTTACCAATGCCCTCCTCTCCCACCCAGCCCCCAGCATACACACATGGAAGCAGGGAAAGCTTTTGGAGGTGATGGATATGTTTATTACTTTGACTGTAGTGATGGTTTCATGGGTTTCTGCATATGTTCAAACTCATCAAATTGTATAAATTAAATATATGCAGCATAGTATATATTAATTACACTTCAATGAAACTATTTCTTTAAAAAAGAACCCTGGATGAGAGAATATTGAGGCTTGAACCAGAGTGGTACCGGTGGCAGTGGTGAAAAGTGGTTAGATTTTAAGTCTATTTTTAAGATAAAATCCATAGGGTTCCTTGATTGATTGGATACAAGTTATAAAAAAGAGAGGGTCAAGTGTGACTTGAAAGTCATGGACTTGAGCAACATCCCTAGATATGATGGACCTAACAATTGAACAATTTTTAAGCTTTTATTTGACTTACAATCTACCAGTCTTAGGTTTCTAAACGTTAAACTTGCTAAAATACTTTGGCTGGCAAATATCTTCCTTTCTTAACTCTGCAATAGTGGACAAAAGTTACATTTTTCCCAATAATAAGTGAGAAAAATATCAGAATAGAAAGCTGCTGAAAGTAAGATATATCTTATATGATGGACTTGGCCATAATAATCAAGGTATTTTTTATTGTTTTTATCACTCTCCTTATCATCTTGATCATCATCATCATTGTATTTTAGATTTTAAAGGAATCTGGATAATAGGTATCCAATGCAGTGATTTTCAGATGAGAACAGCCAATCTGATGCTCATTTCAGCTTGCAATACTATTTTTCATAAACTCCATTTCATAGATTTATTTTTCTCTCTTTGAGAAGATTAACTGGTATTTTATCATTTAAAAGCTGAAAATTTCTTCTAAACATCTTTGCTGACAATTTTAAGGAAATAATACTATATGACTAGAAAAGACCTAACTTTTTGGACGTTACACTTTCATGTCTCATTATCTCTACTTATTCAATGAGACGCAAAGACAATTTTTTTTATTAAAATACATATAAGGCACTAATGGAAACACAAGATGATTAAGATAATTTCCACTCACAAGGAGTTTGTAATCTAAATTCAAGAACGATATATAAGATACTTTTTAATGTTTCAATCTCATAATGTTTTCACATTTGGAAGCCTATTGCATCATATATTTTAATGCAATATCAATAAGATTTAGAGAAGATATTTTTAAGAATAATGAGCTTGCTGTAAGAGGAATATATATATAGAATTAGCAAATGTGCCATTGAAGTACTTAGAAGCATGTGTCATGCATATCTGACAATCATTAACCATTATCATTGTTTAAAATTATTTCCATTGTTACTATTATTACTACTACTGTCCTTACTAGTAATGTTTTTCCAGGTTCCATGTATTGAATAAAAAATAAATGTTGATCTGGCAAGTAAATATGAAAGCGGGGAATCTAGATTTGAGCATAGGCACAAAGGTATAAAATAGTAGGCTATGTGAACTCACAGAAGTATGTTCATTGAGGTAAAAGGAAGGCATCAAATACTGTCTCTGATACTTATGAGGTATTCAACATTGTATAAGTTTCTTAACTTCTGTTGTGTCTCAAACAGAAAGGATTTCTTCAATTTGAAATAAATGAATGTTAGATAATAATTCAAAGTCATAAAAAAATGTAAAGTTTTCCAGTAATAGTAAACACATAAACAAATATAAAAGCTAGTATTATTGCCATGATTTGTACTTGGCTTTTTAATTCTTTTGTAGGATTTAAAAGGCAAAGCATAAAAATAATTGTATAAGTTAAAGAATACACAATATATAAAAATATAAGTTGTGATCTCAATATTATGAAGTGTAAAGGTGAAGCTACACAGGATTGGAGCTTTGTATGCAATTGAAGCTACATTTCTATCAGTTTAAAATAGATTGTTATAACTTTAGGATGTATGTAATTACTTAAGTAACCATAAATAAAATATCTATAGAATATGCAAATGGAAATGAGAAGGGAATCAAAATATGTCACTATAAAAAAATACTAAACATAAAAGAGGGCAATAAGACAAGGAATAATAGAGGTACAAAAATATATAAGACAAATTTCAAGAAAAACAACCTAGCAGACTGAACCATGACAAAACAGAAAATCTTTGCAGACCTACAACTAGTAAGGAGATTGAATCAGTAATCAAACATTTGCAACAAAGAAAAGCCAAGCACCAGATGGCTTCACTTGTAAATTGTAACAATCATTTAAAGAAGAATTAACACCAGTGCTTCTAAACCTCTTCTAAAAATGTGAAGTGGAGAGAATATTTCTTAATTAATTCTATGAAGTCAGTATTATCATATTAAAGCCAGACAAAGACACTACAAGTAAAGACCAACACAAGCCAATAATTCTGAAGAATAGTGATAGAAAATTTTTCAATAAAATACTATCAGACAGAATTCTACAACCTATTAAAAGGATTATACATTATGACAAAGTAGAATTTATCTCTGGAATGCAAGGGTGGCTCAACATGTGAAAATCAATGAATGTAATGCACAACATTAACACAAGGAAGAGAAAACAAACATGCACACACACGACCACCTCAGTTGATGCAGAAAAAGCATTTGACAAAATTCAACGCCTTTTCATGATTAAAAAAAATTTCAATAAACTAGGTATTTTTAAAAAGCTATCTGCGTGAAAAGCCCACAGATGAAAGACTGAAAGCTTTTCCTTTAAGATCAGGAATGAGAGAAGGATATCTGCTTTCACCTCTTCTATTGAACATAGTACTGAAAGTCATAGAGCTATTACACAAGAAAAAGAAATAAAAGGAATCCAAATAGGAAAGAAAGAATTAGAATGATCTTTAGATAACAAAATATTTAATGTAGAAAACTCTGAAAATTTCACACACAACAATGTTAGAACTAACAAAATAATTCAGCAAGGTTGCAGGGTACATAATCAACACACAAAAGTTATTTGTGTTTTTATACACAAACAATCTGAAAAATATTAAGAAAACAATTTTATTTATAATAGAACAAAAATTAGTTTTTAGAATAAACTTATCTAAGGAAGAAAAAGATGTATATACAGAAAACTATAAAATCTTGGTTGAAAGAAGTTAAAGACACCAATATATGGACAGACATCACATGGACATGGCTTGGAAGACTTAATCTTGGTAAGATGACAATACTACTCAAAGTGATCCACAAATTCAATGCAATCACTATGAAAATTCCAATGACACATTTTGCAGAATGGAAAAAATTAGCCTAAAATATTTCTGGGACTTCAAGAGATCCCAAAGAGCCAAATAATTTTAAAACAACAACAACAACAACAAAAAACAAAACAAAAAAACCCCAGCAAGGTTGGAAGTCTAATTCCTCTTGATTTCAAAGCTTACTATAAAATTACAGTAATCAAAAAAGTGTGGCATTGACATTAAGAGAGGCATATCAAACAATAAAATGGAATAAAGACTTAAGAAATAAACCCTCCCTCAAATTGTAAATCTCTGAGAAGAAAACATAGGGAAAACTTTATGATATTGATTTCAGCAATGATTTCTTGGATATGACATCAAATGCACAAGGAACAAAATCGAAATAGTTTAAGATATTAATCAACCTTTAAAAGAAAGGAAATTCTGACACATGCTACAGCATGGATGAATTTTGAAGACATTATCATTAGTTACATAAGACAGTTGCAAAAAGACAAATGTTGCATGATTCTACTTATAGGGTACCTAGGATAGTCAAATTTATGGAGACAGAAAGAAGAATGGTGGTTGCCAGGAGCTTAGGGGAAGGGTGAGTAAGGAGTTACTGTTTAACGGGCACAGCGCTTCAGTTTTGTGAAGTGAAAAAAATTCTGGATATGGATGTTGGTCATGGTTGCATAATAATGTGAATGTACTTAGTCCCACTGAACCCTATGCCTAAAAATGGTTTCAAAAATAATGACCAACTGTCAAATAGGAAAACTTAGGTCAGAAAATAAAACCCATCCATTGGACTTGGAGATGTGGATTACATCATAATTTTGCAAGTTCAGGGGCTCAGTGGAGGCACGCAACTACAGAATGAATAGAAGGTGGAAGAATAGTGGATTGAAGGGCAGATACCACTGGTGAGGAGCTTAGTGAAGGCATGAAAAAGAGGGTTTCTAGAATGGTAAAATTTGTCCAGAACCCCAGGTGTATTGCCAGTCACCTCTAGAATACACTTCCATTCTCCAGCTGGAGTGTTAGCCAACTTAGCAAAGTCACAGATTTCAAAGTGTAGCCCAGGAAACATAGTTCTTTTTGGTAAAAGACATATAAAATAAGTCTTCCTACATCAACAAAACTATTACTAATCAAAAATAATCATATTTTATTAATTTCTACATCAGTTAAAAATATGATTTTTCATTCTCAGAACAATCTTGCCATGCAGGCATTACCCTTCTTTGAAAAATAGGAAAATCCACTTGAAGAACTCCAAGGTCACAAGGGTCCAAATGACAAGCTCTGGAACTCGAAGCCAGTGTGCTCCTGAATTCAAGTGTAGCTGTGGAGTGATGGTCCTTAGCCTACTTCCTCAGGGTGGTGATCCATCTCTCTGTTTACTCAGAGGCAAGGGCATGAGGTAATGCCATTTATTCTGGCAAGACCATCGATGCTGTGTCTAAAGGAACCTGGCACAAATAGGTTCTCCATAGGTAGACATACTGGGGAAAGAGAAATACCCTTGAAGGACTAAGGCAACTTGGAAGATAGAAAGTAAGGTGGACGGGAATGGATATGGAATTCCACTGAATCAGATACAGACACATTCCTTCATGGTTTAAAAAAAATAGAAGAAACTATGAAAGTACCAAAGATATGACCCTAATTCTCCAAGGAGCACAGTTTTAGGGCTGCTTTGGGTCTCTCTAGTTTCCGTGAGAAAATCTTGGCTGGCAGGGCCCCCTGATGAAAGAGAAATGACTCCTTGTGTGAGATTTAAAGCATTTCTAATTTGAAAGCAAACATAATTGCACATACTTTACATACGCATGCCATGTGGAAATAATAAATGCATTTATGATGAAAATGTTTGCTTCATTTATTTTACTAGGAGTTTTTCCAAGAAATGGAAACAATTGTTAGAAGTGACATTAAGTATTTAACTGAGTTTCTTTTTTCTTCTTTTTCTTCGTATTTTTTATTAACATATTTTAAAATGTTACTACCACTCAATAAGGCATATGGCTCCTGATTTGTTGGAGTCTTTCATTAGTTTAAAAGCGAGAAATTAGTCACCAAAAAACACATGCAACGTTAGAATATGACACAGGTGAAACCTGAAATTTAAAACTAAGTTCTCCAAGGATTTTGAGGTCTGTGGAAAATAACCTTCAATTCTTACACCGTGAAGTGGGAATTTCTAAGTTAGGACTTGGAATAGCATTTGGTGGCATAGTAACCATGACGGAACTAACTGGATGACTGTTTTCTGAAGTGGATAGTTGAATGGCCTTAAATTTTCAGAGTGAGAGAGGTGAAAGTCAAGTCATTGATGCACGTGTTGTGAGGCAGGGAGATTTGCAAATGTAAGTATATTCGTGAGGAACCTACCTGCTATAAACTGAATGTTTGTGTCCCCTCAAAATCATTGTTGAAACCATAATTCCCAGTGTGATGGAATTTAAAGATGGAGCCCTTGGGAGCCTTTATGATAAAATTAGTGCCTTTAAAAGAATAGGCAGGAGATCTCTCTCTTTCTTTCTCTTTCTCTCTGTCTTGCTCACTCTCTCTGCCATGTGAAGATACAAGGAGAAGATGGTTTTCTGTGAACCAGAAGGGGCCCTTACCAAGAACCTGACCATAACGGTTCCCAGATCTTAGATTTCTAGGCTCCAGAACTGTCGTAAAAATAAATGCTTGTTGTTTAAGCCATCCAGTCTCTGGTATTCTGCTCTAGAGGCCTGAACTGACTAAGACACCATGCATCCATTGAATTGTGAGTTCTATTTCAAAAGACCACAAAAGCTCATTGTGATAGTATTATTGTACCAGTTAGCCAATACTGTATCACAAACCATCGCAAAATCCTATGGCTAAAGGCAATAAACATTTATCATCGCTCGTAATTCAGTGGATTGTCAATCTGGGATGACCTCACCTGGGTTTCCTCCTGCATGTGTAGTCAGCCATGGGCTAGGAAAACAATTCTGCTGATATTGATTGGGCTTGCTCCCTGTTTGGTGTCTGGCTGGGGGCTGGCTGGTCATGGATAGCCTCTGCTTTGTCCCCACATGGTCTCATCATTCATTTGATTAGGCCACGCTTGTTCACATGGGGACTGACAGTTCTGAAAGAATAAGCAGCTCTTCCATCCTCAGCTTTATTTCTCCTTCCTCCAAAACACACACACACACACACACACACACACACACACACACACTGAAAATTTCAGAGGGTCAAATAGCAAATTTTTACTCAACATAGGATAAGTAAAGTGGATACTTCAGAGCTAAAATCATACATTTTAACACATCTTTCTCAGGTAGAAAAACTAGACAAGGATAAAAAAATTGAACAATACAATTATTATTTAATCATATTATTAGTGAGAAGATTTGAACAATATATTTCAAAATTTTGACCCAATAGCAGTATGTGGAACACCCAACAATTGCAAAATATACATTTGTTTCAATCTCATGGAAAATTTATAAAAATTGACCTTATACAGGACTATAAAGTTTCAATAATTTCAAAAAGTTGGAGTTAGTTTCATAGTTATGTATAGAGTTAAGGTAACTGTTAGGTTTAGACTGGAAGTAAGGAATTGGGTCTACCATTATCTTTAGGTTGAGCTTAGCTTTAGATGTAGGGTTTGTATTTAGAATACATCTAATTCGGGTTAGGGTAGATTTAAGACTGCAGTTATCATTTTGCTTGTTTTAAGAGTAGTGTTAGTTTTAGTGTTAAGGATAGTACTAGAATGATTATTAGGTTAATGGTGAGAATTCACGTTGGGATTAGGATTAAAGTTAGGGTTAGGACTAGGTTTCATAATTGGGTTAGGGTTGGATAGCATTTTATAGAATTAATAGAGTTAAGGATATTATTAGCATCAAGATTTGGATAGACAAACTAATGATGCAAAATAGAAAATCTGAAAACACATTTTATAAAAGTGGCACTCTAGAGGGTAAGAAAGTGGTTATCTTTTTAGTGGAGGCCATTGGACAGGTCGGTATCTACATGGGAAAAAATGACTTGGAATTCCTACCTCTCAGTATCCTTAAAAATTAATTTAAGTTGGAGCATAGTTGTAAATTGAAGGAAAATATAGATATTTTAGAAGACAATATAAGTAACATTTTTTCCTAATAATATAGGAGGAAAATGGTTTTTAACATAAGAGAAATGAAAAAAACTGATAAATATACTACATCGAAATGATCCATTTTGATTAATCAAAAGTCACTGTTAAGAGAGAGGAAAGGCAAATCACATCTGGAAGATGTTTCAATACATAGAGCCAAAACGACTTGCCTTAAGAATGTGTAAAGAACACCCGCAGATTAATAAAGAAAAAGAAACCAGCCCAAGAAACCAAAAGACTTAAATAGACCCTTAATAACAGTACACAGATTTGGCAAGAGATTTGAGCTATAGGAACTTTACAATCCTGCTGGTAGGAGAATAAACTGATACAGCTGCTTTGAAAAATAGATTGTCAGCATGTAGTCTAGTTGAAGATATAGCTATGACCAAGTAATGGCATGGCAATAGATAGCAATACAGATACCAAACTGTGTGCTCAAGTGCACCAGGACAGAAGTTTGTGAATATTCACAGTGGCATTGTTTTGTTTTTAATAGTTCAAAACTTGCATATTTCCCGAATTGAATCAACAATGGAATGGACAAATAAGTAGTAACTAAAAACAGCCAGACACAATAGAATACATGCAAATTGGATTTCATTTACATAGGGCTCAAAAACAAGAAAAAATAAAGCTACCTTGTTTAAGATTGCATCCATAGTCAGAAGGCAAGGAACTAATGATAACAAGTTCAGAAGAAGCTCTGATCAGAAAGGTGGGGGACTTCTGGGGTGTTGGTCCATTTCTTGATCTGCATAGTGGAAACATGAGTATTGTCTTTACAATAAATCATTAAGTTGTACCTTCAGTCTTTGTGGACTTTTCTGTAAGTATGCCACATGTAATAACAAAAAGATTAAAACTATATTATTTTAATGGCTGCATTTTACTTAATGATTTACCTCATTGATAAATATTTACATTGCCTCCTCTTGTTTTTCCTGCTCAAAATAGTGTTTCAGTAGATAAATCTTCATGTGTATTTTTAAACTTGTTTTTTAGAATAGATTCCTGAAAGAGAAAAGACTGGGCCAAACCATATGGAGTTTTAAAGTGTTCTTGATACAGCATTAAAATATTTTCTAAGAATACTGCACCAGCTGCACTCCCCATAATGTAAAGATTTCTGAATCATTGCACATTCACCAGTATCAAATACTATAGTTTTTTTCAACCTATGCTTATTTAACTGGAATGGGGAGATGGTGTTGAGAAACCAATATTATGCCATTTTAATTTGCATTTACTTTATTTCTGCCTAGTAAAAATTTTAAAGTATACTACAACATTCAGATTGAAGGATCAAGAGTCAAATTTTTGGTGTTCAAATTCTGGCACTACCACCTACACACTACTTGGCTTTGTGATGTTACCTAATCTTTGAGGTCAAATTCCATACATGTAATGTAGAAAAAGGTGCTGTGATAATTAAATAAATTTTCTCCTATAATGAGCATAGCACACTACTTGGCATATTTTCAGTCCCCTGTAAATGGTGAGTGTGTGTGTGTGTGTGTGTGTGTGTGTGTGTGTGTGTGAATAGTGTTGCATGGAGCACTGGAGATATGGGACATTAAGGGTGGAAAGATGAATGAGGGAGGGAGGGAAGGATAGAGGATGAAAAGAAGGAAAAGAGATAAGAAGGGAGGGATGGAGGGGAGGGGAAGAGAAAAGGAAAGAGGCTTGGAAGGAGAGGAAAGAAAGGAGGGAGGTTTGGAGTGGGGAAAGTAGGGGCTGATGGAGGAAGGTTGAAAGGGAGAAATGAATCAAGTGTTGGATAACATGGTAAGGGGACTGGTGATCAGAAGCATCCAGTTCTTTATTCCTCCCTGAGCAAGAGTTTATTTTTCAAAATTTAAAAACACAATATAGACATAAACCATACTGTAAGCAAGTGTCAGTGATCAAGGCTCTGGAGACCCACAGTTCTGGTTCTATCAATCTTGAGCTACATACTCTGGAACCACATCTCTCCGAACCACAGCAAACACCTAATGTTCGCTGCCTGCCTAAGAATTAAATAAGAAGTATATATAAAGCCTGGTTCACAGTATATTTCAGAAAATGAAAAACGATCTTGTTGTTTGAAAATCACTCCAAAAGTATTAGCAATGGCTTAACATGTCATTAGCCTTAAATTAGTAAAGTTTAAATACCAGAATGTGATAAAAGAATTAATCACTTAGGAAAGGTTCATGGACTATGAGCATGTGAGTGTGTGTGTGTGAGTGTGTGTTTGCCCATTCAGGGTAGAATCTGGAATGAAAATGTGCATAAATAAAGAAGAGACATTGAAAAAGTGTTATTTGACCCATTTCCTTGAGGTACCAGGAAAATCGCGGAAATCCCCAGTGTTGTTTGGCCGTTGAGCAGAACAAGGAAGGCACAGTGGCAGCCCGTGGCTGAGAATGAGAGAATCTGTACCTCTGTCACCACACCCAGAAAGACTTGTGCTTACTGAAACCAAGAGAGGCAAGTTAACAATGTTAAACCAAAGAGGCGTGGATCATGGGGTCTGAAACATCATGAGCTACATGGGACACATTTTGCCAGGTAACCACATGTAAGTATCATGCACACTATGACCATTTCATTCTGTAACGTCAATTCCGATGCCAAATTCCACATAAGTGCCTTAAAAATGATAGCATGGGTATGCCTTGCTATTTTTCAGTGCTATTCCAAATATGCTCAAGAATAGCCAACTTTAAAAAATATGAATGGAGAACCAAAAATATAAAGACAAAAGCCAATGTGTGAGTATAAACAGAGACTTTACTTCATGGTGTTAATGATGTGAGATGAACTATTGGATGACTCAGTCAAGCTTGTCAGCCTAACTGCCGTTCCTACAGGTTCTATTAATGTGTTCTCAAATCTCAACAAGCCTAGGAGAAAAGAAAAGACTCTAGGAATCAGGTTACATAAAAGGAAAAAAAAAAAAAAAACAGAAAACAGTCTGCTCTCTGGGAGCTACAACCTAGCTAATGCATAAATAATGGAAAATTTATATTATAAAATATGTGTCAAACATAGAGGATGATTGTCAGGTAAGGCTGCGACCCTAGTAGATGAATCTCTTTCTCATACTCATGAAACCCTTCAAAACAATTGATGGATATGGGATCTGTGGAAAATCCTTCCACATTTTGGGCTAAGAATATCAGACTCAAATATTTTCCTGCCTGTGAGAAATACTTCTCTAAGCTCTAACATGACAGCCCCTTCTCCTCAACCTAGAAAGCTAATTACCAATCTATCTGTGTTTGAACCAGCTCCCACAAATGTTGCTTATCAAATAACTTTAGTTGAACTGGTAATAATAGCTTTTGAAATTATAATATAACAATAAGAAAAGCAAAATCAAAAGTGATTCATTAGTCCCTTAAAAAGGGCATTTCGCTGTAATGGTAGTATGTCATTTGGTTCCAGATTGCAATGGCAACATTCCCTTGAGGTATAAGAGCTTTTATCTAATAATCTACAACTTCTACATGAGTCTTTTTTATCTGGAGCAGTAGTGAATGGGCTTAAAGGAGTCCACACTTTATTTTGTGTATATCTTCTGGCACGTATCACAGTTAATGGAGCTCTTTAAGATTTTCTCTAATGATGTTAATCAACACATTTTATAGTCCTAAACTGTAATTTAAATGGGAAGAATAAGACAGCATTTGGCTCAGAAGTAAAATGTGGGAACACCCTGGACACACTGATTTATTTTGGTAAACAGAGTTGGCAAAGTTGATTTTAAGTCAAGAAGGTGTATTTGATGAGAACAAGATGATGGGAGATCCTTCAAAAAAATTGATAGATTTGCGATCTGCTGAAAATCCTTCCACTTTGTCTAATGTCTGATGATCAAATAGCTTTGCACTGTGACCAGAGGGGCATAACAAGTCAACACACACATACACACACACACACACACACACACACAACAAACCAACCAGACAGAAGTTTACACCTGGGGAATTAAATTATCTGAATAAGGACCCTAGAAGAAAAATTCTCTAACTCCTGGATTCTGTCATAAGTGTCGTCTACAAAGTACTGAGATCATTTGCGTCTTGGCCTTCCCATGAATAGAATTGTGTTCTAAGTTTTATTGCTGTTTTTCACAGAAAAAGAAGTGGACAGTAAGGGAACAAATGGCTAATTGACTGGTTCCATCTCACTGGAGAAGGAGGAACACTGTCTAAATTGAAAGCAAATTTAATTTTTCCCTCAGTCTTCATCATGTTTTTTGATGTCTCCACAACATTTAATGCACTTGACCATTCTTGTTTTAAATCACAAACAGCTTTGTTAAGTTTTTTCTTACTTAGCAAATTCGTAGTGATTTTAGAAAACTCACACAATGCAGGAAAAAAATAAAAAAGAAAGTGAGAACCATCAAAATTCCTCTAATCATCATCCCTTTCACCCCTAAATAACTAGGTCATCATTTTCAACATTTTAAAGATCATCTTCCAAGATACTTTTCTAGTCGTTAAAGAAAGAACATCTATATGATTTACATAAACGGTATTATTTAAAAAGTGAGAGGATGTGTCTCTTGCTCTCACTTATAAGCATGCCAAGTGTCCCGATCTGGTTCAATAATACAGACATGCCTCATCTTTTTTATTATGGCGATGTAATACTCCATTGAATGTATGAGTCACATTTTATTTTGTCAGTCTTCTAGCTGACAGACACTTAGTTTGTGTCCAATTTCTTATTCCAGTACAGTACACTGCCATGAAATCCTCAACTCCATAACAGACACCTGGAGTGCCCTCCACCTCACTGGTAGTGTCCAGATTCTTGGACTTTTTTGGCCACTTTATCCTATGCCATTTAAAAATGCTTATCGCACCTCCCCTCTGAGAAAATACAAGCTCTGGAGCTAGACTGCCTAGATTTAATCTTATGATGTCTCTGTTACTATGGGCATTATTCTTTTACCTCTCTTGTGCCACAGCCTCTCAGCTATAAAATAAAAACAGAAAACAATATGCATATCCTAGTTATAATATGGATAATGAAAATAATATCAAATGAAATTATCCATGTATAATGTTTGGCACGTATGTGTTCAGTGTATTTCAACTATGGCCATTATTGTGATCTTCTCATTCATCTCTCTCTGAAAACCATTTCCAATGTATTCCTGATCTTTCCTACTCAAGATTTCTAAATTATGTCTTTTGCCCACAGGTGTTTTCCCGGCGTCATTTCATGTTCTCAAATTTCTGGAAGACATTTATGCTGGGTATTCTAACACCACATAAATTTTATACAGATCAAAATGGCTACCAAATGACCTTAATACAATCCTCAGTGTCATATTTTATGGTTTCTCTTCCTTTATTATATGTCCAGTCAGTCACAAATTCCTGCTGAGTTTTCACATTTCCTCAATGTGTTCCAAACCTATCTCTTTCCATCACCCTATTTCCAGCTTAGGTCAGACACTGCTGGGCTCATACTTAGATGATGGAGCTATTAACACCTTTAGGGACACAATGCTTTCCATAAATGACATATCAGGAGGAAATCCAATATATTTGACAAGTCAAATCATCACTGCTGCTGTTATTGAGACAGGATTTAGGGGCCTGGAACTCTACCTCTCGTCCTTCATCTTCCCCAAATGCCCCCTTAAGTAACTGAACCCCAATTATTCCTCCAGAAAGAGGAATTTCCCTCCAAGCTTCCACTTGCTTTTTCTCCAAGCTCTCCTGCACATGGGAGACAACATAATCAAACTAATGATACAACTGTGGTCACATTTCTCCCATGACCCGATCTATGCATGGTTTTATTCAATGCCACCACTGACATTCAGTTCCCTCTCCGAAACTCCAAATTTAGCCCCAAGAAGTATTTTTGACTTTATAAATCAATCTATTCCAAAATAGCCCAATAGGAATCTACATCACCATCTTGTTCTTACACATCTTGGTGTAGGGTTCATGCCCTCAAACGCTGGCTTCCTTCCACCCACATGCTCTTACTTCACCAGCCCTCAAGGGCTTATTTAAATTCTGTCTCTGTGGTTTCACAAACATTATGGGACTCCCCTCTTAGATTTGAGCTCCCTTTTCTCTGACCTACAGAAGTATCACATATTTCCGAATATCATTTTGTACTGAGAATGTGTCATGTTTCTAAACTTAAATTAATATTTCAGTGCCTTAGAGTGCCTCATACATGCTTAAAGTTCAATCATAGATGCTGGTAACCCTGGGTATGGTGTGCTCCAACAAGGCAAATTTTAAGATGCTGTGAAGGCTTGGAAGACTGTGAGTATCACCCTTCAGTCATTTACTTTTCATTTGTAACCAGTGATGTTTCTTTTGGGGTCTATTTGTATTCATGCTCACATCTCATACTATTATAACTGTGGTTGTTCTTCTGTAAAAATAAAACTTTGGTTTTCTTTATTGAAAAAGGTAATATATTTATATATTAGAAACACAAATCATTTCCCAAAGTTATACAGTAGAAATAAGCATCCTTCTCACTCCAAATCCCTCATCTCCTAGTTCTACTTCAAGGCCACCACTGTTACAAATGTCTTAGTGATTATCTTGTAATCATAATTTGTCCCTGGGTGTAACGCTGCCATTTCATTGCAAAATTACGTTTTATTTCTCTCTGTGTCCAAAACAGTCAAGCAGACTTCGCAATCTCCTTCCTATCCTCGATGATTACTGGCATCCTAGGAAACCTCCCAAGGCCCAACCCCTCTATACTCTGGTTCAAAGCTTCCCCTCAGTTTTAGACATTGATAATCAGCCTCACTAACCTTTTATTTAGACTCACTCTCCCTCTATTCCCACTTGGATAACTCAGATCAGACCCCTACAGCATCCAGTCTCCAAATTCCTGGAAGAGAACTACCAAGAGTAGAGTATTAATGTGGAACTTGGGCAACCAAAAAGAGTAAAGTCTATTAAATTAGCTTATCCATGAAAAAAACAAAGTTGCTTATACTGAATTTGAAAATAAAGAAATATGGATAAATCTTTTTGGATGTGTTTGGATATAATTCAGAAGGTAAGAGAAAGAGCAGAGGGAATGGGGCAAATGAAAAACAGAGTTTGGGCAGGGTCATATTAACGTAATTTCATTAACGAGATTTAAAAATTTAAAGTAATAATTACTTTTATTTATTTTATTTTAGTATTTATAAATAAATACAAATTTTATTTTAGTATTTTATAAATAAAAACAAATTTTATTTATAAATAAATAAAAATAAATATTTATTTAAAGTATTGAGTTAAGATTTAAAGTAAATTTTATTGATGAGAAATTCTGACTGAGCCAGGATCTCTGGACTAGGTTTAGAACAAACATAATAAAATTCCCCACAGCTTGTGTGGATGCACACACCTGCCTCTTCCCACACATGCCAGTCAAAGAGATTCCATGACAATTTCTGAAAAAAATTGCATCTCAGGCCACACATGTTCTCTGTTTGACATATGAATAGAAAGGCTGAATTCACAAACATCTATTTTCCAGAACTACTATTATACAAGCTGGGCTCTAATCACAATCTGGACCAAATTACTGTGCTCTGGTTTTAGAAGAATTCAGTTGGTGAGAAACAGTTGACTTGAAAACAGTCATTAGATGTGTTCCTGACAACTTTATTGAATCAGAAAATTTATTTTTTCATTACACTTGAACATGTCATGGATGCTTTTATGTAACACAAAGAGGTTGAATTAGACAATCCCTAAAGTTTCTGCAAATTTTAGAATATTGTTATTAATATTACATCAAGTGACTTGGCAATATTCATATTCCTTAATGGGTATTCATCCTACTGAGTTTGCAATTAAATACAACTCAAATTATGGAAGTTTAAGGATTCAATTCTGAGATTTGGAAGCAGCTATAAGATTGTTGAAAGTGTATTTGCTAAAGCAACATAATTTAGTATCCCTGCCTCCTACCAGCTAGGATTCAGGATAATTTCCTTAAACCTTCTGAGTTTTTGTTTCTTGTCCCACAAACCTGAGACAATAATGACTTGCTTCACAGGGATGTATGGAGATAAAATGAGATAACATGTGTTAAACAGCTGGCAGGTAATCAAGAAAACTTAACTCCCTTCCCCCACTCTCACTGAGAAGGAATTTCAAGATGAGAATCACTAGGATTTTTCCTGGGATGTGATTTTACTAGCCCTAGGGATAGAAGGTTAGGTCAAGAGCTTTTAGAGAGTAAAAATACCCACGCAGTGAGAATATGCATTCTAGGCATTTAGGCAGCTTCACCGCTCACAGGGCCTTGAGAACACGGCTTAGCAAGAAATCTCTGAGACTTTTGGTCTCCTGATGTATGGTGCAAAGAAATGGGATTGTAGAGTTAGATTACATATTAGCACAGTGCATTTGAGACAAAAGCTGAAATGGATTAAAAGAACCACATAGAAATAGCTCTATATTACACTGGCTCTTATGTTCCTGTCAAGGAGAAAGTAGATGCCAGAAAGTCCTTTTAGCAATTGAAGAGCCAATAATATATGAAAAAAAAAAAAAAAAGCCCAGGACAATAAGAAAAGGTTTTATATACTTGTGCATTTTGGTAAAATACAGGTGAGCATGTGCTAAGAGTTTATGGTGGTTTGGAATCATTTTTATTCTGTGGATGACTTCAGGATGACAACTTTGATAGATTCATTCTTGCCAACAGAGTATATATAAATTCACTCTATGAATGAAGGGAGAGAATGGGAGTGTTTTCATGATCCATCTTAAGACTTTAATTGGTCAGGAAGCCATCATTGTGCTAAGGCATGCATGCTATTTTAGAATTAGCAGAACGAGAATACTACAGCCTAAGAGATCTTCCTGGCAGAATAAGAGAAACCTCTGCTTGCCCCCCAAGTTCTCTGTTAAAGTGTATTTCAGAACTCCTACTAAACTTATATTTGCTCCTATTCTGATGAAATGTACTAAGACGGTATATACTTGTATACATGACATAACCCGATTAAGAGCAGGGGGATTGGGAAAGCATATGCAGTACTGATCCTTATTGAACACCTACTAAACTTTAAGCAATGTGAATATATTGTTTAGGTTTTTCAAAGATTTTCAAAGAAAGGGTTATAATACTAATTTTACAAAAGAGGACAATTGTATCTCATCTGATGCTGGTCAAAGGTAAATTAAAAAGAACCTTTGCTGTGAGAAGAATCATCTGACCTCCTGTCTCCTAAACTCCTAACGTTGTTCAATGACAGGTTGCTTGCACGAAAGTGATCTTCTTTCTTCAAAAGGCTTTTTTTCCTCATCACAGTGAACCTGGTAGTATTCTGAGTATAGAAAATAAAACAACAACAAAAAGAGCTGAGCCATTCAGTTTCTCTTCCAAATCAATTCCTGCTTGCTAGGGCTTGAATGGAAACATGCTTATTTTTTTTGCCATCGTTGAATGAAGCTATTTGTTAAGATGTGTTTATTAAACTTACATAAGAGTTCTTGCCCAAAGAACTCACACTCAGTGGAAGGGGGAAAAATCTTCATGATCTCTGGCTCTTTCATTTTAACATTATAGTGAAAGGCTCATCAACATGTCTACTTTTTAATTTCCACAGATGAAGAAGCAACAGAATACAAAGAGGTTTTTAAAAATCATATACTCTATTTTTTTTTTTTCAAAGCACAGGTCTATGTCAAGGTATACTTTTCACAAACTTAAGAATACTTATCTGATACAAATAGTGAGGACCAGGCATAGTAGCTGACAACTGTAATCCCAGCACTTTGGTAGACTGATGCAGGAGGATCCCTTGAGCCCAGGAGTCCAAGATGAACATGGGCAACATGGTGAGAACCCAAGCTATGCAAAAAAAGTCTTATAAAAAATTAGCCAGGTGTGGTGGTATGCTTCTGTGATCACAGCTATTTGGGAGGCTTAAGGGGGAGGATGGCTTGAGGTGCGGGTTGCAGTAAGCCAGGATGGTGCCACTGCACTCCAGCCTGGATGACAGAACAAGACCCTGTCTCAAATAAATAAATAAATAAACACATAGAAAATAGTGTGCATGAGTCAAAAATTTATTTAATTTACTAACAAAGGAATCAGCAAGGTGGTAAAAGTGGTTGAAAGAGAATTTAAGAGACTAAACATATATATAGGCACTAAAATGATTCTGGTATAAAAATGCTAGCTTTGATTGAACCCTGGTTAATGTTCCACAGGCAAAAAGACTGAAACTTTTGGAGTTCTTTTTTTTTTTCCACGCAAATCCTGTACAGGTATCTTTGAGACTGGTCCGTAGTCAGTAGCAAATACTAACTCAGGCAGAGGACATCAAAGCTTTTCCATAAAGAGCCAGATAGTTAATATCTAAGACTTGGTGGGCTATATGGTCTCTGTTGCAAACACTCAAGTCTACCATTGCAGCACAAAAGTGGCCATAGAAAATACATAAACAAATGAATGTGATTGTGTTCCAATAAAATTTTGTTTACAAAACATGTTAAAGTTCAGATTTGGCTAGTGTGCCCTAGCTTACCTTAGAAAATTAAATCATCTTGGGTGGGCCTATTAGACAATATTCAGGTAGTGCTTTGAAAAGGTACATTGACTGTTTACATTATATCTTAGTATTGAATCATTTTTCTCAGATCACGTATAGTTCATGATACCTTATCCAAGCTACTCATACTTCAGTTTCCTCACTTGCTGAATAGTGATCATTTTTAGAGATTTTTGGAGTATTGTAAGCATTCAGTGGGTTAGTATTCAAAAAATATTTATTCTTCCCAACTTTCATTGTATTCCTATTCTCATTCAAAAAGGTGAGAGATGATTTCATATTGTATGGAACAAAATCAGCTTGAGAAAATAAAGCTGCTTGCCTAAGTTGGAGGCAGAGATCGACTGACTTAAACAGCAGGAGGTTCAAGGAGAAAAGAACAATTGCCCACATTATTTTTTTCTTAGTGTGACAAAAGTCCTGCTGGGATGTCCGATCTGGTCTGGGGCTTCTCTGGCACAGCCAACGCAAGCATGGAGTGAGCCATGTCTTTACTTCATTTGCCAGATGTGACTTGAACTATAAGAACATCTCTGGAGACTGAAAAGGTTCAGTGATTTTTACAAACAAGTGGCTGATGCCACTAGCCCTCTTTATTTCCCCAACCGTGTGATGTTCAGTGTCAAGCTTGAGCTGTAGGCATGCAAGAAAAAAGTCATGCTAGTGGTGATAAAGAAGGTTGAACTGGGATCTATCCTGGGAAGATAATAAAAGCCAATAAGCTTATTGGGAGAAAAATATTTACTTGGAAAGATTTTATCACACAATGTCCTGGGAGAAGAATTTTACCAGAAACACAAATGTCTTAAACTGGATTCTCCAGAATATATCAGGAGTTGTATGTAGAAGGTTTACTAAGGGATGCTCTTAGGAGGTGAACCTGTAAGGAAGTGATGATCAATATTGGGCAAACAGAAAAGCTGACCCCAATGCCATTATGATGGGGGTCTCAGCTGATCCCACAGGGAACTTGGTACTGGGATGGTCTTCTGAGCTGTCGCAGTTGAGACAAGGGGGCCAGACTCCTGTGTTTTTACATTAATCAGTCATGTCCACAGCTATCCCCTGGAAGACACTGTAATCTTGGAAGAGATAGTTCCTTAAAGCCAAGAGAAATTCCAATGAGGGAAGAAGCTCTGAGCCATCAGTATTCACTGTTTCCAGCCCCTGGAGAATGGGTATGCTACCCTTGAAGAGCATCTGCTATACTCAATTGGTGTAGATAGGCCTTCATATTTCCTCAACTGCATTTCAACTATGTAACTATTAAGAAAAAGAAACTGTACGTATTTATGCTCATTGTTGATGTTGATTGAAGATTTCTCTGGCTATGCTCATAGCAGGACCTATTAGTTATCTATGGCTGTATAATGAATTACCTGAAACTAAATGGCATAAGACAACAAAGACTTATTATCTCAGTTTCTCTGAGTCAGGAATCCAGGCTATAGCTTAAGCTGAGTGCCTCTGACTCAGGATCTCATGAGGCTGCAATCAAGATGTCAGCTGGGGCTGCCGTCATCTCAAGACTTGACTGGAGAGGATCTGCTTCCAAGCTCCCTCACGTGGGTGCTGGTAGGAGGTCTTAGGTCTTCACTGGCTGTTGCTGGATAAGCAACCATCGCTTACTTGCCATGTGGCTTCATCCACAGGATTGCTAACAGCTTGGCAGCTAGCTGCTGCCAGAGCTGGAATCTGAAGAAAGGAAGAAAGGAGGAAGGGAAGGAGGGTGACAGGAAGGAAGAGAGAGAGAAGAGATAGAAAAGAAACAGAGAAAGGAGAAAGAGAGAGAGGGAAAAGATGAGAAAGGGAGAGAGAGAGAGAAAGAGAGAGAGAAAGACAAGAAAGAGAGAGAGTAGAAACAGAGAAGAAAGAGAAAGAGAGGAATAGAGATAAAAAGAGAGAGAAGAAAAAGACAGTGGAGAGAGACAGAGAGAGAGAGAGAGATCCTGACACACACACACACAGAGAAACAAAACAGAGAGAGAACCTGAACCCAATACAAGCCAAAGTATTTTTATAACCTAATTGCATAATTGACATCTCTTCAGGTCTGCTATCTTCTATTCATTAGAAGTGAGTTAGTAATTCTAGCCCACACTCTAGGAGAAA
The DNA here is from genome assembly GCF_024542745.1 of Macaca thibetana thibetana. Classification (NCBI taxonomy): domain Eukaryota; kingdom Metazoa; phylum Chordata; class Mammalia; order Primates; family Cercopithecidae; genus Macaca; species Macaca thibetana. The sequence goes on from NC_065587.1 coordinate 79,985,915, forward strand.
GGAGCTGAACAGAGCTTGATGACAGTAGGTAAGGGCCATCTGAGCCATCTTAGAGGCTGCCTACCTCATAGAAGAATTAAAAACATTTTTGAAGAAAAAGTAGTAGGACCATTCTGAAGCATTCCGAAGCACAATCAATCAAATATACCTATTAAAACTTTTTAAAAATCACTCTAGGACGCACTGAACTTGGGTTAGGATGATATCTAATGTGTAAACTCTCAGTGAATTAAAATAAAGAAAGAAACTGCTAGCCATCTGCATGAGATAAGTACAGAAATTGAAAACAAACCTTAAGAAATTTGATATTACTTGACATCCAAGTGCATGTTCAATGGATTCATCTCATCAACTGGGTATAGAACAAAAATAGTGGCTCATGAGGGATTTGGAAAGAAAACTCATTCCTCAACACAGAATCTGAGAAGCCCTGTTACAGCGATGTAACACTCTTGCCAGGGAAGTGACTCTGGGGCAGAGGAGTAAGCTTAGGTTGTGGCAGATTACTAGACAGAGAGTCAGGAGATTTGGTACTCGTTCTGCCTCTGATATTTCCTAAGAAGAACTGAATATCATTTAACCCACCTAGATTCATTTCCTGGACTGCAAACAAATTGTGTTGATTACAAGGTTCCTTTGAATTCTAAAGGATATTCATTTGTCCCTTCTATCACTAGACAAGCTAATGTATCAGCAATTTTCCCCTGTGATTTCTACATCTCCGAATCTGCCATCTGCAGCTATCTTCACTTACTTCTGTAAAATCCTTTCTACCTCATCATGGCCTCTTAAATGGTTCTAGAGACAATTTGGTAGTCTGTACTGACTCAGAGCAGAGAGAGTGATGGCCATCTTCATAATAATAACATCAATCATTTTTATCTAAAAATAGTTTTAATAAAATGCTTTTAAAAAATGAGCTATTTAAAATTTTTTTACTCAATAGTGCTTCATAAATGTACTGTTTCCATTTTTAGTTATGTTACTAAACTCCAGAATTTACTAAATTGTATTCAGTAGAAGTATTTAGAGATCTTTTGTCGTCCTGTTCTTATTTCTCCTCATAGCAAACGAAGATTGCTCTGGGAAGTGTATGCCCTAAACATCTGCCAGCAAAGACTCTCCGGTGACCGGTACAGAAATCATCCTATAGATCAACGTTCTTAAATGTGGAGTTTTTGTGGTTAGTAGACTCTTCCATGGTCAGTACATGCAGCATAATCTAGCGAAGTATAATTACAATAATTGCAATAATAGTAACAGTGATTGTCCTTTGATAAAACAGTATGTGTCCAGTGCTGTGCTAAGTATTTTCTGCGTATCACTTCATTCCTCCTAAAAAGTCACTTAATATCTCTGAAATAGGTACTGGTATCTTCATTTTACAGATAAGAGAGCTGAGGCTTTGAAAGATAAATCAACTTCACCCAAAGAGAGTAATTAACTAATTTCTAGAGCTAAGATTTAAACCAACTGTGGTTGACTCTAGCATACAGTTCCAGTTTGAGTCTTAGCTATACCTAATCTAGAATTCAGGCCTCCTGGCCAGGTCTGAGGAAGCACCCATGATGGATCTATCTACATGGGACATCGTAAAGGAAGAGATGATTATATAAAATTTCACGCAAGAACAAGAGGCAGTGTCAGATGTTAGCATTTTAGACAACAGTCTGCCACCCATGAACTCTGGTCCATTCTCTTCAACGTGAGTAGTGATGTTGTGCAGGGGCTATGATTTCGCTAAGGCACCCAGGGTATGAAGTAGCTTTGTTGAATGGTCTCTGTAACCAAGCACACAGAGCCCTTTCTTCCGGTGGGGTACAGTGGAAGCATAGCATTGATGTAATTCCCTGAGCTGTGCTCTGGGAGAGCTACATCTGGAGAAGAAAAGAAACAGGAGAGGGCTTAGGTACCTGACTATGCAGGCGTTGTTGGGATATAAGGCAGAATCTCCAGGAAACATGGAGCAGTACTGGTGGATTGTGAAGGAGCAATGGAAAGAGCGGATTCCACCTCCTGCTTGAGAGCTTATGAGACTCTCCCTGAGGACCCCCAGAACTATTTATGCAGAGTTTGGAAAAACTGGGAAGAACTAAAGGAATCCATGTTTTATTAATATCCAGAATCTGGTTCTCAAAAAAATAAGTTTCATGTCTATCAATGCCTTCTAAGATTGTATTAGGTTTTATTTTTAGCTTCTATATTTTGGTTCTTATGGAATAATATTAACTCCATTAACCATGCAAGTCTTTATTTGTATGATTAGACATGGAGTCAGTTATGGCTATTCTACCTTATTATAAATTACCTGATCTCAGTCACACATCTTACATTGGCCTCTCTTAAATCTAGTTGATTTTAGACAGTTATTCCAATTTATGAAGGATACTTTGACTCATGATTCTACCAGAAAAGAGTTTAGGTTCTCTCTTCCATCTTTTATAGTTTATAAATCTAATAAATATACTTACCAATCTTTGTATTATTTCTTGATATAAAATACAAGAGACCTCAGCTTAGAGCCAAATTTCATCAAGCCCAGATAACATCAGCCAAACTTCAGCAAATCCATAGTGAGTGAGAAACTGAATTTTTTTTCTCACTAAAAATGTCTTGTAATAGTCAAAGATCAATGTCAGAGACCTGACACATCCTCAGGAAGTTTCACTCAGATCGTCACTAAACCTCTTCCCAGTATGTTGTGATTGTTCAACTCACTATACTTTCATGTACCTGTGACATCACCTGGCCCAGATTTCCCTAAATCCTCCATAATTAAATGGTGCATAATGTCAAATACCTTGCAGAAATCAAGATGCATTGCCTTTAGAAAGAACTCTCTTAAAAATACTAGATTTGTTTTTGTTTGGAATGGTCATTCTTTGCCAACTGAGTTTCAACGGCAACATGGGTAGGGTTTATATTTCAAATTTCAAAGTCAAGACTTATTGAATTTTTATTTGCCAACATGGAGACAGATGTTACAGAAAACACACTTTAGAAATAGTGTGGATAATGCCCTTTAGGAGTTTGCTGCCCTTAAGAGAAGTTGGCATAGACACAAAAGCGTGAAATGTCTAGTAGAAAGGTACAGATCCTGTGCTTTGGGAATTAAGATGGAGAGATCATCTTTTGCATGATTCATCAAAGGAACCTTCCTTTCAGAAGTTGTAATTAAGCTGTCTCTGGTTGTGTGTGTGTGTGTGTGTGTGTGTGTGTGTGTGTGTATGTGTGTGTGTGTATGTGTGTGTGTTAGTTTGGGTTTCCCCAGAAGCAGACTCTGAAATAAGGAGTCAAACACCAATAGAGAGTTAGAGAAGCGAGACGAAGGGAGAACAGTCAATGAGTCTCAGGCTCAAATATGAAGAAAGTTACTACAGTGGGTAACTTAAGTCCTTATGGGAAGCCCTGGGAAGGGTTGTTGAGCAAGCACTTTAGAAGAATTCCCTTCAAACAGTGAAAAAGCTGTGGTTTTTATGCATTATTCCTGACACCCATAGGTTGAGGTTGCTCCTGGGGGAGGAGGGTGTTAATTCTCTGGCATTTTCTGCTTGCCTGTGCAATGTCAGAATTGGTTTCCTTGGCCAGAGAAAGGCCGCAGACAAAGAGAGGCAAATGCTGACACGTTGGAAGTTGAGCCACTGAGTGTGAAATGGCAAAGATGAGGCAGAGCTTCACACGTAGTGTGTGTACAAGAAAATGAAGATATCCAAAGAAGATCTTCCAAGCTGAGAGAACAACAATTTGTCAGACTACTGGCCGCAGCAAGTCTTGTGATCCGAGGTAAAGTCGAGGAGAGAAAAGTGTAGTTTTAAGTTGATCCAGGAAGGGATGCTTGAGATATAAAATATTTTTCACTGGGAATCTCTGCTACAGAGATTTGTTCCTTAATGCCATGTTATGATGATAGAAAAAAATTAACACCCTATGTGAGCACCCCACTCATTTGGGGATAATTTCTTGGTGAATGAAATGCCAAAATTTGGGAACTACTGATGCGTCCTGTAAAATATAAACACCACAGCCAGGGTGGCTGTGATCACAGCCAGAACCATCACATGGTTCTTCAAGCTCTGACCCAGCCAATATCTCCAGGCTTATCTGTGGACACCCCCAGTATGAATCATACTTCCTAGTTTGTGTCATTGCAGTTCACTAACATATGCCCATGTTCCAGTCATGCCCTACACCTTGTTCCATTTTCCCTTTAAGACTCTTATTGAATATCTCCTGGTTGGGGATGCCATACCTGATATTTTTCAGAAACAGCCAATGCATTCGTATCCTCCTGTAAACATTGATGCCACTTTAGATCTTTGTGTATGTGTGAATGAGAAAATAACTGTACTTCCTTTTGGTGAGTGAGAAGATGTACATACTCAGAACTTCTGAAATTGCTTCTTGGACACCTTGGTGACCTTGAGCATGTTGAAGTGTACAGTCTTGCTCAGGGGCTGGCACTCACCCACTGTGACAGTGTCACCGATCTGGATGTCCCTGAGGGGGAGAATAGGTGAACAGGCATATTCTCATGGCACTTCTCAACACAATTACACTTGGACATGTAGTGCAGATAGTCTGGGCAGATGATAATTGTTCTCTGACTGTTCATTTTGTTCACCATGCCAGACAGAATCCTCTCTCAAATGGAGATGCTACCAGTGAAGGGAAATTTCTCATCAGTCTAGGTGCCCTCAGTGTCCTTTTTTGGTGTCTTGAAGCCCAGACCAATGTTCTTGTATTACCGCGGGAGCTTCTCGTTGCCAGTGTCTCTCAGCAGGAATTTTTTTGTTTTGAAAGATGGTTGTCTGTTTTTGATAGCCTCACTCTGTCTTAATGTCTGCTATCTTTTCAGCTTCCTGAATAAAAAAACCCACCTTAGATCATTGTTTTGTAGACACCCTTGAATCATCAAATAGTCCATTAGTTCTTTGAGTAAAGGGGTTGAGTTTTATTCATCTCCATAATTCCAGAATTCACCAGACTGCAGGACTTAGTGCTTGGTAAACACTGAGGAAAGCTTGGCTCTGTTGATCAAAGCTCTCCTTGTTTATATTTTAATCAGATTTTTTGAAAGGGTTTCAAAGAATGGCTAAACTCTACTAAGTATACTGTCTCTTGGCTTATGTAGCTTTTGAAAGTCATATATTCATCAACTCTTACCTTAGTTTCTCCTCACCACCATCCTAATCCATGCAACTGGTGAGGCCACAGACCCCTAGCATGAGGCCCTGTTCTTCCCACAGCAATGAGATTTAGGAAATCACTCGAACTTCTCTGCCTGGTGGGGTTTGTGTTGATGCTGCTGTGTTGTAGTGAATAGGCTAATAGGTCCTCTTTTCAGAAATTGTACAAAGCTGTGGTAAATTTTATTTTCATTATGATCCGATGGCTCGATCAAGTAGCAGTTTTCAGCTTACTGATTGTAACATGAGAGGATCACATTCATTTCCTTCAGTAAATGTTCACCAGGAATCTCTGCAGATGCAATGGAAGACTGAGACATAAGAAGAATTCCCTTGAGAAATGTTAATAGAACTTAACTTACTTGATTACATTGCACACTCACTTTTTGCAAAGCTACAATATGGATGAGGCAAGGTCTTCACCCACTGGACTCATAATAGATACATAATCCATACATGCTGGAGTTAGAAAGAAGACGAGCGAGCCAGCCTAAGGAATAAAGCTACAAGAGAAATGGTTCTCTAAGCTAAGGAACACGATCAAGGTGCTAACTCACAAGAGAAAATAAACCATTGACTCATCTCCTCATGCTCCTTAACAGCTACTGGCAAGTTGGTTATTAAATGAACCTTGATAACTTTGGAAAACTTGTCAAGTACCAAGCAAGACACAATTTGTGATTTTTGGCATGGCTTGTATTATTGGCTCCTTGTGCCTGGGACAGTATTGAAAGGAGAAGTATCTATAAACAGAATGAATAATGTGCAGCCATAATATATTCTTTGTTTATTTTTACATCAAATGTTTGGAATGTTGGCACTATTAAGAAACTCATTTAATTTTCATTCCCTTTTGAACCTGTGATGTTATAATGCAAGCCCCCGAAATGAGCCATATTCCTAGTGATGAAAATTGGGTGCTGGTGCCATAATTATACCAATGTTGGTTTTGATAAGTCTCTTTTAATTAACAGAATCTTTGAAGTTTGCTGGCAATTTTTTATTTCATGAAAAGGCCAGTAATAATAATAGAAAGGTACCCGTTTTAAATTGTCCACCTGGTCTACTTCTTAAATCTTTTCATCTTTGGATTGATTTGCACATCGCGACCAATTATGGAGGTGGGAAGATTCTATTATACTCATTTTGAAGATGAGGAAATTGAAACTGGGAGTTTGGGGGACTTGCCTAAGCAGGTGAGAATGACTCTCACACCAAGACTCCTGGAGACATCCCTGCCCCCCGATAATCACAGTGGTTCAGTTCTCAGAACACAGGCATTCCTTACCTTGCCACTATTGACACTTGGAGCCAGATAATTCTTGGTTGTGAGGGTCTGTCCTGTGCGTTGTATGATGTTTTGCAACATCTTTCCTTTGCCTACAAGGTGCCAGTAGCAATCCCCCCACTTACGTCTCCAAACATTGCCTAAAATCTCCAGTAGGACAAAATCATCTCCGACTGAAAACCACTTGACTAATGGAATCAGACTCCATGACAAATGGCTTCTCCTGTTTACCTGGTTTACTCTTTCCTGTCTGCATGCCAACAGGGGCCTCAATGTTTGTGTGTGTGTGACAAATTATAAAAAGCTACAGTGAATTTGCCTTGCTCTATGTCCTGGCAGCATAATCAAATTACAGCTTTCCACCTACTTCCTGCATAGCAAGAAGACAAAGTATGTGAGGATGGGAGCCACATTTTTTTCCTTTAATAAATCTTTGTTCAGTGAATGAAAAAGTGGATTGCGCTGCTAACCATGAGCCAAGCAGGTTACAGATTCTACACACATTATACCGTTACATTATCCAACCACCTATGCATTACATATGAAAGGGCCTATTTCTGAAAGGCAGAGTGTAGAGGATTTTTAGGACAGTGAAAAGATATCCATAATCAGTGATCTGTCACCAAACCTTAACAGGAAGTCACATGGCCAAGGAGAAACATGGTTTGTGGAGTTCCAACTGCAGCATCAAAGCAGAGCATGAAAAGGTCAGTTTCCAGCTCAGAGACAATTGCTTCATACTGGGCACAATTTCTTGTACTTTCTTCCAGAGTACATGGGCATTTTATTTTCTTATATTTGTTTGTTTTAATATCACACTATTCCCTCCTTGTCTTCTGCTGGTATTTTAAAGACTTTTCTAAATCAACCCAAATCTACTTCTTTTCTTTGTTGCAGTTTATTCCATTATCTGGATAAACAGCTCTGTAAGTGAGCACCTGGCAGCTGCTGCTTCTCCTTCTCCTCCTTCTCCTTCTCCTTCTCCTTCCACTTCTCTTCCTTTTTTTTTCACTCTCTTGTTCTCTCATTCTCCTTCTCTTTCTCCATTGTCACGCTTTTGTATATATGAAAGTATATCTAAAAAAATCTAGAGCAATTTGGTGGGACTAAGGGTACATGCTTTAATTTTCGAAGACATTGCCAAATTGCCCTTCAAAAATATTATAGCAATTTATTTTTACCTTTAATGTTTGAACATATTTTTTATCACTATCTTACCAACATGGTGTAAAAAATATACTTAAAATATGTTCTTCATTTTTAAGGTAGGAAATTATGTCACATTGCTATTTTATTTTGGATTTTAAAATTCTGTATAATATTCAACATTGGTCCATTTATTGTAAATCTTTGCATTCTTTTTCTTGTTTAAATCCTTGCTCACTTTTTCTTATTGATTTATAAAACCTTTTTACAAATTGAGGGTATTTGTAATATGTATTATGAATATTTCCCTTGCTTGCTATCACCTCTCTTCTGACTTTGTTCTTTAGATACAATTTTTTTTTATTAGCGATATAGTTTAGACATCCCCTCCAACTCTCATGCTGATTGATAATCCCCAGTGTTGGAGGTGGGGCCTGGTAGGAGGTGATTGGATCATGGAAGCGTATTTCACATGCATGGAGCAGTACCATTCCCTTGGTGCTGTCCTTGTGACAGTGAGTGAAGTCTCGTAAGATCTGATTGTTTAAAAGGGTGTGGCATCTTCTCCTTGTTCTCTCTTGCTCCTGCTCTCACCAAGTAATGTGCCTGCTCTTATTTTGCCTTCTGACATGAGTAAAAGCTCCCTGAGGACTCCCCAGATGCAGAGCAGATGCCAGCACCATGCTTCCCGTAGAGCTTGCAGAACTGTGAACCAATGAAACTTCTTTTATTTATAAATTACCCAGTCTCAGGTGTTTCCTTATAGCGATGCAAGAGTAGCCTAAAACAATTAGAAAGTTTTATACATTTCTCACTACATGTTACACATTACTGAGATTCTTTTCTAGAACTTTATGTTTAATTACATTAAAGAGTAATTTAATGTGCAATTTATATTGAGATAAATAATAAGATCCAACTTTAAATTATTTTGAGAAGACAAACCAGGTTTTTCTTAAACAATACAACATTACTGATTTCAAGTGCTGCCTTTGATATACGTTCGACTCCTGTGTGCATTTTGCATAATTTCTGAACTCTATTATGTTGTATTGATCAGAACATGTTATTACCAGGATGTCATTTTAAAAAAATGAATGAGTTACTACGGGATTTTTTTTTTTAAATGCTGATTTGGATCCAAAACCAAATGGAAAATTTTAGGAGTTTCCTCCAGTGGACTTTTTTAGAAGTCATCTTTTAAAATTTAACTTCAATAGAAATGTGTTGATTTTTCTTATAGATCTTTCACTTACTGCTTTGAAGTTTTCTCTTTGTATATGATGTTGTCTCTGTCTAGTGGGGTTGTCAGATGGTTTACATCATCTTCACTCGTTCCCTTAAGAAACATGTTTTTTGAGCTACTACTACATATGGGGCATTGTTCTAAAAGCTAGGGATGCAGCAGTGAACAATTCAGAATAGGTCTTCGCAGTGATATTGTAGTGGGTGGAGACAGACCCTGATTTTTTAAGTATAACAGAATTCAGATATATCAAGGACTATAATATAAATAATCAGAGCCACAACATAGAGAATAATTGAGGTGGAGCCAGGGGAGATACAGTGTCAGACAGTGAGCTCTCTGAGGAGGTGATGTCTTGGTTTGATGTCTGACAGCTATAAAGGGAGTTGTCATGTTTCTGTTCTTCGGTGCAATGTCCAGGACTGCGCTTGCCATATACTGTTTCTTGACAGATATTTACTGAATGAACCAATCAATCAATGATGGCTGGAGGTTCTGGCCTTGGCTGTGGGAAGCACTTCATGTTGCCTTTAAGCTTCTATTATGACAAGCTGTTTAGACAAGTTAAGTGGTAGGTTTTTACTTTGGGGAGGAAAGAGATTTTTCTTCAGTCTTTATTCATTACTATTGCAAAAGTGATTTTGCAATGACTGATTTCAACATTTCTCCCTGGGCTTCTAAACCACCCTGGTCCTTAGCAAGCCCAAGCAAGTTTCCAAACACAGGGTTTTTCCTTCAAGCCTGACCTCCCAATCTGCCATGAGAGAGCTTTGCATATGCACACCTGTGTGGGGCACAGCATGGAAGTGAGAAGGAAGTTGAAAACAAGCCCAGAGGACCCAGGTGATATGTTTTCAGAATGTTGCCTCTCCCAAAATATTTCCTGTGGATCAAAATTTCTTGCTTAGACATGGTCTCTGTGGCTCAATTTGCAGTGAATTATACACCAGCCCCATCTTGTGCTTCTCTAAAAATCTTTCCACTATATAATTTTCAAAACAAAGAAATTCAAATTAGTTTAAGACCCTTTCTTTCCATTGATGACTTGAGTAACAAAATATAAAATGAAAAATCAGAATGGATGAAAAGGTGAATGTTTGTATCTTCCACCAATTCCTTCATCTACTGTCTTTTTGTTGAGGGGATTTGTTTTTAAGATTGAGTCATTGGCTTATTATTTTTTTTTTTTTTTTTGCTATGGTTTCTCTTTATGATTATTGATCTCTATTAGCGTTATAATAATAAATACTTGATAAATTTCTTTCTTTGATCTGGCCTTCTTGTCACTCAACAGTCTTTTAAACTCTAGATTCTTTCTTTCATTCTTGACATTTGCCATTGTCTTCCACCCTGAATGCCTCCCTGCTGTTCTCAAAAGCTGCCTAGAATCATTGAGAGAGTATATTGCAGTATCAAGTACCATGGCTTCAGGCTCCACTGCAGCTGCCTGCTTTCTGAAAGCTCCCTTTATTCTTTGCAACTGCACTTATCGAATTCCGCCTAACAAATGTTAGCTTTTTCCCCTTACCTTTCATGCAACACACACACACACACACACACACACACACACGTGCACGTGCACGTGCAGTGTAATAAATCCTTACCTCTGCACAGTGTACATTTATACACCTTGTAATTGCCTTTCTCTGTTGGTTTTAGTCCTTTGCCCTTTTATTCTTTCCTTTTATACTCTGGCTTCCTCAGCTCTAGTATTCCCAGTCTTGAAATTCAAATTGCAAATGTAGAAAACATGCCCACCCATTTAGGACAAACTGAATGACTCCAATTGTAGAGGGCAGCACCGCGTCTGGTGGTACAGCTCACTAAATGCACTCATTGCCTGGTTCATAAGAAAGTAGCAGGTCTTGTATTCAAGACTAAGAATCTGTGAACTTCAGAGCACACTGTGCAGCTTCATGGAGGTGTGCAAGAAAGCAATATATTGTAATATAGCTACATATATAAACTATATATATAGTATAGCATATTTGTGGTAATAGGTAGTATTTTTCCACCAGCCACCATACGCACCCACATGAAAAAAGCTAGAAAGTTTGTCAACTCAGTGTATGATTCTCTGATGCCCCTCTGATATTCTTTTTTCCTGCTTTAAGTAACAGCAGTTATTAGGACCAGCCATGTTTTGCTACACAGAATTAACACTTGATGAGAGTGGCTTGAGGAGGTCAATTAAAGCAGATGTAAAGATCATCCTGCCTCTACTGAGTTGAAAACAGGAGCTAAAAGATCTCTTCACTTAACTGCAGGCCATTGGGCAAGAATTAAGCCTTTCCTTATAAGGAAATTGTGGAGTTATTCTGAAGTCATATTTGTTGTTTTATAGAACAATTCAAATGGCCATTAAATTCTTACAGAGCTATGAGCACCAAAGCCCCCTGAGGAATGTGAATGGGCCTTTTTTTCCCCCAAACCTCAAGGATTCTAGGAGCTGAATAGGACTTTAGAGACAGGACTGGATAGGGAATTCCTAAGGGCTTTTTTTAAGCCAATATTCCATGACTCTCTGACCTAACCCTTTGCTACTTGAAGAGTATCGCAGTCCATACACCAGGAACATCAGCATCACAGGCACCACATGAGACTAGATTAGAAATGCAACATCTTAGGCCTCACTTCCACCCGCTACATCCAAATTTGCATTGTAACGTGATCTCCAAGTAATTCATGTGCACATGAGAATTTGAGACGCCCTGATCTATTCTAATCTCTTTTTTCCCTGAATAATAAAAATGAAATAAATTTCCCAAAGTCACTAAGTAAATTAGTAGCTAGGATAACTAGCAATGCGTTACATGAGTCAAGCTGTTCATACTGGATAACAATCTCCTTTTTCCAGGCACCTAGTTCTTCATCTATGTCCTGGAGTTGGCCTATGTTCCCCCAGACCATCCCTCTCTGGATATCTGTGGACATTCTCGAAGTCACCTCTTCCATCAGGACTTTCGGTGTTGGCAGAGACATGCTATGTGTGCACTGACCACTTGTGCCTGTGGAGCACCTGAAATGAGGCTGGTGGGTCTGGAAAGCTGGAGCAGGAGTGAGAGCCTCATCTCTAGTGCATGTTAATCACTCAACTCTAACATGAAAAGGGGAGCTTCAGGGCTTCTGTTTGGATAATTCTGCATGGTGGTAATATCTTAGCTCCTGTTCTGCCAAATAGGTTGCATCTGTCATAGCTTTCAGGAAGATGGCACTAGAAAAAAATTCTAGGTTATTGATACAGACAGGAGACAAGGAAATACTGGGTAGAAGAGGGCAGTTCCCCAGCAAACATCCCACCCTCAAGCCTGAAATCCCCTGGCCCTAAATGAGGATAGGCATTTCTGTTTTCATGGCCCTTTGGCCCGCCATGCCCCCTATCCTGCACCCACAGAAACCCTGAACCCCAAGCTCCAGAGCAGACCAGAAAGCCAGCAGACTACCACACAGATGGCAGAATGATGCGGCAGAGAAAGGGAGAAGAGGAGGAACATCTGAACTCCGAGGGGAATTCGGCTGGGGTTGGTCAGAGAGGAGTCCAGCTGCTGGGCGGCCCAACTCCAGAGGAAGATCACCTTCCCATTCCATCCTCCATTTCCGGATCCCCATCCATCCCACTGAAAGCCTCCTCTACCACTTAATAAAACCTCACATTCATCCTTTGGGTCCGTGTGTGACCCAATTTTTCCGGAACTCTGGACAAGAGCTCAGGATACGGAAAGCTGTTACACTGGCCCTCTGCTTTTGTGAAAAGGCAGAGGGTCTATTGAGATGATTAACACTCAAGACGTCTGTGGCCAGCAAAGCTGAAAGAGCTTTGTAATGCTGGAGTTGCAGGTACCCACTCTTAAACACTACCTGGGAGCTGGAGCTGGAGCCCGAAGCGCTTGCCTGAGCCTCTGCACCTGCCTGTCTGCATGCTCCCCAGTCCCTCAAGGAGTTTCGAGCCACACCCCTGTCGCTAGAATTCCAGAAGAATCAGGGAACTCTCTTGTTTAATTATCATTTATGAACTGGGAAAAAAAGCAAAGAATCTTTAGAGTCATCTGTGAAACTAACAGTTCGTTGGATAACATGTAAACCATCTAGTAACTTGCTACTTCTTAGACAAATGTAATGTCCCTGTTCTTGTGTTTGTTCTGAGGATTTTCCATTTAAAAAATATGAATATTTGTGTACTGCTTATGATTTACCTGGCTATGAGGTTTTAAATTGTCTAACTTAATGAGTGAAGCTTTAAATCATCTAACTTAAAAAATACATTTGAGAACATTTCAGAGAGAATCATGTAGACTTATCTAATCATCTGGTTGTCTTGACTAATGGCCAAAATTTCCCCCATTTTTTCATTGCTGCCAGTTTCCATACACCTCTGCAATATGATTTTGTAGCAAAAATGGATGTCTATGTCCACACCTATAAATTGACCTTATGATTTACTTTGTAAATGTAAACATGCAATATAATTCATTGGAAGCAATGATGTGCCAGTTCTGAACCGAGGCCTTAATGGCTTTGTGTACTTCCATTCTTTTAGAGAAACGTGGACAAGTCTGCACCAGCCTCTGGAAGAGGAAAAGCTCCAGGCATTGGAGAAAGACCCCGAGCCATTCTACCTGTCCCAGCTGAGTCCCACACAGACCAGCCATCCCCCAACTACACACAGGTTTACCACAGGCATGTGAGTGAATCCAGTCAAGTTCAATAAAGCCCAGCCAATATCAGTCAAATTGTCTAATCTACTTCCAGATTTGTGAAAATGGTAATCAGTGCTGATTTTAAGCAACAAAGGTTGGGGTAATTTGTTACAAGATTATTATGACTATAGATGACTGCTATACCAATGTTGTCATATTTTAACATTTTCAATGTTATTTCACCTTTGTAAAGAGAAAAGTGGTCTTTGAGGCCGTGATTAGATTAAGTTCCTTAGGATTAGAGTCTTTTAAAGAGGGAAGGACATTAGAATTAGTCCTCAACTATGGACAAAATTTTATGGCTGAGAAAATGGAGGCATAGAGAGGGGAAACAAGTACCATTGTATCACCCTGCCAGTCAGGAGCAGAACAGGACACAGGTCTCCTGTCTCCAAAGTCTTTGCAAGTCCTCAGTCTGTTCTTTCATGAATATGCTCTGAGTTTTGCTTGTCTGCCAACCAGCAAGACTTTGAAAACATAGCTTTAAAAAGGGAGATTACAGTTACAGAGACCAATGCTTCCGACTTTACAATCTGATTCTTCAGTTTCTAAAGGCCCCCTTGATTCTTTGTTAAAAGAAATCCCCACTTGGCCATTTGTCTTTTATGAAAAGATTAGTGGATAGCTTTTACCATCACCATAGCACCGCTTACTTAATCAACCACTGTGTTCTATTTGTAATTTGTCAAAGATGTTGGATGTTATAATAAAAAAAAGCCTTGAACGTGGTACATTTTCTACTCACCATTGAGTGAATTTCTTTCCTGGAGTGTGTTCACTTCCCCGGCAAGTTGGAGACTCAGCTTGTTTTCTTGCTTCTATTCTTTTTAAACTCCGGTGGTCACGCTTTACATCTCAGAGATTATAACATATTTTCACATAAATTATCTGATTTGAATTTCCCAATAACCCGTTTCCATCTCCATGAGAAAATTAAGGCTTACGGCAGTTGTGCGGTTAGCACCAGGTCAAGTGGACTGGAAAGAGAAGGGCTATGCCAAGTTTCTCGATTTCTGCAGTCTGATTTTCTATTGATGATGTCACTTTGCCAATTTACAGTCTGCACCTGTTGGGTTTGTTTAAGTGCCAGTCATGTCCAATTTTCCCCTTCTTACTGAAATGCCCTGGTCCAAAGACCCTTCCTAAGGAAGTAGACTTGGACTTTTCTTGGCAGAGAGGTTGTTGATGATGGATGATCTCAGGTCCAGGGCCCTTCTCTCTGCTGGACCAGGATTTAAACTGAAAATATGAGGGAGAGAGGAATCTGTGAGTCTGAAGAACGTGAAAGGAAAACCTAGAGAGAGATAATAGGCAATCCATGGTTCTACTCTGTACCTTGGCACTTTCTGTTTCCAGTTCCAATGCATTCATGTCCTTAAACTCTGTTTTCCTTAAGAGGACTTGAGTTCAGTTCACCCAGTCATTTTCCTTTGTATGGCATTTTATTTTCTAAAAAAAATAGTATTGCCATTTCACAAACAAAATCAATCTGTTAAGGGACTTGCAGTCAATTATTACTATTATTATCATTTCATGAGGAATAAATGTATAGCTTTGAAGGGAGATAAAGTGACTTGCTTAAGGTCACACAACAAGATAATAAAATTTAAGCTTAGTTCTCTCACTACTAAGTCCTAAGAACTTTGGGGTTTAAAAAAAATGATTTGGAACATTTTTAGTAGGCTACACATAGTATGTCTCTCAATTTTCAGTACTGAAAAATTTGCACTAATCGTCTCGGGGATTATGTCAGAGGAGAATTTGGAGCCTCACAGAACTGCTCAAAAAGTCCTGCTGCCGGCAGTTTGTTGATGTTTCAAGGCAGGGTACATATCACTTCACAGTCTCTATACCACACTGAGCTCTTGCCTTCTTGAAGGCTATTCAACAACACTCAACACTTCAGTTGCAAATCACAATACCATTTTCCAAGTTTCACCTAACATTGTCAAAGGCCCCATTGGAAACATAGAGCCTTCCTGTAAACACACAGTTGACAATTGCTCTGATAGTGCAGAATGCCTAAGGTGAACATATGTATTCAGTGTATGTGTATATATATGCTGTATGTCATATTCATGAAATGCTCCATGAGATGTCAAATAGACTGGTATATGGTTCTTTGAACACTAAGCATCCACTGTATATTTTTGATAAGGAGGAAAGTTATGGCCTTGAGATTGTGCCTTGCACACCTTTGACTATAGAGAGAGTCATTGACCAAGGATCTCAACTGCTGTAGACTGACATCCATCACTTTCTTTGCACTGAAGCTACTCCCCGCGAATAACTGAGCATGGCAGGAATACTAAGGGAGGCCAGTTTCTGGAAGACATGGGGCTCCTCTGACAGCCAACTTTGGCTCAGGACCTCTTTGCCAAGCTCGCCAAACTTTCCTTAGATTACACAGTTGTCTTGGATGCTTCCATACAATCTTTTTTCTTTCTTTCTCTGCCTCATGGGATTCCAGCCTGCATCTCAATCTATCAGTCCTCCCAGCCTTCCCTGACTCACCGTATTTTTTCTCAAGACATTTATTTTAATAAAATATTTGCATGGTTAATTGCACCTTGGTCTTCTTGGAGGAAGTGGCAGGAAGCAGATGAGTTTTATATATTTAAGTCAGCAGCCGCTATATGTATATATATTTTGATATAGTAACTTGATACTAAAAATCAATTTTAAAGATTATTGTATACTCTGATAATGGTTCTACTCCGAGGTCTTGGTCAGATACCAATAAGTGCCTGCTCTTCCCATATTTATCCTCAGATTACAAAGACTCCAAGAGCCTAGGCACAGCGGCTGACCCAGGCTGATACACCAAATCTGTACCATGCAAGTAGGGAACAAGAAAAGACAATGGAAGATGTGGCCCACTGAAGCACCTTGTCCAAAATGCTTTTGAATCATAGAAGTCTTGTTCTATACCTACAGCCTGAAGGAAAGCAGGAGTGGCAGAAACAAATTGTTTTAAATCCAGGGCCCTGAGTAGAAATTTGGGAAGGAATACCTCACCCACACCCAAAGGACAAAACTTCCTCCGCCTTCCTGCTGGTCTCAGCTGCTGATCCAAACTGAACAGAGAGGGAGCAGGGAAATCATTATGCTTCTTTTTTCTCACAGCTGTTGCCAAGGTGAGAATTGATTCCAATTGTCTTCCAGCAAGAACACTATCTATAACTCAGTTCACTTCAGCCTGGTGCATTCCCAAACCTTTATTAAGCAGCCCTATAAGTGGCAGAGTATTAAATCCTGAAGCTTTCATTCTTTATTCGCTTCAATCCAATGTAAAAGCAGCACTACTTGGCTTTCCCAATTTTCCAATAATTTATTTATATTTTGCCTAGCTCTATATTCTATCTAATCAGTTCCTGTTAGAGTAGATTGGATCCAAGCTATGCTGTAGACTTGAGCATCATTTCCCAAATTTTAATAAGCACACTGAACTACTGAGGATCTTGTTAAAATACAGATTCTAGTTCCATAGGTCATTGGTTAGGGACTAAGTTTTTGCTTTTCTAACAAGTTGGGAGGGGACCAAATCGATGGTGTTAAGCTGACGCCCTAAAGCCATGCTTCTCAAACTTTAGCATGCCTCAGAATCACCTGGAGAGGTTATTAAAAAATAGATTCCTGGACCTCACACCAGAGGTATTGATTCAGGAGTACTGAGGTGAAACTCAAGATTTTGCATTTCTTTTTTTTTTTTTTTTTTTGTAATTGATGAGTTTAATTTAATAACTTGGAGGCTTATAAAATTTTTTTTTTATTATTTTACTTCAGGTTCTGGTATACATGTGCAGAATGTGCAGGTTTGTTACACAGGTATATGTGTGCCATGGTGGTGTGCTGCACCTAATGACCCATCCTCTAAGTTTCCTCCCCTCATCCCCCACCCCGCAACAAGTCCCTGATATGTGATATTCCCCTCTCTGTGTCCATGTTTTCTTATTGTTCAACTCCCATTTATGGGTGAAAGCATGCAGTATTTGGTTTTCTGTTCCTCTGTTAATTTGCTGAGGATGATGGCTTCCAGCTTCATCTATGTCCCTGCAAAGGACATGGTCTCATTTTTTTCTGTGGCTGCATAGTATTCCATGGTATATATGTGCTACATTTTCTTTATCCAGTCTATTATTGGTGGACATTTGGGTTGGTTCCATGTCTTTGTTATTGTAAATAGTCCTGCAATAAACATACCTGTGCATGTGTCTTTATAGTAGAATGCTTTATATTCCTTTGGGTATATACCCAGTAATGGGATAGCTGGTTCAAATGGTATTCCTGGTTCTAGATTCTTAAGGAATCGCCATACTGTCCTCGACAATGATTGAACTAATTTACATTCCCACCAACAGTGGGAAAGCATTCCTATTTCTCCACAGCCTCACCAGCATCTATTGTTTCTTGACTTTTTAATAATCACCATTCTGACTGGTGTGAGATGTTATCTCATGTTGGTTTCGATTTGCATCTTTCTGATGATCAGTGATGTTGAGCTTTTTTGCATACGTTTGTTGGCCACATAAATGTCTTCTTTTAAGAAGTTTTTGCT
This sequence comes from Macaca thibetana thibetana, assembly GCF_024542745.1. NCBI lineage: Eukaryota > Metazoa > Chordata > Mammalia > Primates > Cercopithecidae > Macaca > Macaca thibetana. The sequence goes on from NC_065587.1 coordinate 80,004,036, forward strand.
TATATCCTTTGCCCACTTTTTGATGGGTTATTTTTTTCTTGTAAATTTGTTTAAGTCCCTTGTAAATTCTGGATGTTAGACCTCTGTCAAATGGGTAGATTGCAAAAATTTTCTCTATTCTGTAAGTTGCCTGTTCACTCTGATGATAGCTTCTTTTGCTGTGCAGAAGCTCTTTAGTTTAATAGGATCCCATTTGCCAATTTTAACTTTGTTGCTATTGCTTTTGGTGTTTTTGTCATGAAGTCTTTGCCCGTGCCTATGTCCTGAATGGTGTTGCCTAGGTTTTTTTCTGGGGTTTCTACAGTTTTGGGTTTTATATTTAAGTCTTTAATTCATCTTGAGTTAAGTTTTGTATAAAGTGTAAGGAAGGGGTCCAGTTTCAGTTTTCTGCATATGACTTGCCAGTTTTTCCAGCACCATTTACTGAATAGGAGATTCTTTCCCCATTGCTTGTTTTTGTCAGGTTGGTCAAAGATCAGATGGTTGTAGATGTGTAGTGTTATTTCCGAGATCTCTGTTCTGCTCCATTGGTCTATATGTCTTGGTACCAGTACCATGCTGTTTTGGTTACCATAACCCTGTAGTATAGTTTGAAATCAGGTAGCATGATGCCTCCAACTTTATTCTTTTTGCTTAGGATTGTCTTGGCTATATGGGGTCTTCTTTGGTTCTATACAAAATTTAAAATAGTTTTTTTCTAATTCTGTGAAGAATGTCAATGATTGTTTGATGGGAATAACATTGAATCTATTAATTACTTTGGGCAGTATGGCCTTTTTCATGATGTTGATTCTTCCTATCCATGAGGATGAAATGTTTTTCTGTTTGTTTGTGTCCTCTCTTATTTCTTTGAGCAGTGGTTTGTAGTTCTCCTTGAAGAGATCCTTACATCCCTTGTTAGCTGTATTCCAAGGTATTTTATTCTCTTTGTAGCAATTGTTAATGGGAGTTTATTCATGCTTTCACTCTCTGCTTGTCTATTGTTGGTGTAAAGGAATACTTGCGATTTTTGCACATTGATTTTGTATCCTGAGACGTGCTGAAGTTGCTCATCAGTTTAATGAGTTGTTGAGTTGAGATGAGGGGTTTTCTAAACATAGAATCATGTCATCTGCAAACAGAGACAATTGAACTTCCTCTCTTCCTATTTGAATACCCTTTATTTCTTTCTCTTGCCTGATTGCCCTGGCCAGAACTTCCAATACTATGTTGAATAGGAGTGGTGAGAGAGGGCATCCTTGTCTTCTACCAGTTTTCAAAGGGAATGTTCCAGCTTTTGCCCATTCAATATTATATCGGCTGTGTGTTTGTCAGAAAGAGCTTTTATTATTTTGAGATATGTTCCATCAATATCTAGTTTATTGAGAGTTTTTGACATGAAGGGGTGTTGAATTTTATCAAAGGCCTTTTCTGCATCTATTGAGATAATCATGTGGTTTTAGTCTTTTGTTTTGTTTATGTGATGGATTACATTTCTTGTTTGCATATGTTGAACCAGCCTTGCATCCCAGGGATGAAGCTGACTTGATCGTGGTAGATAAGTTTTTTGATGTGCTTCTGGATTTGGTTTGCCAGTATTTGATGATTTTTGCATCGATGTTCATCTGGGATATTGGCCTGAAGTTTCGTTTTTTTGTTGTGTCTCTCCCAGTTTTGGTATCAGGGTGATGGTGCTTCATAAAATGAGTTAGGAAGGAATCCCTCCTTTTCAACTGTTTGAAATAGTTTCAGAAGGAATGGTACAAGCTCCTCATTGTAACTGGTAGAATTCAGCTGTGAATCTGTCTGGTCCTGGGCTTTTTTTGGTTGATAGGCTATTAATGCCTCAAGTTCAGAACTTGTTATTGGTCTATTCAGGGACTTGACTTCTTCCTGATTTAGTCTTGGGAGAGTGTAGGTGTCCAGGAATTTATCTATTTCTTCTAGATTTTCTAGTTTATTTGCATAGAGGTGTTTATAGGATTCTCTGATGGTAGTCTGTATTTCTGTGGGGTTCATGGTGATATCCCCTTTATCATTTTTTTATTGTGTTCATTTGATTCTTTTCTATTTTCTTCTTTATTAGTCTAGCTAGTAGTCTATCCATTTTGTTAATTTAAAAAAAAACAGCTCCTGGATTCATTGATTTTTTGGTGGGTTTTTCATGTCTCTATCTCCTTCAATTCTTCTCCGATCTTAGTTATTTCTTGTCTTCTGCTAGCTTTTGTATTAGTTTGCTCTTGCTTCTCTAGCCCTTTTAATTGTGATGTTAGCATGTCGATTTGAGAGCTTTCTAGCTTTCTGATGTGGGCATTTAGTGCTATAAATTTCCCTCTTAACAGTGCTTTAGCTGTGTCCCAGAGATTCTAGTATATTGTCTCTTTTTTCTCATTGGTTTCTAAGAACTCCTTGATTTCTGCCTTAATTTCATTATTTACCCCAGACTCATTCAGGAGCAGGTTGTTCAATTTCCATGTGATTGTGTGGTTTTGAGTAAGTCTCTTTATCCTGAGTTCTAATTTGATTGCACTGGGATCTGAGAGACTGTTTCTTATAATTACAGTTCTTTAGCATTTGCTGAGGAGTGTTTTACTTCCAATTATGTGGTCAAGTTTAGAATAAGTGTTGTGTGGCACTGAGAATGTATATTCTGTTGATTTGAGGTGGGAAGTTCTGTAGACATCTATTAGGTCCACTTGATCCAGAGCAGAGTTTAAGTCCTGAATATCCTTGTTAAATTTGTGTCTCTTTGATCTGTCCAATATTGAAAATGGGGTGTTATAGTATCCCACTATTATTGTGTTGGAGTCTAAGTCTCTTTGTAGGTCTCTAAGAACTTGTTTTCTGAATCTGGATGCTCCCGTATTGGGTGCATATATATTTAGGATAGTTAACTCTTCTTGTTGAATTGATCCTTTTACAATTATGTAATGACCTTCTTTGTCTTTTTTAATCTTTATTGGTTTAAAGTCTGTTTTGTCCTAGGCTACATTTGAAATCTCTGGGGTTTGTTTGTTTGTTTGTTTGTTGTTGTTGTTGTTGTTTTTGCCTTCCATTTGCTTGGTAAATATTCCTCCATCCCTTTATTTTGAGCCTATGTGTGTCTTTGCATGTGAGATGGGTCTCCTGACTATTACACCAATGGGTCTTGACTCTTTATCCAATTTGCCAGTCTGTGTCTTTCAGATGGGGGATTTACCTCATTTACATTTAAAGTTAGTATTGTTATGTGTGAATTTGATCCTGTCATCATGATGCTATCTGATCATTTTGCACACTAGTTGATGCAGCTTCTTTATGATGTCATTTGTCTTTATATTTTGGTCTGTTTTTGCAGTGGCTGGTACTAGTTTTTCATTTCCAAATTTAGTGCTTCCTTCAGGGCCTCTTGCAAGGCAGGCCTGGTGGTGATGAAACCCCTCAGCATTTGCTTGTCTGGAAAAGATTTTATTTCTCCTTCGTTTATGAAGCTTAGTTTGGCTGAATATGAAATTCTGGGTTGAAAATTCCTTCAAGAATGTTGAGGTCAGGAGATTGAGAGCATCCTGGCTAACACGGTGAAACTCCATCTCTACTAAAAACACAAAAAAGAAAAAAAAATTAGCCATGCGTGGTGGCAGGCGCCTGTAGTTCCAGCTACTCAGGAGGCTGAGGCAGGAGAATGGCATGAACCCGAGAGACTGAGCTTGCAGTGAGCCGAGATTGTGCCAGTGCACTCCAGTCCAGGCAACAGAGCGAGACTCGGTCTCAAAAAAAAAAAAAAAGTTGAATATTGGCCCCCAACCTCTCCTGGCTTGTAGAATTTCTGCTGAGAGGTCTGCTGTTAGTTTGAATGGCTTCCCTTTGCAGGTGACCTGCCATTTCTCTCTGGCTGCTCTTAACCCTTTTTCCTTCATTTCGACCTTAGAGAATCTGACGATTATGTGCCTTGGGGTTAATCTTCTCATGGAGTATCTTAATGATGTTCGTATTTCCTGAATTTGCATCTTGGCCTGTCTTGCTAGGTTGGGGTAGTTCTCCTGGATGATTCCAGCTTCTTTCCATTCTCTCCTTCTCCTTCAGGTACTCCAATCAATAATAGGTTCAGTCTTTTTACTTAGTCCCATATTTCATAGAGGCTTTGTTCATTCCTTTTTATTCTTTTTTCTCTAGTCTTGTCTGCATGCCTTGTTTCAGCAAGGTGGTCTTCAAACTCTGATATTCTTTCTTCCACTTCATGAATTTGGCTATTGATACTTGTGTATACTTCATGAAGTTCTTGTCCTATGTTTTTCAGCTCCATCAGGTAATTTATGGTCCTCTCTTTTTTTTTTTTAATTATTATTATACTTTAAGTTCTAGGGTACATGTGCATAACGTGCAGGTTTGTTACATATGTATACTTGTGCCATGTTGGTGTGCTGCACCCATCAACTCGTCAGCACCCATCAACTCGTCATTTACATCAGGTATAACTCCCAATGCAATCCCCCCACTCCCTCCCCATGATAGGCCCCGGTGTGTGATGTTCCCCTTCCCAAGTCCAAGTGATCTCATTGTTCAGTTCCCACCTATGAGTAAGAACATGCGGTGTTTGGTTTTCTGTTCTTGTGATAGTTTGCTAAGAATGATGGCTTCCAGCTGCATTCATGTCCCTACAAAGGACACAAATCTAAACTGATTATTCTGGTTACCAGTTCCTCTAACTTTTTATCAGGGTTCTTATCTTCTTTGCATTGGGTTAGAACATGCTCCTTTAGCCCAGCAGAGTTTTTTGTTATCCGTCTTCTGAAGCTCCCCATTTCTGTCAATTCATCCATTTCAACGTCCGTCCAGTTCTGCACCCTTGCTGGGGGAGATGTTGTGATCATTTGGAGGAGAAGAGGCACTCTGGCCTTTTGGGTTTTCAGTGTTTTTTCATTGATTCTTTCTCATTTTCATGAGTTTGTCTAGTTTCAACCTTTGAGGCTGCTGACCCTTGGATGAGGTTTTTGTGGGGGCTTTTTGTTGTTGTTGATGCTGCACTATTGTTACTTTCTGTTTGTTTTTCTTTCAATGATCAGATCCCTCTTCTGTAGGGCTGCTGCTGTTTGCTGGGTGTTCACTTCAGGCCCTATTCATCTGGTTCACTTCCGTACCTGGAGATGTCACTCAAGGAGTGACATAAGTGTCCCCCAAAAAAGTGGGGGGATCTTACTCTGTCTTTGTTGCTCAGGCTGGAGTGCAGTGGTTTGATCACAACGGCAGCTTCCAACCTCCTGGGCTCAAGCAATCCTTCCACCTCAGCTTCCCAAGTAGCTGGGACTACTGGCATGTGCCACCATGCCAGGCCTATTTATTTATTTATTTATTTATTTATTTATTTATTTATTTAGTAAAGATGGAGTCTCGCTATGTTGTCCAGGATGATCTCAAACTCCTGGGCTCAAAAGATCCTCCCACTTCAGCCTCCCAAAGTGCTAAGAATACAGTTGTGAGCCACCTCACCAAGCTTTCTATTTTGAAACTAACCTTTGAATACAAGGAGAAATGTATGTGAATAGGGACTATAAGTCTGGGAAGTAAATGAGAATCATGAAAGACGGGAAATAGCACAGGTTTTAAATCAAAGAACCCTGATTCACCATAGCCGTTCTCCCCCAGTTTTAAGCTTTTTCATCATAAATAAGGTAACTTGCATTTTATCTCTGTTTTGGATCTGTATGTAAGGCTGCTAAAACACAAATATGGTACTCTAAATTTAAATATTGAAAGCTACATGGCACTGGGACCATGGAAATTTATAAGAATCAAGACCCATTTCTGTGGAGACTGCATGTGAAACACTGGATGACTATACATCTCTGCATAACACAATAGCTTCACATTCTCTTCATGTCCTGTGTGCTAGGAGGTGTAACTAGTCCATTAAACAGATGGTCTTATACAGATCTTATGCCAACTTAATGAGCAGATGAGAAAGTTGAAGCTGAGGACAACTGGGTCACAGGCCTATTTGTCCAAAACCCGTACTTTAGACCTTTGCTGCTGAAAGTGTGGCTGGTGAACCAGCAGCATCAGCGTCACCTAGGAGACAGTTAGAAATGCTAAATCTCAGGTTCCATGCCTGAACTACTTGATCAGATTCTGATTTTAACAAGATCCCGGGTGACCACTGTGTATTTTAGAGCACTGCTTGGGCACACTCTGACACATTGCCTCCTTACCAAGAAAGTATTTTTGCAAAGTCATTTTCTTTATTGGAAATACTTTAGCTCAGATCCAGTAAGACATCAAAGGCAGTCATTTTCATCACCAGCAAAGGGATGGTTTGATTGCTTTGGGAGGAGGACTGTTTGGCAGCACATCAGAGTTCAGGGGGAGCTACATGTGCTGACACAAGCAATTCCTGGCTCTCTTGGATTGGACTTGGGAAATGATGTGTAGCCATCATCCAGGAGTAAATTAGGTCAGACAGCAGGGCTTGCTTTCCTAGGGCTGCTTTTTACTAAGGATGAAGGCCCAGCATCTGCAAGAGTCTTCAAAATGGTAGAGTTAAATTAAGAAAGAGAAGAATCATATCTCACTTAGCTTTTTGGGAACACTGAAGATTCAAGTTTCTTTTCTTTTCTTTTTTTTTTTTTTTTTTGAGACAGAGTCTCACTCTGTCACCCAGGCTGGAGTGCAGTGGCGCAATCTCAGCTCACTGCAACCTCCACCTCCCAGGTTCAAGTGATTTTCCTGCCTCAGCCTCCCAAGTAGCTGGGGTTACAGGCGCACACCACCATACCTGACTAATTTTTGTATTTTTTTTTTTAGCAAGGAAAAGGTTTCACCATGTTGGCCAGGCTAGTCTCAAACTCCTGACCTCAGATGATCCACCCACCTTAGCCTCCCAAAGCACTAGGACTACAGGCATGAGCCACTGTGCCTGGCCTCCAGTTTCTTTTCTAAGAAGAAGAGATAATATGTGGCAGAGAAATTTAGCATCTGACTGAAATAGGAACCATTTCCCCCAAACGGTTTTGGACAACTTTGGAAAACTTTAGACAACTCTGTCAGCCTCCTTCTATTTGGTGAGTTGAAAGAAGAGCCATTTATTATTTCTTCACAAATCTACAGGTGACCAGTAGTTCTGTGAATCTAGCTCAGGCTCAGCTGATCCTGATAAGGTGCTCTCATGAGTCTCGTTTCAGATCACCAGGATGATCTCAGTTGGGGCATCTCTGCTCTGGTCCATGTATCTGTCATCCTCTTGTAAGCTAGCCCAGGCTTATTCATTTTGTGGCTCAGTGAGATTCCAAGAAAATGAGCATAAGCATGCACAACGTCTTGAGGCCTAAGCTGAACCAATGGATTGTTACTTCAGCTCCATTTTACTAACCAAAGCAAATCAAAATACCAGTGTATATTTAAAGACTGGAGAAATAAACTCTACTTTTTGATTGGAGGAGAAGAAAGTTCACATTGTCTAAGGATATGATAAGAGGGAGGGTGGAGAATTGAGGCCATGTTTGCAATCTGTTGTGTTCTTACTAACTGCCTCCCATTGGTTCTTTTTTGAAACAGTTATTAGTACCTTGGTCTTAATTCCATTTTGTTGTTCATGGACTGACTGCTTTCTCCTGGCTAGATGCATTTGGGGCCACTGCATCAATTTAGGTGCTCTAGTTGAGTAATTTAAAAATGCAAACCATCAAATATAATAAAGTCTGTGGAAAAGAGCAGTTAAGAGATTGCATACTTTTCATCTAAATTAAAATCTCAGTGAGATGGCAATATATGCCTAAAATGTGTTAAATGAAAACAAACAAACAAACAACAACAACAGACAATTGCCATGTATTGTCAAGGGATGTAGAATAATTGGAACTCACATGCACTGATGGTGGGAAGGTAGATCAGTACCAGCACTTTGTAAAACTGTTTGGAATTATTCAATACAGCTGAGAAATGTACATTTCATGAACCAGAAATTCCTCTTCTAGGTATAGACCTAGCAGAAATGTTAAATAAGTTCACCAAGAATGTGCATATAGGATTTTTTGTAATAGTGACAAGCAGGAAATGCCTCATGGGTTTGTCTACCATAGAATGGGTAAATATATTATTTTATAGTCTTGTGACGAAATACTATATAGCAGTAAAAATCAAAGATTTACAACTCTTTATAACAGTATGATAAATTTCACAAACGTAAGGTAAAACCAAAGAAGTCCAAAGAAGACATGCTATATGATTCCATTTATTTAAGCTATTATACTGGCAAAACAAATTCATCGTATTAAAAACAAGTAGAGTGGTTTTCTGTGGAAGATAAGTGTCAGGGCAGGAACAAAAGAGGCTTCTAGGGTGCTGGTAATGTTTTTCGATCTGGAGGCTGCTTACACGAAGTGTTTGTGAGGTAAAAATTTCAGAATTTTACAAGTAAAATTACCATACTTTTTGGTATGAATTACATGCATGAATAAAATGGTGTTAAGAAAAAGTGATAGAGAGGAAATAAACCTGAGTTCAAATCTAGTTCTCCTCTGTGTCCTTGAAGAACATTCTTGACTTCTCTGAGTACCAATTTCTTCAGCAGCACAATGGCAATAATTTAATATTATAATGATCTTTATGAGGATTACATTTTAAGATATATGTAAAGCTCTCTGTGCCCAATAAATGTTAGTTCCTCCTCCTCCTTGCTGTGGAAGAAGTTGCGTTTACTCTCCTAGATGTGCACAGTATAGTGCTTTTCTTACAATATTGCATGAAATCACATTCTGAATGTTGCTTCCAAAAAAAGCTTCTAACGTCTTCCCATTTTATTACTTATGAGTGTGCATATTACGAGTCCTGGATGTTCTATCTTAAATGGGTTATAATTTCATATGTCACTCTACCATCATGGATGGTGCTTAGCTTAGTTCCTTTCTTTTATTTCTGCTGATTCTTTTGCTGTTACTGCATATCTAAACTTTAAGAAATTATACCATCTTTTAGAGCAACAAATTCCTCAAGGGACTTTACAGCAGTAAAGTTATTACTTTAACAAATAAATAAAATAGCACAAAGCCTTACTTTGCCTAATTTAAGGACTTAGAAGCATTCATCCCTCAGCAATGAGTTGCCTCAAAATTACCCTGAGGCATAAATGAGTGAATTATGCAGGAACAACCTGTCCTGGCTTCTGACTGTGCCGGAAGCAGAGGCATAGCACCCATGGGTGACAGGAGACCGCGGGAAATCCCAACTCGTTTCCTTTCCTTGTTCTCAGGCACTTTGGAGCCACCTCATTAGGAACTGGAAGAAAGAGAAAGAGGTTTAGAAGTAATTTCAGAGATGCTGAGAGAGTTGGCTGCTCCCCAAAGCTGTTCTCTGTGGCAAGACTCACATGTACATGAACATACACCGTCACACATTCGCACACACATTCATGCCCATATACACATATGCACTGTCACACACGCATGCAGACATATACTCACACATTCACTGTCACACACATACACGCATACACTGTCACACACGAACACACACATGCACTGTCACACACATACACGCATACACATACTCAAATACACATACACACATACACATATGCACTGCACACACAAACACATGCACTGTCACATATACACACATACACACACTCAAATACATATACACACGTACACTCATGCACTGTCACATACATACAGACATATACTCACACATACTTGCACTGTCACACACATACATACACATACTCAAATACACACACATACACACATACACACATTCACTGCACACACAAACACATACATGCACTATCACATATACACACATACACACACTCAAATATGCACATATACACACATACACACATGCACATGTACACACATACACATACTCAAATACACACACATACACACATACACACATGCACTGCACACACAAACACATACATGTACTGTCACATATACACACATATGCACACTCAAATACACACATATGCACACACTCAAATACACACATATACACACATACACACATGCACATACTCAAATACACACATATACACACATACACACATGCACATATACACACATACACACATACACATACTCAAATACACACATATACACACATACAAACACTCAAATACACACATACACACAATCAAATACACGCATATACACACTCCAATACACACATATACACACATACACACATACACATACTCAAATACACACATATACACACATACACACACATGCACTCTCACACATGCATACATATACTCACACACACATGCACTGTCACACACATAAATATACTCAAATACACACATATACACACATACATACATGCACATATATGCACATACACATACTCAAATACACATACACACATACACACATGCATTCACACATGCATACATATACTCACACACACATGCACTGTCACACTCATACACATACTCAAATACACACATATACACACATACACACATACACATACTCAAATACACACAGATACACCCATACACATACTCAAATACACACATATACACACACACATGCACTGTCATGCATACAGACATATACTCACACACACATGCACTGTCACACACATACACACATACACATACTCAAATACACACATATACACACATGTACTGTCTCACACACACATATGAACTGTCACACATACATGCATAAACACACATACACTCACACACACATGCATAAACTCACATACACTCACACACACACATACAGTGTCACACACACACATGCATAAACTCACATACACTCACACACAAACATACACTGTCACACACACACATGCATAAACTCACATACACTCACACACACACATACACTGTCACACACACACACACACATATACTCACATACACACATACACTATGACACACACACATGAAACCCATGTCTAAAGTTCCATGTGGCTAAGATTGGTTCTTGTCAGCCTGCCAATAATGAGACCTTCATAGCTTTGATGAGCGGAAAAATACTCTAGGGGCTCAATGAGAGGAGAAGCTGACTTGGTCTATTTCACAATTTTCCGCAGACCTCAGCTCTGCTGTTTAGTATACCGATCTAAAGGAGAAGCAGGAATCATGTAGGGAAGGACTAGGATCGACAGTAATAACCAACGCAACAAAGCACTGGATATATGCCAGGGAATGTATTGCAAATTTCATGAATATTAAGTCTGTGTTCTCTGCAACAGCTCTATGAAGTAAGCAGCACTCTTATCACCAATATACGGCCAAGGAAACTGAGCCTCTGAGAGGGAGACTAATAATTTAAACTCAAGTCTCCACATCCTAACCAGGGAATTTTTCTTAGATATTTATTCGAGTCCCTTTAAAAAAGTAGTACTATGACTCTATACTTAATATTTTGATAGGTGTAAGGAAGCCAAATTAAGAAAAATATATGCATATATAATGTAAATCGTGGAATACAGTAGAGCAGTGGTATGCTAGGATGACATGGGGTTTAAGGCCGAGGAGTTTGGGAAGAGCATTCACAGATAAAGGAAGTTAGAAAGGAACTTATTGGAAGGGATTGAGGATTTGGAGAAAATGCACAGATGGCAGGTGACAGGAAGCCATCTAACTAGTTTTCCACGATTGGTGAGTTGATGTGTGGGACTGGAGGCCAATAACACCTACATATCAGGATCATTTGCTCAGGTAACTGCCAAAATTGAAACATCAGATGTTACCTCTGGAGGAGGGAGAATAAGGAAGTAGAGAGAACACACTAAGGATTGAATCTGGGGAAATGCACTTGTTTAGTGAAAAGGTGGACTAGGAGGGTCTGAGAAACAGGATTTGAGAAATTAAGTGGGTATCATATTAAGAATCCCAAAGAGTCAAGTTTCAAGAATATTGCTAATGAGGCCGGGCTCGGTGGCTCAAGCCTGTAATCCCAGCACTTTGGGAGGCCAAGATGGGCGGATCACGAGGTCAGGAGATCGAGACCATCCTGGCTAACACAGTGAAACCCCGTCTCTACTAAAAAATACAAAAAACTAGCCAGACGAGGTGGCGGGCGCCTGTAGTCCCAGCTATTCGGGAGGCTGAGGCAGGAGAATGGCGTAAACCCCGGAGGTGGAGCTTGCAGTGAGCTGAGATCCGGCCACCGCACTCCAGCCTGGGCGACCGAGTGAGGCTCCGTCTCAAAAAAAAAAAAAAAAAAAAAAAAGAATATTGCTAATGGGCAAGAAGAAAAAGGATGGAGAATTCCTGCTTATCGGGCCATTTGATGATTTCAGCGTATGCTCTTGCTTAAAGTGGTGGAGGAGGGGTTCTGTAGAAGGTGGATTTCAGGTCCTACAGAGGGTATTTTGTGAGACTATGAATGACATGATAGTAGGTTATACATAATTTGAAACATTTAAAATAATAAAATGCTAAAGGTGGAAAACAGGAAGTTTTAAAATTATTATTATTTTGGTTTGGTTTTCGTCTTTTTTCTTTACCTTCTTGCTTTCTCTTGATTTTAAGAAGAGAAAAATATCTGTGCTATGGACAGAAAGCAAGAGGAAGCAGTAAAGATGCTGATGGTGAAGCAGGATATGCTATGATACAAAACCTTGACATGATGTATTGGACAGCAGTGCATCTCACATTTGAGCAAGCATAAGAATCCCTGGGAGAACATGTGAATGTAGATACCCAGGCCTTAACCTGGGAGATTTTAAACGAGTGGGTCTAAGGTGGGACCCCAAAAACCTGCATTTCTGATGAGCTATGCTGATCCGGTGTGCTCTGAGCAGATCTGTGCAGCACTTTCAGGCTTCCTTTCTCTGCAGCTTTTGGCTTCGAGACATCCTGGGATTCTGCCCTCTCTTGGCTTTCTAGAAATATCACACTGTTCTAATTCCTCAGTCTCATTTCCAACATCATCTCTTTCCTCTTTGTGTCCTTTTCCTCTCAAACTATGAAATATCCAGGGCTTGGTTTTCTGAACAGTTGCTTTCTGCAGGATACATGTGAAAATAATTTATATCAATATTTCTAGACTGATCCACTGGCTCCTCCCAACTCATGTATTGTCATTCCTGCTATATCTACTTGGAAATCTCTTCCTAGTTGTCTATGCCTTCGACCTTACCGGAAAAACACCAGTCCTGTATTTCTCCCCCAAATCTAGAGTCTTCCTTGACTGATGTGGGACCCCACAGTCTCTACCCCTCACAGTTCAACAAAGGAGGGAGTACTTGTCCGTTCATAACATCACAATCCAAAATGTGCTCCTTGATTGAATCTGGATTTGAAAATATCAGTGTTAAAAATATTTGAAAACAACTGGGGAAATTTAACAGTGGACTGTGGTGTGTAAGATATTATTAAAGGATTGTTAGTTTTGTTGAGTAACATACTGGGGTTTTGTGGGAAAACATACTTTTTCTAGTAGAAAAATAGACCTCTAAACTATTTTTAGCTTAAATTGCCCCGACCCCATCACCTAAGCGATGTAACAGGGGAACATGACTAATTCATTAGAGTTGCTAAAGCTGTTTGTCATGCCACTGTGAGCAGTTTAAAGGACAACTAATAAAATATTAACTTAGGTGGCATGTCCAGAGGACACTTAATATAAAATTATTTTCTTTATTTGAAAATTGGATATGGATATTTTTGAAGTCTGCTTGAAGATAATTCTGACTATTCATTTTTTTATCCTGAACAGAATGAACTCTTAGGCCAAAAATGGTCTTGATTTTCAAAAATAGAGAAGTCTGAGTATAGATCATAAACATGTGAGTGCTGAAAAGAAAAATGAGATTTTGTAAAAAGGGGATAATTTTCAAGTCGACAAATATTGGTGAACTTCAGGGTCCAGGGCCGTTTAAGAATTCAGAGAGATTAACAAGTAATTACATTTTTTATTGAGTTTCTAGGATTGACAGACCTGGGGCTGATGGATTCTTGGGAGGTTACAGTCTAGGTGAGTGGGAGACATGCATTTGTGGAATGGTCCAGACAACAGATGGAGTCACTAAGAGCTGCCAACACTGTAAAGCTCTGGTTTACAAACTTGACTGCATTTTGGACTCACATGGAGAGGTTTAAAAAATACTGATGCCTGGGTCCCAACTCTCGTGTGTCTGATTTAGTTGCCCTGGGGTGTGGCCTGTGCATCAGGATTTTCAAAACTCCCCAGGTGAATCTAATGTGCACTCAAGGCTGAAAACAAGCGTACAGAAGTCCAGGATCAATTCCAGCTGGAGAATTTGACTTCCTGGACTGGGCCCCATCCCTGCCCTGGAGGAGCTCTCTAATTGTCTTACTCTTTCTCTTCCCCTGCCTCTCAGCATTTGTTCTACTTAGAAATTTTTGTCTTTCTTCCTTGAAAGTGAACTAACCACAACAAACAAAGGGAAATAAATGATTATTACACCCGGGCAGCAAACAAGCGCTACCAATGATAGAGATCTTGGTTTATGCAAGTAGCTCAGTAAACAAATGCTGTGTTAAAAGCTGAAAGAATGCCCTCCCTCTACTGCTAGAACAAAACATCATCCATGTGTCGGCCTGGGGTCTGATGAGTGATTCAATTTTTTCAGATTTTGTTGGTGTCTGATAGATGCCACTAGAGGCTATGTTCTATTCCAGCCTGTTTGAAATGCAAAGGCTTTCGTAGCAAAATTATCTCACTCTAGGAAAATAGACAAGTGGTCAGTAAACTACGGTTCTGTGGGCCAAATGCAGCCCACTTACTGTTTTGTAAATCAAGTTTCATTGGAACATAGCCATGCCTTTTCATTTACTTATTGTCAATGGCTGTTTTTGCACTACAGCGACAGAGTTGAATAGTTGTGAAAGAGACTGACTGGCCTGCAAAGCCAAAAATGTTGTCTATCTGGTCAGTTACAAAAAAAAAAAAAAATAGTTGCCAATCCCTGTAATATAGGCATTTTCATGCCGTCATTTTAGCATTTGCCTACTGTGGCCAATCAATTTGAAAAATGTCTCCAGTTCTTCACTCCTCCCTACATCTGTCTCATTTTCAACGTGACTGCAACTCCCCTCACCCGGGCATGGAGCCAGTTTTACCAGTCATTGTATCTGTATTGGCCTGAGAGTTATTTTGACCTAGAATGCCAAGGAAGTGACACTGTATCCACCCTGAGCTGAGACTTCTTTTCAGACTTTCACTTGCTCTCTTAGCATCCTGACTCTGAATAAGCTTAGACTAGCCTTCTGGATGATGGGAGACACACAGCCCAGGTTGCCCCATTGCCTTAGCCAACAATCAGACAATCTCCCAAAGCAGAATTGACTTCTAAACTGCCACTGACCACAGGTGCATGAATGAGCCTGATCAAGACCAAAAGAAGAGCCCAGCTGAGCACAGCACAAATTGTCAACCTGCCGATGCATGGACTATATACACGTTTGATGTTTTAACCCACCACATTTGAGAGTGGTTTGTTGTACGGTAAAAGTTAACTGATTCACCTGTCATTAGGAATTAAGCCAACTAATTTATGGTAGGATTTCCTTTTTTCCTTCCTTTATTCAAAGCCAGAATATCTCAGTCTTGTCCGTAAACCTCAATCTGAAAACAGAGAGAACAATGCAAAGAAAGAAAAACTTTATGATAATTCTATGACACTTTCACCAAACACTGAGAAAACAAACATAAAATTAACAACTTGGTTTTCAAACAGAAGTAATAAATCTGCAAGGACCCACATATAAATATATACTGATAGCATTTTAAGGTAAAGAAAACTATATATATGTGTGTGTGTGTGTGTGTCTGTGTGTGTGTCTGTGTGTGTGTGTGTTTAAAATGAAGCAAGAATAAAACCAACGGTTGAAGAAATTGTAATAAAAAATTACCATGTGCCAGCCACTGGTCAAGACAGAGATATGACAATGAATAAGAAGCATGAAGTCCCTCATCTCCCCTAAAGCACATTCTTGTGGAGACGGACAGACAACAAAGAAGTGGACACATAAACGAGATAATATAATACAGCAAAACATTTAGAACAAAAATGCAGTAATGTGATAAATCTTAGTAGGCTATTATATACATTTTATGTATATATATGTAATATAGGCTAATATATATATAATATAGGCTTATATATATAATATAGGCTTATATATATAATATAGGCTTATATATATATGTATATATTCTCTACTATTAATTTAGTGACAAACCATTAAGCTTCACCTTTCCATTAGATGCTCTTTCTGCCTAGAGGACTCTACACTCAGATAGCTTCATGGAGTATCTGGGTCTCAGTTAAGTATCAATTCTTCATTGAAGCCTTCCCTGATAAACCAGTTTATAATAGCCTACTAAGATCTATCACATTACTGGATTTTAGCTTTTCTGAATATTTTTGCTATGTTAAAATGTCTTGTTTATTTATGTGTTCACTTATTTGTCACCTGTCGTTCTCCGAAAGAATGTGCTAGGGACTTCATGCTTCTCATTCATTGATGTATCCCCAGAATGACCAGTGCCTGGCGCATGGTAATTTCAATTACAATTTCTTCAACCAATGGTTTTATTCTTGCTTCTCATGGATATAACATCATTTTATCTAAAAACAAAAAAGTACCCCCAGTCCATGACTAAATTGGAGATGTTGATTTTTGAGCAAATGAGGATAGTAACAGTATAAGATTTTTAATGGCATTTTCAATGAAAGAATTATACAACAATTCCTGATTACTCTTTGTCTTTATATGTGCCCATAAGTTTACTGCTAACACTAAGAGAGTGTATCTTGCTGTTACCAACTCTGGCCACATCTTCACAAGCCCATATAACAGGTCACTATTTTGTTTTACAAATAGAAGTTGATTAAGTTGTCCATTCTCTAGCACCCACAACAGACCACAGCCCAATATGTCAGCAGAATGTAAGGATTTAGAAGGCCTAAAATCTACAAGCTCAGGAAGACACCCAATTAACAGAAATTAAACTTCAAATCTGACTCATATACCTACTGGAAATGCTGGGCTGTGTCAAACAGTATCCAAGCTTGTTTTGCAATCAGGTTAAAGCTTTGGGCCTTGTGGGGGTTGGAGATTGGAATTCTATTTTAAAAAGAAACGTGTAAGGCACTCCGCTTCCCATCAAGAAGTGTAATGAGTAGGTTTCACCTATGCTCTCCAGTCCCAAATGATTGAACTGGCATTAGTGCCAAAAAAATTGAAAATGTCTTAACATGCATGAATTGCTTAATGGCTGTGTTGTCTGCCTGAAAAGGGTGGGGTGGTATTTAGGTTGCTTAATGACTTTACATATTCCCATGGCAAAATACTTGTGATTTGATTATGCTATAATTAAAGAGTTACATAAACAACATCTTTGGTAAGGAATAAACGGGCTTCCTTGAAAGAGGGATTTTGGTCAGCTCCAGTTGCTATCTCCGGCCCCCTCATGAGAAGAAAACTCTCACCCCCAGGTTAACTCCTGTCTCTACCTCTTAGAAGTCGCCCTTGGTTTTATGCCTGCCTCTGCGTGTGTCATTGTGAGTGCGGATCATGGGGGATGGGGAGTAGGCAGAAGGAGTAGTTTTAAAAAATAAATGACATCTTTAACAGACAATTTTAAAACAGGTTGAGATATAAGTAATAAGGACAAAGCACTTTAAATTTAGAAAAGGCTTGGGACCTTGAAGCCAAAAAGTCCAGTAATGAGAAACTCCAAGGGGAGAATGGGATCTGTCTTTTAAAACCAGTTGATCAAATGTTTATTACTGTATAAGGAAGAACCTTTGAACTTATGTGGTTTGCTCTCATGTGTCACAGAAATTATTTCCTCCAGGAACACAGATTCTTAGTTTCTTAACCATAGGTTTCTCGCAACTCTTGGCAGTCAAGAGAGGTCTTTAGCAGGGAAGGTGGGCATTCCACCTCCAAAGAAAGCACACCAGTCAGGATCATTTAAAAAGAAATGCAGGGATTTGGTCTCAGGTTTACACTGAATCTTTATCTTTGGATATTAGGAGGGCTTTTCTCTTCACGTCCCTACTGCAATCCCTGCTTATTATACAGTTACAAGAAAGGTGGGAACTAATGAGAATAAATGTCCACTTATTTAACTACAGTTAACTTTCACAGTACATTTTCTTTTAATTTCCTAGATTTCAGTCTTTTTCGTGTTGTAATCTTTGCTACATTTGGCAATGAGTCATTCATCATGTTCACTGATCCAAGTTTCCCACCAATAATTTACAACCTATTCTTAAATAAAAATAAATATCAACTGCAACTTTATTTTTCTTTAGACATTTTCACCTCCTCAGCTTTCAAATATTAGAAACTAAATCCTATGAGCCTTTCATTTACTAAATAGCTTAAGCCAGCAAACTGGCTGAAACCAACTTGCTTTTCCATTAGACATATTGGCAATTCTTCTAAGACTGGAATGAGAGAAGAGTTTTGGGATTTGGGGGGTTTGCCTTAGAGGCTGTGGTAGATTGATGCCAATTCTAGTCCGATTCATGACTTTCTCTATCCAAACCTTTTGCACTAAGACTCTGAAATTCTTCTCACCAAGAATTGAAGCCCATTTTCCTCACTGTTTGAATCTGGACTGCCTTGTGACTTGTTTTTGCCAACAGAATGTGGCAGAAATAATGGGAGGTCTTTTCTAGGCTTCAAGAGAACTTCATGCTTTTCCTATCTCTCATAGAAGCTTCCACAGCTACCACGTGAACCAGCCCAGGCCAGCCTGTTGGAAGTTGAGAGGCAAATGGAGACTTTAGCAGCCTCAGCCAAGAACAATATAAACCAGTCTAGACCCCTAAACATGTGAGGGAGCCCAGCCAACATCAGCATAGCTGCCTCCCAACCCACAGCTGACCACAGATGCATGAGTGAGCTTGTCTAAGGCCAGCAGAACCACCTGATGCATGGAAATGCATGAGCAATGAAAGATACGCATTGTTCTGAGTGCCTGAGTTTTGAGGTAGTTTGTTATACATTAGTATGTTGTGGATACAAATATTTAAGAAAGATATTGTTTCTGGATCACTGCAACATCCACAAAGGTAAGCAAGTGAAGACATCAACATCCTTATCATGTGTATGAGGGTACCATAGAGGAGCATTGGCCATTAATGACAAATATGCAATGGATACCAATGAGATTTGAGATAGCTATTCTAGGAATAAAGTACGAAAACCAACAGAAATTGTACTCATCCTCAGGGATCTTACAGTCTATTGGAAATGATAGATATTTCAAATTATTTATGTTGAAATGAAAGAGAAAGAAAAAGTCAGTGGATCTCAATCCTGGCAGTACATTAGGATCATCTGGGGAAAATGTAAAATATACCAATGGTGAGTCCCATCACGAACCAATTAAATCAAAATCTTTGTGGTTAGGTTCTGAGCATCAGTGTTTTTGGATGCTTCCCAGATGATTACAACGTGTGGTACAGATTGAAAATTACTGCTCTGCAGTGCTTTTCCAAGAGCAGTCTGTAGACCACCAGCAGCTTCACTCAGGAGCTTGTTAGAAAATGAGAATCTCAGATCCTACCTCTGAACTGTTGAGTCAGGATCTGTAGATGGAACATGGGGGCTGTAAACTATATTCTGACAAATTATTTGTGTGATTCCTATGCATGCTAACGTTTGAGAAGCACTGGTCCTGGTTTGGGGGCAGCCAAAATTGACATCAACTGTTGATTACTTGGTACAATTGATGCAAGTCAGGAAAGCCCTCAAATTGGGGTTTAGCCCAGGATGGTTCATGGCTTTGTCCAGAAAAGAATTCAAAGGTGAGCTGTTGGTGTTAAACAACAACTTTTATTGAAGCACTTGAGTACAGCAGCAGCACAGGAGCTGTTCTCTGTTCAGCAGCTCTACCCCACAGGCACTGTGCCTAGAGCAGCAGCTACAGAGGCAGTTCTGCACTCATATTCATACCCACTTTTGATGATGTGCAAATTAAAGGGCAATTGATGCAGAAATTCCTAGGATGAGGGTACTAACTTCCAGGCTGTCAGGTCATTGCCATGGAAAGAAAGGGGTGGTAACTTCTCGTGTTGCCATGGCAACAGTAAACTGGCATGGCACATTTGAGGAGTGTGCCATGTCTTATGAGGAGGTGCTTACCCCCCTCACCTGTTTTAGCCAGTCCTCAATTTGGTATGCTATCTGAGCCCCACCTCCAGAGTTGTGCCTCCTACCTCGCAAGCACCTACACATTCACACACACAAGTACTCCTAGAATGAAGTAAATTGTCAGGATTGTTTTCCTAGGCATAAAGGTGAGGCATATGTGTATTGAGTGCTCTGTTATTAATATGGGTGAGCTATACAACAAAAGCTTATGTGACACTTATTTTGACCTTGCTCATGATTTGAGTGTTCTGTTGGCCACTCTGTTTAAATTTCCTAGAAACGGTTCCCCACAAATACCAGAATTTACAACCTTATTTTAAGATAGGAGTCTAATGGTGCCATGTCTACCAGCATTTCCTCCCTTCTATAGTTTCCATTTCAATTTGTAATGTAATATTTTAAGAGTTGTCCTTGTTTCTGGATGGGCTTAGAGGCTAATCCAGATTTAGTTACCTTTGAAAGGGTCACTCTCCATCAAATTAAGGAGATCATATTCCAGATTTGCCTGGGACAGTGCTACTTTATGCCCGTTCCCTGGACATAATTATTAATAGCATCTCCTTTCACTCTCTGAAGTGTCCCAGTTTAGACGATATATTATTGATTAACTTACTTAATATTAATAACTGCATTATCTTTTGGAAGAAGTAATTTTTGCCTTTTTTTAAATAAAACTATAAATTGTTATTAGATGTAAACATTTCTTGGGGGGCAGGGCCAAGATGGCCTACTAGAAACATCCGTGCTCGTTGGCTCCATCGAAAGAAAACATAATAAACATGTGAATCCTTCACCAGCAACCAAGGTATCCAGGTTCTCTCATCGGAACTGACTAGGAGGCTGGCGTGACCCACAGGAAGAAACAAGAACAGTGTGGTGCAGTGGCCCACCTGAGAGCTACACTGGGAAGGGGAACCTCCTGCCCGCAGCCAAGGGAGGTGGTGAGTGAGCATGCTACCCAGCTGAGGAAACTGCTTTTTCCACAGAACTATGCAACTCACAGATCAGAAGATCTCACTTGCGAATTCATGCCACCGGGGACCAGCGTCCCAACTCCAGAATGCACAGACTCTTAACAGCCACTCAGCTGGGATCTGCTTAAGCTTCTGGAACTCCCAGAGGGAGAGGCAACCAGCACTGTGCTTCCCCTGCCTGCTGTCTAAGCACTTTGAACTCCTTGCAGGAGGGGCAGCAGCCACCACTGGGACTGGCAACTGCCCTACACATTAAGCTCCCTAGGAAGGTGAAGGGCGGCACCCATCTCTGTAGCCCCAGGCTATGTATTTCCCCTGCTGGAGCCAGAGAAGCTGGACTCCTTGGTCCCAAAACTTGTCCTCCACAGCCCAACACAGCAGCTGTGGCAGTCCGTGGCCAGAGTGTCTCTTCAGGCTTAACCCTGACTCATCCTTCCTCATTGGGCAGGGCTTCCCTGCAGGAGCTCCAATAACTCCAGCCAGAGGTTCAGGGACAAAATTTGGATCTCCCCCAGTGAATCATACCCTCTCCACTAAGGGACAAAGTGCTTCATTAAATGGGTCCTGTTCCCTGTGCCACCCAACTGGGTGAGACCCACCAATTGGGGTTGTCAGACACCCTATACAGGAGAGATCCTGCTGCCATCAGGTTGGTGCCCCTCTAGGTCAGAGATCCCAGAAGAAGGAGCAAGCACCCATCTTTGCTGTTTTCCAGTCTCCTTGAGTGACATCTCTAGGCACAGGAGTGAATCAGATGAATAGGGCCTGAAGTGAATCCCCAGCAAACTGCAGCAGCCCTACAGAAGAGGGACATGACCTCTGGGGAAAAAAACAAACAAACAAACAAAAAAAAACAGAAAGCAACAAGGGGAGCATCAACCACAACAACAACAACAAAAAGTACCCACAAAAACCCCATCCAAGAGTCAGCAGCCTCAAAGACTAAAACTAGACAAACTCATGAAGATGAGAAAGAATCAACAAAAAATGGTGAAAACCCAAAAGGCCAGAGTGCCTCTTCTCTTGTAAATGATCACAACATCTCTTCATCAAGGGCACAGAACAGGGCAGAGGATGAGATGGACACATTGACAAAAGTAGGCTTCAGAAGATGGGCAATAAAAAACTACACAGAGCTAAAGGAGAATATCCTAACCCAATGCAAAGAAACTAAGAACATCATTTAAAAAAGTTCAAGGAATTGCTAACTAGAATAACCAGTTTAGAGAGGAACATAAACGACCTGACAGAACTGAAAATCACAGCACAAGAACTTTGTGAAGCATACACAAGTACCAATAGTTGAATCAACCAAGAGGAAGAAAGGATATCAGAGTTTGAAGACCACTTTGCTGAAATAAGGCATGCAGACAAAACTAGAGAAAAAAGAACAAAAAGGAATGAACAAAGCCTCCAAGAAATATAGGACTTCATAAAAAGACTGAACCTACAATTGATGGGGTACCAGAGGAGACAGGGAGAACGGAAACAAGCTGGAAAACACAGTTCAGGATATTATCCAAGAGAACATCCCCAAACTAGCAAGAAAGACCAAGATGCAAATTCAGGAAATACAGAGAACACCATTAAGGTATTCCATGAGAAGATCAGACTGGAAGGCATAATCATCAGTTTCTCCAAGGTCAAAATGAAGAACAAATGGTTAAAGCCAGCCAGAGAGAAAGGCCAGGTCATATACAAAGCGAAGCCCATCAGACTAACAGCAGACCTCTCAGCAGAAACTCTACAAGCCAGAAGAGATTGGGGGCCAGTATTAACATTCTTAAAAAAAAAAAAAAAAAAAAAAATTTCAACCTAGAATTTTATATCCAGCCAAACTAAGCTTCATAAGTGAAGGAGAAATAAAATCCTTTCAGACAAGGAAATGCTGAGTGATTTTGTTACCATCAGGTCTGCCTTATAAGAGCTCCTAAAAATCCCACTAAATATGGAAAGGAAAAGATGGTACCAGTCACTGCAAAGCACACCAAAATATAAACACCAATGATACTATGAAGAAACTGCATCAACTTGTGTGCAGAATGACGAGGTAATATCATGATAACAGGAATAAATTCACACATAACAATAATAAACTTAAATGTAAATGGGCTAAATGCCCAAAGTAAAAGACACAGACTGGCAAATTGGATAAAGATTCAAGACCCATTAGTGTGCTGCATCCAGGAGACCCATCTCATGTGCAAAGACACATACATGGGCTCAAAATAAAGGGTTGGAGGAAAATTTACCAAGAAAATGGAAAGAAAAAAAAATGCAGGGCTTGCAATCCTAGTCTCAAACAAAACAGATTTTAAACCAACAAAGATCAAAATAGACGAAGAAAGTATTACATAATGGTAAAGGGAAAAATTCATCAAGAGCTCACTATCCTAAATATATATGCACCCAATACAGGAGCACCCAGATTCATAAAACAAGTTCTTTAAACTAAGAATAGACTTAGACTCTCACACAATAATGGTGGGAGACTTTAACACCCCACTGTCAATATTAGACAGATGAAGGAGACAGAAAATTAACAAGGATATTGAGGACTTGAACTCAGTTTTGGATCAAGTGGATCCAGTAGACACTGACGGAACTCTCTATCCCAGAACAACAGAATATACATTTTTCTCAGTGCCACAAGGCACTTATTCTAAAATGGAACACATAATTGGAAGTAAAACACTCCTCAGCAAATGCAAAAGAATGGAAATCATAACAGTCTGTCAGACCACAATGCAATCAAATTAGAACTCAGGATCAAGAAACTCACTGAAAACCACACAATTTCACGGCAATTGAACAACCTGTTCCTGAATGACTCTGGGGTAAATAATGAAATTAAGGCAGAAATCAAGAAGTTCTTAGAAACCAATTAGAACAAAAAGACAATGTACCAGAATCTTTGAGAAACAAGTAAAGCAGTGTTAAAAGCTAGCAAAAGACAAGAAGTAATTAAGATTAAAGCAAAATTGAAGGAGACAGAGACATAAAAAACCCACGAAAAAATCAATGAATCTAGAAGCTGATTTTTTGTTAAAATTAACAAAGTTGGTAGACCACCATCTAGACTAATAAGGAAGAAAAGAGAGAGGAATCAAATAGACACAAGAAAAAATGATAAAGGGGATATCACTACTGACTCCACAGAAGTACAAACTACCATTAGAGAATTTTATAACACCTCTATGCAAATAAACTCGAAAATATAGAATTTATGGATAAATTTCTGGACACATACACCCTCCCAGGACTAAATCAGGAAGAAGTCAAATCCCTGAAAAGACAAAAAACAAATTCTGAAATTGAAGCAGTACTTAATAGCCTACCAACCAATAAAAGCCCAGGACTAGACAGATTCACAGCTGAATTCTAGCAGTTACAAAGAGCAGCTGGTACCATTCCTTCTAAAACTACTCTAAACAATTGAAAAAAAGGGACTCCTCCCTAACTCATTTTATGAAGCCACCATCATCCTGATATCAAAACCTGGCAGAGACACAACAAAAAAAGAGAACTTCAAGTCAATATCCCTGATGAACATCAATGTAAAAATCATAAAATATTGGCAAAACGAATCCAGCAGCACATCAAAAAATTTATCCACCGTGATCAAGTAGGCTTCATCCCTAGTAGGCAAGGCTGTTTCAACATACGCAAATCAATAAACATAATCCATCACATGAACAGAACCCAAAACAGAAACCACATGATTATCTCAATAGATGCAGAAAAAGGCCTTTGATATAATTCAACATCCCTTCATGTTAAAAACTCTCAATAAAGTAGATATTGATGAAACATATCTCAAAATAATAAGAGCTATTTCTGACAAACCCACAGTCAATATCATATTGAATGGGCAAAAGCTGGAAACATTCCCTTTGAAAACCAGTACAAGACAAGGATGCCCTCTCTCACCACTCCTATCTAACGTAGTATTGGAAGTTCTGGCCAGGGCTTAGCCGGGGCTGTCTGCTGAAGTATCTACACATGGCTTCTTCACTTGGCATGGCTTCTTATAGCAAGCAAGATGGATCCACAAGGGAGCACTCTAAGAAGCATCCAAAGAGAAAGCATTCCAAGAAAACTGGAAGGAAGTTGTGGGGCCTTTTACCATCTATCCTCAGAAATCACATTAGCATGACTCCCATTGCTTGATTGGTTGAGGCAGTCATAACCCCATCCAGATTTAGAAAGGGGGGGCATAAATAAGCCGTCTTGTGGGGAGGAATGTCAAGGAAGTTCGGGGCCACATTTGATGAGCACTACTTATACCAATGCCACAATCATGCAGAGGTGTTTCCCTGTCTCCCTTGCTCGACACTCTCTTCCTCTTTCCTTTTTCTAGTGCCTGATGTCCTTGTAGTATCCTTTAATTATATAATCCTCTGTAAAAATTTTCCCCCATGATCCAATATCCGTGCCCTCTACCTTCTACCTCTTCTCACAGAAATTCTGTTCTCTCCAATTGGATTATCCCTGCTAGCATCTAGTGTCAATTACTTTACTGAAATATCGCCTAAATTTTGAATGGCTGAGCGATTTAATGCATCTAGGAGGGTCTCTTCATATTAGATGCAGAATGTGCCAATCCAAATGAACAATAGTTAGTAGAAGGTGTGGAGATCATTGTTAAGCTCAGAAGCCCTCCTTTACATTGTCCTGTTTTCCATGTATTTCTCATCTCCTCCCTAGACCCTACACTATCCCAAACTAAAGGAAGGGCTGAGAGCACTGTGTCATTCCATTTCAGAGAGAGATGCCACTCCTCACTGTGCCTCTCCCTGTACCACCCTGGTCCAGTTGTTACAACTGCATTTCCACACTTCACAGTATCTAAGATGAGTTTAACTATAAAATTGTCTGTTTATGTATCACTTAGGAAAAACTGCTGCTATGAAAGTATAATGCAAGATTTTTTATGCAAAGGGACACAGGAAACTTTTGAGTATAATTGGCCTGGCCTAAATTTTGAGTGTGATGGTGGTTTCAAGGGTGTATATATTTGTCAAACATATGACATAGTGCCATTTGACTATGTGGTTTATTGTATGTCATTATAGCTGAACTAACTTGAAGAAAAAGTACCATTGAATACTGTAATATTGATACACTTAAATAATGTTTTCTTAACTGCAAGGAGCATGCTTGGAAAGGAATCATGTTCAATATATTGTGTGAGACGAAACTAAGTTTTCATCTTCAGATTAAAAGCATCTGTTAAAATGCTTTAATTTTAAAGCCATCTGTCGCTCTAAAGACACCCTTGGGTAACAGGCTCACTGACAACCATTCTGTTCCACTTTGGAGGAACACTGAAGTGGGCCCATAAAACCTGAGTATTCCAAGATGATAGTCATGGATGAACGTAAGCTAACTACCTCCTGTTATCTCCTCTAGCAATCTTGACTGAGGTTCATTCATATTCTACTGATGCTTTTTTCCCCTCCTTGCCCCATCCCAGCAGTTTCTCCATGACAGCTGCTCAATGGATCAGGCAGACTGAGGGTACAACAACTTGTCAAGGTGTCAGACATTTTCATCAAGATTCAAACTCCTGAACGTAAATAGCCAAGGGGCTTACAATTTCAAAAAACAACAATATTAAATAAAACACAAAATAGATACAGCTACCACTCCTGACCAACTATATATGATGCTTAGCATCCCCAAACTAATGCTCACTTCTAAATACAGCAAGTGTCCCAGACACTTAAAGACCAGCCATACTCTTTTATAAAAAAGATTTTTATGTTGTAAATATTTGTCTACAGTTTATTTTTGAGTTAAAATATCCATACGGTAAAGATTCAAAAATATAAGTGTACAATTTATTCAGTTATGACAAATGATAACATCCATATTAACCATACTCCAGTAGATATATTGCCACTTTCTATGGTATAATTTTTATTTTTTTATTTTTATTTTATTTTATTTTTTGAGACGGAGTCTTGCTCAGTCACCCAGGCTGGAGTGCAGTGGCCGGATCTCAGCTCACTGCAAGCTCCGCCTCCCGGGTTCTCGCCATTCTCCTGCCTCAGCCTCCCGAGTAGCTGGGACTACAGGCGCCCGCTACTACGCCCGGCTAGTTTTTTGTATTTTTAGTAGAGACGGGGTTTCACCGTGTTAGACAGGATGGTCTCAATCTCCCGACCTCGTGATCCGCCCGTGTCGGCCTCCCAAAGTGCTGGGATTACAGGCTTGAGCCACCGCGCCCGGCCTTTATGGTATAATTTTTAAATTATATTTTAAATGATTGTCACTGGTATACAAAAGTGCAGTTGGCTTTTGATATTGATTTGGCAACCAACAATAATGCCAAACTCGCTTATTTATTTTAAAAATGGGCCTTTAAACTTTTAAATTTTCTAGGTAGGCATTTATAATATACTATCTTTAGATAATGACACTTTTAAAAAATTCCAAGTCCTTATTTTTTATTTACTTTTCTGACATAATTACAACATCAAAGACATATAATACAGTGAGAAACAGATGTAGTGATAATGAGCCTCTTTTTTTTCCAGAAATTGAGCTTTAAAATTTTCACCATTAAGCATGATGTTTGCCACAATTTTTGAAGATATTGTTTTTCTGGGTAAGGAAATTGTTATTTTTCCTATTATTGCTAAAGATATCTCTATATGTATATTTACATATATATAATATACTTAGCCACAAGTGAATGTTAAATTTTATCCAAAACACTCTTTTTCATATCTATTAAGATACTCATATAGGTTTTTTCTTTTAATATGTTAATAAAGTAGATAGTATAATCTTACTTTCTAATGTTAAACTAATTGTATTCCTGGGATAAACCCAACTTAACCAAAAATTATTTATTTTTTATTTTTATTTTTTTTTTGAGACAGAGTCTCACTCTGTTGCCCAGGCTAGAGTGCAATGGTGTGACCTTGGCTCACTGCAACATTCGCCTCCCAGGTTTAAGAGATTCTCCTCCCAAGGAGCTGTGACTACAGACATGCGCCACCACTCCCGGCCAGTTTTTGTATTTTTAGTAGAGATGGGGTTTCACCATGTTGGCCAGGCTGGTCTCAAACTCTTGATATCAAGTGATCTGCCCACCTCAACCTCCCAAAGTGTTGGGATTACAGGTGTGAGCCACCACACCCAGCCTAAAAAAAATTTACTTTCAATGTATTACAGAATTTGATTTGACAGATACTCTTTAATATTTTTATATCTGTGTTTATAAGTGACACTAGACAATAAGTTTTTTTAATACTGCCCTTGTCTGATTTTGATATTGAGATTACCCTAATCTCAAGAAGTTAGCTGTAGGATGTTTCCTCCTTTTCTGTATTCTGAGAGTTTTTGTAAGATTGGAGTTAGCCGTTTATAAAATTTTTGGTTAGAACTTGCTATTTAGTATTTGATAAAATAAGGATAGACAATTTTTAAATAACAGTTCTAGATTAACAGAAAACTTGAAAAGATAGTCAGAATTGCAATGGGCTTTGCATCATTTTCCTTATTATTAACAGCTTATATTAATATGGCATATTTGTCACAACCAATGAAACTATATTGACCCATATTGTTAATTTAGGTTGTTAATTTATTCAGATTTCCTCAGATCTTACCTAATGTCCATTTTCTGTTCCAGGATCGGATCTGGGATACCACATTGCATTTAGTGATCATAACAATTCCCAGACTGTCCTTCCTTGACAGTTTTGGAGAGTACAGGTCAGGGAATTTTGTAGAATATCTCCTATTGGCATTTGTGGGGTGTTTTCCTCATGATTAGACTGGGGTTATTAGTTTTTTGGGAGAAAGAGCTTAAGGAGAAAATGTTGCATCACATCAAGGTTACACAGTAACAACATGATTTATTCATTGTTGATGTTGACCTTGGTAACCTGGCTGAGGCAGTCTTTGTCAGGCATATTCTTTTCTTCTTTTAAAAGTAAAAGAGTATTTTGCAAAGTGTGGACCATGAGTCAGAACATTCAGGTCATCTGGGAGTTTGTTAGGAATGCAAAATCTCAAACTTCATCCCAGATAACTGAAACAGAATATGCGGGTTTACCAGATCCTACGTGATTCATATTCTTTTTTTTTTTTTTTTTTTTTTTTTTTTTTTAGACAGAGTCCCACTTTGTCACTCAGGCTGGAGTGCAGTGGCACAATCTCGACTCACTGCAACCTCTGACTCCTGGGTTCAAGTGATTCTCCTACCTCAACCTCCCGAGTAGCTGGAATTACAGGCACATGCCAGTACCCCCAGCTAATTTTTGTATATTTAGTAGAGACAGGGTTTCACCATGTTGGTCAGGCTGGTCTCAAATTCCTGACCTCAAGCCATTCACCTGCCTTGGCCTCCCAAAGTGCTGGGATTACAGGAGTGAGTCATTGTGCTCAAGCTCATATTCTTTTTTTAACATTTGAAAGAACTGCTTTAAGATAATCTAGAGCAGATTTTATCAAACTTTTTTTATAAAGAGCCCAAAAACAAACATTTTCAGCTTTGTGAGTGATAGGTTCTTTGTCACAACTTTTCAATTCAGCCCTTTTAGGAGAAAGTATCCAAAGACAATGCATAAATGGCATAGAGTTTAAGTCCTTACTTAACATCGTCAACAAATTCTTGGAAACTATGCCTGTTCTCATGCTGTTAATAAAGACATACGTGAGAGTGGGTAATTTATAAAGGGAAGAGGTTTAATTGACTCACAGTTCCACGTGTCTGGGGAGACCTCTCATAATCATGGCAGAAGGTGAATGAGATGCAAAGGCATGTCTTACGTGGTAGCAGAGAGAACGTGTGTAGGGGAACTGCCCTTTATAAAACCATCAGATCTCACAAGACTTATTCACTATCATGAGAACAGGATGGGGGAAACAGCCCCACGGTTCAGTTCTCTCTGCCTGGTCCCTCCCATGACAGGTGGGGATGATGGGAACCACAATTCAAGATGAGATTTGGGTGGGGACACAAAGTCTAACCATATCACTATGACTTTAAGTGAAACAACATACAGCAGGTCCTCAAATAACATTTCTTTTTTCAAAGCCTAATAATGAGAAAAAACATGTTTTTTTAATAAGTGGTTTTGCTTAAAGTTACATTTTCAAAGAACCTATTGGTGACTTGCTGTATTTTTTTAGCAAAAACTTATAGACATTAAAATTTGAATTTGAAATTTGAAATGAAATGAAAACTTGAAATGTGTTGTGAAATATTCTTATTACCTCTTAAACATTTAAAAAACATTTCAAATAATTTTTTTTTAAAACTTTTAAAATTATTTTAAAGCATTTATTTCAAACATTTAAAAAATTAAAAACAATTTCTTTTTTGCAGAGGTTTTGTGCTCTGCCAAAATAGGCACCCAGTTGGAGTTGGCCCATGGGCTTAGTTAGGCCATCACTGATACAGTGGCTTTTCTTTGGATCCTGCCAGCTGCTAGCTCTACCTGATTTGTAGCTTTTAAAGAAGACTTTCCTGAAAAGGTAACACTATGACACTCATTCAGAAATATAAAGTGAACATGTGTCAGATATTTTATTTAATCCATTAATTAAATGAGAAACTGAAAAAGATGTTAAAACTGGCTCAAAGAAAAAAAAATCCAAAAACACATAAGTTTCTAAATCAGGAATATTAAAAACTTAAAATGGACACAAAGTCGCCTTTTTCAGAGGAAGATTTGCCCCTCTACCCTGCCCCAGACAGAATTCATTTGCATGCTTATAGTCAAGAATAATTTGCATTGCCCTCTGTTCTCTACATGCTAACTTTGATCTCTGCTGAGTTGCACAATGGCCTAGTCAAAGATACAGAGGGTATTCCATGGGACTAGATAATCCCAGGAGGCTGTAGCATTTTATTAAAAGAATATCCAGTAATCTCTTGTGCTTATTTCAAAGTGTTAAGTTTTTCTTTGTAGTTGATTGGGATATTTTCCTCTCCCCACTCCTTTAAGAAAAAAATAGATGAGGAAATTGATGGCCCACCTTACTAAATGACTCATCTAACTTCATGCCAGAGCTACCCATAGGCAGTCTCAATGCCAAGAAGGCTCTCCTTTGGGTGTTTCTAATTGGGAGGCTTCATCTGACAGACAGATTAGACTCTTTAAATAGAGACAATGGTGGGCCATTTCAAGGACACCAAAATGTTTTCTATAGCTTCAAGCACTTGTTTATTTACTAACAGGAACAAATTACATTGTTGTGGTTTTTTTCTTTCTCCCCCCTTTGGCACAGCATGGGGACCAGGAACCTTGTTCTCAGTGTGGCTGTGCCATGGAACCCTCTGCAAGGAACTTTTTGAATGGCAATTTCCTTCTGCCAGACATAAGGAATGGAAGCAATTTTTGAAATAAAGCAATCTGTGGGCCTTCTAAAATTATATCTCTCCACTATGATCCATAAAACTGGACATTTATGTTTTGGAAGGAGTCTTAGAAATCAACTAGTTGACTATGTTTGCAACATGTCTGCATTACGCTTGGGTGTGACGACTCTTATCCTTCCTCTAGCTCTTCCTATGCAGTTCCATTTGAAGTGCTTATGAGGTGATGGGTTTAAAAGTCTGGATTTCTTTGACTTCTCCAGTCTCTAGAATAAGAGTCCACCCATCCAAACACTAACTTATGGTTGAAAATAAATTTTGCTCTACCCTAGCTGATCACATTTAAATGATTAATTCTGTTAAATTTTCATATTGATAATCTCTACTTTTCACAATAATAGAAGTGCATTGATGATGTAATTAGTATATTATTTTATTTAAATCCATCAATATCTCTATCAATTGAGCTGCTTTAACCAAGAAACCTCTTTCTTTGAGTAATAATGTCAATTACCGGCCTAAAAATAGAATTTGGAGCTAATAATGAGAAGTATAGAAAGAATTCCAAGCTTACTCTTGTTCTCTTTCTCTCCTCGACTCCACATACACATTAGTTTTTCAGGCATCAATATTACCCCAAACCAAGACTTTTCAAACCTTAGCATGTAAAAAATTAGCTGGAAGACTTGTTAAAACACAAATTGCAGGACCCTCAAGTGGCATTTCTGATTGAGTAGATACTCATTATGGTTGAGATTCTGCAGTTCCACCAAGCTCTCAGGTGATTGAAATGTTTCTGGCTGATGATCATACTTTCAGTAGCAAAAAACAACTTAGTGGGAAAGAGAAAGTCAAACATATGCTAAGGTATAA
Organism: Macaca thibetana thibetana; assembly: GCF_024542745.1. Lineage (NCBI taxonomy): Eukaryota > Metazoa > Chordata > Mammalia > Primates > Cercopithecidae > Macaca > Macaca thibetana. The sequence goes on from NC_065587.1 coordinate 80,036,278, forward strand.
AGATTAAAATAATAAATGACAAGACCTGAAAGGGTTTGCAATCTGTTGGGAAAGGTAAATATGAAATAAATGAAAGCACAACAAATTGAGAGAGATGAGGCAGTGTTTTTGTTTTCTATTGTTGCTGTAGCGAATTGCCTATAAAAGTGGGCTTAAAACAACACCCTTTATTATCCCACAATTCTCTAGGTAAGGGTCCAGGTGGGCTGGGCAGGGTCATCTGCAGAAGGCCTCACAAGGCTGCCATCCAGATGTCAACTGGGCTATGTTCTCATCTGGAGTTTAAACTTTTTTCCCAAGCTTATTCAGGTTGTTGGGATAATTCATTTCCTTGGGATTATAAAACTGAGGTCCTTATAATCTTCCTGAATAGTAGCTGGGGCAATCTCAGCTCCTACAATCCACTCTCAAATTCTTCTTATGTGGCTCCGCCATCTTCAGAATTCCCTGTGTGTTAAGTTCTTCTCATGCTTACCCATCTTTGTCTTCCTCTGTTTTCTGATCCTAGACCCAGACTTAAAGGACTCATGACATACATCAGGCCCACCTGGGTAATCTCTCTTTCTTAAAGTTAACTGTGCTATTACCTAATCACTGGAGTAAAACCCATTATATTTACAGTCTTCGAAAAACTTGTGCATGATGAGTACACCAGGAGGCTGGGATCTTGGAAATTGTCTTAGAATTCTGCCCATCACATAGAGGTTTGGGCAAAGTGCTACTGGAACAATGAGGGTGATGCACCAAGTCTATTCCAGGGAGTTACGGAAGACCGACTGAAGGGGATAGTACTTGGTGGGGTCTTAGAAAATATAGGTATTTGGCAGCTTAAGCATGGCTCTCTGAAAAAATGGCAAAAGGGAATTCTAAGGAGAGGAAACTATGTCCAGATATATGGATGTTTTAAAGTATGTTCAAGAACATGGAGAAGTTTTCAGAGATGGGAGTATAGAATGTAAAGGAGAGATATCAGCATGAAATGTGGTGCCTCATGATCCAAAGAGCAAGCAGAGTAAAGAACAATCAGATTCAAAGCTAGTTGGTTACTAGAGAAAGTCCTTAACCTGTCTTACGCTCACCTTCTTCCTCTAGCAAATGTATAGCTTGGCCTAGACCATTGTTTGGTAAACAGTGACCTAAGAAGCCCTAGAGTTTTGGAAAAGAAGGGGTTGATATACACACCAGAGGCTGGTGCAAGGGTCTGGGAAGCTGTGTGTCAGTCTTTGAGGCCCTCACTCTCAGTTTAACCAAAGTCCCACTCAGCTTCTATCTGCCTTATATGGTTTGATATAAGAATAAAATCTCAACACAAGATTTTACTTAGACAGAGTTTATATGTTTAAATGTTCTAAAACCACAGGTAAACTCTTTGCATAACATTATTTTTTTCTATTACAATCAGTTCTTGTATTTCATTAATTAATTCATTCAGCTTTTTTTTTTTTTTTTTAATCGTGCCTACTATGTGCCGGGCAGTGTTCTAGGCAGGAGATTTATTGGGAAGATTTATGGCTCTTTTTGTTCTGGAGCTTGTCATCCCATGGAGGACATAAACATTAGTCAAATAATCATAACTAAATGCCAAATTGCAACTGCACTAAATGTGACAAGCTGGTGATTCGTGATGCTATTGTAACTGAGGTAGTTTATCTTATAATGTAGAAGCAAGAAGGCTTTCCTGAGAAAGTGATGAAGAGTTTGAGAATCAGAGGATAAGTAGAAGTTAACTGAATGACTACAAGGAGGAATTGTGTTCGATGTAAGGTGGATGTATATACAGTGTCCCTTGGCAGATGAGAGCACAGCGATGTGAAAAACTGAGGGAAGGTTCATGTGGCTGAAATAAAGAAAATGTAAGGGAGGGCAGAGCTGATGCTAGAGAGGAGCAAGGCCAAGATCATGGAAGGCTTTGTTTGTAATGTTAAAGAGTTTGTCTTTTATTTTTAGAGATAGAGTTTCTCTCTGTCACCCAGGCTGGAGTGCACTTACATGATCATAACTCACTAACCCAAACTCTTGGGCTCAAATGATTCTCCTGCCTCAGTCTCCTGAGTAGCTAGAGACAAGAGGCAGGAGCCACCATGCCTAGCTATGTTTTTTTTCTTTAGTGTTTTTGTGGAAACAGAGTCTCACTATATTGCCCAGGCTGGTCTTGAACTCCTGGCCTCAAGCAATCCTCCTAACTTGGCCACCCAAAGCACTGTGACCACAGGTGTGAGCAATCACAGTCAGCCATGTTTGTTTTTATTAGAACAGAAATAGACTTGTCTTTATCCTAAGAGACTTGGGGTTTCCAAAGAATATGGTCTGAAAAGAGAAAATGGGCAGGAAAGAGGTAAGGGTGATTGATTCAAGTAGACTGATGAGGAGGATTGAATGCAAGAAAGATTATTAGACAGGAACTCAAGTAGGTGGTGGTAGGGAATATGAAGACAATCAGTACATTTAGCAGATGTCAAGAGGTAAAATCAAATGGGTTTGGTGAAGGACTGGATGTGGGAGATGATGGAGAGGAAACAGTGGTTTCAAAGGTAACTCTAAGATTCTGGATTGCAAAACTGGAGCAAAAGCTCTGACATTAATGGAGACAAGGTGCTGGAAGAGGTCCAGGTTGACAGAGAAGATTTTGATTTATTTACAGTGATGTTGCATTTTACGTTCCTTTAACATCCTTAGTTTTAACTAAGTCAATTCAATCTGTAGGACTAGAGCTTGAAAGAGAGATCAGTTAACCTCCCTGGGTTATCACATCTTCATCTTCTTGTAGCTGTAATAAAATATCACTTAAAGACCATTGTAAAAATAGATAATATGTACAAATGGAAAGCATGATGCAATGGAATTCATACCAGTAGTTATTATAACACAAAAATAGCATCAAGCTTTTCACCAGTGGTTGTTGGGCTGTTCAAGGGCCTCAACCTTGCCAGTATTTTAATGGGTGTAAAACTGACCAGATGATATAATTTTGGGCAAGAGAGTTTTTGACAGAAAACTTTTGGAAGCAATACATTAACCTCAAATGACTACAAGTAAAGGATTTTAGCCACAGTTACAAAATGATGGGGTAAGATTTTTTTCATGCAGGACTCTTTCAGACCACATCTTCCGGTACTTAACTTTTACTGCTCATTACTGAGAGGAACTTCTAAGAATTCTAGCACCTAGGCCAGTTAAATCAGAATGTCAATACCTAGGCCCATTAAATCAGAATCTCTAGGGATTAGGGATCAGCACTGATTTTTTTGTTTGTTTGTTTTTGAGAAGTAGTCTCGCTCTGTCACCAGGCTGGAGTGCAGTGGCACGATCTTGGCTCACTGTAACCTCCACCTCCAGGGGTCAAGCGATTCTCCTGCCTCAGCCCCCTACGTAGCTGGGATTACAGGCACCCGTCACCACGCCTGGGTAATTTTTGTATTTTATTAGAGAGAGAGTTTCACCATGTTGAGTACGTGAGACCAATAACCCAAGCTCCTGATCTCAAGTGATCCACCCACCCCAGCCTCCCAAAATGCTGGGATTACAGGCATGAGCCACTGTACCCAGCCAGCATTGATATTTTTTTAAGTCTCCAGATAGTTCTGGTGTGCACTCATGATTGAAAACCACCAAGCTAGAGTGAGAGTCTGTGTGTGAGGTGAACTTGGGTAATGAGCCACCCAGAGACACATTTAGAATTTTCTCCCATGGTCCAGGAAGATTGAAGTAGAACTAGTGGCTTTGGACTTTTCCTCTGTTTCCCCATATTGCCTACTCATCAGGCATAGCTCCTTTGTTCATACTGTCTGAGGCTGTCCCTGATATCTTCCACCAGACATGGCTTTAGGATGGCTCTAGGCTCCGGCTAGGTCTTGAAGGTGCTCTCCTCATTACCTAGATGTCTCACTAGAAGACTGTGAGTCAAAAAGTTGAGGTTGGAGACCTCACCTGAAACCTGTGTTTTCAGCAGGTTCTATCTGTATTCTTAAGACAAAGAAGGTGGGTTTGAGAACCAGTGTCCTAACCATTGTTACTCAAATGGTAGGTGCTTGGACCAGCATCACCTAGAAGATTATAAGAAACATGGCATCTCACACATTCCAGACCCATGAAACAAAATGCACTTTAACCACATGTCCTGGTGATACATATGTCCATTAAAGTTTGAGGAGCACTACCCTAAAACTAAGGTTCCCAAGAGAGATGCCAGACTATCTACATCATAACAACTTGAGATGCTAATAATCTACTCTGAACCTTATGAATCAGAATATCTTGGGTGAGGCCTGGAAATCTTCACATTTGAAAAATCAAGTATTGACTCTTATGCACAGTTATTAAAAGTATTCGGTCTCGTATTAGTTTGGTGAACACCTGCTCAGGAAGCTCTGGGAATCTTGTCCAACATCACAGGGTAAAACAATGTGAGTTGGGTTATTGGTCTCACGTACTTAAACATGGGCTAACGTTGCCACCTCACCCACCACACATTGGTCTTCATGTGTCAGTACTTCAAGCCTTACTCATGGGTCAACATGTCAATTGTGTGTGACTCATAGAGTGTGATCACAAAGGGAGATTTGTTTTTCTCTCTCACTGTCCCTTCAAACCAGTTTGGTGGGAAGCCAAAGTGGCTACCTCCTCTGCTTTCAGACAAAAATCTAGGCAGTCATTATGGTTTTATAGTTACCTTTAAATTAATAGAAAGTAGTATATCAGCCAGATGGGGTGGGTGCATGGCTGTAGTCCTAGCCATGTGGGAGAATCACTTGAGCCCAGGAATTCATGACCAACCTGGGCAGCATAGTGAGCCCCAATCTCTTAAAAACAATGATAACAAGAAAGTCACATATCATTTCAAGCCACTTAGTCACAATTAAACACTTAAAATATCTACCTCTAGAAAATAATCAAAACTCTGAACCAGATCTAACATTAACATTATTTTCTCCCTAGCTGGGGCTGGCTACAGGCTGGCTCCTTGCTTTTGGAGAGAAGCTATGATTATGTTTCTCTTTTTCCCTTTTCTCTCCACCACTCAATAGCTATATTAATAACATCTCCTTGAATAAGTGAAGGAGGCAGGAGAGAAGGAAAGGAGAGCAGACAATCCTTACTTATCAGACACTACCATGAAATAGTTTCACATTCTCTGGTTTTGGTGGAGGTTGAAATCACACTTTTATGGACGCTTTCAAAGGTTTTTATTGGTTCTCGTGCTGGGCTCTGCTAACCTACCTCCTGTGATGTGGATGATGTGTTCTGTTCCTCTAACTCTCACTCTGCCCTCAGCCACTAGTTTTCTGGGTACTCATTCAACACACACAACCGGATTCCCAACAGCCTACCAAATGGTCATTTTGGGCAAGAATCAAGGTGGCTTTAGGTTCCTACCTTTCCATTTGACCAACATATGGGTCATAGGACATCAATGCATCTCTTGTCCCACTGTTGTTGGAACTGTGATTACTTCCTAAATTTGATCCTCAACTCTCACTTCCTCTTGTCCTGCCCTCTAGAGCTGAACGTTGTAGACTTTTACCTTAGAATACTCAGGTGGAGAACAGACCCGAGCCACTGTGATCTTCTTGCCATGAGGACAACATTTTCCAAGTTCTTCAAGTGGTCCTGGCAAAGCCACTGTCAGTAAACTTGAGGGGCAGAAAAAATGTCTCCTCACCTCTCTAGAATAGGACCTGGAACTCATAGCACAACTCATCACTAAAGAAATCTTCTCTCTAGTATTCAATCACTGACCCTTTATCCTTTTGTGACAAATTCAGAAGTTATCAAAATGGTTCCCAATCATTTCCTTTTGCTCATGGTTCAGCATCTGATTGGAATCTGATGTCTATCATGTCTTGGTGCTTCAGTTGAAAGCTCCAATTTAACATCTTGATAACTCTGAAGCACACACATGCTTCTTTATGTCAAATCAAGTTTAAAGCAATGAGTTTTAAGATTAGTGGTAAATTCAGCCAATCAATCAACAAATTGTTATATGGAGTCAATTAATATATTAAGATTGAAATAACCTCTGAAACCTTAGAAACACTGGAAAATTGATTATCTATTTCTTCTTGTTATTCACTATTTGAACTGTTCCATAAAACTAGCAACTCATTAATAAAGAGCAAAAGCTATACTGAAAAACACTTAATAAAATTCTCATTCTGCTTTGTCATATCTTAAAAATACTTCAGAGGACTCAATGATAAAAGCAGGCATGAGGTCGGGCACCTTGGCTTACGCCTGTAATCCCAACACTTTGGGAGGCCGAGGTGGGCAGATCACGAGGTCAGGAGATCGAGACCATCCTGGCTAACATGGTGAAACCCTGTCTGTACTAAAAATGCAAAAAATTATCCGGGCACAGTGGCGGGCGCCTGTAGTTCCAGCTACTTGGGAGACTGAGGCAGGAGAATGGCGTGAACCTGGGAGGCAGAGCTTGCAGTGAGCTGAGATCATGCCACTGCACTCCAGCCTGAGCAACAGAGCAAGACTCCGTCTCCAAAAAAAAAAAAAAAAAAAAAAAAAAAAAAAAAAAAAAAAAAAAACACAGACATGAAAAGCAGATATAACAAAGCAAATAAAATGACAAGGCTCTACATCTTAGCCAATTTTATTATTGTTGCAACACCAGGGATTTGCCTCACATATGCTTAGGTGATATTGTAAAGCTGATTCAGTTGTATGCATTGATCATTCTGAGGCTGGAGGAAGGGCCATAAGCATTTCCAAAGGTCATAAAATATTTTTTCCCACGATAATCAAATAGCAGGAAGGATACAGATCATTTAGTACCTTCCTTAATCGTTCTCCAAGTGTTTTATTCTCACCACCTTTTAAAATGTACAACCAGTTCACTTTTGGTACTCTTGATCACCCTTTCCAGCTGTATGTTTTTTTCCAAAGCACTGATTATCTTCCACCTACAATAACATTTACATGTTTGTTTTATTTTCCAGAGTCTGTCCCTCCTCCATTAGAGTGTAAACTCCATGAAGGTAGGAACTTTGTCATATTTATTCCTTGACTTATCCCAAGTATCTAGAACAATGCCTGCATTTAGTAAGTGCTCAATAAATATCTGTTTTATTTAACTACATTGTGCATGTTGACTATTGTTTTAGTCTGTTTTGTGCTGCTCTGACAGAATATTTGAGCCTGGGTAATTTATAACAAACAGAAATTGATTTTTTCAGAGTTTTGGAGGCTGAGAAGCCCAAGATCAAGCTATGAGCATGGTTGGTGGCTGGTCTCTGCCTTCCATGGTGTTTTGAATGCTATATCCTCCAAAGTGAGTTACACTGTTTCTCATGTGGCAAAAAAAAGTACAAGAAGAAAAAACAGCAAGAAAGACCTTCATCTTCAATCTCAAATTTTTATAAGCTATGATGGATGGGATCATCCATGAGGCCTCTGTTCTCATGACTTGATTACCTCTTAAATGACCCACCTTTTAATACTGTCACACTGAGGATTAGGTTTTAACTTCTGAATTTTGGAGGGGACACAAATATTCAAGCCATAACTACTATTTTTCTTAAAGGTAATAAATCTATCATTTTTTTCCAAAGAACTCTTCTCTGCTCTAATTGTACATAACATTCCATTGTGTGACTATACCACAGCTAATTTATCCATTCTGTTGACTAGGTAGCTTTCTTCTCTGCATTTTATTCCCCTAAGTTGCCCTTACCTTCTCTTATCTCCAGAACATTGAAAAACGTAAAAAAACTGAGGCAGAAAAATGAAGCAAGACTTTTATCCATTGATTTCATCAGCAAAAAAAAAAAAAAAAAATCATCTGTCCTCTATATATTTAATATACTAAACTGAAGATTAAGTGATTAAAAGATCATATAGCAGAGCATACAACTCAATGAATGTTCACATTCTGAACACACATGGGTAGCTACACGCCAGCCATTACCTGTTTCCAAAACTACCTTTGGGTCCTCTCCAAGGATAAACACTATCCTGAATAGTATCACTTACGATGATTACTATCTGATTTGGGCCTTTTGATAGATGAAACCATATAGTTTGTGCTCTTCTGTGTCTGTTATTTTTTGCTCAACATTGTGTTTCTGAGAGCCATCCATACTCCTGTGTGGAGTTACAGTCTGTCCAGTCTCATTATATATAATCTCCCATTGTGTGACTATTCCACAGTTAATTTATCTATTTTACTGCTGAGTACGTAACTTTCTTCTCTGTATTTTACATTTGAAGCATGTTGCTTAGGACTTTCTCGACTCTTGGAGATAGAGGTTGATTGATCTCAAAACCCAAATTAAATAACGTATTCAAGGTCAGCTCTGTCCTCAGCGTCTCCGCTCCCATACAATACATGCTGCATGGCTCCCCTTAGCACACTGGCCTGCTGCAAAAGCCACTTCTTGCCAGAATCCTGAGGAAGTGCAGCCACACCCAGTATTGTGATATTGTGGGTATTTTTTTTTTCTTTTGAGAAGGAGTCTCGCTCTGTTGCCCAGGCTGGAGTGCAGTGGTGTGGTCTCGGCTCACTGTAACCTCCACCTCCTGGGCTCAAGCGATTTTCCTGCCTCAGCCTCCCGAGAAGCTGGGATTAGGTGCCTGCCACCACACCCAGCTAATTTTTTTGTATTTTTAGCAGAGATGGGGTTTCACCATGTTGGCCAGGCTGGTCTCAAACTCCTGAACTTGTGATCTGCCCATCTCAGCCTCTCAAAACGCTGGGATTACAGGCAAGAGCCACCGCGCCCAGCCTGAGTCACTGCACCCGGTATTTCTATCAATAATATGAGGTATCTAAAGGAAAAAATCACAATTTTTTTTAACCTCATTGTCACACACACACACACACACACACACACACACACTTATAAAGGACCTTTTGTGCAGTTGTTTTCCCTTAGGTGCTGCACCCGATATCCCCATATGCCACTTTCTGAAAACCTTCATGCTGACTTAGACTTCATACTGACTTCTGGTGAATCTAAGTCCCTGAGGAGATTCTCTCTCTCTCTCTCTCCCCCTCTCTCCCCTCGCCCCTTCTGCCTGTTTTTCTTAAGAATAGAGACTCCTTTAATATTGTACAAGAACTTCCTCTATTGTGTTATGAGATATCTCAAACTTGTTATTTTTTACATATTTGAGTAACTGTATTTCAATATACAGCCCCTGTAGAAGGAGCAGACAGCAAGGAAGGAGCAGATTCCACAAGGAAAAGCATAAAAACTCATTCACAAAAAAAGGTTCTTGATCTTGTATAGGCCATGAACCCGGTGGATGGACCCATTTTTAGAATTCTCAATGTACAGTCAGCCCTTAGCATCTGTACATTCCACATCTGTGGATTCAACCACAGATTGAAAATATTCACAAAAGAAATGGCATCTGTACTGAACATGCAAAGACTTTTTTCTCTTGTCATTATTCCTTAAACAATACAGTAAAAGTATTTATATAGCATTTACATTGTTAAATACTATAAGCAATCTAGAGCTTATTTAAAGCATATAGGAGGATGTACATAGGTTATATGGAAATATTGTGCCATTTTATATTGGGAACTTGAGTGTTCATGTACTTTTGCATCCAAGAAGGGTTGTAGAACCAATCTCCTACACATACTGAGGGACAATTTTATAAAGAAAAATAGATAAAATTATAAGCAAAACTAATTACATTGGAACACAGTTACCCTAAAACATGAAAAATAACAAGTTTGAGATAAAGCCATTGTGATAGTTAGTTTTATGTGTCCAATTGACTGGGTTATGGGATGCCCAGATAGCTGGTAAAACATTATTTAGCGGTATTTTTACAAGGAAGTTTCCAGAAGAAATTAACATTTGATGGGTAGACAGAGTCGAAAAGATTCATTTTCTCTAATGTGGGCATCATTCAATCCTTTGAGGACCCCCCCCAACCGAAAAGAAAAAAAAAAAAAAAAAAAGCCAGGGAAAGGTGAATTTGCCCTCTCTGTTGGAACTGGGACATTCATCTTCTCCTGCTCTTAGACATCAGCATTCCTGGTTCTTGGACCTTTGGACTTGGATCAGGACTTACACTGTTAGCCTCTTGCTTCTCAGGCTTCTAGGATTGGATAAAAACACCACCACCAACTTTCCTGGGCCTCCAGGTTGTGGGAGGAAGATCATGGAACTGCTCAGCCGCCATAATCCATGAGCCAATCCCTCATAAAAAATATATTTCTACATACTTAATTTCATCTAATATATAATTGTATCTAATAATATATAAATAATATACAATAGGCCAGGCATGATGGCTCACACCTGTAATCCCAGCATTTTGGGAGGCTGATCAGGAGTTTAAGACCAACCTGGCCAACACGGTGAAACTCTGCCTCTACTAAAAATACAAAACATACGCCGGGCGCAGTGGCTGACGTCTGTAATCCCAGCACTTTGGGAGGCCGAGGCAGGCAGATCACACAGTCAGGAGATTGAGACCATCCTGGCTAACATGGTGAAACCCGTCTCTACTAAAAATACAAAAATTAGTCAGGCGTGGTGGTGGGCGCCTGTAGTCCCAGCTACTCGGGAGACTGAGGCAAGAGAATGGCATGAACCCGGGAGGTGGAACTTGCGGTGAGCTGACATGATGCCACTGCACTCCAGCCAGGGTGACATAATGAGACTCTATCTCAAAAACAAAAAAAAATACAAAAAGTAGCTGAGCATGGTGGTGCCTGCCTGTAGTCTTAGCTACTCAGGAGGCCAACACAGGAGAATCACTTGAACCCAGAAGGTGGAGGTTACAGTGAGCCAAGATCCTGCCACTGCATTCCAGCCTGGGTGACACAGCAAGACTTTGTCTTACCAAAAAAAGCAAATAATAAATAAATATATATATATAAAAATAATATGAGGTTAATAATAAATATATAATATTTTATCTAATGATTTTATGTCAGTTATATATTAGATATATTTAATTTCATATATTTAAACAGAACTAATTCATATAGTATTAGTATAGTATATTAGTATTTAATATATACTATATTAGTATATTATATACTATTACTATAGTATAGTATATTAGTATTTAGATTTCTTTTTTTTTTTTTTTTTTTTTTTTTTTGAGACGGAGTCTTGCTCTATCGCCCAGGCTGGAGTGCAGTGGCGCGATCTCAGTTCACTGCAAGCTCTGCCTCCCGGGTTCCCGCCATTCTCCTGCCTCAGCCTCCCAAGTAGCTGGGACTACAGGTGCCCGCCACCTCGCCCGGCTAGTTTTTTGTATTTTTAGTAGAGACGGGGTTTCACCGTGTTAACCAGGATGGTCTCGATCTCCTGACCTCGTGATCCGCCCGTCTCGGCCTCCCAAAGTGCTGGGATTACAGGCTTGCGCCACCGCGCCCGGCCTAGTATTTAGATTTCTATATGTAAATACAAATAAATACTAACTTATAAATTAAATTTTTCAATATGTATACTTAAACCCTGGCCAATAGAGTCATGCATGTGCTTTTTTATCAATACCTACAATAACAGCATCAAGACTATGTTTAATTCATTCATAATTTCAAAGTAGTGATGAGTATAAAGAATACTTGGAGAGATTTGGAAGAAGTAATATGACAATAAAATACCTGTGATTTCTATTTCTAATACCTGTGATTCTATTTTGCAGTCATGTATAGTGGAAACTCTTTTTTTTTTTTTTTTTTTTGGTAGCCCCATCCCAAACCAAGAGAAATAGTGAATTTTAGTCAGAAACTGGTGAAAGTAAAAATGTAGATTTTTTCTTACCTACACACAGGGTGAATCACTTTTTGAATCATTTTCTATTTATGTTCTGTGATTTGTTTCTTGCTGAACTCTACTCCTGTTAGAGAACATTCTCCAAAGTATATGCTTTGGCATTGTTGAGATTTGTTTTCTGCCTTAACATATGGTAAATTTGTGTAAATATTCCATTTATGCCAGAAAATAAGCATTCTGCAGTAATTGAGTACAGCATTCTGCATTTATGAGGACAAGTTTGTTAATTCTTTTATGTCAATCTTTCAGATTATTACTGATATCTTTGCTACTGCTTTGATGAATTACTGAAAAAGAAATATCTTATTCTTGGTTTGGAATTATTTTATCTTCTTGACGAATTGAATATTTTTGCTATTCAGATAGATTCTCTTAATTTCCAAAAATGCTGTGTGGTCTTAAAGTCCATTTTACAAAACATGAATAGAGCTACACCAACAAATATTTTCTTAATGATTATATGCATGGTATACTCTACATCTTTGGTTTTCATTTGTGTGTGTGTATGTAGGTGTATTCTCATATATTAGAAATCTCTCCCGAAAACAGTAGATTATTGTTTTCTAATTATTCTTTAAAAATCCAGACTGCCTATTCTTTTTGAAGCAGAGAACATATCTACACTATGCCTGGATTCTTGACACATTAAATATGAGATAAAATAATATATATCATTTTAGGCAACTTACTTTGTGGAAATATAGTTATACTATGATGAATAACTGGCACACACTGTTTCTTTTATTTTCCTAATTTTTTCAGTAGTTACCCTAAAAATTAAGGCATGTATCTTTAACTTAACAAATTTAATTTTTATTAATACCTTTACCCTCATTCAGAAAATATAAGGGAGTCAGAGCACTTTGGATACTCTTACAACTTACATGCTATTATTACTGTGAACTTTACTTACATCTAAATATATATTAACTCTCTATCATTACTGTTTTCAAGAGTCAATATTCATTTAGATTTATCTGCATATTTAACACTTTCTTTACTTTTATTTTCTTCTCTCTGGGATCATTTTCTTTCTTCCTACAAGGTATTAAGGTATTGAAATGTCTTAAAAAGATCTGCTGGAAAGAAGCTCTCTTAGGTTGTCTAAAATGTTTTCATATTTCTTTACTTCTTGATGGGTACTTTGGTTAAATATTGAGTTCTAGCTTGACAGTCATTTTCTTGTCTTCTGGCTACACAGACATATTGAAGAATCATTGGAAAGCCTGTTTACTTTTAAAGTAATCTACTCCCTCCCTCCCTCTACTTTATTCTAGGATTTTACTTTTGTTTCTTGGTTGCTGTTGTCAGGCCGCTGAGCCAAGGCTAAGCCATCATATCCCCGTGACCTGCAGGTACACATCGAGATGGCCGTTCCTGCCTTAAGTGATGATATTCCACCACAAAAGAAGTGAAAATGGCCTGTTTCTGCCTTAACCTTGTGAAATTCCTTTACCTGGCTCATCCTGGCTCAAAAGCTCCCCGACTGAGCACCTCGTGACCCCCAACCTTGCCCGCCAGAGAACAACCCCCTTTGACTGTAATTTTCCTTTACCTACCCAAATCCTATATAAAATGGTCCCACGCCTATCTCCCTTGCTGACTCTCTTTTCGGACTCAGTCCGCCTGCACGCTGGTGAAATAAATAGCGTTTTTGCTCACACAAAGCCTGTTTGGTGGTCTCTTCACACGAACGCTCATGAAATTTGGTGCCGTGACTCGAATCGGGGGACCTCCCTTGGGAGATCAATCCCCTGTCCTCCTGCTTTTTGCTCTGTGAGAAAGATCCACCTACGACCTGGGGTCCTCAGACCCACCAGCCCAAGGAACATCCCGCGAACACCTCACCAATTTTAAATTGGGTAAGCGCTCTATTTTTACTCTCTTCTCCAACCTCTCTCACTATCCCTCAACCTCTTTCTCCTTTCAGTCTTGGCGCCACACTTCAATCTCTCCCTTCTCTTAATTTCAGTTCCTTTCCTTTTCTGGTAGCGACAAAGGAGACGCGTTTTTTCCATGGACCCAAAACTCCGGCGCCGGTCGCGGACTCCGGAAGACAATCAATCTTCCCTTGGTGTTTAGTCATTGCGGGGACGCCTCTCTGATTATTCACCCACCTTCCATTGGTGTCTGATCTCCGCAGGGGTGCCTGCCTTGGTCATTCACCTACATTCCCTTGGTGGCAAGTCAATTGCAGGGATGCCTGCTTTGGCTGTTCACCCAGGTTGTAGCCCAGGGCTGCTCCCCACCGGCTTCTCCGTGTCTCTACCCTTCTCTTTAAACTTGCCTCTTCACTATAGGCAAACTTCCACCCTCCATTCCTCCTCTTCTCCCTTAGCCTGCACTCTCAAGAACTTAAAACCTCTTCAACTCTTGCCTCACCTAAAATCTAAGTGTCTTATTTTCTTCTGCAACACCGCTTGACCCCAATACAAACTCGACAGTGATTCCAAATAGCCAGAAAATGGCACTTTCGATTTTTCCATCCTAAAAGATCCAGATAATTCTTGTCATAAAATAGGCAAACGGTCTGAGGTGCCTGACGTCCAGGCATTCTTTTACACATTGTTCCCTCCCTAATCTCTGTTCCCAATGCAACTCGTCCCAAATCCTCCTTCTTTCCTGCCCGCCTGTCCCCTCTGTCCCAACCCCAAGCGTCGCTGAGTCTTTCTAATCTTCCTTTTCTACAGACCCGTCTGACCTCTCCCCTTCTGCCCAGGCTGCTGCTCTCCAGGCCGAGCCAGACCCCAATTCTTCCTCAGCCTCTGCTCCACTACCCTATAATTTTTCTATCACCTCCTCTCCTTACACCAGGTCTGGTTTACAGTTTCGTTCCGTGACTAGCCCTCCCCCACCTGCCCAACAATTTCCTCTTAAAGAGGTGGCTGAAGCTAAAAGCATAGTCAAGGTTAATGCTTCTTTTTGCTTTATCCTACCTCTCCCAAATCAGTTAGCATTTAGGCTCTTTTTCATCAAATATAAAACCCAGCTCAGTTCATGGCCCACTTAGCAGCAACCCTTAGACAGTTTACCGCCCTAGACCCAGAGGGGGTCAGAAGGCTGCCTTATTCTTAATATGCATTTTATCACCCAATCAGCTCCTGACATTAGAAAAAGCTCCAAAAATTAGATTCTGACCCTCAAACCCCACAACAGGACTTAATTAATTAACCTCGCCTTCAAGGTATACAGTGATAGAGTAGAGGCAGCCAAGTAGCATGTATTTCTGAGTTGTAATTCCTTACCTCCACCTTGAGACAAACCCCAGCCACATCTCCAGCACATAAGAGCTTCCAAATGCCTGAACCTACCTGCCAGGGGTTCCTCCAGGACTTCCTCCCCCAGGAGCTTGCTTCAAGTGCTGGAAATCTGGCCACTGGGCCAAGGAATGCCCGTAGCCCAGGATTCCTCCTAAGCCGTGTCCCCGATCTGGGCGGGACCCAAATGGAAATTAGACTGTCCAACTGGATGGCCCAAGGCTCTGACTGACTCCTTCCCAGATCTTCTCAGCTTAGCGGCTGAAGACTGACACTGCCCTATTGCCTTGGAAGCCTCCTAGACCATCACAGATGCTCTACAGTGGAGGGTAAGTCCGTCCCCTTCTTAATTAATATGGAGGCTACCAACTCCACATTACCTTCTTTTCAAAGGCCCTTTTCCTTTGCCTCCATAACTGTTGTAGGTATTGACGGCCAGGCTTCTGAACTTCTTAAAACTCCCCAACTCTGGTGCCAACGTGGACAACATTCTTTAATGCACTCCTTTTTAGTTATCACCACCTGCCCAGTTCCCTTATTAGACTAAGACATTTTAACTAAATTATCTGCTTCCCTGACTATTCCTAGGCTACAGCCACACCTGATTGCCACCTTTCCCTCCAGTTCAAAGCCTCCTTCACATCCTCCCCTTGTATCTCCCCACCTTAAATCACAAGTATAGGACACCTCTACTCCCTCCTTGGTGACTCATCACGCACCCCTTATTTTCTCATTAAAACCGAATCACCCTTACCCCGCTCAACGCCAATATCCCATCCCACAGCATGCTTTAAAAGGATTAAATCCTGTTATCACTCACCTATTATAGCATGGCCTTTTAAAGCCTATAAACTTTCCTTCCAATTCCCCCATTTTACCTGTCCTAAAACCAGACAAGCCTTGCAAGTTAGTTCAGGATCTGTGTCTTATCAACCAAATTGTTTTGCCTATCCACCCCATGGTGCCAAACCCATATACTCTCCTATCCTCAACACCTCCCTCCACAACCCATTATTCTGTTCTGGATCTCAAACATGCTTTCTTTACTATTCCTTTGCATCCTTCACTTCAGCCTCTCTTTGCTTTCACTTGGACTGACCCTGACACCCATCAGGCTCAGCAACTTACTTAGTCTTTGCTGCCGCAAGGATTCACAGACAGCCCCCATTACTTCAGTCAAACCCAAATTTCTTCCTCATCTGTTACCTATCTCGGCATAATTCTTATAAAAACACATGTGCTTTCCCTGCTGATTGTGTCCGGCTAATCTCCCAAACCCCAATCCCTTCTACAAAACAACAACTCCTTTCCTTCCTAGGCATAGTTGGTAGGGTCAGAATTCTTACACAAGAGCCAGGACCGTGTCCTGTAGCCTTTCTGTCCAAACAACTTGACCTTACTGTTTTAGCCTAGCCCTTATGTCTGTGTGCAGCGGGTGCCACTGCCTTAATACTTTAAGAGGCCCTAAAAATCACAAACTATGCTCAACTCACTCTCTACAGTTCTCATAACTTCCAAAATCTATTTTCTTCCTCCCACCTGATGCATATACTTTCTGCTCCCCAGCTCCTTCAGCTATACTCACTCTTTGAGTCTCCCACAATTACCATTGTTCCTGGCCCGGACTTCAATCCGGCCTCCTGCGTTATTCCTTATACCACACCTGACCCCCATGACTGTATCTCTCTGATCCACCTGACATTCACTCCATTTCCCCATATTCTTTCGTGTTCCTCACCCTGAACGCACTTAGTTTATTGATGGCAGTTCCACCAGGCCTAATTGCCACTCACCAGCAAAGGCGGGCTACGCTATAGTATCTTCCATACCTATCATTAAGGCTACCACTCTGCCACCCTCCACTGCCTCTCAGCAAGCTGAATTAGTTGCCTTAACTCAGGCCCTCACTCTTGTAAAAGGACTACCTGTCAATATTTATATTGGCTCTAAATATGCCTTCCATATTTTGCACCACCATGCTGTTATATAGGCTGAATGAGACTTCCTCACTATGCAAAGGTCCTCCATCATTAATGCCTCTTTAATAAAAATGCTTCTCAAAGTCGCTTTACTTCCAAAGGAAGCTGGAGTCATTCACTGCAAAGGCCATCAAAAGGCATCAGATCCCATGGCTCAAGACAACACTTATGCTGATAAGGTAGCTAAAAAAGCAGCCATCAAAAGGCATCTGATCCCATCACTCAGGACAATGCTTATGCTGATAAGGTAGCTAAAAAAGCAGCTAACGTTCCAACTTCTCTAACCAACTTCTCTATCTCTCACGGCAGTTTTTCTCCTTCTCATCTGGCGACTCCCACCTACTGCCCTGCTGAAACTTCCACCTATCAATGTCTTTCCACACAAGGCAAATGGTTCTTAGACCAAGGAAAATATCTCCTTCCAGCCTCACAGGCCCATTCTATTCTGTCGTCATTTCATAACCTCTTCCATGTAAGTTACAAGCCACTAGCCCACCTCTTAGAACTTCTCATTTCCTTTCCATCTTGGAAATGTATCCTCAAGGAAATCACTTCTCAGTGTTCCACCTGCTATTCTACTACCCCTCAGGGGTTGTTCAGGCCCCCTCCCTTTCCTACACACCAAGCTCGAGGATTTGCCCCTGCCCAGGACTGGCATATTGACTTTACTCACATGCCCCGAGTCAGAAAACTGAAATACTTCTTGGTCTAGGTAGACACTTTCACTGGATGGGTAGGGGCCTTTTCCACAGGGTCTGAGAAGGCCACCACAATCATTTCCTCCCTTCTGTCAGACATAATTCCTCGGTTTGGGCTTCCCACCTCTATACAGTCTGCTAACGGACCAGCCTTTACTAGTCAAATCACCCAAGTAGTTTCTCAGGCTCTTAGTATTCAGTAAAACCTTCATACCCCTTACTGTCCTCAATCTTCAAGAAAAGTAGAATAGACTAATAGTCTTAAAAACATACCTCACCAACCAAGCTCAGCCACCAACTTAAAAAGGACTGGACAATACTTTTACCACTTGCCTTCTCAGAATTCAGGTCTGTCCTCAGAATGCTACATGGTACAGCCCATTTAAGCTCCTGTATAGACGCTCCTTTTTATTAAGCCCCACTCTCATTCCAGACACCAGACCAACTTGGACTGTGCCCAAAAAAACTTGTCATCCCTACTATCTTCTGTCTAGTCGTACTCCTATTCACCATTCTCAACTACTCAAAAATGCCCTGCTCTTGTTTATACTGCAGTTTACACTGTTTCTCCAAGCCATCACAGCTGATATCCCGGTGCTATCCTAAACTGCCACTCTTAACTCCCTGTTAAAGTAAATAAATAATCTTTGCTGGTAATGCTATGCTGAACCTCCTTAGGCACTCTCTAATTGGATGTCCTAGGTCCTCCCAATTCTTAGTCCTTTAATACCTGCTTTTCTCTTTCTCTTATTCAGACCTTTTGTCTTCCATTTAGTTTTTCAATTCATACAAAACTGCATCACCAATCATTCTATACGACAAATGCTCCTTCTAACAACCTCACAATATTGCCTCTTACCACAAAATCTTCCTTCAGCTTAATCTCTCCCACTCTAGGTTCCCACACTGCCCCTAATCCTGCTTGAAGCAGCCCTGAGAAACATCGCTCATTATCTCTCCATACCACCCTCCAAAAAATTTTCACCACCCCAACACTTCAACACTACTTTGTTTTATTTTTCTTATTAATATAAGAAGACAGGAATGTCAAGCCTACCCATCCAAATGGCCGATTCCTGCCTTAAGTGGTGACATTCCGCCACAATATAAATGAAAATGGCCTGTTCCTGCCTTAACTGATGACATTACCTTGTGAAATTCCTTTTCCTGGCTCATCCTGGCTCAAAAGCTCCCCGACTGAGCACCTTGTGATCCCCTCCCCTGCCCACCAGAGCACAACCCCGTTTGACTGTAATTTTCCTTTACCTACCCAAATCCTATAAAACGGCCCCACCCTATCTCCCTTCACTGACTCTCTTTTCGGACTCAGTCCGCCTGCGCCCAGGTGAAATAAACAGCCTTGTTGCTCACACAAAGCCTGTTTGGTGGTCTCTTCACACGGATGTGCATGAAAGTGGTTGTTTGTTTTATTTTATGAAATATATAAGAGGAGATTATTCTTATTATCTTGCCTGTAATTTCTTAAATTTCTTGAATGGACCAATATTCTAAATTTTCAACCACTATCTCTTAAAAAAATATCTATAACCCATTCTCTCATTCTTTTAGTTCTAAAATTTCAATTAAATATTATTTAGGTTTTCTTACATACACCCTTTATCTCTTAATCTTTTTTTATTTACAAAACTTTTTCCCTCCCTGTTTCATTTTTGAATTTTGTGTGTGTGTGTGTGTGTGTGTGTATTGACGTAGCTTTCATTTTGCTAACTCTCTATTGATCTATGTTTTAGCATCTGTTAAACTCATTTACTGTGTTCTTAAATTTGGTCATTATAGTTTTCTTTTTTAGAATTTTTATTTCTTATAAAATTAAAGATATTTTAAGATTATTAGTATGTAATATAAAATGTATATTATATTTGGCTGTTTAGTTAACTTTGCACTGAGTAAGTAAACTTGATCACTCCCTACTTTTCTTGTTCTTTTAATCAATCAAAAATAACATATCACTAATCATTTTTTCAATTCAGTTTGCATTTAATTTACCCATTAAATTTTTTCAAGATCAACATCTTTTTAGAGAAATAAATTAATCAGTTTATGAATCATAATGACAGAATAATTGTTTATTTTGTGCCGAGTATGGTAAGAGTTAGGGACCTTGAGGTAAAGAAAATATGAAAGAGAACAAGGAAATTAAGATGGTTGAATCACCAAATTACTTCCTCCATGGATGGGAATGACATTGGAGAGCTGGGATTTGTTTCAATCACGAACTGATAACATAATTGCTAGGTTTTAGATACTGGAATGACACAATTATTTTATAGCCCAAACACACCCTTGATAATTTTAATGTTTGAAGACCCAGTTTTATCTGTGAAATATTTTAATTATATACTTTGCTCTTAATCTCTTTCATCTAAATTTCTTTGTTGAAAAATTGAACAATTATCTGTACTAACTTACTTATATCACAATGTTGTTTTCTATTTAAATTACCTCTATTTGTAAAATATATGTACCTGAGTACAGGGGTGATGGAGTTCAGAATACACTACCCCCAAAAATGGTACGTTGGTATCTGATAAAATGGCAGAAGGAGGAAAGTCACTCTCACAGTCCCTTCAGCGGTTCCCCTAAACCAAGTCATAAAACTCTCATTTGAGAAGGGCCCTCCCTATGCCCAGAGGAAAAAAGCATTCTTATCTCTTATGACACAGGGAAGAGAAGAGTATGAACAAACAAGCCTTGCTAAGTTTTCCCTCGTTTATTACCATTATTATTCTCTTTCCCTCCAATCATATTTCTCCATAACTATCCACTCTTCATCAAACCTAGGCATAAAAATACACACATTTATCTATTTCTTTGTGTCTTCATTTCCTCACAAAGACTTCAGTGTTATGTAAACCTTATATTAAATACATCGATTTGCTTTTCTCTTCTTAATGTCTTTTGTTAATGAAGCCTCAGCCATGAACTTCAGGGAGAAAATATGTTTATTTTCCTTTCCCCTTCATAGGCTTTTAACACTTGACATTTTTCTCAGGTCCAAAAAGAATCCCAATCTAACATACTTTCAAAATTATGACAGATTTAAGGGCCTTTCTGCAATTTTATAAATTATTTAAATACACATTTTACATTCTTCTATAGAATGTTATATTTTCACTTAGTTATAGCTTAATTATATTTTAACTATTTTTTATATCAGACTACTTTCATATAACTAACTTGCAAATATGTTTACCTCTTCCTTCTCTGTGTTAGTTAGCTATTCACAGACTGACAAATCACTTTAACTCAATGACTGCTATAGTTTGAATGCATCTTTCAAGGTTCACGTGTTGGCAAGTTAATCCCCAATGCAATAATGTGAAGAAGTGAGACCTTTAAGAGGTGATTAAAGCATTAATGCTATTATTGTGGAAGTGAGTTCATTATTGTGGGAGTGGCTATCAAAGGACAAGTTCAGACCCCCCTCTCACTCTCTTTCACATTCTCTTGCCCTTCCACTATGGAATAACACAGCAAGAATGTCCTCACCAGGTGCTGGTTCCTCAATCTTGTATTTCCCATCATTCAGAATTGTAAGCCAAAAAATTATGTTCATTATAAATTACATAGTCTGTGATATTCTGTTATAGCAGCAGAAAATGAACTAAGATGGTGACTAAAAGCAATAAGCATGGTAAACAGGGGAATGCTAACCTATATAATTTTCAAAATGAGTGAGGACTGTAATACCAAATGCAAAAGGAGCTGTGCACAAACACTGTACCTCAGTGGATAAAGTTGTTTCCCACAGAGTATAGGCTAATAATTCTGAAGCCACTATGAATGTACACTGTAACTGATCAATTACGTAAATGGATGATACATGGCGAGAGCCAAGTTTCTCACTGTTGGAGGGAGAGAGAAAACAGAAGAAAGTGGAATAGGCTACATGTGTTAATGGATTGGAATTTGAGACTGAAGCATGAATTCATCTTTAAATGAATGTGGATATAGATCATTAGGTGGAAAATAGTAATAGACGTGCATATAGACACACAAGTTAGTATGCTTACATATATTTTCTGACTCTGTCAGCTGGGAAGTCTGAGAAGCAATCACACCCCATTGGCAATGAACACATCTAACATCCAGATCTTGGTTTTTGATACCATTCTGCAAAACAAAAAAAATAAAAAACAGATAACAAAACCTTGGGAAAATGGCTGATTCTTGGACTAAAGCAGAAAATATATAAGTCTGAAGCATCTTGAAATGCCAAAAAAGTGAGGAAGTACTTAAAGTGCGTGCACACACACGCATACGCACACACACAAAAAATAATGGGGTATGTAAGTGGGATATGGAAGCCAACTGAAAGAGCCCCATATGGCCAAGTTAGAACAATCTGAGCAACACAATACATGATGTAGCATTGAATTGTAACCCAAAGTATAAAATAAATATCTATAATTCCATACTAACATAAATAAATGGAAGAGAACATACTAAACTGTTGTGCAGAATAATTGCAACTAATTTATGTAAATACCCTCAAGGAGTTGGAACATAACTCTTCCACTCCTTAAGTGTGGGCTGTCTATAATGACTTCTTTCCAAAAGTACAATATGGAAAGGAAGTGAAGAGTAAGTTTACAGTGGAGAAACTTGACAAAAACTACCTCAGGCAGATAATTGAGATTAATATCAATACTGATGTTATGTTGATACTATGACATCACTTTTGATATTTATGTACTTTCGATATTATGATGAATATGACACTTTACATCCGTGATCTTCCTCCCCAAAACCTAGAACTCAAGTCAAATTATAAGAAACAGGAGACAAACCCCAATAAGAAACTTTACATGAAATACTTCAGCAGTACTCTTTACTGCTGTCAAGGTCATCAAAACCAAGAGGAGTCCAAGAAACTGTCACAGACAAAAGAAGTCTAAAGAATATGAAGACTAAATGCAATGTGTTATCTTGAATGGGATCCTAGACCAGAAATAAGACATTAGGTAAAAATTAAGAATATCTGAATAAAGTATAAACTCAAGCTAATAATACTGCATTATTATTGTGCATTCATTTAAACAAATGTACCATGTTAGTATAAGATGTTAACAATAGAAGAAATTGGGTATGAGAAATATGGGAACTCTGTCCTAGCTTTGAAACATTGTAAATCTAAAAATACTCTGAAATAAAAGTTATTTTTAAAAAGATAATTCAACAAAGACAGATTTACCAGAGGTAATAAAGAAGACTCAGAAACAAAACAACAGGCATTAATTATGGTCATGTCTCTGTCTCAGGCAGAAGCTTCTGGTCTCACTCATATGTCTGTGGACTCTGTGAGTGGAGGCAGCTCTGCTGAGTTTGGCTGGAATCTATCACATTTTTGGCATTGCCTGGCTATAGGCTGGTCTAGGATGGCCTTATCTGAGACAATTGGGCTCTGTCCCATCCCTCCTCTTATGTTCTAGCACTGTTGGTCCGGGCTTATGTTCTAGCACATGGTGTTACATGGGTTAAAGGGGAGAGTGGAAGTACACACAATTCCAAAGGCCTAGAATCACAAACAAAACATTATCACTTCCTCCACATTCTGTTGGCCAAGGCAAGTCACCAAACTAGACTAGACACAAGTAGAGTGGGGTGTGTAGGGGGTTGGAGGGAAGTAGAGTAAGTGAAAATAGATTCCATTTCCTATAAGAAAGAGTTCCAAAGTCATATTGTACAGGCATGAAGCATTGGAGATATTTTTGTAAACAAACTAACGCACTATTTTAAGATGACCCATAATAGGTCAGATTATCTTTTCATGACAATTCTTGATATGCTTTTATTTCTAAGCCATAATTTCTGCCTTGCATTCATATATGTATCAACAAGTATTTATGAGTGCCTTAAATGTGTTAGGCTCTTTCACCTGTCTTCTTAGAACTTACAATTTTATGTTATAATCAGAAGTGAAATGCTAGATTCCTTTATTTTGGGACATTATTTTTGAACACGCATGGCTAGGAAATAAGCCACAATTTATTTATTTATTTTTTTGTCAATGTCCCTTGAACCATACTAGACATTCTGGTATAAATTCTAACCAGTCTTTCCTTAGGGATAAATATAGAAGAACTTTGGTTACTAATCAGCTGACGTATGTAACTGTAGGGGCAGAAGAATTTCAACTTCCTCCTCTTAGGGTTCCAGCAGAGCCTAAGAATTAAATTGACATAGATAGATAAAAGCATACAAATTTATTTAACAAGTTTTATGTGTCATGGGGACCCTCATAAAGAAATAAGGACCTCCAAAAGCAATTACAGTATATTACT
The DNA here is from genome assembly GCF_024542745.1 of Macaca thibetana thibetana. Classification (NCBI taxonomy): domain Eukaryota; kingdom Metazoa; phylum Chordata; class Mammalia; order Primates; family Cercopithecidae; genus Macaca; species Macaca thibetana. The sequence continues at coordinate 80,060,276 of NC_065587.1, forward strand.
TATATACTGGATTGAACGAAGAATAGTAAACTGTGAAAATGTGGCTAAACTATGTGGGGGACCGGTAAAGAGGAGTTATTCTAATAAGGTCTGTATCGTATTCTTTCAGTCCCAGCTTCTCATTCTTGAAGACAAACATCTTGCCTTTTCTTTGGGTATAGGGAGAATGTCTCACACAGGAGTTACATCTTTTGCCCTTAAGAAACAGCATGAAGGCCAAAGTCATCTTTTATCACCTGCTGCTATACAAGTGTCTTTAACTTAATGAGTCAACGTGCCAGAAGAAGGTATTTCAGCCTCTTCATAACATTTCAGCAGCAATACTCAAAGTGTGGACAGACTGGACCAGAAGCTTTAGTACTACTTGGGGGCTTGTTAGAAAGGTTAGAATATCAGACCCTAAACCAGTCCTGCTGAATCAGAATCCCTGAGCGTGGAACCCAGGAATTTGCATGTTTTCTACTTCTCCAGGTAAAGCTGATGAGTAAAAGTTTGTAAACTACTGGTTTATGGTACAATTTTTCAATGCTTTTTCATCATTAAGAATAAAAGGAGGCCTGCCAGGTGTGGCGGTTCACGCCTGTAATCCCAGCACTTTGGGAGGCTGAGGAGGGTGGATCACCTGAGGTCAGAAGTTCAAGACCAGCCTGGTCAACGTGGTGAAATGCCATCTGTACAAAATATACAGAAATTAGCTGGACGTAGTGGCAGGCGCCTGTAATCCCAGCTACTTGGGAGGCTGAGGCAGGAGAATCGCTTGAATCCAGGAGGTGGAGGTTGCAGTGAGCCAAGATCACACCACGGCACTCCAGCCTGGACAACAGAGCAAGACTCTGTCTCAAAAAAAAAAAAAAAGAATAAAAGGAGTTGAGTATTTCTGTATCACCATTAAATGAAGTAGTGACCACAATGCAAAAATATAACTTTATGCCAAAGTTATATTTTTGAATTAAAACATTTATTCTTATTCTATTGCTTTCTGAACATTAGGCTTTGGATTTATTTATTTCTGCCTTACCCCAGTCCAGAACATACATATCCTTTGTTCTGGATATTAGGCAATGGCTTTTGAGCAGAAGAAATAATAAAGATTGACTTTGACCTTGATATAACATAAAAGTATAAAATTCACCATGAATATTTCTTTTCATGTTATTAATGTTACTCCTTTTAGCTGATTTCTTAGGTTCTTTTATTAATTCTTTATATTGAAAGATATAATAATACGGGATTTCATTACCTCAAGCTTTTTCATTTTTGCCCTGATATTCATTCTGTCTCATTGCATTCAGTCAGCCTCATTTTTCCCTCTAGCAACTCTCAACTTTTTGGACTCAGTGTTTGTCCATCTTCATACTTTCCATCTTTCTTTTATCTTTAAACAAAACAGCTCATGTTAGTTGCCTGTGTCTTGATTCTTTTCCTTTTGTTTCATGGATCTCTCTCTCTCTCATTCTCTCTCTCTCTCTCTCTCTCTCTCTCTGTTTATCTATCATATTGACTGCAAAAGCCCTCAAATTTCATGCCCTTGAGATTGTGGGTGAGCTGACTATTCAGGAGAATCAAGACAATCTTATTCCAGGTGGTGATTTGGGAATCCAGTCTGCCTGCAACTTTGTCTTTGCCATTTTGTCATGCATCATTCAGGAAAAGAGAAGAGAGAGACTGAATGTCCCTCAGTGGACTTTACTGTTTGCATTGATCAGTGTCTAGGGTTGTCCCGTGACCCCTGCCTCCGGACTTCACAATTCTTCCCCCTTGAGTGTGGGAGAGCCGGGGACTTGCTTCTAACCATTAGAATACGGCAAAGGCGAGGAAACATACATCATTTTGCATCATTACATTTCATAAGATGTTGAAACTGCCTTGCTAGAAGACTCTCTGGCTTAGAAGAGGTAAGCTCCCATATCATAAGCTACATATGGAGAGAATTGTACAGCAAGTTGCTGAGGGAGCCTCTGGCTGGCAACCAGCAAGAAACTGAGGCTCACAGTCTGGCAGCTGGCAAGGAACTGAATGCTGCCAGCAACCATGTGAACTTGGAGGAGGATCTTGTCTGGGCTTTTCAAGCTAGCACCTTGATTACAGCCCTGTGACTCTGAAGTGCAGGATCCAGTTAAGCTATGGCCAGAATCCTGAACCCCAGAAACCATGTGATGATACACACGTATTGTTTTAAGCTGCTACGTTTATGGTTAATTTGCTGTACAGCAATAAATAATCCACGCCCTTAGCCCAGAAGTGCCATGCATCACTATTTATTCACATTTCGCTGGCTAGAACTAGACATATGACCAACTCTCTGCAAGGGAAGTTGGTAGAACAGTATTTCTTGTACCCAGGAAAGAGAGAACTGCATATAAGTGGGCAGTAGCAGTATCTACCACATATAAATAAAAGTTTATTGACAAGATTCAATAAACTTTTACCGCCTTTTTAACATTCATGTTCTACTAGTGAGATGGGAAATGAATACATTATTAGTGGAGATGACTATAAAGTAATAAAAAGGGAAATTACATTTGCCATTGACTTTAAAGTTAACTATGTTTATTTTTTACCAGTCTTTATACACTAGAAGGTGAAGTCTATGTAACCAAGTTTGATATTGCACTTCTATTATCCTTTATTAATTATAGACCCTCACGTAAATAGGTACCTGTGTGAACACATAGTAAGTATTATGATTTCATTACATGGGTTACTACAATCTAAGAACTTGTACTATGACAAAACTTTTCAATCTCAGGTGTATGATAGAGATGTTTTATCACAACTATTGTAAAAGACATAAAACTTTTTATGTTCAAATGAATATCAGATGAGAAAAAGAACTATGAGTCATTAGATAGTCATGATGTCTTTACTTTTTCATAGCCTTGGTGGTGGTTATCAGTCTATGACTTCTCAGGCCTTTCTAGTTTAGGAGACTGCCTTAGGAATGGGTCAGATGTTTGGTGGATTTGAAGACAGGGCTGCCAATGGTAATGAAGAATGTGATTCAATAAACTTTTACTGCTTTTTTTAACATTCATGTTCTACTAGTGAGATGGGAAATGAATATAAAATCAATAATAATAATAATAGCAAAACTTAACTTACTAAACTGGAGCTGCTCATATAGGGAGAAGAGTAAAAGAACAATGTCATTCTTTGCTAATCTAGAAATCCAATACTATAATTCTCTTGTCTCTGAATTTTGGCAGTCTGGTTCCTTCTGAACAAAGATTTATTAGCAGTGAAACTTTTGCTATCGAGACCTCATTATGCTTATAAAACATTCCACTGTGGTTTTTCAAGTAAGATAGGGAGTTGTTTCTTAGGAAATCAGAAATTGGCATTATCTAAAGAAATGAAAAACATCACAGAAATTTTTGGCATCTGCATTTCTGAGACTATGGGAAAAGTCACAACAGAGTCAAAGCGGACAGTGTTCTGAGGATTCTGTCACATGGTAGCTCCAAAGGCTATCCTTTGACCAACTAAAAGTTATCCACCATCCCACAGACCTCAAGAATGTCCTGACATACATCATGTAGCTAAAATTTTCCCTAATTTTTTATTGCTAATTTATTTTTTAAAATTTAACAAAACTCTTTCTGAAATTGACTAAAATTTATACCAAGTTGACATGCCAAACTCATAACCACACCGTGTATATTTACAACCTAGACCTTAGGTTTGCCCATGTGGAAAACCAGGGAGACCTTGATCTCTTTCTTGGAAGATGTAGGGGGACTGCTAAGCATATCAAAGTGCTTTATTGTCACCCAAGTGAACTGCAGCATAGCCATCCCCTCTACAACAAGACCTGAAGTCAATACTGCCTGCAGGTGAAACCAACTAGCCCTGTGTTAGAGGAGGAAAGGTCATGATGAGACGATGTCTCCGAGCCTACGCAGTTCACCTGCCAAGGAAAAGCACAAAGTGCTATGTATTCTTCTCTCTAGGATTTAGGATTATCATTTATGTGCTGTTACACTGTGAAACCTTACCTGTGTGTACGTGAAAGCTGGTCGGCATTGTTTTCGATTCAGTTTTTTGGATGCTAACTTGATTGTTTTTACTGTGCTGCTGGAATGCCTCTATATCTTTCCCCCTCTTTGGCTATCTTTTCTAAAATTAAAGTGAAGACTCCTTTAGCAAAAAAAAAAAAAAAAAAAAAAAAAAAAAAAAAAAAAAACAGCAAACAAACAAAAAACAACAACAACTCTCAGATGAGAGTCACAATTTTAAACACTACAAACTAAATGGAGAATTGGAGTGTATAGAGTCAATGTGTTTGACCTCTTACTTTTTAAATGTTTAATCACATTTGATTTTAACTACTTAAGTAGTAAATGCTAATGCTAAGCCACAATGCCACACTCTCACTATATTCAAATTTAAAGTTTTATGCTTCTGGAGCCCTATTTAATAAATCTTTTGCATAACAAATGATCATAAAGATCATTTGGGCATATAGTATCTTCTGGAAACTTCATTAATTTATCTTTTATATTTAGATCTATAATCCACCTGTAATTGTGAATCTTATATGATGTCTTGAATCCTCCGATGCCACCTTTGCTATAATAAGTGACTCTCTTTCCGAACATTTTATTCTATTCAAGTAAAATACTTATTTGTTCTTGTGCCAACATGACACTGTTTTACTATTTATAGCTTTATTATATGTCTTGATAACTAATAGTGTAAATCTTCCAGGTTTCTTCTTCATGATAAAATTGCTGTGGGTATTTTTGGTTTACAGTCAATTCAATTTGTGGCTTATAGTTGATTTAATTACTTGTCCCTGTTCTTCCTCCTTTTGTAGTAGTACTATACAGCTATATATTTACCATAGTCAGATGCCTGCCAGGTATATTCTTGACTTTGGCTTGACTGTTGACTTGATTTTGTTGATAGAACATTGGCAGATATGAGATGAGCAAAGGCTTCAGACGTGCTTGTTTAGTTGGCTTCTTTCTCTTGTATTCCTGACATTGCCATGAGAAGAGCATATGCTGGGTAACCAGGGCTCCAAATGAGCCAGGTTGATCCAAGCTGCCCCAGCTGACTTGCAAACCTGAAACGAATGCAGAATCATCTCAGCCAACCTTCAGACCTTCCAGTAGGAGAGCAAATGCATGCTCATTGTTAAAAATATGTTTGCTCCTAGCTTTATTTATTGTTAAATAAATTTTATTTTAAAATAGTTTTATATTTACAGAAAATAAAAATGGATCTAGAAACATTTATAGAGAGTTCCTAAATACCCGATTTCCACTATTACTAATACCTTACATAGCTATGGTAAATACTGGAGTGAGATCTAAAAACCCCAAAGAATCTCGTACTTGAAACAAAGAGATATGATCTGTAATTAAGGTTTATTGATTTTTACCCCAGTTTTCTTTATTTTCTCTACTAAATACATTTTTACCATTTTAGAATTGTTTTGATATTTTTATTTTAGAATAGTTTTAGATTTACAAAGTTACTAGAGTCCTCATGTACTCCATACTCAGGTTCTTCTATTATTAATATTTTATGTTAATATGATACTTTTTTATAACTAATGAGCCAATAATGATACAAGATTATTAACCAAAGTCTCTATTTTATTTAGATTTCCTTAATTTTTATCTGGTGTCTTATTTATATTCCTGGATCCCATCCAGAATACCACTTTACATTTAGTCTTCATGTCTCTTTGGCTGCTTTGGCTGTGAGAATTTATCAAACTTTCCTTCTTTTTGATCATCTTGACCCTTTCGAGAAGTATTGCTGAGGCATTGAGTAGTACTGCTGAGGTAGAACATCTCTTACAAGAGTTTCTGTGATGTTTTCCTAATGATTACACTGGGGTTATGGGTTTTGGGGAGGATGAAAATAGAGAAATAAAGTCCCCCTCCCATTACATCATATCAAAAGTATTGTTAAATGAAAGTTATAGGAGGCCATTGTTTTGGACTAAGCTCCTGCACTAGGTTCCAACAAATCACACTAAAATCAAAATGGAGTCACCTATGCTAAAGTTCCATGTCACTAAACTGAAACTAAGTTATCTGATATTCCCAGAAATCAGGAAAGATGATTACCAATTACTCAATAAGTCAATTTCTTTTTTTTTCTTTTTTCTTTTTTTTTTTTTTTTTTTTTTTTGAGATGGAGTCTCGCTCTGTCGCCCAGGCTGGAGTGCAATGGTGCAATCTCAGCTCACTGCAACCTCCACCTCCCAGGTTCAAGCAATTCTCCTGCCTCAGCCTCCTGAGTAGCTGGGACTACAGACACGTGCCCCCACGCCTGGTTAATGTTTTGTATTTTTTTAGTAGAGACGAGGTTTCACTATGTTAGCCAGGATGTTCTCAATCTTCTGACCTCATGATCCACCTGCCCTGGCCTCCCAAAGTGCTGGGATTACAGGTGTGAGCCACCGCATCCCGCTAGTAAGTCAATTTCAAACTTCAATTGGCATGATAATGAAGTTCCTTCTGTTTTAATCCTTAAAACACAAGATAACCTGAAGTAACCTGATGCTAACCAATCAGTTATTTTATATTGTTTTGTTTCCGTGTTCCTGACTTCCAACGAAAGTAACTTCTAAATGATCAATGTAATTTTTGTTCTTTGTTTCTGCTTTTTTCAGCCTTTACTATCTATAAAACCAACACCCTCTGCTCAGCTTATTGGAACATGTCCTCTCTTTTACAGAATGAAATGTTGCCTGATTCTAGAATTGAAATAAAGATAATTGAGATCTTTAAGCTCAATATGTTCTGATTTTGTCTTTTGACATATATTATCAACCTGAGTTATCACTGTAGATGTTAACCTTGATGACCTGTCTGTGGCAATGTCTATCAGGAGTCCCTGGCATAGGAGTTAAAAAGAAATTATTTAGGCAGATAGGGTAAGCAAGTCCTCAGTAAGGTTTTCCTTTTAATAAAAAGCAGCCCCCAAATCTTCTTCTTTTCTAACAAAGAGCAGTCTGTAAAATTGAGCTGCAGACACAGAAAGACAAGCTGGAAGTTTGCACGGGTGCATGCTGGCAGCTGTGCCAATAAGGAAAGGCTACCTGGGGCTACGCCTGTTCAAAATGGCGGCTCCACCTTACCTTTTCCTTGCCAATCACGTGAGCAGTCAGGAGCAAACAACATGGCCCCAGGCCAGGCAAAGACTCCATTCGCATAAGAAGATTAGGGTGGGGAACCAGCTTCCTCAGGCGTTATGTAAATATCACGCTTGGTCCAACCAATCTTTGGGTCCTATGTAAATCGGACACTGCCTCCTCAAGCCTGTCTATAAAACCCTGTGCATTCCACTGTCAGACAGAAGTTCTATTGAGGCACCCCTCTCTCTAAGCAGCAGAAGGAAATGTTCTCTTTTCTCTTTCTTTTTCCTATTAATTCTTTGCTCTTAAACCCACTTCTTGTGTCCGCGTCCTGGATTCCTTTGGCATGAGACGACGAACCCTGGGTCTTTACCCTAGACAAGGATACCACTTTGTTTCCATTACAAAGTTACTCTTTCTTTCTCTCTAAACTCTTCAGAAGAAAGTCACTATGCACAGCTGATGCTTAAGGACTGGTAGTTATACTTCTCCCTAAAAACAGAGAGTAACTACATACATAAATTAATTTTTTTTCTGTACAAATTTGTCTATTCTCCCCAATTTGTTTACTTATTCAATCATTTATTAATATCAGTATGGACTCATGATCATTTTTATATTTTAAAATTTTGTATTTTGGGTTGTAATACAACACTATGTCATATATTACGTTCCAGCTTATCTTTTTCCAGCTTTGGCTATTGAGAGCTCTTTGAGTTAGCTCCTGGGTCCTGGGACTTTTTTTTTTTTTTTTTTTTTTTTTTTTTAGCACTTTCTCAGTTTATAGCATGGTAAAAATGCAGTTTTCATTGCCACTGGGTACCTTTACTTCTAGACCTCTTAAGCTGACAAAGCCTGAAAAATATGTGTGTACACTAATCTGTGTACTTATAAATATCCATAAATATTTCTATATGTAACCATCTTTATTTATATTAAGGTAAATATGAGATCGTGCCAATGTCTCCAACTCTAACCATATGGATCATTCCAGACTTCTCCCCTGCTTATCAGTAACATTCTACTCCCAACAGTCAGAAAAATGCCCCCCACCAGCTGACATTCATGTACTTAATTTTTAAATTGCAGTATACGTGTATAGTAGTTATTTAAAAACTGTTAACAGTACCCCCATTAGATGCACATTTATCAACTGAGGTACAGTGCTCATATAGAGTGTCTTTTGGTTTTAGTCTCACAGATCCTACTCATTTCCAATCTTACTTAGCTCGGTATCACTTCTTCGCTTCCCTCAGTGATGTTGTTTTACATATTTGTTGTACAGTTAGATTCTTTTGTCACATTCTGCATTCCGTTTCTGGGGTTTCCTGGCCTCTTAAATACTTTTCAAAGCTAATATACACTAAGTTTCACTTTTTGTGCTATAGAGTTCTATAGGTTTTTTGACAAATGGATAGATTCATGTATTCACCAGTATGGAATGATACAAAATACTTTCCTTGCCCTAAAATTTCCCCCATATCTCCTCCCTATTTCATTTATTCAACTCTCCCCTGCCTCTAAAAGCCCTGGATCTGTTGACTGCCTCTATCATTTTGCCTTTTTTAGAATGCCAAAGAAATGGAATCATATACCATAGAGACTTTTCAGACCAGCTTAATCACTGAACAACATGCATTTAAGATTCGTTCATGTCTTTTTGTGGCTCAGTCCTTTTTATCACTGAATAAAATTCTATTGAATGGATGTCCAAAATCTGTTTATCCACTACCCTGTTGGATGACATCTTGGTTGCTTTCAGTTTTTGATTATTATAAATAAAGCTGCTATAAATATTCATGTCCAGATTTTTTAAGGGTTTAGTTTTCAAAGCAGTCAGTTAAATACCAAGAAGTGTCACTGCTGGATCTTATAGTAAGGCTATGGCTAGCTTAGTGAGAAATTGCCAACTGCCTTCTAAAGTGACTACCTCAATAATGAATGAGAGTTCCTGTTGCTCTACATCCTCATCAGCATTTGATATTGTCAGTGTTTTGGATTTTGGCCATTTCATTCATCATGTGTATAGTTGTATCTAACATTGGTTTAATTTATAAATCCCTAATGACAAATGATGTTAAGCAATTTTTCAAATGATTATTTTCAATATGTATGTCTTCTTTAGTGAGGTATCTGTTCAGATATTTTGCCAATTTTTAATTGGATTATTTGTTACCTTATTGTATTTTAAGAGTTTGGTATACATTTTAGATGCATATTCTTTATAACATATGTGTTTAACAAATATCAATATTTTCTTCTAGCGTCTGTCTTGTATTTTTATCCCCTTAACATTTTTCCAGAGCATAAGTTGTTGGGTTTTTTTTTATTTTGACTGAGTCCAATTACTGTAATTTTGTGGAAAGTCTTGAAATTAGGTAGCATCAGTTGAATAACTTGTTTTGCTTGTACTGGCTTTTCTATATGTCTTTTGCCTTTACATGTAAACTTCAGATCATTTTTTCAATACCTACAAAACAGCTAGCTGGGATTTTGATTGGGATAACTGGGTTGAATCTATAGATAAAGTTGAGAAGAATTTACCTCTACAATATATAATCTATGAACATGGAATATCTCTCTATAATTAGATTTGTTATTTTCTTCACCATCAATTTGTAGTTTTCTACACACAGATCCTATTATGTTTTGTTAGCTATATACTAAATATTTCTCTTCATATTATTTTAAATAATATTTTTAAATACTATTTTAAATTTCAAATTCCATCTGTTCCTTCTGGTTATATAAGAAAGCAATTGATATTTGCATGTTGATATTGTACTTTACAGCTTTGCTCTATTCACTCATTAGTTTCTGGAAGTTTTTGGTAGAAATTTTGAAATTTTTGAGATTTACAATCATGCCTTATGTGAATAAAGACAGTTTTATTTGTTGCTTTTCTTTAATTTCTCTGTTATTATTCTTTACTTTTCTATTATTGTACTAGTTAGGTATTCCAGTATGATGGGAATATGAGTGGTAAGAGAGGACATCTATCTTTCATTCTCAGTTTTCAAAAAAAAGTAGCTAGTCTCTCATCATTAAAATGCTAGGTATGGGACTTTTGTGGATGTTTTTAAACTAGGTTTCAGAAAGCACGCTGTTTTATTAATTTTATGAGAGTTTTAAAAATATTATGAATGGGTATTGGATTTTGTAAAAAGCTTTCCCAGCATCAACTAATGTAGCATATATTTTTTTCTTCTTTAGCATGTTTATATAGTTGAATACATTGATTGATTTGCAAATGTTGAACCAGCCTTACACACTTGAAACATTCCCATTTAATTATTCTGTATAATTATCTTTATACATTGCTAGAAAATTTTGCTAATGTTTTGTTGAAGAAGTTTGCATCTAAGTTCATGAAAGATCTTGATCTGCAGTTTTTCTATCTCATAATGTCTGTATCTTATTTTGATTTCAGGGTAATACTTCTATAATAGAACGAGTTAGGAAGTGTTTCTGCTGCTTCTATTTTTTAGAAGTAATTATGGAGAATTCATATTATATCTTCCTTAAATGTTTTGTAGAATTCACCAATGAAACCATCTGGGCCTGGTCCTTTTATTTTTTAAAGGTTATTAATTCTTGATTTGATTTCTTGTAATATCTATAAGGCTATTTGGGTTATTTCTCATTGTGTACATTTTGGTGGATTGTATCCTTGAAGGAATTATTTCATTACATGTAAGTTATTAAAGGGTGAAACAAAATTATTCAAATATTCCTCTTTTTCTCTATTTAATACCTATGGGATTCGTAGGGCTGGCACCTATTTTATTTCTTGTATTGGTAATTTGTGTCTCTCCCTCTTTTTATTTGTTAGCCTGGCTAGAGGTTTATCCACTTAATTGATCTTTTTAAAGAAGCAGCTTTTGGTTTTGTTCAGTTTTGCTACTTTTTTCTGTTTCCAGTTTCATTGATTTCTGTACTATTATTATTTGTTTCCTTCTATTTGCTCAGTCTTATATTTCTTTAGGTCTCTAGTTTTATAAGGTAGATTAGGTTATTAAATTTTAGGGTTTTTTTCTAGTATTTGAATTTTATGCTATAAATTTTCCTCTTAGCATTACTGTTGCTGCATCTCATATTTTTTTTCAACTTTTATTTTAGATGCTTGGGGTACCTGTGCAGGTTTGTTAGTTGGGTATATGGCGTGATGCTGAGATTTAATGATCCCATCACCCAGGTACTGAGCATACTAATCAATAGTTAGTCAACTGTTGTCCCCCTCCATGTCCCCGCCCTCTAGTATTCCCCGGTTTCTATTGTTCCCATCTTTATGTCCACGAATACCCAATTTTTGCCTCCCACTTAAGAATAAGAACATAAAATATTTGGTTTTCTGTTTCTGCATTAATTTACTTAGGGTAATGGCCTCCAGTTGCATCCATGATGCTGCAAAGGAAATGATTTCATTCTTTTTATGGCTGTGTAGTATTCCATATTATGGAATATTAAGTATTCTATTAAAATGTGGTGTATATATAAATGTGGTGTGCACATTTTCTTTATGCAGTCCACCATTGATGGACACCTAAGTTGAATCCATGTCTTTACTGTTGCATCCCACAAATTTTGGTGAACTGCATCTTCATTTTCATTTAGTTCAAATATTTTATTTTATTATTATTATTTTTTTTTAGTTTTCTTATTTCAACATGGGTAATTTAGAATTTTGTTAATTTCCTAACAATGTAGATTTTCCAGCTATCTTTCTATTATTGATTTCTAGTTTAATTCCATTATGGTCTGGAATCATACTTTGTATAATCCACATTTGTTCAATTTATTAGATGTAATTTATGGATTAGAATGTAATCTACCTTGATGAATGTTCCACGTGAGCTTCAGAAGAATGTATGTTCCGACCTCCTTATTTGCAGTATTCTATTCATTTCAGTTAGATCAAGTTGCTCAATAGTGCTATTCAGATCAATTATATCCTTACTATTTTTCTACCTCCTTGATCTAACAATTACTGAAAAAGGCATGCTGAGGTTTTTAACTGTTATAGTGAATATTTCTATTTCACCTTTATTTCTATCAGTTTTGTCTCATGTGTTTTGATATTCTGTTGGTAAGTGCATACATGTTTAGAACTGCTGTCTTTTTGGAGCATGGACCCTTTATCATTATATAATGCTCTTCTTTATCCTTCATGATCTTCCTTGTTCTGAAATCAGTTTTGTCTAAATTTAATATAGCTGCTCCAAATTTCTTTTGATTAGGTTTAACATAGTATACATTTTTTCATCTCTTTACACTTAATGAAATGTTTCTATTTAAAGTAGATTTCTTGTAGACAACATAGAGTTGTGTCTCTTCTTTTAAAACCTACTCCGGAAATCTCTATTTTCAGTAGACTTTTTAGACCCTTCACATTTAATGTGATTATTGATATAGTCACAATAATATCTGCCATATTTGTGACTGTTTTCTATGTCTTGCAATTGTACTTAGTTTTTGTTTTGTAAATCTTCCTCTCTTTTTCTGCCCTCTATGGTTTTAATTGAGCATTTTATGTGAGTTCATTTTATCTCCTTTCTTACTATATCATCATAGTTTCTTAAAAGCATGTAATCTTGACTTATACACTTATGTTCTGATATTAATTCACCTTCAAATAATGCCACACCACTTCATATACAGTGTGGGTATCTTGTCCAGGGTTTTTTCAGTTCTTCCTTCTTACCCTTTGTCATATTGCTATCATTTGGGTTGCTTCTCCATATACTATAATTATCTAATAAACTGCTACTATTATTGCTTTAAAGAAACGGCTATCTTTTAAATAAACGAAGAATAAGAAAAATAAAATATCATTCTTTACCAGTGTTTATTTCTTCTCCAGTGCTCTTTCTTCATGTATAGCAAAATTTCAGACCTATGATATTTTTCTTCTAACTGAAGACCTTTTTAGCATTTCTTACAAGTCAGGTCTGCTAGTGATTAATTCTCTCAGTATTTTTTGTCTGACAAAGTTATTATCCCTCATTTTTGAAACATAGCTTTCCTATGTATAGAATTCCAGATTAATGTTTGCTCTTTCTTTCATCATTTTAATTAATGTATTTTACTGTCTTCTTGCTTTCATGGTTTCTGGTGAGAAGTCTGATGTAATTTTAACCTTTTTCTCTATAGATAAGGTGATTTTTTTTCTCCCTCTTACTTCTTTCAGATATTTTTGTCTTTGGCTGTCTGGCAGTTTATGATATGGTATGCTTAGATATGTGTGTGTGTGTGTGTGTGTGTGTGTGTGTGTGTGTGTGTGTATTTGATATTTGTGCTGCTTGGTGTTCTCTGAGCTTCCTTGATGTACCATTTAGTATCTTTTATTAGTTATAGAAAATTTTGGTCATTATTACTTCAAATATTTTTTCTGCTTCATTCTATCTTAATTTCCATTGGGGTATCCAAATTACGTGAGTATTATATCACTTGAAATTGTCCCACACTTCTTGGATATTCTGTTGTTTTGTTTCATCTTTTTCATTGCAGTTTGGAAAGTTTCTACTGGACTATCTTCAAGCTTACCTACTCTACCCTTGGCCATATTAAATCTACTGATCCACCCATCAAAAGTTTTCTGCATTTCTCTTACAGTGTTTCTAATTAAAAGTTTCCATCTCTCTGCTTATATTACCTATCTCTTCCTGCATGTTATCTCCTTTGTCCATTAGCTGCCTTAACCTATTAATTATAATTATTTTGAATTTCAGGTCTGATCATTCCAGGATTGTCTGATTCATATCTGAATCTGGTTGTGATGATTGCTTCATTGCTGTCTCTCTTTAGAATGTTTCATTTTGTTTTTTGTGTGTTTACTTATTAGCATATCTTCACATTTTTTTGATGAAAGTTGGACATACTGTGATTTATGCTAATCTGCATGGGGTTTGGCTTTGTTAAGTGCTTGCTGTAGCTATAGGTGACAGAGTCACCTATAATGTCTTTGTTTTGTTCTCTCTTGATATTTGACTTTCATAATTAGTCTTCCTCAAAGAGATTTCTTTTTTCTTGTGGCTTTTCTAGTTGTAATTCACTGTTACACTTTGAGCCCTGTAGGTGCGGTGGTAAAATCAGAGAAGTGGGAAGCATCCTATAATCTTCCCGTTCAATCTCAGTCTTTTAGTGGGTCTGTGTCTTAGGACTGTGAGTTTTATAAATTTTCCTATAGTGCTAAAGCTTTCCCCCACATCCCTACCACATTTCTTGGCTGAAGTGTTCCCAGTTTATCTCCTTAAAGCCATTTATCTCCTTAAAGCCAATTATTTCTCTCTTAGATGTGTGAAGTTTTTCCCCTGTTAAGTGAGACAGAAAAACTGGTGGCACCTAGATGGAGGATTTTCCTCAGCTGAGATAAAACTGTGACAGTTTTCTCTCCTGGAGAATAAGGCTTTGATATGAAGGAGGCTTTCACTATTACACATGCGCTCATTTGCCAGAACCACGGGAGTCAATATTTTTGGATTCTCACTGCGAGAACCTGGTGGGGTTCTCCTGAAGGTAAAACCTAGAAAGCGTGACTCTCCTCCTCCCGACACCTTTGCCCACGAAGCCTGTGCCTCCCCGTAGCTTCTCAGATTCATTATAGTCCATACTCAGCCTCCAGCAATTCATCAAAATTGCCATTTAAATGTTCCTACCAGTTTATGACTGCAGTAGATACTGCTCTAGGTGAATAGATGTCAGCTATGACTCTCTCTAGGTGCCCCTTTCTCTCCAGATTCCAGGGTGTTGGTTTTCTCTGAAATCTCAGTTCTCTGATGTGTCCAGGAAAAGTCACAAATTTTCAGTTTATCTGATTCTTTCTTATGATAAGGATAGGAATTACATCCTCTAAACTTTTTATTTGATAGAGTTAAAACAAGAGAAGTGCTTGCTCTTTTAAGCCTCTGAATTTTTGGATAATTTTATATGCAGCAATTTTATAGAAATAACTAGTTGACACATGTTGCACACACACACGTGATTTTGATTGAGATTACATTGAGTTCAAAGATCTTTTGAAGGGAGTTGACATCTTTACAATATAATTTCTTCTGATTAAATGTATGGACATAGTACATCTTCAATTTATTTCTTAAATTATGCACTGTAGTTTGCTGGGTAGAATTCTGAAATTTTTAAATCATAATTTGACATCTTTTGATATTATTATAAATGGAATATTGAAATATTTTCTATTTGTTCATGATATATATATATAATAAAAAGATAATATAAAATATTTATTTATATACAAAAAATGTATAATATAAATAAAATTTAAAATGTATATATGAAAATTGCTTTTTACTTTTTTTTTAAATTTTGGTGTAATTCTTTTTTTTTCTTTGTTTCAAATTATACTTTAAGTTCTGGGATACATGTGCAGAATGTGGATGTTTGTTGCATAGGTATACGTGTGCCATGGTGGTTTGCTGCACCCATCAACTCATCATCTACATTAGGTATTTCTCTGAATGCTATTGCTTCCTTTGCCCCTCAGCCCCCGACAGGCCCCGGTGTGTGATGTTGCCCTCCCTGTGCCCATGTGTTCTCAATGTTCAACTCCCACTTATGAGTGAGAACATGGGGTGTTTGGTTTTCTGTTCCTGTGTTAGTTCGCTGAGAATGATGGTTTCCAGCTTCATCCATGTCCCTGCAAAGGGCATGAACTCATTCATTTTTATGACTTCATAGTATTCCATGGTGTATATGTGCTACATTTTCTTTATCCAGTCTATCATTGATGTGAATTTGGGTTGGTTCCAGGTGTTTGCTATTGTGAATGGTGCTGTAATAAACATACCTGTGCATATGTCTTTATAGTAGAATGATTTATAATCCTTTGGGTATATACCCAGTAATGGGATTGCTGAGTCAAATGGTATTTCTAGTTCTAGATCCTTGAGGAATTGCCACACTATCTTCCACAATGGTTTAACTAATTTACACTCCCACCAATAGTGTAAAGGCGTTCCTATTTCTCCACATCCTTTCCTGCATCTGTTGTTTCCTGACATTTTAATGATCTCCATTCTCACTGGTGTGAGATGGTATCTTACTGTGGTTTTGATTTGCATTTCACTAACGGCCAGAGATGATGAGCTTTTTTTCATATGTTTGTTAGCCGCGTAAATGTCTTCTTTTAAAATGTGTCTGTTAATATCCTTCGGCCACTTTTTGATGTTTTTTTTTTTTTTCTTGTAAATTTAAGTTCCTTGTAGACTCTGGATATTACCCCTTTGTCAGAAGGATAGATTGCAAAAATTTTCTCCCATTCTGTAGGTTGCCTGTTCACTCTCATGATAGTTTCTTTTGCTGTGGAGAAACTCTTTAGTTTAATTAGATTGCATTTGTCAATTTTGGCTTTTGTTGCAATTGCTTTTGGTATTTTAGTAATGAAGTCTTTGCCCATGCCTATTTCCTGAATGGTATTGTCTAGGTTTTCTTCTAGGATTTTTATGGTTTTAGGTCTTACATTTAAATCTTTAATCCATTTTGAGTTAATTTTTGTATACGGTGTAAGGAAAGGGTCCAGTTTCAATTTTCTTCATATGGCTAGCCAGTTTTCCCAACATTTCTTAAAGAGAGAATCCATTCCCCATTGCTTGTTTCTGTCAGGTTTGTCGAAGATAAGCTGGTTGTATATGTGTGGTGTTATATCTGAGGCCTCCATTCTGTTCCATTGGTCTATATATCTGTTTTGGTACCAGTACCATGCTGTTTTGGTTACTGTAATCTTGTAGTATAGTTTGAAGTCAGGTAGCATGATACCTCCAGTTTTGTTCTTTTTGCTTAGGATTGTCTTAATTAATATACGAGCTCTTTTTTGGTTCCATATGAAATTTAAAGTAGTTTTTTAGAATTCTGTTAAGTAAGTCAATGATAGCTTGATGGGAATAACATTGAATCTATAAATTACTTTGGGCAGTATGGCCATTTTTATGATATTGATTCTTCCTATCCATGAGAATGGAATGTTTTTCCATTTGTTCATGTCCTGTCTTATTTCCTTGAGCAGTGGTTTGTGGTTCTCCTTGAAGTGGTCCTTCATATTCCTCTTAAGTTGTATTCCTAGGTATTTTATTCTCTTAGTAGCAATTGTGAATAGGAGTTCACTCATGATTTGGCTCTCTGTTTGTCTGTTACTGGTGTGTAGCAATGCTTGTGATTTTTGCACATTGATTTTGTATCCTGAGACTTCGCTGAAATTGCTTATCAGCTTAAGGAGTTTTTGGGCTGAGATGGTAGGGTTTTCTAAATATACAGTCATGTCATCTGCAAACAGACCTCCTCTCTTTCTATTTGAATACGCTTTATTTCTTTCTCTTGCCTGACTGCCCTGGCCAGAACTTCCAATATTATGTAGAATAGGAGTGGTGAGAGAGGGCATCTTTGTCTTGTGCAGGTTTTCAAAGGGAATGCTTCCAGTTTTTGTCCATTCAGTATGATATTGGCTATGGGTTTATCATAAATAACTCTTATTATTTTGAGATACATTCCATCAATACCTAGTTCATTGAGTGTTTTTAGCATGAAGGTGTGTTGAATTTTATCGAAGGCCTTTTGTGCATCTATTGAGATATCCAGAAAATCTAGAAGAAATGGATAAATTCCTGGACACATACACCCTTCCAATACTCCCAAGATAACCATGTGGTTTTTGTCATTGGTTCTGTTTATGTGATGGATTACATTTATTGATTTGCTTATGTTGAACCAGTCTTGCATCCCAGGGATGAAACTGACTTGATCATGATGGATAAGCTTTTTAATGTGCTGCTGGATTCAGTTTGCCAGTATTTATTGAGGATTTTTTTTGCCAGTATTTATTGAGGATTTTTGCATTGATGTTCATCAGGGATATTGGCCTGAAATTTTCTTTTTTTGTGTATCTCTGCCAGGTTTTGGTATCAGGATGATGCTGGCCTCATAAAATGAGTTAGGGAGAATTCCCTTTTTTCTATTGTTTGGAATAGTTTCAGAAGGAATTGTACCAGCTCCTCTTTGTACCTCTGGTAAAATTAGGCTGTGAATCCATCTGGTCCTTGACTTTTATTGGTTGGTGGTAGGCTATTAATTACTGCCTCAATTTCAGAACTTGCTATTGGTCTGTTCAGGGATTTGACTGCTTCTTGGTTCAGTCTTGGGAGGGTGTATGTGTCCAAGAATTTACACATTTCCTCTAGATTTTCTAGTTTATTTGCATAGAGTTTTTATAGCAAGATCACTCGGCTCCCTGGCTTCAGCCCCCTTTCTGGGGGAGTGAATGGTTCTGTCTCACTGGCATTCCAGTGCCACTGGGGTATGAAAAAAACTCCTGCAGTTAGCTCGATGTCTGCTCAAACAGCCACCCAATATTGTGCTTGAAATCCAGGGTTCTGGTAGTGTAGGCACCCAAGGGAATCTCCTTGTCTGTGGGTTGCAAAGACTGTGGAAAAAGCATAGTATCTGGGCTGGATAGCACCGTCTCTCAAGGCACAGTCCCTCACAGCTTCCTTTGGCTAAGGGAGGTACTTCCCCTACCCCTTGTGCTTCCCCGTTGAGGTGATGCTCGATCCTGCTTCTGCTTACCCTCCATGGGCCACACCCACTGTCTTACCAGTCCCAGTGAGGCAAACTGGGTACTTCAGTTGGAAATGGTGAAATTACCCCCCTTTGCATTGGTCTTACTGGGAGCTGCAGACCAGAGTTGTTCCTATCAGGCCATCTTGCCCAGGAATTTTTCATAAATTTTTAATTGAAATAAAATGTATGTGAAGAGCAACACAAAAATCATTAGTGTACACTTCGATGGATTTTATAGCTCACTGGTATAATCATCATGCCAGCAGCAAAGCTACATGCCGTCATCTAGTTCTTATACCCAAGCACAAGTACCCACTTTCCTGACTTCTATCATGATAGGTTATTCCTGGCTGTTTCATACTTTATATTAATTAAACCATATTTCATATATTCTTTTGTTTCTGGCTTCTCTTAACATTATGTTTTTGATATTCTACCATGTTGTTGCATATAGGTTCATGGAGTTTCATTGCTCATGGAGTCCTGTTGCAGAGTCTCAGAGCTATATAGTATTCAGTTTTGTAAATGTGCCACGATCTATATATTCTTCCTACTGTCAATAGTCACTTGGGTCATTTCCAATTTTAACTATTATTTACATATATTTTTGTTATATATATGTATCTGCAGCAGTACTATGGAAATAACATATGTAATATATTAATGTAATACCTTATATACATATATTTTGAATATATGTATATATACAGCAATATATGGAAATAACTAAATGCATTTTATATATAACTAGTTGACACATTACATATGTATATATGTAAATCAATTCATCATTTTTAAAAATAAATAGCCTTTTGTGCCTTCTTTAAGAAATCTTTGCTTACTACAATGTCATGAAGCTGTCTTCTCATTTTCTTTCTAAAAGCTTTATATTTTACTTTTCACATTTACTTTCAATCTTTATGGAATTATTGTTACGTATGGTATGAGATAGGAATCAAGGCATATATGTATGTATTCATATATATTTTTCTATATGAATATACAAAAGACACAAAACCATATACTAAAATCACCATTCTTTCTCCACTTCACTAGTGTTACCTCTGACACAAGTCAGATGACCATATATGTGTTGAGCAGTTTCTGGTTTCTTTATTCTTTTCCACTTGTTCGTTTTGTTGACTTATTGCCTTACCTGGTGTCCATATCACAATATCTTAATAAGTATACTTTATATTTGGTCTTAATATCTAATAGTACAAGTCCTCTGGTTTGTATTTAATAACAATAACAACCACTTTGGCCATTCTAGTTCTTTTGCAGTTCCAAAAGAACTTTAATTATAAATTTTTATAATCAAAACTCTGATAAAAATTTTGCATCAAATTACACTGTATTTAAAATCCATTTGTAGAACATTGAAATTTTAAAATGTTTAGTCTTTTATTCCGTGCATATAATCTCTCTGGGTCTTTTCAAAATTTCCTTCTCAATAGCATGTTACTGTTTTCAGTGTAGAGGTCTTTCATGCCTGTTACTAGATTTATTTGGAGCTATTTGATGTTTTTGATAGTAGTTTAAGTGTTATTTTATCAGAATTGAATTACCTATGTATTTATTGCTGATGTCCAGAAGTAAACGTGATTTTTATATTAACCTTCTATTCAATGACCTTGTTACATTAATGTGTTAATTCTATCCATGTGTCTACAGAGTATTTTGGTTTTTTAATGTACAAAACCATGCTAGCTGCCAATAATAAAACTTTTCTTCCTTTCTATTCAATTTCTAAACAGTTTATTTTTCTCATCTAGGTCTTACCTAGGACCTCTAGTCTATAGCTGCACCTTTATTTTATTTGGGTTTTAATTTTAAAGGAACAAATGACAATTTTCATTGTGTGCTGTTTATTGTAGGTTTTGTGTAGATACTATTATCAGATCTTAAAAGTTGTCTCCTATACTTGTTGTGCTAATGGTTTCTTTTTAATCATGAATGAATATAGGATTTCATTTAAATATTTTCCCCCATTAATTAAGATAAGTTTTTTTCTTTTTTCTGTTACTGTTGTAAGTGTCTTAGCTGAATTTTGAAGGATAAGTCAACTTTAAATTTCTGGAATAAATCAATGTCATCATGATATATTGTTCTAGTCATATAACACTAATTTTCTAAAACCAAACAAAAGACTACAGTTAATCCATCCCCCCTGAATAAGATAAAAATATTATCTCAGCTCTCTAGCCTTCTGTGTACACTACCATCTATATAATAACTAAACTTGTTTTGTTTAGTATATGTTAGATGTTCTTCCAGGTATTAAATCTATATTAACCTCTTTAATACTCATGATTAAAATGAGAAATAATATCTCATTTGTATTTTACAAATGGGAAAATTGAAGCAGGAAGAGGTTAAGTACCATGCCCAAGGTCATCCCAAACTAAATTTTGTTCCTGGCTGTCTGATTCCAGAGCTGGTGTGTTTGTAATTCCACCACGCTGCTAGGCTGTGTCTTTCAGCTGAGATTTTTACCCTCAAATATTTTAACAAGTATTTAGAGATACCAATAGCATTTTCTGGGTTTCTTAACTATCGCTTCTTGTACACTGTACTCGTTTGTTTCTCTACTGGATCATAAATACTGTTGTATATTTTAGAGAAAGTCTAGGTATGATAAGACTCCTGAATAAATGCATGTCTGAAAGTATATTTCTTTATTTTCATATGTAAATGATAGCACTGTGAAATATGGCAGTACATTTATTTCCCCTCCACTTACTCTTGCATGTATCTGTTCCAAATTTCTAAACACTAGGATCTTTGACCATTGTCTTTTTGTCATTCCGAAATTTAACCACAATATGTGAATAGCTATATCTTTTACAATTCATTCTGCTCAATAGATCTTTTCATCCTGATGATGTATGACCTCTTTAATCCTGAGAAATTTTCTCTCATTGTTTTGAGAATTTCAAGCCATATATTTAAGACTCTTGCAACTTCATTTGGGTTTACTTAATAATTTTTTAACATACAAAGACATTTATAAGAGAAAAAATCCTTCATAATTATATCACCCAGATATACCAACTGTTATCATTTCTCTGTAATCATCTCTTAAAAGCTATGTCTGTGGTTTTTAAAGAATTGAAATCACTTGATGTTTAATGCCGTATTTTGCTTTTATCTCATTACATGTTATGTATTTTTTTACATATTACAGAGCATTAGTAACCATTTAAAGGCTTATTTTACTCTATTGAGTTAAAGACTTATTTTACTCCATTGAGTTGTCAAAACTTTCTTTACCTAGAGAAAAAAAGATTCTGGAGACAATCACATTCTTACATGTGACTTGACAAACCACCCACACCTTTCCCTGTTAAACCCGATGAGTTTACAGCCAACTAAGAAACCGTAGGTATTAGACAGATAGAAATAAAAAAATATACTAACTCTACAACTTGTACAATTAAGTGAGGAAAAAACATTTTGTCTGGTAGCCAGAGCCCACATGGGATCCTGCACTTAGAAGAGACCAGCACTTGATTTAAGGCTATTCCATCAACACTTTCAAATTAGTAGTCATTTTTGAAAAAGGAGCTCTGCATTTAGTCGTGCACAGGGGCTCTGCAGATTATGTAGCCAGTTCTGCTAGTAGCCTTGGTCAGTATTTCTAGTGTTTCCTTTTAAGTCTGGACCTTGTAATGACCCCCCATGAAAAGGAATTTGCAGAGCTGACCTTTGCTTTTCAGCTGAAATGGGATCACTCCCGCCCTTACATCAAGCCCCACTTTCAAGAACAGAGAGAGAAAAAGGCCTCATCACTAACCTCTAGATGTGTTTATCCCTTGGAGAGGGAGCTGTTGAAGAGGATCACTGTTCTTTCCCAAAACATTTGAAAGGGCAGAGGCACTGCTTTATGAGCTAAGTTATGACTTCTTAAAGAGGGAGGAACATGTTTTTCCTATGACTTCAAAAATGTGCAGGGCTGTCAGTGGAAAAGATTTCTGATTGATTCAGAACTGCAATAGGTATAAAACTCAGTCAGAAGAGTGAAAGTAAGAGGCAAGCTTATTTGGAGAGAATGTGAGATTAATCTATTTTAAAAATGAATATTACTGAGAAACTAGAATCTGATAACTTGAGATATAAAAATCTCTTATCATTGGAAATATTCAGCCAGGAAATAACTGAATGCGTATCTACTGGGAAGAGGTCTTTAGATATACAGATGAAACTACCACTTCAGGAGGAACAAATAAACCAACTTTCTCTGTAATTTATTTGGTTTTCCTTCTTCAAGGGATGCCTTATTAATCTATTACTGTTCTGTTCTTTTAAGTTTAATTTTTCAATGCTCTTCCAATATTGAATACGTCTCTAAGTTCGTGCTTATATCCATACTCAACTGTCTTTCAAAAGTATATATGTATATATCACTTTTATAAATATATAGTAAGAAGTTATTGGATGTTTCCTATTGCAAGCCACTGGGCTGAAATTTAAATTATGTGTATAACATCTTATTTGATTTTATCAGATACTATCATTATCCCATTTTCTAGAGCAAGAACCCAAGCCTTAGATAGGTTTACTGTCATGTTCATAGATACTCAGCTAGAGAGGCTCAAAATTTTATTCAAACTCCCACCCATCTGATTATAAAACTAGGATTCCTAAATACCACAATACAGTGTTTAACACATCCTAATAGTTTTGTCTTATATTTATACACATTCAAGGTATCAAATCTTTTGCCATTTTCCCAGCAATCTGGCATACCTGTCATTAGAAAGTTCTGTACTTAATATTACGATGGCAAAAAAAAAAAAAATGCCACTTCTGACTGGTTGTTGTGGTATGATATATCACTTAATCATCATGGAAATTCCGTGAGATGGGTAGAGTTTATTATTCCCATCATGGATGAAGCAACAGAAATTTAGAAAGATTAAATAATTTGCTCAAGAACCCAGGACTACTCTTTTATCAATTTTCAAGAATAAAGTATATTGCTATTAACTATAGTCACTATGTTGTACAATAGATCTCTTGAAGTTATTCCTAAGATTATTCCTAATTGTTAAGAGAGTAGATTTTAGGTGTTCTCACCACAAAAATGACAAGTTTGTGAAGTAAGGCCTATGGTAATTAGCTTGATTGAGCCATTCACAGTGGATGCACATATCAAAACATCATATTGCACAAGTAAATATATATAATTTTATTTCCCAATTTAAAAATAAGTAACTAAATGAAACAAATAATTTTAAATAAACTAAAAAATAAAATTAATAAATAAAGACTTTTAAATTATTTTGTATTATTGAAATTCATAGAAATTAAATATACATAAAAAGCAACCACACTATTTTTGGGGGGAAAAAATTTGTTTTTCATACAATTTTATGTTTGAGTAAGAAAAAAATTATTCACCGCCTATCTTTGATTTATTATTTTTATTTACATGGTTTACACTCTGTTCAAGCAAGGATGCCCTATCTGGACACCACAAGCTACCTATAGACTGATATTCACATTGTGGATGAATTACACAAGAGAATAACAAAGCCCAAAATCTGCTTGTCAAATCAAAACTCAAAAAGATAGTAAATGTTCCTATTTAAATTTCTAGATATCAAACAACACATAAGTTATGGTTATCTGTATAACTTTTTAACATAATAAATGAAATTTAAACATTAAATTTAAAAAAGAAGCCATGACTAGCGACTTGATAGAGAGGCAGGCACGGGAACAGACACCTTGAATCACACTAAGGAAAATACTAAGGCTTCAAATTAGGATGAAAGAACTGCAAAGTTTGGCAGCAGCCATAATCCTTGAATCTTTCTTGCATCCTGGCTTCCTTTGTCACTTTGTGATCTCAGCAACTTGTCGTTTTTGCTCCTTGGTTTTCCATCTCAGACATTGAGCTGACTCATAATCCCCCAGGGCACCAGTATGGAACTAGAACAACGCTGTCCCAGACAGTTCAGTTGTGTTTTATCAATGTCTCACTCACTGGACCCACTTTCTTCCTCACTGTCATGGCCACAGTCCTATGTACCTTTGCTGAGATGGTGTTCAAAGAAATTTCACAGCTTCACTTTGTTCTCAGGTACAAATGTTCAGGGGCTGTTCCTTGCCTTCTTTCTGCATTTCAGTATAAGAGTATCTTTCTTACTGAAATAATAACATATTTTTTTTCTTTTTGCTTTTCTAACTTCACTGAACAATTCCATATTGAGTCTTTGGATTAAAAAATATTGGCTCTGCCTTCTTTCCATGATATTGCATAGTATAAAAGAGATTCCTTAATTTATGTTTGAGTTTATCACGAAGCAGATAATTATTTTAAATTAACATCTTTTATTTCTTTACTTGTGCTTGAGGAAAATGCCACAGAGGATTATTTAAGACTGTTGGACTTGGCATACCATTTGTGTTCTTCAGGTTAATGACCAGTTTCCTCAAACTACAAAACGTTAACATGTCACTTTTCCATCATAGAATGCATGCGCTTTATATTGATGCAGAGAAGGGCTTTCAGAGCCCCAGAATGAAGCTAATTGTACTATTTATTATACTATTTATACTTGCTGCACCTCCTTCCATTCAAGGAGAGAGAACCTTTTAAGAGCCCTGTCAAAACTGCAGGTGTGCCAGAGGCTCCTGCTAACAGCAGGGGCAGGCTTTATAGCATTTCCTCAAAACTGCTTCAGATCACTTTTCAGTGTGTAAAACCGGATTTTCATTAATGGCACTAATGACACGCTAATGGGGACAGGGCAGCACACCCAACGCCAGAGGCAGAGCAAGCCAGGCTGAAAAGAGGCCAGCCCAAGCTGCTGTAAGATGAAATGCTGCAGGGTGTTGATACATTGCATTTCTTCTTAAAGACCGGGCAGGCCCAGGGCCCACTTGTTAAATGGGTTGCCTTTGAGGCTGAGCAGAAGTGGATCTAGTTACAGTTTTTCATGTAAGGACAAAACAAGAGGACAGAAAAAGCTCAGGCTTCAGACATTTGCAAGCTGCAGCTGTTTTTCATGGCAGGAGATTCTGAAGACTTATGAGCTGACACATTATCCTCCACATTACCATGCATTGACCTCTCTGCTCCTTCTTCTCCCTGGAGTGGTGTTCAAGGCTACTGTTTGACACAAGGGCCACCAAGGACCGTATCAAAGCAGTGGCCCCATCACAACTCATCACTTTAAAAACACATACAATCTGCTCTAGGTGGAAATGTGGAGGAGCAAATCCAGTGTTTTGGCCTTTCCTCCAGGGAGGGAGCTCAGGTGGACGGTAGTCCCTGATTGCTAAAGCAGCTCTTCATGGCAGGTCAGCGTGATTTTTAAACAAATAGTATGAGGGCCGGGGAAGCTACAGAAGGCAGATGGAGATGGATTATTTTGACTTTCTTCTCCTTGTGTGATCCATCAGCACAGGAAAAGGCTTCCTGTACATTATTCTTACCTTTCTTTGATCTTTTTTAGGGATTGTGGGGAGAAATGTTGGCCTTTCCAGTTTGCTTGAGTATCTGTAATATTAAAAACAACGAACAGGCTGCTTTTCAGAGAGGATGGTCAGTCACAGAACCAGGAATGCATCTGAACAATCAGGTCTATAGGCATAGCAAAAGCAAGGTGCCACACCACCTCTTCCTCTCTCTTTACTGAAGCACAAGTTATCAGCATCCTAGGAAAAACTCATTGTCTTTCCTGTTCTAATTTTACAGACAAAGGTGAAAGATGCAGAGGAAAGTTGAATAACTTGTCCAGAATCATCACATAGGAGTTTGTGAATGAGCCAAAACTAGGAACCTGGTCTTTTAACTTTCCTTCCAGTACTGTTCTCTGTTTTGTGTTGCTTCTCAAGAAAATCTCCTTCAAACTGTGGCTGTGCAAGTTGTGCCACCACAAGAGCCTCTTTGGTAGGGCAGCAGATGCAGAGTCAGCCTCCTGGTCAGTAGCTGATAGTTCTTCTTCTGTCGTATTTGATATAGTTGCATTCCCTTGGATGCCACAGCTGTCTCCCATGCAGGGCCCAAGAAAAAGGGCAGGACCATTATTAATTCTCTTGGTCATTTTTCACTGAGACCCATGGAGCTTCCAACAGAACTTTCCTTCTAATGTTCAGTTCTGGAGAATTGGGATTTTCTCCCCTTTCATTTCTCCAGCTGGATCATCCCTCCAAGTTTTACACTGTGAATTTTTCATCAAAGTAATTTTCTCACATCCATATTTATAGCATTAAACTACCAAGAATTCTCTGCAATTCATGTGTACATAGTAGCCATTTTTATGTCAGTACAAGGGATTACTATGCTGAAATACACATAATGAAGCAATGAGAGTTAGCCATTTCAGCATTCTTTTTTTTTCCCCCCTCTTTATCTAGATTTTGATTTGGCTGGTAGAGAAGTACAACCACAAGATGGACCTAAAATATGCACATTTGTAAGATTTTCCCCCATGGTAAGTAAATAGTTGACTCTCTGTGCCAGTGCACTGACGTAAAGCTATTTTGAATATTCTTGTTAAGGCTGGTGGAATTAGGTTATGATATTAAAGAAATTAATGTATCTTGAAGGGCCAGGATAAAATAATTGAAGAAATAAAAGCATGAGTTAGTAATCATTGGAGAAAGAAGAAGGGACTTTAAAGGCTACTTTGCTTGCTTCTTTGACTTGAGATGATAAAATGAGATAATAAGAAAGGAAATACTCTGTGTAATATGGCAAGTTTTATATATATGTATATGTTTGTGTATATATATATATGCGCGTGTGTGTGTATATATATATAGTATGTGTGTGTATATGTTATATACACACATACACACATGTACGAAACTTGTCCTATTCCACAGGAGATATATATATATATATATGTGTGTGTGTATATATATGTGTGTGTGTGTGTATATATATGTGTATATATACACACACACAAATATAAATTATATTTTAAATAAATATAAATATTATAAGCTGTTTTATTTTTGAGTCAAATGATTAGCTTTCCCATAATTGACATCCTGAATTCAAAATCAGCAAGAGAATGCAAATTCTCATACTACACTCTACTGGTTGGTTATTGCCACAATAATGTTGCATACAACCACAAAATCTCAGTAGCATGCATTTATTTCTCATGCTCCTGTGGGATTCCACTGATCTGGGCCGAACTTGCTCATACATTCACAGTCCAGCTGACCTACTTATACATGTCTAGGTTGGCTCTGTTCCACATTATTGCTCATCCTCTTCCTGGGACTAGTAGGTTAAGCTGAGTATGTCTTTTCATTATAATGACAGAGGTACAAGAACTAGTGGAAACACACACATGCTTTTTTTAAGCTTCTGCTTATATCAAGTCAGCAATTATCACAAAGCAAATCACATGGCCAAGACTAGTCTCAAGGGATGGGGCAGGTCACTCTGTCCACGTGGGAGGGCCCTGAAAATTTACTTAGCAAAGAGCATAAATACAGGAAGAGATACAGATCTGGATCAACTACTGCAATTTACCATATATATATACACACCATTGAAATCATTAGTAGAAGCAATGGATTAACTGAATATAAAGCAATCTGACTGAATTTTAATAATACAGGACCTAGTGGAAAACTTTGGAAGAAGAATAAGCAATATAACAATATCATTTATGAAAATTAAAAATGCACATACTCAGTAACATATTCAAATAAAAGTACCCACACTGAGCCTACTAAAATGGTTGACTGTGGGGAAAAGAGAAATATGTCTGTAGTGTAGTATATGGATATACTTCTGGATATATACATAAATATATTCTTGTTAAATGTTAAATGCAGTTTCTGCCATAGCTTCCTTTTCCATGGATAGGAAGGGAATTATGGAAGGAGTTGCATTTAACATTTAACAAGGGACTGCATTTTTTAAAAAAGTCATTGGTATATACTCTGACCACTGGAGACAAATTTGCAATCACGATCAACAGACCATTTATCAAATCTGATTTTAGGCCCATAAATGAGGTAGTCTTCCTTAGGGCTAAGTGATGGTCTTCACGTTACCAAATCTCTCCTTCTCATAGTTATTTTCTCAAAAGGCTCAACAAAGTCACTTGGCCTTAACAAACACACATACTTGTGCCCTACTATCAGAAATTCTAAATGAGTAATAGTGAACATGATGATTAATTCTATGTGGCAACTTGACTGGCCAAGGGGTGCCTGAATGAAACATTATTTCTAAGTGTGTCTGTGAGAATATTTCTAGATGAGATTAGCATTTGAATCAGTGGACTCAGTCAAGTGGATTGTCCTCTCCAATATGCTTGGGAATTATCCAGTCCTCTAAGGGCCTGAAACGAAACAAAGGTGGAGAAAGGAGGAATTCACTCATTTTGTCTTTCCTCATTGCTGAGCTGTGATGCCTCATCTCATCTCATCTTCTCTGGCTTTCCAGCTGGGATTCACACCATCTGCTCCCCTGGTTCTCAGATCCAATCTGTATTCATCACCATCTTTTCTGGGTTTCTAGCTGAGAGACAACAAATTATGAGACTTCTCAGCCTCCATAATCACATAAGCCAACTTCTCTTAATAAATATATATATTTATGGGCAGGGCTCAGTGGCTCACACCTTTAATCCCAGCACTTTGGGAGGCTGAGGCGGGCAGATCACCTGAGGTCAGGAGTTCGAGACCAGCTTAACCAACGTGGAGAAACCCCGTCTCTACTAAAAATACAAAATTAGCCAGGACTGGTGCCTTATGCCTATAATCCCAGCTATTTGGGGGGGCTGAGGCAGGAGAATCGTTTGAACCTGGGAGGTGGAGATTGTGGTGAGCCAAGATCGCACCATTGCACTCCAGCCTGGGCAACAAGAGCAAAACTCTGTCTCAAAGAAAGAAAAAGAGTGTATATATATATATATATATGTGTGTGTGTGTGTGTATGTGTGTGTGTGTGTGTGTGTGTATACACACAAAAAAAAATCTGTATTTTTATAAAACTTTCTCCTTAGGAATTTTGATATATTTCAAAAGTCAAGAACTCTTGACCCAAACATGCTGTCATCACAAAGACACAAGTTAATTTGTAAGAGAAAAGGCACGTTTTGTCAGTCTTTCCCATTTTCTATTTCCACGCTTTTTCACACCCTTCCAATTGGCTAGGTGCTTCCATCCCTGAGAGTTATTATCTTCTTTTGCTAGTTCTTCCCATTTCCCTCTTGACCTAAGGTTTAGTTAATTTGTTTCTGCTTACTTGCTTTTATAGAGGATTAGGCAAAGTTATTTACAACAAGAAATAGAGCGGAAATATCGTCTTCTTGTTATAGAGAACAAAATAAAAGACTCATGGCCTTTCTAGTTGCATATAACACTGATCACGTTATACCTTTCAAAGCACCTCCGTGTTCTGCACTTTATCCCTTGTATTCACAAACAGATATGATAGCATAGTGGCCTTGGTAAGATAGTTCAAGTCTTCCTCTAGAGAGTGAGGTTGCAGTCCTGGCTTTGCCAATGACTAGCTAGGTGACTTGGAACAAGTACAGTGGTTCATGATTTGCCCTGCCCATGAATAACCACTAATAGATATACAGCCAGTCCTGCTCTAAGTCTAATTTTGGAAACATAAATTTGTGTCAGTGCTACTGATATACTGTGGAAGAATTTGAGCATAATATGAATTGTGTGTTTGCATATTATAGTAGTTCATTTTCACACTGCTGATAAAGACATACCCGAGACTGGAAACTTTACAGAATAAAAAGGTTTAATTGGACTCACAGTTCCACGTGGCTGGGGAGGTCTCAGAATCATGGTGGAAGGCAAGGAGGAACAAATCACATCTTACATGGATGGCAGCAGGCAAAAAAAGAGCTTGTGAAGAGAACTCCCATTTTCAAAACTATCAGATCTCATGAGACACATTCACCACCACAAGAACAGCACAGAAAAAGACCAGCCCCAATGATTCAGTCGTCTCCCACCAGGTCCCTCCCACAACACATGGGAAGCATGGGAGCTACAAGATGAGATTTGGGTGGGGACACAGAGCCAAGCCATATCTTTCTGCCCCTGGCTCCTCCCAAATCTCATGTTTTTCACATTTCAAAACCAATCATGCTTTCCCAACAGTCCCCCAAAGTCTTAACTCATTTTAGCATTAACTCAAAAGTCCACAGTCCAAAGTCTCATCTGAGATAAGGCAATTCCCTTCCACCTATGAGCCCGTAAAATCGAAAGCAAGTTAGTTACTTCCTAGATACAATGGAGGTACAGACATTGGGTAAATACAGCCATTCCAAATGGGAGAAATTGAGCAAAACAAAGGGTCACAGGCCCCATGCAAGTCCAAAATCCAGGAGGGCAGTCAAATCTTAGAGCTCCAGATGATCTCCTTTGACTCCATGTCTCACATCTAGGTCACACTGATGCAAGAGGTGGGTTCCCATGGTCTTGTGCAGCTCTGCCCCTGTGGCATTACAGTGTACAGCCTCCCTCCCAGTTGCTTTCACAGGCTGGCATTGAGTGTCGATGGCTTCTCCAGGTGCATGGTGCAAGCTGTTGATGGATCTACCATTCTGGGGTCTGGGTTTGGAGGGGTAGCCCTCTTCTCACAGCTCCACTAGGTGGTGCCCAGGAGGGACTTTGTGTTGTGGGTCTGATCCCACATTTCCCTTCTTCATTGCCTTACCAGAAGTTTCCCATGAGGGCTCTGCCCCTGAAGCAAACTTCTGCCTGGGCATCCAGGTGTTTCTATGCATCCTCTGAAATCTAGGCAGAGGTTACCAAACCTCAGTTCTTGACTGTTGTGCACCCAAAGGCTCAACACCATGTGGAAGCTACCAAGACTTAGGGCTTGCACCCTCTGAAGCAATAGCCCAAGCTGTACCTTGGCCCCTTTTATTCATCACTGGAGTGGCTGGGATTCAGGGCACCAAGTCTCTAGACTGCACACAGTGGAGGGACCATGGATCTGACCAAAGATGTAAGACGTTTGTTCCTCCTAAACCTCCAGGTATGTGAAGGGAGGGGCTGTTGCAAAGGTCTCTGACGTGCCCTGGAGACATTTTCCCTATTGTCTTGGTGATTAACATACAGCTCCTCATTACTTATGCAAATTTCTGCAGCCGGCTTACATTTCTCCTCAGAAAATGGAATTTTCTCTTCTATCTCATTGTCAGGCTGCAAATTTTCCAAACTTTTATGCTCTGTTTTCATTTAAAACTGAACGCCTTTAACAGCACCCAAGTCACCTCTTAAATGCTTTGCTGCTTAGAAATTTCTTCCACCAGGTACTGTAAATCATCTCTCTCAAGTTCAAAGTTCCACAAATCTCTAGGGCAAGGGCAAAATGCCACGAGTATCTGCTAAAAGATAACAAGAGTCCAGTTCCCAACAAGTTCTTCATTTCCATCTGAGGCCACCTCAGCCTGGCCTTTATTGTCCATATTATGATTGGCATTTTGGGCAAAGTCATTCAAGAAGTTTCTAGGCAGTTACAAACTTCTCACATTTCCCTGTCTTCTTCTGAGCCCTCCAAACTGTTCTAACCCCTGCCTGTTACCAAGTTCCAGAATTATTTCCACATTTTCAGGTATCTACAGTAGCACCCTACTCTACTGGTAACAATTTACTATATTAGTCCATTTTCATGCTGCTGATAAAGGCACACCCAAGGCTGAGCAATTTACAAAAGAAAGATGGTTAATTGGACTCACAGTTCCACGTGGCTGAGGAGGCCTCACAATCATGGCAGAAGGCGAGGAGGAACAAGTCATGTTTTACATGGATGGCAGCAGGCAAACAAAGAGTTGTGTGGGGAAACTCCCGTTAGTGAAACCATGAGATCTCATGAGACCCATTCACCACTGTGAGAACAGCACAGAAAAATACCCACCCCCATGATTCAACCATCTCCCACTTGGCCACTCCCACAACACACATGGGAATCATGGGAGCTACACGATGAGATTTGGGTGGGGACACAAAGGCAAACCATATCACATATGCAAGATTTCATCCCTGAGAACACTATATGCATACAGAAAACTGCACTCAGTTGAAATGAACTATGTTACTGTCCACAAAATGCACACAAGGAGACACCTCAAATATCTACTGGCTACCTCAGCTCACTAGGAGCCACAACTATACACATCCAGTGTTACAACTTTCTGATTTCAAGTAAGCCTCTCCGTACCCTTCACAGTCACTCACAAGAGCAACCTTTCTAACATCCCCATCCACAGGCAAGCTTCAGGTCTTTTTTAAAGTAGGACACCATAATTATTGTAATAATTAAGTGACAATAAGTGTATTTCTAGACCTTTCAGACCCATTTGACTTCTCACCCTGCAAAGGCTTCCAAAATAGCCTAATTCTGGGAGTACTTTTCTGAGCTCCAGTGGAAGCATGGGAGAACTCTGCCCACTTTCCTGCATTTTTGTCTCCTGCATCTTTCGGTTATTCACTCTTTAGGAATATGCCAAGGTGAAATCCATGAAATTCAATATAAGCCTTCAATCTCACCCATTTTTGAGACAGAAATAGTCTCTGAAGAACAGTCTAGCACAATTTTAAAATTGTTTAAATGTGATTCTTTGTAAAATAATCGAAGAAGGAAACATAAACTCTAAAACTTTTCCAATTTGCAGTCATAACTGGTCCCACTCTAGTCACTTGGGACTTAGTATTCATATTGAAAATGCTGAGATTTAAAGTTTTTTTGAGCATTTCATTAGCACTAGGGTCACACCCCAATGTACTCTATAAGGTAACAAAAGAAAATAAAAGCAAAAATCTTTATCCCGTGTTATTGTTTAGTGAGTCAGTCACACACAACAAAGGCAGTAAATCTCCACAGCTAAAAGGAGCTTAATGACTGAAACATTCTCAGGGGATATGAGAAGCAGCAAAAGAATAATTGCAAAGAATAACACATGATGCCTGTGATTCTGAAGATCACTATAGTATAATATTTGAAAGTGAATTACTGTATTAATCCTCACTAGAAGCTCCAAGGAGGAGTATTTTCAGTTTTAATACAGACTTACACCATGACTAAAGGTTCCTTTAATCTTTGTTCCCTATCTTTGTCTTTCTGTAAAATGGTCCATCTAAACTTTCCTACCTTCCTAAAGTGGAATGAGGATTATCTATTAAATACCTGTAAAGCCCTTGGGAAATGTGAATTGTGGCACTATGGCTGCATGATAGTAGATGGAGCCGCGAAGACATGAGGAATTGGCTGATTCACTGGGGAGAGAGGACAAGTGTCAGTGAGTATAGGAAACCTTCATTCTTTGATCCCAAGGGATCACAGAGCGCCCCACAGTCTGTTCATGGGCACTGCACAAAGAAACAGAAAGAAACCTGCACGTTCTCTTCAAGCTCACTATGGAAACAAACCTCGCCTCTTCCCTCACTCTCTTCATGCTCCCCAAGTTATAAAGTTATAAGTAAAATCATAGCAAACACTATCTTTTCTTCCATTTTTATACAGGTATTTATACCTTTTTTAGCTTTTCATTTTGAAAACAAATGTAGCAAAAAGTTGCAAAAAATATTACAATAAACTTTACGATACCTGTCATCCATATTCCTCAGTCATTGACATTCTGCTGTTTTCTATCTCTAAATACATCTACATCTCTATATCTGTGTGCATGTATCTACATATAAATATATTTATGCATTTATATTTGAAATTATTAATACTGATGAAACTTTCGAGAGTATGTTCAGATATCATAATTCTTAATTTCTAATTACTTCACTGTATATCTTCCAAGAATATGAAAATTTTCTTATATAACTACAAAACAAAATTAAATGGGGAAATTTCATTTTGATGGAATACAATAGTGCCCCCTTATTCTCAAGAGATGCATTCCAAGACTGAAAACACAGATAGTACTGAACCCTATATAGACTGTCTCCAACTTACTATGGTTCAACTTAAGATTATTTTTGCCTTTAGGATGGTATGAACCCATTATATTTTTCAATTTCAGTACAGTATTAAAGTAATGGGATATTCTATACTTTAGTATAAAATGGGCTTCATGTTAGATGATTTTGCTCAACTGTAGGCTAATGTAAGTGTTTTGGGCATGTTCAGGGTGGGCTAGGCTAAGCTATGATGTTTGGTAGGTTAGGGGTATTAAATGGATTTTTGATTTACAATATATTCAACTTACAATGGGTTTATAAAGATGTAATCCTATTATAAGAGGAGAAACATCTATATATACTTTTTTTTCTATCCACATCTATGATAAAGTTTAATTTACAAATTAGGCACAGGAAGAGATTAACTGTTATAAAATAGAATGATTATGACAATATACTATAAAAAAGGGATATGAATATAGTCTCTCTCTCCCTCTCAAAGTATCTTATTGTACTGTACTCTAGGTGGAAACCACAAAAAGATAAATCGTGGATAAGCAGATGCTACTATACAGACAGTTTCTGACTTACAGTTTTTCAACTTTAAGATTAGTTTATCAGGATATATTCCCATTAAAGTCAAGGAGCATCTGGATTGTGATGGTTCAATTTATGTATTTTTATGATGGGTTTATAGGGGTATTAAATACATTATAACTTGTGATGTTTTTGACTTGCAATGAGTTTATCAGGATGTGATTTTAATGTAAGTCAGAGTATCTGCTATTATCTAATATACAATACAATCCAAGTCAAATTCTGTTCATTTTCAAAATAATGTCTTTTGTAGCTATTTTTTTCAGCCTAGGATACAATTCAATTGTATGCATTTTATTTGGTTTTTAATGCTGTTTAGTATTCTTTAATGTGAACAGTTCCTCAGCTATCTTTGTTGTGCATGTCATTAATATTTGAAAAGTATATGAAGATTAATCTATACAAGCATATTCCTGTGTGTTTCTTCACAATTAGATGCAGGTTATATTATTTTGATAGGAATACTACAGAAGCTTGAGACGATAACTGTTTCTGTAGTTCATAATAACATGGGTTGGCAATTTGGACTAGGCTCAGCCGGGCGCCTCTGTCCTGCCTGGCCTCACTCATATTTCTGCCACCATTTGCCCAGGAGGCTGGGATTGACTGATTTAGGATGGCCACAGCTGAAATGGCTTGTATATTCTCCAAGTGGTCACTCCTCCTCCATAGGCTAATCTGAGTTTGCTCACATGGCAGCTGGCCAGAGTTTCAAGATAGTAAGTGGGAACATGAAAGACCCTTGAGACCCAGGCTTGGAACCAGCACAACCTCATTTCCATCACAATGTACTTGTCATAGCAAATTATAAGACCAAGCTACATTGAAGGTGTGGGAAATTCATCTCCATGTTTCGATGGTAGGAGCTGCAAAGTCATATTTCAAAGCATGTGAGTTTAGGGCATGGAGGAGAATTGTGGCTATTTATGCAACCATATAGTTATCACCATCCACAGTTTATAGCAGTTTTTAGTAGTGTTCATTATCAAAAGGAAGTCAGAGCATATGGCTCACCATTCCCATCAACAGCCTCTTTGAATTTGCTCTCTGAAAATACTAGGTGTAAAACCCTGCTGGTTGAGAAGGGTTCAACGTAGACTAACTCTATTTAAGAGGCAAAAACAGCTTAGTATATTGTTACCAACTTAACTGTGATTTCCTCCATCCATATAGATTATTTGTAACTTTGAGTTTAACACATTGCGTCCATTTTATAGACGCAATCTATTGAGAAAGAGTTGGAAGAACTGGATCTCTTTCTTTTCTTTTCTTTTCTTTTTTCTTAGACGGAGTTTCACTCTGTTGCCCAGGCTGGAGTGCAGTGGCGCGATCTCCGCTCACTGCAAGCTCCACCTCCCGGGTTCACGCCATTCTCCTGCCTCAGCCTCCCAAGTAGCTGGGACTACAGGCACCTGCCACCATGCCTGGTTAATTTTTTGTATTTTTAGTAGAGACAGGGTTTCGCCGTGTTTAGCCAGGATGGTCTCCATCTCCTGACCTGGTGATATGCCCTCCTAGGCCTCCCAAAGTGCTGAGATTACAGGTGTGAACCACCGTGCCCGGCCGGATCTATTATTTTAAGTAATCAAGGGTTATATGTCACATTGTGTCTTGTCATATTAAACAAAAGGACTTTCTTGAATCAAGGCAAAAGACAGAATGATGATCTTTCAGACTTTATAAAACACTGTGACAGACATCAGAAAATAGCAGACCCAAGACTCCCAGAGGAGGACTGGGGAAAGCCAGGACTGTATTTTCACAAAACTGCAGCATGAAAAACCAAGACATACTTTTCTGGAGTTTCACAGGGTCATGCCAGATGGATGACTGAATAGAGACTGTGGAAAGTGTACATTCTGGAGGGAAGAGCATTTCAACCTCAGAGTAGAACGTAAGACCCCAAGCTGGTAGGCCACAGAACGAACTTAGGGGGTGTAGCCAAGTGGGGACATCTTTGGACAGTCATGACCTGAAGGTGATGGGCTAAAAACAAAAATGTCATTAGGATTTAACATCTCTGCCTTTGGAGTTTTGATATGGTAGCTATCATCAAAAAGTTCCACAAAACAAAGTAGGAATACTTCTTCTCCAGGATTAAAGAAGTTAAGTTTTGTGTGGAAGCACCCCAAATCGGCATAGTGCAATAACACATAAACGGTGTGTTTCTCTCCCCAAAAATGGACAGAAGTGATATATCAGATGTATGCAGGGAGAGAATTTAAATAAAATTTTGTTAACTTTAGTACTATTTTTGCATGCTTTAGTGAACATACCTCAAGCATCTGCACACTTTTATTTCAGAATGTCATGTGGTTTTAATTTCTTAGCAGGATCTTGAATAATCTTTAGGCCTGAGAATGCAGGAAGTAATTTATAATGATATGGCATTTAGATCATGTTCATGCATTTAAGTGCCTTATTTTTATTGGTAAAATCTGTCAATGAAAGAGTAATAGTTGTTGCATATTTAGACTTTTCTAGAGATTTCCATCTTGTTTACTTGATACATCTTATACTTAAATATTCACAAATCTACAACAATCAAGATCTTATTAATAATAATTAAAACATGACATGGTAAAGGGAGGTCCCTAAGTAATTTGGGGCTCAAGTTTTCTAAGTTAAAGTATCTTATGGTTCAAATTTTAAAGAATAAAATTTCCATCCAGTAAAGAAATACTGCCACCATGGCCAAAGGTATTTTTCTTATCTCCATAAAACAATTAATTCAGCTGAAATAAGAGAAAATGATATTTAGAAAACACCCATTTTATCATGTTACTGAACTAATTATAACTGTGCAGGAATTTTCAGTAATTTTCACAAGACTCTGACCATTGACCCTCAAGTTCTGCCAAAAATTTTTATACAGGAAAAATAGCGGTAGTAACCTATTCATTTATCTTATCTCTCTGGACACCTACTTATCTCTCTTTATTTCACTTATTTATTATGGTAAATATCAACTCATTTTTCAGATGAGAAAGCAGTTGAGGGATCACTGAAAGTTAAAAATAGTCAATGATACGGGGAAAAATGGGATAGAACATCTTGATTTCTGTCTCAGTGGATTTAAAAAAATGTTTCTTTTAAGGAGTGATCTTTCCATATAAGACATGTGCTTCAGCCACAACAGGAAGCCTCATTTGGGCACTGAATTGTACTCTACAAAGTCCTGAGCTGGCCCATTATCTACACATTACTTTTGACATTCAACTAATGCAGTGTCAATTTAACTAAACAAGTGAACTTGTTCTGTGGGACATAAAAAACAGAAGCAAATGGAACCATAAAATATACTTGATGTGACAGTCCTTCCTCATCTACCGTTAGGGTACTTTATTTAGTTGAATAACTGGAGTTGACTGGGTTATCACGCAATTATTTTATTTATTCCTCTTGAGCCCAGCTTAACTGTCGAAGACGTTCTTCCATTTAACAAATGAGTCTCCATACTAGTCTATATATTACTGTAGACTTTGGAATTATAATAATGAATTGGGCTAAATCCTTCCTCAAGAGGTTTAATTTGAAGGGAAAGAAATGTAGGCACCAAATTTTACTATCATGTGGTAGGTGAACTAACAGAAGCAGACACAGGGTGTTTTGAGAGACCAGAAGAAAGCACCTTATCTTAGGCTAGGAGGTCAGGCAGGGCTTCAGTTGATTCTTAAAGGTATGTGGGATTGATTCAGGAAGAACAAAGAGAAAAATTCAGACCAGGTAACATGAGAATGTCATGGCATGAGACTGGAGAGGGGGTAATTATAAGTGGGTTTTTAAAAAGCAGAGCATAAGTTCAGGGCAAGTAGCGGTGGGAGATGGAGGCAGAGAGATGATTTTACCGTGTTCCTTGGTGCAACTGAAGATGTAGTAATTTTATTTAGAGTCTTTTCAGTTACTCTAACCTGGCTGTGTTGCTCCTAATTCTTTTACATTCTTTTCTAATTCCTTTACCAAGGGTTTGTTATAAGCTCTCCAGTGGTGCAAGGCTCTTAGTACAGGAGCTTTCTGGATCTTTTCTCCTTTTCCACAATGTCCTTTTCTTGCCAGAGGAATTTGTTTTTTGAGCCTAGCCCAGCCCAGGAGCCTGGCTTTATTCAGGGAAAGCCTTCCTAAAGCTATTACCTAAATATGGTCAAATTGTTCCTATATAACTAACTGTTCCTGCAGTAATTGACATAATTGTTCTCTGCACCCAGCCAGGTGAAACTCTAGCTTTGAATGACAAATTTGTGGGAAAAAAAAAAGTTAAGATATGTACACAGATATTTACGTCATACCTCCCACCTTTGGCCCACTTCTTTTTCCTCTCTGTTGGTAGCCTCAGAAATTTCAGTGCAAAGATAGTCATTGGAGTGTGATTAATCATTGTGAAAAATTAGAAATGAGAGAATGATTGAATGTATCATAATAAGTTCATATTTGTAAACTCATGTTTAAAAACTTTTAAATGAAGTTTTCTAATATTGTACAAAGATATGAAAACTTCCTACGATGTATATTTAATTGAACGAATTGAATTAAATTAAATGCATGTCTTTGCTTTAATTTTTAATTTTTAAAAATATTGCAACACTTGAGAAAGTTATAGGGAATGATCTAATGAACACTCAGAGAATCTGAAGGATGTGATCAGTGTTGAGTCTGTGACTTGGCCAAGAATTTTGGAAGCATTGCCTTAGAATCCAGGACTCCTTATTTCAAGTCTAAGTTTGCCTTCTACAGTCTGTTTCCTCCCTTTCCATGATAAACATTTCATCAGACTATCTCTTTTCCTTACTTCTCTTAGAGCAACTAAAGGTAGAAGAGGAAATTGCTTCAAACTCACCCTCTGGTCATAAATTATATCTCCCATAATTTATGGCTGGACAATTGTTTCAAGTTGTCTTCTCTTCTTAAGCCAAAGTTCCAATATGTTTCAGAGATTTACCAGAATTTAGATTTTAATATAGAATAACTGACTATATAAGTAAACTAACACATAAATAATATTTTAGATTTTTGTAAAATGTTACTAGATCTATAATACAGTGACAGCAATAAAAATAAAACAAAAGTCAGTTTAAGAATGTTCTTCATTGTCCCCACCTTCAAAAAGCATGGGTGTGCTAATGTAATTAATTGAAATTATAGGTTTAATAACTGCAGTGAGTTTTTTGTCATTCAAAATTGAAGCCAATAACAATTTAATTTGGCTTTACATTGAAGATCAACACATTCTTGGACCATTTTCCTAAGAATAAGTTTCTTTGGGCTATAAACTTTGGAACCTAACAAGTGATTTTTAGTCCTGGAA
Organism: Macaca thibetana thibetana; assembly: GCF_024542745.1. Taxonomy (NCBI): domain Eukaryota; kingdom Metazoa; phylum Chordata; class Mammalia; order Primates; family Cercopithecidae; genus Macaca; species Macaca thibetana. The sequence goes on from NC_065587.1 coordinate 80,100,703, forward strand.
ATTCACTGGTAGATGAGAGTAGACCTGTCACAGAAGGTAGCTAGAGTTGGGATCTTGATTTTCTTTGAACGGAGGTAGATAGGAGCATCCAGGCTCAGTGTTCTTTGTTTAAAGAAATTGCTTCTGCTGGCAGTGTCCAGTCTTGGCACCATTTCATGTCACTCTTAGCTGGGGGCCAGTTCATTCCTCCCTCAGTACTTCCCCTGTTCTAAAATTGTTTCCTCAAATGACCTTTGTCCTCAGCACTCACTGACTCTCTGTAGTTGAGGACTGGAAGAAATGACAATCATCCAACCAAAGTGTCTCAACGTATTTTTAGTTGAGCCTTTAATAAATATCCATGACAGCCCATTTTCTATCTTAAAACTCTGCCAGGATGCCCTACCCTTGTCCGAAAAGTAAGTTGTTCTGACCACTAACATTCAGAAATTTTTTTCTATCTACATGGTTTTTTTTTTATACCTCATCTCAGAAATTCTGATATGCATATCTCCCTCCCAAATGGTATGCTATTATTATTGAGAGTCATTGATTTAATCTAATCATCCAACTTTACAAGTAAAAAGTTTGTAATCTGCACAAGGTTAAAGAACTCATGAAAGGTACAGAATGAAACCTGAGTTTTCTTATTCCCAAACTAGACCTCTAGAATAGAGCTGTGTTGAGAATTCAGGCCTCATTGCTTCCTGTTCAGTTTCTCCATGCTGTCCTTGAATATTGCCTCCAACTTTTATATCCTAACCACCCCAGAACTGCTATCCCACCAACAAGACCTTACAATAGTGACTGTGGAAGCCAATCAAGTTTCTGTAATGGGTTTCCAGACTGGGACACAGTAACAGAGTGTGCAACTCACCAGTGGTTAGATCCTGTCATGATATAAGTATCCATTTACTGAATACCTTTCATGTTTTAAGCCAGCGCCTGGAAATACAGATAGAAATAAAATACATAGTTCCTGGAAATATAGATAGATATAAAAGCTAGCAGTTAAAAGTATTATTTGCAAAAGATTTCCCAACCTTTGCCAAGTTTTCATATGATGACACAGAAAGTAAAGCCGTTTTTTTCTTCTTCTTTGTTCCTAATTTCTATAATGCTGGTGAAAGCAGCAACGTGTAATAGGTTAAGCAGTAAATTAGTTGTTCTAGCTATTTCTCAGCTTTGGCAGGTCTCCTCATTCATAAAATGAGAGAGTTGAGGTAATTAATCACAAAGATCCTTATCTAACATTCTATGATGTTCTTTCATCCAATTTTTTATTGACCTGATGGAAATGCTTGTCATTTTCCCATACTATGCCCCTGTTAATCAATGGGTCATTATAAAATGACTCATGAAACTAGAGATTTGTTTGTAGAGATTTGAGCGTCAATTTATATCACCCACACACATAGTAAATTTCTCACTATAATGCAAAAGACATGTAGCATATGTGTGATATAAGTAATACTAGCTATTTCTAGGGGTGACTCTACCCTATCCTGACACTTTCAAAGTGTGTGTTTTCATTATTTAGCCAAAGATTACCAGGGAAATTTCTCATGGTCAAGCCTATTCTACAGATAAAGAAAGTGGTAGATTTCTGTCCAAAGTCCTAAGAGCCCTGCTCACACATCTCCCTGCCTAATAACAGCCTCCCATTGCCTCCAAACAAGCCAGCTCACTATCACTAATCAAGATGGCACATCTAGTGATGACTACAGTCTATATAGTAAACCAGACTTCCTCTTCAAAATAAGCATTTTATCTCATATAAATAACCTTCCTAGTATTGAATGAAGGAAAATAAATTTGGCATCCATTTAAAATGGAAAATATGGTCACCAACTGTGATAGGCCACCTCTGTGATAGCCATGAATGATCTCCCACACCTCCTGGTATCCATGCCCATGTGTAATCCCCTCTCCTTGAGTGTAGGCTGGACTTCTTTACTCACTTCTAATAAAGGGAGTACAGTACGAGTGATGAATTTTACGTCGGAGATTAATTTGCAAAAAGAATGTGGCTTCTGCCACATCAAGTCCTAAGTTCTCCCTCCCTATCTCAGTGTCTCTGTCTCTTAATGTATTTCTGTCTCTATCTCTGTTCCTCTCTCTCTCTCTCTCTCTGTGTGTGTGTGTGTGTGTGTGTGTGTGTGTGTGTGTGTGTGTCAGAGGGCCAGAGGGAGGGTCTTGGAATACCTGTTCTGGGAAAAGCAAACTGTCATTTTGTGAGTGGCTTATTGAGACGCCAACGTATCAAGGAGCTGATAACTCCAGCAACAGCTAACAAGTCCCCCCAACCTGCCAACAGCCATGTGAGTGATCTTGGAAGCAGATCATCCCCCAGTCGAGCCTTCCGATGACTGCATCCCCAGAGAGCACCTTGACTGCAGCTTCTTATGGACTCCATGCCAGAGGCACCCTGCTAAGCTGCACCTGGATTCCTGATCCTGTGAGATAATAAACTTTGTTCTTAGCTGCTAATTTGAGGGTAACTTGTTATACAGCAATACATAACTAAATTCCGACAAAGTAATTTTGACACCCCAAGTTTACTCAGTCTTCTAATCTAAGGGAAACTCATAGTTCATGCCCTCATATTTGCTGTCATTTTTTCAGCAACGACAGAGCTTTATGAATGGATCACAGCTGTCCCAATGTAATTCTCCAAGAGGAAACCCTGGCACCATCTGCCAGCATGGAATCAGCCAGCCCATTGTTAACGACAATAACAGAAATTTTATCTAAAGTATTTTCACTTCCTCACACTCATGTTCAAGCAGAGCTTCTGAACTTTCCTTTTGGCAAACATGTCTCCTACTGCATCTTTAGTCAAACAATTGCATTTTCTAGCCCTTTGCCCGGGGACATCCCTTGCTATGCCCTGCCCAGTGCTCCTCCAAAGTCAATGCCCACTCAGGGGAAATGCCACACGTTTTCATTTCAGGTTCATGTGGATACCCATTTGAATGCATACCTGTGTTTTAAACTTTCTTGAGGTGAAATAAATTTAGACTTTTACATTTGTCTTGTAAAAGGAGAATAGTCTAAGATATTGGCCTTATGCCTTTAGTTTGTTCCTAGTTTCTAAAGTGGCATCCACGTGCGTAAAAATGCAACTTACTTCATCATTTCCATAACACAGAAATACCACTTTCCTTGTAAAAGTTATATTTAAATATATCATATTTATCATATTAAATATGATAAAATGATTTCTCAGGATGGCAACACCACAAGGACTCAAAAGAGACAAATCTATATGTTCAGAGCATGGTCACAAATGTTAGAGAATTAGAGCTTTGGAAGAATCAGAAAAACTATTGAAATTTTATCAGGATGAGATGTGTGCTTTTAACTATCTAAATAGTCTACTGGACATAAAACTATATTGCAGTATCTAATAAGCCATTACACTCACTAATAAGCATTGATGGTCATCTGTTCTGGTTGGGTAGACAGGTATCAAGTGGTAAAAGTGTTTAAGAAGAAATTCATGTGTGAAAATAGGAACACTGAGAGCTCAGACTCAGACAAGTGGGAGAAACAACCTACCTGCACTGAGGATATAAATTTAATATTGGAGGGAAGGATAACTATTTTGCTTCATCTGATTTTACCTAACCTGGACTGATGTTAACTCAATTTTTTTTATATTCTGTATTTCATGTTATTTAAATAAAAATATCATGTTTTCCATTGTCTGCAATCTATTGGTCTGGCCAAAAGTAGAGAGCACATTAAAAATATAACAGGATTAAACTCTATGAGAGTAGAATAATGTCATTGCTACTGGGGTGGTAATCTAATCATAATGGCAGTAATAATTCCCAAGAAGCCAAACAAGACATTACCGGAAAAAATCAAGGCCCACCTCCATTGGCACTGACTGGTTAATGCAGCTTTCCCATATGTGGATATGTCTGCATGTTATGATAGAGTCTTGAGAGAGAATCAGGAACTTATACAAATAAAACTGTATTTGATGAACCTACCATATCTAAAATTAGAACAAATGTATTTAAATCCTCCAGTCACTCTCCAGAATTATGATGATGGTTATAAGAGATCAGTAAATTGTTCTTACCCATTTTGCCTTCTTTGTCAATTTGAGGAGTGACGGTAGGAAGGTGTGTATGGCTGAAGAGAGGCCCACATGGCCATGCCAGCCAGGGTGGCCTTGAGTGAATTTAGTGGGAAAAGAAGTTGTAAGGTCATAGGTAGATCATAATTCCATTTTTCTTCTTATCAATGCTACTTCTTGGATATTGCAAGTTTCTTGGGTTAGGAAGATTTTGTATTCCTCCCTCAAATACAATTTGATTCTACATAATTAGCTTAAATAGAGTCAGCCTGATAGAGAGAGTACTGAATTCTGAATCTGAAGAATGGAGGCTTCTGTCTCAGCTCTGTTCTTTATGGTATGCTACACTGTGTTTCTACACATCAACATGCAATGTGAAAGGTAAGAATCTGAAATATTTATGTATCTCAAAAGGCTGATGTGAAGATTAATATTGCAAGTGGAAAGCCAGAAGCTATTGGTTATGTGATTATATTTTTGTTATTATCACTGCTAAGTTATTTGAAACTGATCATTTTCCATAATGCAAAGTAAAGACATAGTATCACCATTAATGTTTAGGTGAGACCTAAATGAGTAACAATAGAACTAGGGTGTGTTAATGCCTCTTGTTCTTACTTTTTTTCAGAGACTCTTAATTTATTTCAAATTTTACACCAGTCTGATTTATATCCAAACAAGTCCATTTCAGTTTGGGGGCTCAAGAAGGTTCTTTGCAACACCCCATTCTCACATGTAACTTCTACCTTTTCTCAATGCCTAATGAAAATCCCAGTAATGGCTTTCATTCCACAGTATGCACTCAATTTTAAAAAACTATTGTCCTCCCCACACCTGCCAGGTAAGATAATGCAATGTCTTCAATCCACTAGAAGTTAGGAGTGACTGATTGCTGCTGCTTGGCTGAGACCTTTGGTGGTAGGTGGGGAAAGAACAAGACACCAGGGGCCTGGAGAATCACCCATGTATTAGTCTTTCTTTACACTGCTATAAAGAACTGCCCAAGACTGGGTAAATTTATACAGGAAAGATGTCTAATTGACTCAACAGTTCCACATGTCTGGGGAGGCCACAGGAAATTTAGAATCATGGCAGAAGGGAAAGCAGGCACATCTTACATGGTGTCAGGAGAGAGAGCATGTGAAGGAGGAACTGCCAAACACTTATAAAACAATCAGGTCTCATGAGAACTCACTTGCTATTATGAGAACAGCATGGGGGAAATCGCCCCCATGATCCAATCACCTCCCACCAGGTCCTTCCCTTGACACCTGGGGATTGCAATTCAAGATGAGATGTGGGTGGGGACACAGAGCCAAACTATATCAACCCACATGTGAAGAGTGAGGATTCAGTAGGGTTAATGAAAAAGTTGTGGTTATTTTACCCATGAATGTCCCCCCTTCAGTGAAATTAGAACTTGACGGCAGATCTTCTCTTAGAACATTTAATATCTTTTTATTTTAAGGTCTAAGAGAGAAAAAAAGAAAAATTCCAATGTCTTTTTATTTTAAGATCTAAGAGAGAAAAAAAGACAAATTCCAAATATGTCATGCTATGGGTTTTTGGATAAAGCAAGTTTGATTCAAAAGGCTAAGTACTAGGGGTCCATTAATGTAGAATTCCAGCAAATACTGAAGGACCATAAAAGCAAATACTAACTTCAGAGAACTAAAATTAGAACAGTTAAAATATATATATAGCATACATATGATATATTATATACACGCTACATATGTACACATTTGCTACATATATACACAGATATGCTACGTATATGTAGCATATATGCCGCATATATACACATATATACATCTGTATATGTAGCATACGTGTAATATGTAGCATATGTATACATATATTTGCAGTATTAATCTTCATATCAACCTTTTGAGATACATAGACAAATATTTAAGATTTGTACCTTTTACATTGCATGCTGATGTTTATATATGTAGCATATGTGTACATATGTAGCATATATATACACACATATATACATCTATATATATGTATATAAAAATATATATCTACTTAAATTGGGTCAGCAGTTAAGAATCCAGATTCCAGGAGATCAGATGTTCAGTCTGCCCTTGTAAGCCCAGTCTAATTGGATGCTATTGTGTAAGATAAACCATCTTCTTTGCCATGCATGGGGCCCCGGAAGTTTATTGTAGTGGAAAGGACACTGGGGACATGAGAGAAATCCTCTCACTAATAGAGGCAAACATTTAGAAGCAAGATTGCAACTAATCTTCTCTCACTCCAGCCCTGCATGATGGAAAACTTTGAGTGAAGATATGAACAAAAACAATGGATTGCGTTAATCCTTTTCTACCTGGGAAAAGGCATCCACACCTGTCAATTTGGGGTGGTTGCCCAGGAGGGAACTGTGGGAATACAGCCATGGGAGAATTAGAGCTGAGTTGCCAGGCGGGCCAGATAATTCCTTCTTTAACAGCTTGAAGCCCGGGAGTCACATTTCCTACTTACAAGAAACTTTCCAGGACGTAACCAAATCTGCGGTTTCCCAGGAGGTCTTGGCTTGTCTCACCAACAGCCCATGTCCTTGGAAGATACAAGCTTTTGTTGTTTTGGGGGAAATCTGGGTTGTGAGTGTGCCCAACACACCCCTGGCAGAGCCTGGATGAGAGAAAGAGGCTCATCTTTCAAGTCCTCTGCCACTCCCTTTGAAACAGGGCTGTTTTAAAAGGGCTTCGAGACTTACTTCCTGGCTGCGACTTCAAAGCACAGATGAATGCTTGATTTAGAGCTCCGGGGCCTCCATGTCTATTATTATTATTATAAAATAAGAACAAGTCAGCCACGTGTTTATAAATGTCCCATGACAGCAAACTCACTGGCTCAAGGATGCAACATTAGGCTGTGTCTGCACTGGAGGTAGGGAGGCTTTGCCAAGGGTGGCGAGCCCAAGTAAGGTTGTTAAATGCCATGAAAAAAATGTCCCTGGAGCACAAGAGGCAGCAGCATTTCCTCAGTTTTAGTGGGCATTGTGTTCGTTTATTAGGAAATGGTCACTGACAGCAACATTGTTTGCCTTGTTGACATATTCTGAGAATGCAGAACAAACTTGTGACTCAGAGGGCTGAGAGAAAGCTGTAAGGAGTTGGCGAAGGGAGCTCAACATTACTGTTATAATTGAACTAAGGGCTTAGGCCTTTATCAGCCCACCAGGCTATCAGATGGCAGGGTAATGTATCTGTAAGTCTTTGCCTGAGAATGAGTTCAGTGTTCCTGAAAGTAAGTGAAAATTGAAGTCATTGGTTTATTTTGTTTTCTTGGCAGGTAAGATAGAACAGGTATAAATTCATCGTAGTATAAACTAATGAGAAACAAAACAAGAAAGAAAAGAAAGAAACAGCAATCAAAAGCAACAGAACACAAAGTGAAGAAAAAGTTAAATACAGAAAAAAATGAACAAAGGAGTATCTTGATTCAGTTTCCTTAGAAGCAGGGCTTAAAACAAGAACTCAGGTGTGCATGATATATTGACGGAGGACTCTTAGAATAAGAGAAGAGAGAAACAGGAAGAGGCAGGGGTGTAGACTGAGATGGAATCTAGCCTTAGCCTGACCCGGTGGTAAGCTCTTGAGCATGAATTGAACAACAGAGTTGGTGTTCATTTGAGGCTAGAGGACTGTCCTTTCATACTTCAGTGTTAGTTGAGCTTCCTGGATGGGGGTTAAGAGAGAATAGCCTTCAGGCTGATGGCTCTTGCTGAGGGCAGTTCTCTGAGGAGGGAGCGGCTGTGATCCTTTAGCAACCCACTTACAGCAGCAGGCAGATGGGTCTGCAAGCCGGCAAAGAGTATCTACAAGACACCAAGAGTATCCACTCCAGGGGCCTATTGGAGTGATAGCCAGAAATCATCCTCATTGCCAAGAACCACTCTCCATTTCTCATTCCTTCATTATCTACGTGTGGGATAGATTAATGTGGCCTAAAGCAATGGGAACATTTGGAAACATTGGTCCCTTGGAAGGTTGAATTTTAACGTCCTGAGGAGCTTTTAAAAAATACAGATGCCCAAGCTATGCTCTCAGATATTGTGATTCAGACAGTTGGAATGAGATTTGAGAATTGCATTTAAAAAGTCCCATCTCCTATATCCTAGTAAATTCTACTTTTAAATCTATGTCACCAGAGAAGATCTTCCACATGTGAACAAGAAGACAGGCCCAAGGATGCTTGTTGAAGCATTATTTGCAGTGATGAAATAGATAACATTCTGAAGGCTCACCAATGGGGAAACAGGAAATGAATTGTGATGTGTCATTCCCTACATCACTGTGTACCAGACAAGTGAACTCACTGATACATATAGAAAACCTGAAGTTGAAGGAAAAAAGCAAGATGTGGTGCAATGAAAATATATGTAGATAACATTTTAAAATACAGGCACAAAATATTGTTATGTTTTCATCTCATACACACATACATAAATGTGTTATATATAATACATATTTATTTGTCAAAACATTTTTTAAAGTTTAAAAGAAAATATAGCAGACTCATCAAGGAGGTGAGAATGAAAATGGAATTTGGGATGAAGTCAAAGCATATCTATAATATTGCATTTAAAAAAAAAAGGTCTTAAAAAGAGAATATAACAAAATGCTAAGAATTGTCATCTGAAATGCTTACTCGTGTTACCTCAAATGTGATCTCATCAGAGATGACTGAACATTCTCTCTAAAATAGAGATAATTTCTCCATCATCTTCTCTCCTAAACTTGCTTTATTTTTCTTTATGGCATATATATGTGTGTATAAAATTGGTGCTATCTATCTGCTATCTATATTTTTCCATCGTTCCGACTAGAGTATGAGCTCCTAGAGGGCTGGAGTTTTGTTTATTTCACTTCTGTTCAGAATTGAACCTGTCACATAGCAGCCTTTCTGTAAATATTTGCTGAACCATTTGTGTAGCTGAATAGGTGATCAATTCTGGTGGAGAACACAAAGATATTTTACATTATTCTCAGGGCATTTCTGTATTTTTTTAAAGTTCTCTTTCACAGCCACTCCAGCTTCCTAGAAAAGTTCCTTGGGTACTTCCTAGAAAAGTTCCTTGCCTGTTTTGCAATGATTAGCAGGTTTTAGGAACTGTGGGTCTACGGCAGATGGACTCCTACAGACAGTAGCTTTGACCTTAGGTTTAGCCTCAAGATAACTACACAAAGCCAATTGAATAGCAGAGTTGGCATTTCCCTGTTTACACTACCATATAGAAGTAAACAGGTACATAGCCTGACTTTTTTCTAAAACATAAATATCGGAGTCAAATAAAATAAAAGTCAATGATGTCTTTAGCCAGCAACAAATGTGGTTAAATTGTTCTTTGTATACCTGAAAACTAAAGCAAAAAATAAACTAAAGATGAGAAGAGAGAGAAAAAAAAAGTGAAAAAAGTGTTGGTTTTCAACCCTTGAAGCTCTAAACCCTTCCCATCAATATGGATCACATGTTTTTTTTGTTTTTTTTTTTTTTTTAACTTTTTCTGACTAATTTTTAAATTGTTTTTACTTTTTTAAAAAAACATATAAATCCCAATCAGGGCTTATAATCAAAATGAGATGAGATGACACAATTTCAGCCAAAAACAAAGAAACTGCTTGAAATCTCTTCAACTGCATCACAGACAAATGTGTGGCTCCCATTATTATTATTAATTATTTAATATTGAAAAGTTTAAAAAATACAACCTGTGTCTCGAGGGCCCCTAAGTAATTAAGCATGCAAGGTAAGGTACTACTAGGAAGTACGCATATGAAAAACCAATGGGCCAGGGTGTTTTAGCCCTGACCTTGTATACATCCAGTCTGGCTTCATAGACACATGTTGCAGAATGGCAAGGAAATAGTTGGAATAGCAAAGGGTTCAGCAAGAGGTCAAATAAGACGAGGGAAATAAAGAGTAAGATGACGATTGTGAGGAGGAATCCCCTACTTTCATAGATATTTCTAGAACCATTGTTGGCCCCAGTGACGGTTTACCAATTTTCAGTTATAGCAATGCTGTTCCCTATGCATATGTATCTTAATCTTATTGATCATTTGTTTCAGGCATTTTTGACTTGATTAGTTTCTAATGCATTGTTTAGATATCTTTAGATTCAGAGAGAAGGCCCAAAACATAAAACAATTTATAACTAGGAGTCTGAAGCTATAAAAGTCACCTAACATTTGTGCATACTATTTTCAAAGATGTTGAATTGTGTTACATACTTAAAACAGCATCCTTCTAAGTGTATTATAATGATCTGCTTTACTCAGAGTCTACTGATCTCTCAAAGATCCTTGATCCCTCAATATGTTTTATATAATTCAAAGAGAAAACAAAGGAGGGTCCCTCGGTTATATATCTTCTGGAAATATTGGGTTACAGCTAATCATCTTTCTGTATTGTCTGACTTCTCCAAATTTTTAATATTCCACAGTGGGCTGTGAATGCACAAGTGTGAAACATAGTATGCAATATTTCCCTAACCTATTTGCACAGAGAATTATTTGTTATTGGAGCTTGCCTCCACAGACCAGACTTTAGAAAACACAGACCTAGAATTTAACCAGTAGATCAAATGAAACTTTAGTTTTATGTTTAATACAAAGTTAAAAAACATGCTTCTCTAATCACATGAGTGCTTTTCTCTTTGGATTGAGACTCTCCTGCACAAATTTGTATATAGCTTAGTGTATAACAGGGGAGGGTAGTGATTTCAACTACTCCTTGGAGCTGTCAAATGCTGAATCCCACTGATTAGCAAGGAGTTTCTCTCAATGTCTGAACAGCTTTTTCCCCTGGAGTAATATGTCTCTGAGTCATAGGGAAACATTGCTTAGTAATAATTGATATATAGCTAAATCTTCTAAGCACTTTTTAACTACACAAATGCTTCTTGCCCCCATGAACAATGAACAAGACGAGAAACTTCCTTTTAACTTTAAATTAACTAGCATTTCAAAGAGTTCCAGAACATCTTTCAAACTCACTTCTCTGAGGACCTCTAAATAGGACCAGTGACTCCCCTGAAGGCGCCTTCTACCCCAGAGCTCTGTTTCCTTTAGATACTCAAGTACAATAAAGTTGCTTTATAGTCATAGAGGAAATAAACAGAGTGCTGTTCTCAAAGAATGTGAAGCCCTTACCTGGGCCTTGAAGATAGGAACATTTATGAGTCCCAGGGGACAGGGATAGCCCCCGGATGTGAGTAATTTCCAGAGAAACAAGTTGATCTGAAGGTTTTCCTGGAGAGTTGGAAAATCTGCGACATGTCATCCAGTGCGTATTTCTTTGGTGGGTTTTACACTGGGTGTCATTCAGCAGTTTTATGAGAGCAAGACAATGGATGGAGAAGCCATAAAAAAAATTCTTCTAGTTCTTTAAGGTATGAGTCATCTTTACCATTGAAACCTTTGGTCACAGCCTGAATAGAAGAGGCAACAGGCACAGCTTTTTTTTTTTCTTTTTTTTGGCAGGGGTGGAAGGAGAAGAGTTTTCAAATGCGTTGCTTCCATTCAGGAGGGAAAGATTATTTAGGGTTCTACTGATTTTTCATATGTGGTTTGATTGCATTTTCCCTCACTTGAGTTTCTGGATGTGCTCACAGATTGAACATCAGTTATGGGGGAACTTTCAGTGTCAGTTTCTAAGAGTAGGAGGCATGGCAGCATTAATTTGACCTTCTCCATGACAAGGGATCCATTTTAGAAACAGTAATAATAGCTCACACTTGTTGAACACTTATTTGTTCTCAGGACCTGATCTAAACGTTTCATATGTCTTTACTTATTTAATGTGCATAGCAACCACAATGCAGAAGTTGTGGTAGATTGTGCAAAAGTGGCTGCAATTCTCCACCCTTCCCTGTATCTGCATCCCTTTGCAATGTAACTGCAACTCCTTGCATCAAGAGATGAAGTCAATATCCTCACCTTCTAAATCTGGGCTAACTCCCTCGTGGCTCTGTGGTTAGAGGTGCTGGCTGACCTTGGGTGGCCCCACATGGATGGCTCCTCTGGCTTCCTCCACATGGTCTCTCACCCTTCAGCTAACTAGCCCAGGCTTGCTCACCTGGCTGATGGGCAGGGTCTAAGAGAAAAAAGACAAGGGCAAGGTCTTTGTGAGGTCTAGGCTCAGAAGTGCCACAACAATACTTCTCCTACATGCTCTCAGACAAACAAAGTCATAGAGGGCAACCGAGATTTGAGAGGTGAACAATAATCTACCTATTGATGGGAGTTGCCACAAAGTCACATTTCAAAGGGCATGAATACAGGAACAGCCATTTTCCCCTATGGATTTCATTTTCCCCCATGGGTTTCAAAGGACTGTGAGAATCCACATTGCCATCATCTAGAACAGTAAGAAGCGAACTAATGATTAACACATTCAAACATCAGCTCATCATTAAGTTGCTTTAGAAGTGAATACTGCACAATCTTGTCAATGATTAATCATGGTCTTTTCACATAAGTCACCTAATAGTTTGACATTGTCTTTCAATTTTCCCCTTTATATCACTAGTTCTTTTACTTTTAAGGCAGACTTGAACAAAATTCATTGTTTATTATATAATAAGTATAGTGAGTATACCACTCCAAAGAGGACTGAGCAAAGCAAAAAGAGAAAAACCTGATGCAGTGCTTTTCAGCAAGAAGGTACATATTAGAATTACCTGGGGAATGTTCTCAAACTTCCTTCCCTACCTCCATTCTGAGACATATGTTTATTTCCAGGGGGAAGGAAGATGAAGACAAGCACTTGTGTTTCAAAGAAGCCCTGGGATAATTCTAGTATGCATTTCCCTCACTTCTCCTCCTCAGTTAAGAATGTCTGCCTAACAGTCTGATGGAGATGTTTGAATCCCTTTGATAAGGCAAAATTATTGTAGCAGTATAATTAGAACAATGTGTTTTCATACAAGCTCTTCTATGTTATAGCCAAGAAACCTTGAGAAAGTCATTGGTCTTCTGGGAGCCTCAGTTCCTTCATCTCTAAAATGGGCATCATAATAACTTGCCCATCTCAGAGGCTCAAATGAGATAATTAGGTGAAAAAAAGTGGTTTGCAAATTGTAAAATTCTAAAAAACTGAAAGGAATAGAAACGTTTAGTAACTTCCCTTAATTATGCCAAAGCTCTGCAAGTTAGTCTAGAGTATTCTGTATGAAATATTTTAAAAGCGAATCCTGCCATTTCCTGACAGATGTCAGTCATTTATCTTTCCCATGATCTCTCGGAATGAGACTTTCCAAATCTAGTTAATTCCTATCTTTTAATATACACCACTGTAGTGTTGGAATCCTGCCAGAGATTCGGAAACAGGCTCAGAGATGAAGTTAAGAAGTCATTTTGCTGTTACTGTGCCGCTGGGAACACAACATCATTTACCACAAAAATTCGGCTTTGTGTTTATTTGGCAAAAAGGTGTAATAATTACTTATGGTGACTGTATAGAGGCATGTTTGAAAAATAGAATTTTAGAGGAAGGAAAGTCAATAACTTACATGTGTACTGTGAGGAGGGAAATAGAACTAGAAATAATTTGGAGATGGTTGCTTTTCGTAGAGGAGTGGGATCAGACAGATGGGGCAAGATGAAGAGTAAACTGACTGAAGGTTAACAGCTTCTCAGTTTTGTGGACACACACACACACACACATCTGAAATTTTATCTAGAATATAATATATATGAAAAGCAAGTTGTGAGACACTGTATATCCTTAGATTTCACAAGCTGTAGGTAGAAGAGGCCACCACTGTGTTGGAACCCAATACTCTTTCTCAGCAGTGGGAGCAGGACCAGCATGGTGTACCATTCTAGGGGAGCCATCTACACCACAGGCTGAGTGTCAGCCTTGAGTGGGAGAGACACTTATGTGTACATCATTTACATAAAATGATGGATAATTGCAGCATTTCAATTCACCTATTGAATTTGAAGTTTTGAATGGTAAATGTTTTCACTTCTAAGAAAACTTCGCCCTTTTTTCTCATTTCAGAGGGAACAACACAGAGACTCACAAAGGATAATCCATTGTCTCTGGTCCCACAGCAGTTGAACCCAGGTAGATAATCAGATCTGAATTGTTCTGTTCTTTTGTCAACATGTTTCAGAAAGTTATGGTAGCCACCAACGGAGCTATTTCCTAATCCCCTTCTGCTAGAAGTGCCCCTGTGTTTGCTCATTACAGTGTTGACGGTTATTTCACTTCTATACTTAGGGGGCCTTCGGGGATTATGCCGGCGACTTCTCAGAAGCCTATTTATGCACTACCCAAGAAGGAAAGGCCTGCAGTGTCTAAAATAGTTATAAAATGTCTGTGAGATTTGAGTGGGGTCTGCTTTTTTCTCCTTTCTTTTCTTTTTTTCTCCCTCTGCCTTGTTTCACTTTATGACCACTCACTGGTAAACTGACGCTGGAATAGCAGGTTGAAATGCCTTTCAAGCGCTTTGATTGCCACCATGAAAACAAACTGCTTTTTGGCCTTCTGTAGACATGATGTCTGAGAATTATTATAGTCAGTCTTTGCTCATGATTCCACGAAGTTCTCCAATTCTGCAGCATGCCCCATATTGCAGCTTTTCCAATTCACAGCCCAGCATACATGCAAGATTCCTTGGAGTATCTTTAAGATCTTGGGTTCTATAAAACAGCTCCTGCTCATAAAAACACACACAAACTTACCATTGTTGAGTGTTTTTTAAATAGAATCAGGAACGAATCTGTGACCTTGTGGCCCCGAGGTGGGAACACTATCTATAAAGTTGCCCAGACATTCTGCCTGTCAGTAGGACATTTTCATTGAACGTAAGTATAAAAAAAGAAGGAGCCAGAATAGGCCAAAATTTTTTACATGCCACAGCTCACTTTATACATTTTAAACCTTGTTAACATTTGCTAACAAGAAAGTTAAGAACTTTGAGCTATAAAAATAGGAATGTCTTGCTAACTAAATAAATATATGTGTGAACTTTGGGTTCTGCTCCTTGCTCTGGACCGGCTCATGATCATGCAAAAGGAAAAAGAAAAAATTAAAAGGAGCCTAGTTTTGGCTTGTAAAATCTCTAACAAGTCCTTAGAGTTTTCTTTCCTTGCATGTTTCTCAGAGTTTCTGTTGATTGCATCCTTTGCAGAATTGAAATTCACGAGTCATTCAGTTGCTGATCATCAGTAGGATTGTGAAGATTCTGAAGTGTTTAGATTTACCTTTTAAACATTAGCAAGATCACACTAAGAATATAGAAACAACAGAGAGAACTTAAGTACTGACCAGATGGAAGCTTTAACTTTTCGAAGCAGAGTTGCCTGGGGCATCTTTCTCCATCATCACTGTTCATCAACTTCCATCTGTGTATATTTTCTGGGGACTTGTAAACCATTTCCTCTTTTCAGTTTCCTGTTTCCCACTCTAACCATCGTCACTTCCTTGTGGTAAACAGCTTCCTTGCTGGGCAGTAAACAGTATTATTGCTTTCTTTTGATTACATCAATTCATGGGCTTTCCTTAAGAAACTGAAGATAGCTTGAGAGTCCGCTCTCTCTGTCTCTATCTTCATCTAATATGAAAACTCAAAGAAATATTTAAAAAAAACCTATTGACAGTAATAAGCTAGAGAATCAAAAGTAAACATAAAGTTATAGTGAAACCCAAGACAATTTAGGTGGATGCATCTTTGGTAGAAAATTCTTGTGGTGGCTATGAATTGATTCACTAATAAAATTTAATTTTTTTCAGTGTAAAGTATGTCTCTAAGACCTCACTTCTCTGAGCGGGGAAAACAGTTCAAGCCAGAGCAGTGTCAGAGTTCTGGGAGCTTAAGCAGTGCAAAGGCCTTTAATTCACAGACGCTTCTATATACTTTATGTAGACAAAGCAGTTGACGCTTACCATTCTAGAAGGTAGGTACTATTATCTCTGTTCTACAGATGAGCAGACTCAGAGATGTCAAAACTGACCTCCCCAAGGACACACAGATAAAAAATGTCCGAGCTAATATTTGAACCCAGGCCTTCGGCTCCAGAGTCCTTGCTTTAAGTCCTCCTCAGGCACTGTGAGAGAGACGGGGGGCTGTCTGGTCTTCATTCATCAGCCCACACAGGATGTGTCTCAGCAGCCCACCTTCTAAGCTTCTATAATTCCCCTGGCCAGTGTCTCTGCTGTTTCTACAGTGTGCTTGGGGTTCCATCAACCCTTTGTGAGGCAGCCTACAATTCCTCCTTAGACACACTCCGTGGTTGCTTTTCTCTCTGCAGATCTGCCACCTCCCCACACTGCTACCTATTGCATTTCACACAGAATCTCATCTCTGCCTCTGTCTCCTCCTTCTCAAGCCAGGAAGAAAGCGGTTTCTAGGTGAGGTCTTTCTTCAGCACTCACTTATGCTTTATGCTCATGAATCCTCTCACCTTCCAGGCCTTAGGAAATATAATCCAGCCTCCCTCAAAGGCTCTTGCTGGTTTTCATCTGCCCTTCTTATGAAAAGACTTTCTTGCAGCAATGCAGGAGTAGAAAGAAGTAGATGGGGGTCTGATGTTTGCAATCCAGCTTCTAGTACTTTCCTCACATAGATATCCTGGCTTTGTGGTTCCACAATCTACCACCAGTGACTCCTACCCTCAAGATGTCATCTCCAATGACAATTTAGTCTAATGATGGACTAGACCAGAGATTTATTATCTTAGGGCATTGCTCAGCCCTCATTTGCTTTGCCAGCCTGGGGTCTAGAGGGTTGCCACTTAGCATCCAAGTCCTATTTCCTGAATTTGTCACCACAGTTAAAGGATTCCCACACATTTTTGAGGCAGTAGGTGGCTGCCTCCCTTTACTCCATGAAGCTTCCTCAATATGGAGAGGCTTAGGGAGTTATGAAGACGTTTAAACCCTGGGAATAGTCTCAGGCAGCAATGCTTGAATCCCAGGCAAGAGCTGTGTGGCTCTGGAATCTGAGCACAAGTTCCCTAGAAATAGATCCAGAGAAAGGAATTTGAGCGTATATGATTCCCTGAGGGAAGTCTCTTAGAGGACAAGAGAGAGAGAGAAGCAGAGGAATGGAAGGAGCTAGGCAGGGATGTGGTCTCAGCTGAAGTCAAGCCTCAGTCTGATCACATGGGAGGCTCTGGGCCATGGATTGTACCAAGTTTGTCTCAAATTGAGACAAGGTGCTGGCCTCTACTTCCCCTCATCATTAGCTATAGGATGCCCCGGGTTGTGGATAAACCTCTGGGAAAGCTGGCACTTTTGATCAAGAACCATCCTTCAGATAAGGATGGGGACAAGTGTAAGCAATTCAACAACCACAGTGGCTGGAGGAACCACGTACACTGGTTTGGCAAAGAGGATTACATGTATACCAAGAGTATTCACTACACAATTCAAAAGCCAGAGCCATCCTTTCACATGAGAGGTCTTTTCCAGAGAGGAGCTTTTGTTGGATTGACTTTATTTCTAGGAACCTCTAACTCTAGTTCTGATAAGCCTCAGTATTGTGATTTTTGGTCCTAGAGTGCCCATATTCCATATTGGAGTACTTAGAGAAAGTTATGTGGTCTCAGTATCTTCCACAGAGTAGGTATTTAATATGTAGATATCTAACTAAAATACTAGAATGGAGAATAAAATAAATTAGTATCCTATGACTCTACCAACATTTTCACTTGAATTTCGATAGAAAGGGAAGAAATACGACATATTTACTAATATTTATGACTCTTGATTTTTAATCTTATTTAAGAAAAGAGATCACAGAACTTCAGAGTAGGCAGAAACCTTAGTGTCATCTAGTCTAACCCTCTCATTTTACAGGTAAGGAATCCAGGACCCCAGGAAGTCAAGGTCTTACTGACTGTGGTTTTGTGTGTCTTCCTTTCTCTGTGATGGTAACTGTACTAATGACTAGGCCAAAGGGCTTTGTTTAGTTCACTTACATGCATTTGAAAGAGCCCCTGCATCTGGAAGGCCTATTGGATGGAATCAATTTCCCTAGGGTGGTAGCAACTTAACTAAATATCTTACTATGATCAAAGCACCTGTGGAAGCCATTAGCTCTACACAACGACATGCTGTTGAAATCTGCAGAAGAGTTGGATCAAATCGGTGGAAGATTCTTAATGACTACCTAAGTCCCTATGTCAGATTCCACTTTTATAAAATTCACCTTGGCCATGACCTTTTCATTCTCATGTGTAAAATGAAGCCACAGCTGCCCACCTTCTCAGAATATCATGGTGGTTCTGAGGTTCCCATGAGCAACACAAATATATAGCCCTGGAAATCTAAGAAGAATAATCATGATTGACGTATTCAGTATCTCCAATTTACTTATTGGTAAATAAACTAAGAACAGTTGAGGGAATTCTCCAGGGTTATAATGTGGAATGAGGCAAAAGCTTTAATGTAAACCAGATCTCTTCACCCCTTGCCTTTTAAATTATGCAAAGTTTCTTAAAATGTAAGATAAAAGGGCAAAATTATATACAGTCAACATTTCCACAAGTCTTAAATTTATTGTCTTCCTAGTTCTGTGCATTCACTTTGAGAGACTCCACAGGAATAAATTCCAACAAAGTTAACAACAGATACATCTACTTTGTTTATTCCAGAGACTGATGAAAATTTTTTTTTATTGTTCCTACCAGGCACTAGAATATTATTCTATCTTAGAGTCAAATGCTTGATGGCATCAGGACTAATGGTAAGCTCCAAGCTTTAGCCCAAGTAACACCATACCAGGCTAGACTGGAAGATACACGAAGCCCATGTTCCCAGCAGACATTATATGAATCCCTGTCATGTCATTTATATCTCGTCATTGCAGACTTGGCCGGCTACTCCCAACCCAAAAGTCACACTTATGTTTGGTTATTTCTTCAAGGAAAAAAAATAAATAAATAAAGGCTAAATTGCCCCTTGCCTTCGCACAGTAAGTCACAATCATTAATTTTGTGTATTATTGAAGTGACTTGTCTATATTTCTCAATATAAGATGTGCTTTAAAAAATATATGTAGAATGAATGGATGAATCAATGAGTGTTTTAGAGAAGAGACCCTGTATGTGATAACAGCTGATTTTAAGTTGAAGGAATCTGCTAAGCATTAAATCATTGGCTGATGCAGGCCTAAGTTCATGGCCGTGAGGACAGTTACTTTTGAAAATATTGGAGCAAATCTTTGTTATTTACAAATATTTTATCTCCAAGGTTTGAATCTGATAACTTGCTTCTGCCGGGGAATAAATAGAAGGTATTTACTTAACACATCTTTAAAAAAATTATTTTTATAAATTTATGAAGTTCAGGTGTAATTTTGTTGCATAGTGATGAAGTCAGGGCTTTTAGAGTATTCATCACTGCATTCACATGGATAGTGCCCATTAAATAATTTATCATCTTCCACTCCCTTCCCGCTCACCACCTTTCTAAGTATTCAATGTCTATCATTCCATACTCTACAATCATGTGTACACATTATTTAACTTCCTCTTATAATTTTTCAATGGTATTCATCTTTTGGTGTCTGAATTGTTTCATTTAAAATAATGGCCTCCAGTTCCATCTGTGTTGCTGCAAAATACATTATTTCATTCTTTTTATGGCTGAATAGTGTTCCATTGTGTATATAAACCACATCTTCTTTATCCAGTCATCCACCGATGAACACTTAGGTTGATTCCATATCTGTGCTACTGTGAATAGTGTTGAAATAAACATACAAATGCAAGTATGCTTGATATCACAATTTCTTTTCCTTTGGGTAGACACCCAGTAGTGGGACTGCTGAATCAAACAGTAGTTCTATTTTTAGTCTTTTGAAAAATATTCATAATGATTTCCATAAAGGTTGTATAATTTACTGTTCAACCAATGATATCTAAATATTCCTTTTTCTCTGCAACCTCACCAATATCTCTTGTATTTTTTGTCTTTTTAATTATAGCCATCCTGATTGGTATGATATCTGAATGTGGTTTTAATTTGCATTTCTCTGATAAGTTAGTTATGATGAGCATTTTTTTCATATGTTTGTTGACCATTGGTATGTTTTCTTTCAAAAAGTGTCTATTCACATCACTTTCCCACTCCTTAATGAGATTATTTGTCATTTTGTTATGTTGAATTGTTTTGAGTTCCTTCCAAATTCTGGATATTAATTCCCTGTCAGATATACAGTTTGCAAATATTTTCCTGTATTCTGCAGGTTGTTTGTTTTCTCTGTCAGTTATTTCTTTTGCTGTGTAAAAGCTTTTTGAGTTTAATTAACACCCATTTGTCTCTTTTTGGTTTTGTTGTCTGAGCCATTAAGGTCTTAGTCATAAATTCTTTGCCTAGACCAATGTCTGGAAGAGTTTCCCTAGGTTTTCTTCTAAAAAGTTTATAGATTTGTATCTTACATTTAAGTCTTAAATTCATTTTGAGTTGTTTTGTTACATAGTGAGAAATAAGAGTCCAGTTTCATTCTTCTGCCTATGGCAATCCAATTTTCCCATCACCTTTCTTGAAAAGAGAGTTTTTTCCTAGAGTATGTTCTTGTCAATTTTGTCAAAGATCAGTTGTAATTGTGTGGCTTTATTTCTGGATTATCTATTCTGTTTCAGTTATCTATGTTTCTGTTTTTATACCAGTATCATGCTGTTTTGATTACTACAGCCTTGTAGTATAATATGAAGTCAGGGAATGTCATGCCTCTAGCTTTGTTCGTTTTACTCAGGATGGCTTTGACTATTCAGGCTCTCTTTTAGTTCCATATGAATTTTAGAATATTTTTTGAAATTTATACAAAAATGACATTGGTATTTTGATAGAAATTGCATTGAATCTGTAAATTGCTTTGGGCACCATCGTTATTTTAATGATATTAATTATTCCAACCTATAAGCATGAGATGTTTTCTCATTTTTTGTGTCATCTATAATTTCTTTCATCAGTGTTTTGTAGGTTTTTGTAATTGTAAATATCTCTCACTCCTGGGTTAAATATATTCCGATTATTTTATTATTATTTGTAGCTATTTTAAATAGGATTACCTTCTTGATTTGGTTATCAGCTACATGATTATTGGTGTACAGAAAGGCTATTGAGTTTTGTACATTGATTTTGTATCCTGAAACTTTACTGAATTCATTTAGCAAATCTAAGAGGTGTTTTTGGTGGAATCTTTAGGGTTTTCTACATATAAGATCACATCATCGGTGAGTAGAAGTATTTTTTTTTTTTTTTTTTTTTTGAGACGGAGTCTCACTCTGTCGCCCAGGCTGGAGTGCAGTGGCGCCATTTCGGCTCACTGCAAGCTCCGCCTCCCGGGTTCACGCCATTCTCCTGCCTCAGCCTCCAGAGTAACTGGGACTACAGGCGCCCGCCACCAAGTCCGGCCAATTTTTTGTATTTTTGGTAGAGATGGGGTTTCACGGTGTTTAGCCAGGATGGTCTCGATCTCCTAACCTCATGATCCGTCCGCCTCGGCCTCCCAAAGTGCTGGGATTACAGGCGTGAGCCACCGTGTCCAGCGGAGTAGAAGTAATTTGACTTCTTATTTTCCAATTGGGATGCCTTTTATTTACTTTCTCTTGCCTGATTGCTCTGACTAGGACTTCCAGTACTATGTGGAATAGGAGAGGTGAAAGTGGGCATTCTTGTATTGTTTCAGTTTTTAGAGGGAACACAATTAACTTTTCCCCACTCAACATGTTAGTTATGAGTTTGTCATACAGGGCCATTAATATTTTGAGATATGTTTCTTCTGTGCCTAGTTTGTTGTGGATTTTTACCATAAAGTGATGCTGAATTTTATCAGATGCTTTTTCTGCATTTGTTGAGATAATCATATGGTTTTTGTCTTTAATTCTGTTTATCTAATATATCACATTTATTGATTTGTGTATGCGAACCATTCTTGCATCTCTGGTATAAAAACCATTTCATTGTGGCATATTATCATTTTGATGTACTGTTGGATTCAATTTGCTAGTATTTTGTTGAGGATTGTTGCATCTATGTTCATCAGAAATATTGGTCTGTAACTTTCTTTTTTTTGTGGCGTTTTTGTCTGACTGTGGTGTCAGAGTGATACTGATCTCATAGAATGAGTTAGGGAAAATTTCTTCTCCTCAATTTTTTAGAACAGTTTTAGCAAACTTGGTATTAGTTTTTCATTCTATGTTTGGTAGAACTTGGCTGTGAATTCAACTGGTCCTGGGCTTTTGTTTGAGGTATAGGAATTTTGTATTACCGATTCAATCTTGCTACTTGTTATTAGTCTCCAGCATTTCTATTTCTTTCTGGTTAAATTTTGGGAGGTTTTTTTGCTTTCAGCAATTTGTCCATTTCCTCTAGATTTTTTAGTGTGAGCGTATATCGTTGTTCATAATAGTCTCTGATAATCTTTTGTATTTTTTGTGGTATCAACTGTAATGTCTCCTTTATTATTTCTGCTTTTATTAATTTGGATCTTCTCTCTTCTTGGTTAGTCTAGCTAGCAGTTTATCAATTTAATTTGTTGTTTTCGAATCATCAACATTTGCTTCATTGAGCCTTTGTGGGTTTTTGTTTTGTTTTGTTTCTTGTGTCTAGTTAGCTCCGCTCTGATCTTTGTTATGTCTTCTGCTCCCTTTGGGTTTGGTTTGTGCTTTGTCTTCTAGTTCTTTGAGGTGCGATGTTAGGCTGTTTAATTTGTGAGCTTTCTACTTTTTTATTGTAGGCATTTAATGCTATAAACTTCCTGTTAGCACTGCTTTTACTATACTGTTTTGCTATGTTGTTTCCATTTTCATTCATTTCAGAATTGTTTTTAGTTTCCATCTTAATTTTTTCTTCAGTAAGATCATTTCGAAGCATGTTAATTCCTATTTGTATAGTTTTGGAAGTTCCTCTTGGTATTGATTTCTAGTTTTATTCTGCTGTGACCTGAGAAGATTCTTGATATGATTTCAATTTTTGAAAATTTGTTGAGGCTTATTTAGTGGCCTCACATATGGTCTGTCTCAAAGAATGTGTTATATGCTGAGAATAATGTATATTCTGCAGTTCTTGTGATGAATGTTCTGTAAATGTCTGATAAGTCCGTTGGGTCAAGAGTACAAATTAAGTCCAGTATTTTTGTTGTTGTTGTTGATTTTCTGTCTCAATGATCTGTCTACTGCTGTGAGTGGGGTGTTGAAGTTCCACTATTATTGTATTGTACTCTCTGTCTTTCTTTACGTCTAATATTTGTTTTGTTAATCTGGGTGCTTTGGTGTTGGGTGCTTATATATTTAGAATTGTTATATCCTCTTGCTCACATTATCCCTTTATCATTACATAATGACCTTCATTTTTGTAACTACTTTTAATTGAAAGTTTACTTTATCTAATATAAGTATAGCTACTCTTGCTCACTTTTGGGTTTCCATTTGTAAGAAATATCTTTTTCTATCCCTTTACTTTTAGTCTATATGTCTTTACAGGTAAGGTAAGTTTCTTGTAAGTAGTATATAATTGAATCATTTTTTTTATCCATTCCTCCAATCCATATCTTTTAGGTGAAGCATTTAATCTATTTATAGTCAAGGTTAATATTGATATATGAGGTTTTGTTCCTGTCATGTTGTTAATTGTTATCTAGTGGTTTTAGACATTCTTTGTTTATTTTTCTGTTTGTCTTTGTGGTTTGGTGGAATTCTGCCATGTTGTCATTTGATTCCTTTCTCTTCCTTCTTTATGTGATTGTTTTATAGGACCTCTGAGTTTTATACTTTTGTGTGTTTCTATTATGGTAAATATCATGCTTTCATTTCCATGTTTAGGACTCCTTTGAGCATTTCTTGTAGGGCCAGTCTAGTGGTGAAAAGTTTCCTCAAAATTCTCCTGCCTGGGAAATACTTTATTTATTTTTCATGTATCTTAATATAGCTGGACAGAAAAATTTTGGCTGGCTATTTTTTGTTTTGTTTTGTTTTAATTTTAGTACTTTGCAAATACTATCCCATTCTCTTCTGGCTGGTAAGGTTCCTGCTGAGAAGTCCACTGTTAGTCTGATGGTGTTTCCTTTCCAGTGACTAGATGCTTTTCTCTTGCTGATTTTAAAATTCTCTTTCAAATTGACTTTACACAATATGATGACAATATTTCAGGCTGAGTTTCTTGTTGCAATGTATTTGCCGGGAGATCATTGGGCTTTCTGTCTTTGGATGTCTAAATGTCTTGCTAGAGTTAGGAAGCTTTTGTCAATTACTCTCTTAGATAGGTTTTCTAAACTTTTTGGTTTTCCTTCCCCATCAGGAATACCAGTAATTCATTAGTTTGGTTGCTTTATGTAGTTCCATATGTCTCATAGGCTCTAGGCCTTGTTCATTGCTTTTTGCCTTTTTTTAATTTTTAATTTTTTCATTCTGACTGGATTATTTCAAAAGACTTGTTTTCAAGTTCTGAGATTCTGTCTTCTGCTTGATCTAGTCTATTGTTGGGGCTTTTGACTTTATTCTGTAATTCCTTTAATGAACTTTCAGTTCCAGATTTTTTTTTTTTTTTGATATCTATCTACTTGGTAAATTTCTTATGCTTATCCTGAATTAATTTTCTGATTTACTTGAATTGGTTTGAGATTTCTCTTGCATCTCCTTGAGGTTCCTTAAAATCAATATTTTTAATTACGTACCTGGCATTTTAAAGATTTCTTTTTGGTTAGGGCTGATTGGTAGAGAATTATTGTGATCATTTAAAGCTGATGTTACCTTTTTTTCATCTTTTCTGTGCCTTTGCACTGATTTCTTCATATCTTGAGTAATAGTCACTTCCTCTTATTTTTAAATTTACTTTTATAAATGTGAAGGGGGATCTTTTTTCACTTGTAGATGTAACTATGATGTATGCTAGGTAAGCCATTTGGCTTTGTTTCTGGGTATATTCAGTGGCAAAGACTCTATATGGTTTCCTTGGCTACAAATAACCTAGTATGGTGGCTTTATCAAATGGCAAGTGTAGTAGCAGTGTGCCAAGTGTGTGGGCAGGCTCACAACCTCCTCAGCAGCCACGATGGCAATGGTGATAGGGATAGCAGTGGTCACTAGAAGCTATTCTCATTCCAGAGTGCTGTGCTATTGTGTTAGCAGTTATAACGGGCTGTGTGGACTGATATCCAGGACAGGACAGTAGGTGGCACTTTCAGGTAAGAGCCACTTGTGGTGGTGGCAGCAGGTTTTATGCCTACTCTCTGTTAGCCAGGAAAGATACCCAGGTGTCCCAGGTGGTGGGTTGGGTTGTGGAATGCCCAAGGGCCTGGGTCTCACACTCCATTTTGGAGTGCTTGTGTGTGGAGTGGTGGGCATGAAGCTGGCAGAAATGGACTAGGGAAGACTACATTCAGGCCTCCCAGTGATAGGTGCAAGCACCATCTATGACACGGGTGGCAGGGCAGTCCTCAGGCTCTTAGCAAAATGCTTGGGTGAGGGGTAACTGCAGCTGCACCAAGGTCTCAGCATGGGAGAGAGGGGCAGTCCCAGTGACAGAGCGTTGGCCAGTGGGAATGAATTCTATTCTCTCTCACACTCCAGACCTGGTTGAGCTTTCTCACGCATACCAACTGTGGCAGGCACTTGGGATAGTGAGGTAGTCACTGCAATTTGCTTCTAGTCTGCCACAAGCCCTGGTCTTAGGAGTCACTGCCCAGATCAATATTATACCTCCCCAACAACTCTCCTCCTGATCTAGTCCCAGGGGTTGGGGGAGCCCGATTCTGGTGCCAGTGGCAGGTGCCCACGCTGTACTCTTATTTCACTTCTGGCTATGGGATCTCCTCCCCTGCTTGAGCTCCAGTTCTTCATGCCCCAGACTAAGTCTCTCTAATGCCAAAGACTTATGCTGCTGCAAGCTCCGAGAACCCTACACAGTTTACTAAGAGCTAGGATCAAGAATGAAGTTCTACTCTTGGTGCCCAGGTATGATGGCATTCATGGACTACTTCCCAGAACAGTTCCTTCTTACAATCTCCCAGACACTCCCCAAGTTAGTTTCAATGCTTAAGAGAGTCAAGCTGCTCTCTTATGGCCTGGATTGCACAATTCTCCAGTGGGAAAGTGGACCACAAAGAGACACTCACTCACCATCTCCCATATTGAGGATTCACATCCAGTCTTCAGTCAATCCCAACCATGTGGGTTGCATGCTCTTCTCTTTCACAGACTCCGTATTTTCATGTTACTTTTCTGTTTAACTCTCATGTTCTTTCTTGGATTAATGTTCAAAGTGTGATTGTTTACACATTATTTTGACTCTTCTAAGTGGATGAGGCACACCGGAAAAGTCTCTAGTCATGCATCTTGGAAAAAACAATATATCTTAAAAGAAGCCAACATTATTCTATTTCCTTAGCCAAACTCTGATTCAATGCAACGTGCTTAAGTCAAGTGTGAATTTGAAATAGATATTAGATCTTTCTGTTTTCTACTTTCTTCTTAGTGTTGAAAAGGAGGATGTAATTGTTTGCCAAATCTACTTGATTTACCCCTGATTCTGATTAAGATCTTGAGATTAGATGCAAACAGAATGTGATTCAATGAAATCAGACTCTTTAGAGTTTGTTGGTTTTTTAGTCTGTGCTACATTGACTCTAAAACTGGCCCCAATTCTCCACCCCACCCTGAATCCATGCTCTTGTCAATGTGACTTTGCAGCACTCCCAATGTCAACTCCTATAAACAGGTAAACTCTAATTCTCCTATCCTGGAATCTTGGCTGGCCTCATGACTTGCTCTAGCTAATAGAAAGTGGCAGAAGTAATAGTGTGACACCTTTGAGCTAGATCTACTGAGATCATGCATGTTTTGATTTTTCAAAGAACTCTCTCCACCTCATGAACAAGCCTAAGCTAACCTGCTGGAGGGTGAAAGACCACGTAGAGGGGAGCCTAGTTGCCTCAGTCTAAGACCATCCTTGACCAGTCTACAGACAGTTGTATCCCAAATGTATCGGACAGCTCATTCAAGCTCAGCTGAGCTGCCTGCTTCATCTTCAACTGATCACAAATATATCAATTAGCTCAGTAAAGACCAGAAGAGCCTCCCAGCCAACTTTGTAAGCCATAATATGTGCTTACTGATTTTAAAGACATTAGGTTTTGCTTTTTTAAAAAAATCATGGATCAATAGTTACTGATATTGTTTTTATATAGATAGTATACATGAGGCAGGGAATGCAAAACTGGCTCATTATGTGAGGGAAGTTCTTGATGGCATTTGCTTTGGATACTTGAGATCTAACCTAAGAATGAGGCAAGTATTTTGCTGTGGAAAAGACTCACAGGATACCTGATAGCTGAAAGAAGCATAAATGTTCTATGCAGCCATAAAGTATAAAACTGGTACCAACACCAGAAAGCTCAAGGAAGACAGATATATAAAACTTCCTAAGAGCCCAAGCTATACAGAGATGGGCTAGGCTGCCTAGGAATATGTGGAGCTCTTGTCTTTAGGGGAGACACCTGAAGGGTAAGCACTTCAAGGGGGATGTAATTACTCTGGAATGTGTTAATCACTATTTCTAACTGGTGAAGACATCAAACTAAGTGATTAAAAACATTTCTTGCTTAAGCAAAGAAGATCTAAGATAGAGCTCACTCTCTTCCTCACCCTCACCCTCTCTACCCACACCCTCTCCCTCCTTTATCTCGCAAACCTTATCTTTTTTCAATATTGGCTAATGCTCAGGCAAGGTTTCTTCATGCATGACAGTCCTAGATTCCCAAATGTATATTTTACTTTATAAATTCTCATAGAAGTATAATTTTTATCAAATATTTTCCTAGAATTGAGTTCACATCATCCCAAACTACATCACATAACCACCCCTGAACCCCAAATGCCCCACTTCCATGTTGGAGCCAAGGTTATGTTCCTGCCTCCAGAGATAATTGAGTTGCAGAAATCACCCTCATCTGAACTACATGGAATAAGAACGGAGTGAGGTGCTTCTCCAAACTAAATGTGAAAGCTATTATCAGAAAAAAAAAAAAAAGAAAAAAAAGGAGGAGGAGTTCTTGCCAAACAAAAAAAGAATGTAGTCTCTACTAAGTGCAATTTGACTTTCTAATATGTTATCTTCACAGAAAGAACAAGGTCAGCCTAAAAGAAATAAATTCAAGAATGCAGGAAAATAAATTCATCTTCTTGAGGCAATTCAATTCAATGCAGTTTAATTCAACAAATATTCATTGAGTGCTTAGTATGTGGTAGGCACTCTTGTAGGTGATGTGGCTCCATCAGTCAGCCAGCCCCTATGTAGCTCTTTACATCCAGCCAGGGCACTACCCAAAAATGTTGTAATAGGTATCCAGAATTTCCTTTTTTACTTTCCTACTTGTTGTCTTCTCTCCCTCATGCCTTCTTTTCTTTTTTTATTTTGATCTCAGGGATAGATGGTTGAGTTGGTCATATTCTTAATTTCCTGGCATATTAACATCACCACCCCATATCTCTTATTATTTAATTATTTGTTATATTGATATAACATCCTCATCCTTTTCACTCCCATAGGCAACACAAGTGTCGTAAATAAATAACTTTTTGTTTGCATATGTTTCTATAATACCTATTACAGTAAGTGTATTTTTACATGTTGCATCTTAATTTTTATAAATTATATAACATATTTTCATGTAATATGCTTATATATTTGCTAATTATATTTTCTGTTACATATATAACCGTGTTTGTATTTATTTCAATATCTTAACATACAAATAGCTTAGTTTTCTACTGCCCCTTCCTGTTCTAGATTTTAAATCCACCCATGTCTCTTTGTTGTCATCTACAACAGTTTCTTCTAAATGTTGCAGGTGAAATATTTTACAGAAGGGACTCACAATTGTATGTAAATGACAGGCACTGGCCCTGAAAGAAGTCTTCCTAGGAGATCACACATTATGCAATGAGATGTGAAATGGGGGAAAATATAGAGTCTCCTAAGTTCCTGTAGTCCATTGGATAATTTCTCTGAGATTCTAGGAAGAGTTGGATCATCTAGAGACCCTGAATGTGATCAGCAATAACAGCCTGATTTTTCAGAGGGGGGAAAACAAACTATAATCTGCCTAGAATGAGACCCAGAGCTCCAGATCCCAACCTGCCAAAACACACCAGGGAGAGCCCACTTCAATGAAACTGAAGCAGCCCAACCAAATGCTTTCAAAAACCTTTCTTTGCCACCTCATCTTGAGCCTCATCAATATTTTTGGGGCTTTCCTATGAATGGCAAAATGAAGAAAAGGAAATACATTTTGAAAAAGAATAGTGTTTCAAAAATCGGTTTCTCAAGCCAAATACAAAATTTTTAATATCTCAGTAAGTGTGAGTTATTGAAATACTCACACAGGAGAACCAGCAGTGTGCCAAATCTTCAGAAAGAAGTCTCACCTCTGGCACCCCTAGTTAGAAACAATTACGTGAAATCCATTATAATTTAGTTTTACAAAGTCATTCACCATTGAAATCCAATTTTGAAAGAGATTAGATTACCTTGTTAGGATGGTCTTAAATGTTGATATATATTTTATGGAAAGTATGCACTTACATACGTGTGTGACTATACTCCCCTGCTAGGTAGGACTTTTTGTGGGCTTACTTAGGTTATATGCTGTATTCAGTTGCATTTTTGGCCTCAATTCTGTATCCCTCCCTGTACCCACACCCATTCTGTGACCTCATTATGAGTGGAATATTCCCCACTCCTGCTTTGGAACTTGGCCATATGACTTTTATTGACCAATGGAATGCAGGTAGAAGTAACAGTGAGACAATTCTCAGACTAGGTCTTATGAGGTACCGCTTGATTTTTAGCATCCCTGTACCATAAAGAGCTTCTCCCAGGCAGCCATTATCTCTCAATTCTGGACTCCAGAAGAAATACACATACAACAGAGTGGAGCGCAGCCCTGAGAGGAACTCAGTTAAGCCAGACCTGTAGCTTAAAGCAGAGTTACTAACTAAGGCCACTGTAGCCCCACTGACCCCAGCTAACCTACAGATGCTGGTGAGAATAAATGATTGTAGCTTGAAATATGATGGTCTGTTTTCTGACATGTTAAAAATATCTCATCTGACTATAAGTTATAATCATTATCTACCAAAACATTTATGTTGGAGCCAGGGATGTATCTTCCATTATGTTTATTTTCAAATATGCATTGTTGCCCCCAAAGAATGGCAGAACTGCTATCAAGAAATTTTATAAGACAGAACGCTTTCCAAACCATCTCTTCTTTAGGTCCTGTAACTACAAGAATGTAAAACACCAGTATGTCTAGAGTAACTCTGTCTGAAAAGTAGAGAACATAAACTATTGTTCATCCTTTCCCTTAGATGCAATTTACTGTGGCATGGAAAGAAATAAAGTAGAATACATGGATCTAGTGAATCCCAGCTTGTTTGGGGATGTTTTTACTTCCTTATGGAAAAGAGTAAAAACAGGCTGAAAAGACACCTGGTTTCAGGCCTTAGAGGTAATGTAAGATCTCGTAAACCTGCATAAAAGTCATTTCTGATGGAACTATGCCTTTCTTCTGATGATGCACATCTGATGTTTTCTCCCTGAACTTCTCTCAATTGCTTGGGACTCCTCTGCATCTTTTAGGGAATTTCTTTTTCTTTTTTTTTTTTCTTTCTTTTCTTTCTTTTTTTATTTTTTTGAGACGGAGTCTTGCTCTGTCACCAGACTGGAGTGCAGTGGCATGATCTCAGCTCACTGCAGTCTCTACCTCCCAGGTTCAAGCAATTCTTCTGCCTCAGCCTCCTGAGTAGATGGGATTTCAGGCGCATGCTACCACACCCAGCTAATTTTTGTATTTTTAGTAAAGACGGGGTTTCACCATGTTGGCTGGGAAGGTCTTGATATCCTGACCTCGTGATCCACCTCCCTAAACCTCCCAAAGTTCTGGGATTACAGGCATCAGGCACCACACCCAGCCCCCTTAGGGAATTTCTAGACTGTAAACTGAGCTTTGCATCACAGGAAAGCAGTTTTTCAAAGTAAGTACCTGCTGGTGACAGCACTCTTGTAGATGCTGTGGACACACTGTATATCTGAGATTAACACAGGTAAGTGTCTTTGTTTTTATGAAGCTTTGATACAGAAGTTAAGAAGAAATTACTTAGGCAGAGAGTGAGGATACTGGAGTCCTCAGTAGCGTTTTCTTCTTTAATGAAAAGCAGCCCCAAATCACTTTCCTTTCTAACAAAGAGCAGCCTGTAAAATCAAATGGCAGACATAGATGCCAGCAGTTGTGCCAATCGTGTTCAAAATGGCGACTCTATCTTCCCTTTTCTTTGCCAGTCACATGTCCTGTAAGGAGCAGACAAGATGACACCAGCCAAGGTGAAAGCCCATCTGCATAATAAGATTAGTGTGGGTGGCCAGCCTTCCCCATGTGCTATGTAAACGTCACACCTATTCCAACCAATCTGTGGACCCTATGCAAATCCCACAATGCCTCTTCAAGCCTGCCTATAAAATTTGGTGGACTCTGGCCAGGTGCAGTGGCTCACACCTGTAATCCCAGCACTTTAGGAGGCCAAGGTGGGTGGATTGTCAGAGGTTAGGAGTTCAAGACCAGCCTAGCCAACATAGTGAAACCCTGTCTCTACTAGAAATATAAAAATTAGCCAGGCGTGATGGCAGGCACCTGTAATCCCAGCTACTTGGGAGGCTAAGGCAGGAGAATTGCCTAAACCTGTTAGGGTTCACTAGAGAGAGGGGCTTTCTTCTGTTAAACCTCCACTCCTAAACTACTCGTGTGTTTCTGTGTCCTAAATTTTCTTGATATGAGATGATGAACCCCGGGGTAATTACCCCAGACAATGTAGTCACTTCAGCTTCATTCTAGTTGAAGAAGAGGAACTATAAATAAGTGGAATTTTGTGCAATAGCTTCAAAAAGTACTAAGTGTAATAAAGTAAATAGAAGAGGGCAATGAAATAAAGAGTTATGTGGTAGGGGAAGCAAAGCAAAATGGCCAAATAGAACCCTCTAGCAATCATCCCCACTTCCCACAAGAACACCAAATTGAACAAGTACCCACACAAGAAAGCACATTCATAAGAAACAAAATCAAGTGAGTAATCACAGTTTGTGGTTTAACATTATATCCAGGAAAGGGGCACTGAAGACAGTCTTGAAATGCCAACACCACCCCTCCCCAGTCTCCTGGCAGCAGTCACATGGTGCTGAGGAGAGAGATCTGTGTGACTGGGGGAGGGAGAGCACAGTGATGTGGGACTCAGTACTGCCTTGTCATAGTAGAAAGCAACTCAGACCAGAAACTGGCCAGTACCCACAGAGGGAGCATTTAGACCAGCCGTAGCCAGAGGCAAATTTCCCATCCCTGTGGTCAGAACCTAGCTCCCAGACCACATTTCTAGACACGCCCTGTGCCAGAAGGGAACCCCCTGCCTTGAAAGGAAAGACCCTGGAAGGATTAATTGCCTACTGATTAAAGAGCCTGTGGCCCCTAAATAAGCATCGGCAGCACCCAGGCAGTACTCACCATGGACCTTAGGTGAGCCCCAGGGCCATGCTGACTTCTAATATAACTCAGCGCATTCCCAGCTGTGGCGGCCACAGGAAAAGACCTCTTCTCCTTGAGGAAAAGAGAGGGAAGAGTAGAGGGGACTTTGTCTTGTAGCTTGGGTACCAACTTGACCACAGTGAGGTAGAACAGCAAGAGGACTCCTGAGACCCCTAATTCCAGGCCTTGGCTCCTGGGTGGCACTTTTCGACCTTCCCTGGGCCATAGCAGAGCCCACTGCCCTGAAGGGAGAGTTTCAGGCCTGGCAACATTCACCACAGCTGATTGAAGAGCCCTTTGTCCTTGAGTGAACATTAGCAGTAGCTAGGCAGTATTTGCTGTGGGCCGGGGGCAATGGTGGTCAAGGAGACAGGTTTCTTCTGCTTGAGTAAAGGAGAAGAAAGAGTAATAAGAACTTTGTCTTGCATCTTGGGTGCCAGCTCAGCTGCAATAGAATAGAATGTGAAGTAGAATCCTAAGGTTCCCAACTCCAGGCCCTGGCTCCCAGATGGCATTTCTGGAGCTGCTCTGGGCCAGGGTGTAGTTTACTGCCCTAAAGGGAAGGCCACAAGCCTGGTTGAATGTCTTGCCTGCTGATTGAAGAATTTCTCCCTTTAGCCTTGAGAGAACATCAGCAGTAATCAGGCAGTGGTTGCCATGGGCTTTGGGCAAGACCCAGTGCTGTGCTGGCTTCAACCCAGTGCAGTTCTAGAGGTGGTATCTTCTAGAGAGATACTTGTGTCACCTCTTCCTCAGTTCTAGACAATTCAGCACAGACAGAAAGACTCTGTTTGTTTGGGGGAAAGTAAGGGGAAAGAACAAGAGTATCTGCCAGGTAATACAAGTAATTATCCCAGATCTTAACTAAGACCACCAAGGTGGCACTTCTATTAGTCTGCAAGAGTCACAGAGTTACTGGTCTTAAGGTGCCCCCTAATGCAGATACGGCTGCAGTGACCAAAGACTTAAATCACAACACTCAGTTCCCTTTGAGTAAATGTGGAAAGCCTCTCTGAGGATAAGTACAACAAGGCCAGACTGTGAAGACTACAATAAATACCTAACTCTTTAATGCCCATACATTGATGAACATTCACAATCATTAAGACCATTCAAGGAAACATTACCTCACCAAATGAACTAAATAAAGCACTAGTGACCTACCCTGGAATGAGAGAGATATGAGACCTTTTAGAGAGGGCATTCGAAATAGCTGTTTTGAGGAAACTTGATGAAATTAAAGATAACACAGAGAAGAAATTTAGAATCCTATCAGATAAAGAGATTTATCAAAGAGATTTACATAATTAAAAAGAATCAAGCAGAAATTCTAGACCTGAAAAATTCAATTGACATACTGAGGAATGTATCAGTCTCTCAACAGCAGAAATGATCAAGCAAAAGAAATAACTAGTGAATGTGAATACAGACTATTTGAAAATATACTGTCAGAGGAGAAAAAAGAATAAACAATGAAGAACACCTACCAGATCTAGAAAATAGCCTCAAAAAGGCAAATCTAAGAGTTACTGGCCTTAAAGAGAAAAGAGTGAAAGAGATTTGAGTAGAAAGTTCATTCAAAGGGATAATAAAAGAGAACTTTGAAACCTAGAAGAACATATCAATATTCAAGTACAAGAAGTTTGTAGAACACCAAGCAGATTTAACCCGAATAAGACTATATCAAGACATTTAGTAATCAGACTCCCAAAGGTCAAGAATAAAGAAAAACTCTTAAAATCAGCAAACGAAAAGAAACAAATAATATAAAATGGAGCTCCAATACAGCTGGCAGCAGACTTCTCAGCAGAAACTTCACAGGCCAGAAAAGAGTGGCATGACATATTTAAAGTGCTGAAAGAAAAAACTTTTCTCCTAGAATACTATATCCAGTGAACATGTAGGAGAACATGTAGTATATCCAGTGAACATGTAGTAGTATATCCAGTGAACATGTAGGAGAAAATAAGGACTTTCTCGGACAAACAAAAGCTGTAAGACTTCATCAATGCCAGACCTGTCCTATAAGAAATGCTAAAAGGAGTAGTACTTCAGTCTGAAAGAGAAGGATATTAATGAGTAATAAAAAAATTTATATGAATGTAAAAAACTCACTGCCAGTTGTAAGTTCAGAGACAAACAGAATATTATAACACTGTAATTGTGGTATGTAAACTACTCATATATTGAATAGAAAGACTGAAAGATGAACCTATCAAAAATAATAGTTACAACTTTTGAAAGCACAGTATGATAAGATATAAATAGAAATAATGAAAAGTTAAAAAGCAGGTGTGATTAAGTTAAAGTGTAGAGTTTTTATTCGTTTTATTTTTACTTGTTTGTTTTTGTAGTCAGTGTTGTTATCAGTTTAAAATAATGGATTATAAACATTATTTTCAAATCTCATGGTAACCTCAAATAAAAAAAAACCTACAACAGATATGAAAAAAAAAAATCATAACATACCACCAGAAAAAATAATTGCATTTTGATATCTTTTTCTTTTTGGAAAGTTTTCTGTTATCTCTTTGAATAAAATTTCTACCAGAATCTCTCACCCTCTAGCTCTTCTTTAAGGCCAATCACAGCAGAAATAAATGAATTTGAAATAAAAAAAATACAAAAGTTTCAAGAAAATGAAAAATTGTTTGCAGAGATAAACAAAAATGGCAAACCTTTAGCCAGATTAACTAAGAAAAAAGAGAGAAAATCCAAATAAATAAAATCAGAGAGAATATTATCTTTACAAAATGGAAGACAGGAAGGAAGGAAAAGAAGACTAGAAAACAACCAGAAAAGAAATAACAAAGTGGCAACAGTAAGTCCTTACTTATCAAGGATAACATTCAATGTAAATGGACTAAACTCTTCAGTCAAAAGAAATAGAGTGAGTGAATGGATTAAAAAATAAAACCCAAAGATCTGTTGCCTGCAAGAAACACACTTCACCTATAAAAGCATGCATAACCTGAAAATAAACAAATGGGCAAAGATATTCCATACAAACGGAAACCACAAAAAGGCAGTATTAGCTGTATTTATATCATACAAAATAAATTTTAAGACAAAAACTATAAAAAGAGACAAATATGGTCATTACATAATGATAAAGGGGTCAATTCAGCAAGAGGATATAACAATTATAAATATATATATGTACACAACAGTGTAGCACCTAGGTAAATAAAGGAAATGGTATTAGAGCTAAAGAGAGAAAGAGGCCTAGATAAAATAAAAGCTGGAAACTTCAAAATCCCTCTTTCAGCATTGCATAGATCACCAGCTAGAAAATCACCAAAGAAACATCAGATTTAATCTGCAATATAGACCAAAAGTATCTGATAGTTATTTACAGAAAATTTCATTCAATGGCTGCAGAATACACATTCTTCTCCTCAGTGCATGAATCAATCTAAAGGACAGACCATATGTTAGGCCAAGCAATGTTTTTAAAACATTCAAAAAAAAAAAAAAATCATACTAAGTATCTTCTCTGACCACAGTGGTATAAAACCAGATAATAAGAGGAACTTTGGAAACAATACAACCACATGGACATTAAACAACATGCTCCTGAAAGACCAGTAGATCAATGAAGAAATTAGAAAAAAAATTAAGACATTCCTTGAAACAAATGAAAATGGAAATAAAACGTATCAAAACCTTTGGGATACATTAAAAGCAGCACTAAGAAGAAAGTTTATAGCAATATGAACCTACAGCAAAAAAGCAGAGAAACTTCACATGAACAATCTAACAATGAATCTTGAAGAACTAGCAAACGAGAGCAAACGAAACCCAAAATTAGTAGAAGAAAAAAAAAAGGAACAGCAGAAATAAGTGAAATTGAAATTTTTTAAAAGTACAAAAAACAACAAAATGAATAACCTTTCTGCAAAGATAGAAATACAAACCTTTAACCAGATTAAGTAAGAAAAAAGAGAGACTATCCAAATAAATAAAATCAGAGATGAAAAAGGAGACATTGGCCAGGCACGGTGGCTCACGTCTGTAATCCCAGCACTTTGGGAGGCCGAGGCGGGTGGATCATGAGGTCAGGAGTTCGAGACCATCCTGTCTAACGTGGTGAAACCCCGTCTCTACTAAAATTACAAAAAATTAGCCGGGCTAGCCGGGCGTGGTGGCGTGCGCCTGTAGTCCCAGCTACTTGGGAAGCTGAGGCAGGAGAATGGCGTGAACCCGGGAGGCGGAGCGGAGCTTGCAGTGAGCCGAGATTGTGCCACTGCACTCCAGCTTGGGCAACAGAGCGAGACTCCATCTCGAAAAAAAAAAGAAAAAAAAAGAAAAAGGAGACATTACAACTGATACCAAAGAAATTCAAAGGATTATTAGAGAGGACTATGAGCAACTATGTGCAATAAATTGGAAAAACCAGAAGAAATGGATAAATTTCTAGACACATACAAGATTGAGCAATAAAGAAATCCAAAGGCTGAATAGTCCAAGAACAAATAATGAGATCGAAGCGGAAACAAAAATTATCCCAGTAAAGAAAAGCTCAGACATGATGGCTTCATTGCTGAATTCTACCAAACATTTAAAGAAGAATTAATACCAGTTCTACTCAAGCTATATCAAGACATAGAGGAAGAGAAAATACTTACAAACTCATTCTATGAGGTCAGTATTATCCTGATACCAAAACCAGACAAAGATGTATCAAAAAAGAAACCTACAGGCCAATATCATTGATGCAAAAATTCCTCAAAAAAATACTAGTAAACTGAAGTCAACAACACATTAAAAAAAGCATTCATCATAACCAATTTGCATTTATCCCAGAGATGCAAGGATGGTTCAATATATGCAAATCAATCAGTGTGATACATCATAACAACAGTGCAGGACAATGATCATTTAAATTGATGCTCTATAAGCATTTGATTTTTAACAACCCTTCATGATTTAAAAAAAAAAAAAAACTAAAAATACTTGGTATAGAAGGAACATTATCTCAACACAATAAAAGTTATATATGACAGACCCACAGCTAGTATCATACTGAACTGGAAAAAATTGAAAGCCTTTCCTCTAGATGTAAAACAAAACAAGGATGCCCACTTTCACCACTGTTATTCAAAATAGTGCTGGAGGTCCTAGTTAGAGCAATCAAATAAGAGAAAGAAATAGAGGGTGTCCAAATGAGAAAGGAAGAAGTCAAATTTCCCTTGTTTGCAGATGAAATAATCTTATACTTGGAAAGACCTAAAGACTCCACTAAAAAACCATTAGAACTGATAAACAAATTCAGTAAAGTTACAGGATATAAAGTCTGTAAAAATCAGTAGCATTTCTATATGCCAACAGTGAACAATCTAAAAAGAAATCAAGACAGTAATCACAATTACAATAGCTACCAACACAATAAAATACCTAGTCATAAACTTAACCAAAGAAATAAAATATCTCTACAATAAAGAGTATAAAACATTGATGCAAGTAATTTAAGAGGACACAAAAAAAATGAAGTTAGCTCAAGTTCATGAATTGGAAGAATCAATATTATTATCCAAAGTAATTTACAGGATTGTGTCCTCACTGCAGCCTTTACCTCCTGGCTTCTAATAATTCTTCCATCTCAGCCACCCAAAGTGTTGGGATTATAGACGTGAGCCAGCATGCCAGGCCAGATCTATTATTTGATAGCACTACCGGGTAATTACAGTCAACAAAAATTTGTTGTAAATTTTTAAATGACTAAAACAGTATAATTGAAATGTTTGTTAAACAAATAAATGATGAATGCTCAAGGTGACCAATGCCCCATTTACCTGATGTGAATGTTATGCACTGCATGCCTGTATTAAAATATCTCTTATACCTCATAAATATGTACAACTACTATGTACCTATTAACATTAAAAAATTATAAAAAGAGTTACTGGAATATGAAGTATAGGTGGTCAGAGGAGGACTTTTGGAGGAAGTCCAGATCTGAAAGGTAAGATGGAGCCAGGAATAGTATGAGGGCAGGGGGGTCCCATGCAGCAAATGAACAAACATGAAGTATCTGAATCAGAAATACAGTTGGAAATTTTGAGAAATAAAATTGTCAGTGTGTATTGAGCATGGAAAACAAAGGTAAAGAAGTATCAGATGAGCTCAAAGTTAGACAGGTACCACATTATCTAATATCTTATAGGCTGGAGTAAGAAACTGGAATTTTATTATAATGTCAATGGGTAGCATTGGCAGACTTCAAGCAGGGAAGTGACATCTCATTTGCATGTTTTATATAAAATCACTTTAGCAACTGCATAGAAAATGGGTTATGAGGATATGATATGTACAAGTAAGGAGAAAAATATAAAACTATTGTAGGTGTCTAGGGACAGACGGTGGCAGCTGAGATGAGATTATGGTATGAAGTAGTCATATCAAAATTTTGGAGGGATAGCCAACAGGACGTTTGTAGACTGGAAACAGATGGTTAAGCAAAGAGTGGAATGTTAGAGGAATCACAGAGTTTACAGCCTGGGACACATGTAAATCATGATTTTGTAACTGATGAGATAGAGACAGGACAGTGGAGAAAGTTCTGTGGGAAAATCAGTTCGTCTTTTTTGTATGTGTTATTTTTGAAATGCCAATTTGATATCCAAAACTCAACTGTGACAATTATAGGGAAACTTGGATTCAGGAGTTTAATGTGGGAAAACAAGTTATTTGCATTTTCAGTGCTAAGAGCTTTTCTCAGAACGATAATTACAATTTTAGTCATTCTCTTTTAAATTCTAGTAGATTATTTGCCACAATCAATATATTCATTTAATAAGACTCTAAAAAGCACATCATGCATCCAGTCACAACACGTAACATGACCATAGGTTATCTTTTAGTACAGGCCCTACTAACTTTGTCCTAAACTACTAGCTTTTGTAACTGAAAAATGTTTGTCCCATGAAGTGATCTCATGAGTAAATGATGGAGTAGAGTTGGAGAAATAGTAGTGAAGGCTTTGGTCCCTAATGCCCTAGCCGTCTCGCCCACGGTCTTCCCCGCTAAACACACAACACAGATTTTCAACTCAAGACTTCTTCCTGTGACTTTATTTAAACATAAGGTCATATGACATTTTAAAAATTTGTGTTCCTTACCCCTAAAGTCTTGCCTTTGTCTGGAATGCTTTATTCTACTGCAATACTTGGCCTTGAGTAAATTTATTTATGCCTTTTTATTTCGTATCTTTAGTTCTGTCTTGAGGCAAGATGATTTCACAGATTATAAGAAATGAAATAGCTCTAAGTTCAGAGGTCTCAGACCAGCCTGCAGCTGAAGGAGAGTTAATAAAGAAAACCTGTCATTAAATGGAAGTGCGGTGGCAAGCATATCTGTCACATTTCCCAATCAATACAGAAACCATGAGAATGAGCTGCCATTTCATACATGTTATGTTATAGGGCCGAAGATCTCTCTAGCATTCCTTTCAGGATAATGGGATAAGAGCATGTAGTGGAGAAAAAAAGAACTGTTTCTCTGCAGAAGCATCATAAGCCCTGAGCAGTATTTCCAGAAGCATGTCCTTAAACCTTCTATTAATTTATAAATATTTTGAAGTGACCCTGGATTTCATGTATGTGTACATTACATTGAGCCAGAGTTTTGATTACTTTCCAAGGAAACGAGTAAGTATAATAATTTTTATGTAGCAAAACTACTAGTCATTTCTGCTACACAAAAATCCCCTGGTCACTTTTTGTTATTTGTGTGACCGGGGAATTTTTATGTAGCAGAAATAGCTAGTATTACACACACAAAAAAACATACTATTGTTTCCTTAACATTAGGAAAATGGCCAGTAGGAAGTAGCTACATGGTTAGGGACTATGTTTCCCAGAACTCCCTTGCAGTTAGGTAGGGCCATGTGACTCTGTTCTGCTCAATGAAATATTATACAGCAGAAGTGATGGGCACTCTTACAAAACTGACCCATAAACAAATCATATGTGTACTCCATGATCTTTTCCCCTTCCAACTGACTGAAATGAGAATATTTCACAGAAAAATCTTCGAAGCCATGTGTTGAAGATGCCAGAGCCTCTGTTAGCCTAGCTCTTTGAATTCCCAAAGGAGAAGAGTTGAAGAGGGATACCACCTCTAATACCTCCAAAATTAAACTAAACAATTTTTACTTACTGTTTTTTTCCTTATAGCTTTTAATGGCATCACATTTTTTAGGATATATGGAATCTGAAAAATACCCTACAGAGGAATATGACTGATCCTCACAAGGTTGGATGAGCTCTGCTGTTACCAAGCCCTTGGCAATTTCCAAAACTATCAGGCTATTGGGAGATGACATGTTTGTTTGTTTTTGTTTTGCCTGTTCAGAATCCTTAACTTCTTATTCGGTAATAACATCTTGGATTTCCTCTGGGGAACTACAGATCTCCCATTGCATACATTCTTAGTGAAGTCCTAATCATGGTACTCCATTACTCCATTCTTTCTTGGTCAAGGGTTGAGCAAAAAGCAAATCTAAGTCAATCAGACCCTCTGTACCTGAAATCTCTAGTGGTGCATCAGGCAGAATGTAAGAGGAACTGAAAATGGTTGTCACAAATTCATTTTGACAGCTGCACTCTGAAAATCATTATGTCCTACATCCTAGATCCTCAGATTCATCCTTCGAACCTGAGGTTTTTTGTTTTGTTTTGTTTTGTTTTGTTTTGTTTTGGTATTTCCTTCAATTCTCTGAACTTTCTCATTTCCTTTCAATAAATACCTTTGTATTTTTATTGCTTTATGTTAGCGTCATATATTTGTTATCTAATTCGGAAAAACACGTTACTCTAAAACTTAGTGTCTTCAAAACAACAGTAAATATTTCTCACGTTCTGTGGTTAAGGATTTGGGAGTGTCTTTAGCTGGGTGACTCTGGCTCAGGGTCTCTCATGGGACTGCAGTCAGATGTCAGCTAAACTTGTAATTAATGGTGGTTTGATCAGGAATAGAGGGTCC
Organism: Macaca thibetana thibetana; assembly: GCF_024542745.1. NCBI lineage: Eukaryota > Metazoa > Chordata > Mammalia > Primates > Cercopithecidae > Macaca > Macaca thibetana. Next base: position 80,142,303 of record NC_065587.1, read on the forward strand.
ACTTCAAAGTGGCTCACTGAAATGTTTGACAAGTTAGTGCTGGCTCTTGGCAGGAGGCCCTAGGTTTGTTCTTCATGGGCTTCCTTCTTCTCTCTTTTTTTTAAATTTCCAATTTCTTTTACGTTAGGTTCAAGAGGTGCATGTGCAAGTTTGTTACACAGATAAATTCCATGTTGTAGGGGTTTGGTGTACAGATAATTCTGTTACCCAGGTAATCACCGTAATAACTCACAGGTCTTTTTTCAATCCTCACTCTCCTTCCAACCTCTACCCTCAAATAAGCCCCAGTGTCTATTGTTCCTTTCTGTGTGTCCATATGTTCTCATCTTTTAACTCCCACTTATAAGTGAGAATATGCAGTATTTGGTTTTCTGTTCCTGCATTAATTCACTTAGGATAGTGGCCTCCAGCTTCATCCATGTTGCTGAAAAGTCCATGTTGTCATTTTTTAATAGCTCTATTCTTTCTTGGTCAAGGGTTGAACAAAAAACAAGTCTAAGTCATGGTGTATATACGGTGTTTACATATCACATTTTCTTTATCCAGTGCACCATTGATGTGCATCCTGATTGACTCCATGTCTTTGCTATTATAAATGGTGCTGCCATGAACATATGTGTACATGTATCTTTATGGTAGAAGGATAATTATTCTTTCGGGTATATAACCAGTACTGAAATTGAGGTATCGAATGGTAGTTCTATTTTAAGTTATTTGGGAAATCTTAGGACTGCTTTCCACAGTGGCTGAATTAATTTACATTCTCTCATGGGCTTTCTTGGGAATCTTCATAGTGTAATGGCAGGAGACCCCAGAGCAAGTATCTAGGAGACTGAAGTGGATGATTTTTATGGCTTAGCCTCAGAAGTTATAGATAAAGGAAACAGAGATATGAGGAGGCTATTTTAAATTTTCTAATTAAAAATAGAAGAAAAAACTGTAATGAGATGTTTTCATTTATATGTCATTTATGTCACATTCTATTGGTCAGCCAGTGTTAGTCTTGATTCAATGAGGGAGAGTCTACACAAGGGTGTGATTATTAGGAAGCAAAGATTATTGGAGGTCATCTTGGAGCCTGATGACCACATAGGGTTAATTTCTTGCAGCCACAGAAACCTAGCTGGTGCATCAGATTAAGCTGAAAAAGTGCAGGCTGCTTTCACATATTCTTAATAATTTTAACAGGTCCTCCAGAAAAATTCAACTTCTGAGAGAAAAGATTCCAATAATTTGGCAGTATTCCTCAGAAAATATGTATTTCTGTTAGTTCTGTGTTCCTGGCACTGGATTTTGATTATGGTGATTATAAAATTTTCAATTGTAAATGTGTCCCCAAACCATGGGAACTTTTAAATAACAATACTGTACAAATCTTGATGATGCTGAGACTAGGCCCAAGACCACTTTCTTAACCATGGCATGTGTCCATAGTAACTAATCTCTCACATTTCCAAAAGATTAACCATTTATCTGAGCATTTGCAGTAATACTTAAGAGATATCAATGCAGATGGTCCCTGACTTACAATTACTCAGCTTATGATTTTTCTTCTTTTCCATGGTGTGAAAGCCACATGCATGTAGTACTTCAAGTACCCATACAACCATTCTGCTTTTCATTTTCAGTAAATTACATGAAATATGGAACACTTTATTATAAGTAGGCTTTGTATTAGATGATTTTCCCAATCATAGACAAATGTAAGTGTTCTGAGAATGTTGAAGGCAGGCTAGGCTCAGCTATGATGTTTCACAGGTTAGAGGTATTCAAAACATTTCCAATTTATGATGGGTTTATCAGAATGTAACGCATCAATACAGAGGAGCATCTGTAAACCAACACAAGAAGTTTTTTTTTTCCCTGTTAGTCATAGTATAAGATTAAAATAACTTCCTTTAATAAATTAGAACCAAAAAGAGTTGGGTCCCGTAATACAAATTTCTTGTTTTACAAGTGAAGAGATTGAAGCCCACAGAAATTATGCAATGCTCCCATAGCCACCCAGTTGATTGGAGAGCCAGACCTTGAACCAAAGTATCCCAAATTCCATACCAATATTTTTTTTCTATTATATGATTCTAAACTGTGCTATTTGACTAGTAGCTTACAAGTCAGTCCAGTTGCTCCATTTGGTACTTGATTGACAAATAAGAGCATATCATACTTCCTTCTGGACTTTATCAAAAATAATAGTACAATAAGTATATGAAGAAATTGTACCATATAACTACTTAATCCCTCTTTAAGTAGGATTTGGAGATCTGAGCAGGCAATTATTTAAGTTTCCAATTAAAACCGAAGAGAAAAAGCATAACGAGATGTTTAAAAGACAATTTATAGTGTGTACAGACTTGTTGTACTGTCCCTAAGTGAATTACAAAAGCACTTGACTTCTACTTGTGATGTGATCTTCATCTCACAGGGAGTACCCAGTGGTTTTCTGATTTTACAACTGATATACTTAAAGAATACTTGGGACGCTGTCATTTAGAGTGGGGGAAGATTCTTAAGAGGCAAAGAGCCAAGAGAGTGAGATAGAAAAATAAGTTTTGGTTCTTACTGGCAAGTTCAGCAAATGGTCTTGAAGATTGCATTTTCTCTAGAGTTCTTGGATAAGCCAAGTTATTTATAACTGCTTTCCCTGGAACTCTTAAATTGGTAGTCATATTTGGGAGCATAAGGATTCTTTGCCATACACCCTCACCTAAAATTCTAGATCTGAGAATTTCAAGTCTAGCTCCAGTTGAAGGAAAACTAAAGTAGGCCTTCTCAATTCAGCATATTGACATTTGAGTCATACAATTTTTTGTTGTGGGTGTTGTCCTGTGCATTATAAGATGTTCAGCAACATCCCTGGCTTTCACCCACAAGATCTCAGTAGCAGCCCTCCCCTGATTGTGACAAAAATAACTTCAGACATTATCAAATATCCCCTGGGGGACAAATCTACCAAAGTTGGAAATCACTATCTTTTTTTTTTTTTTTAATTTATTTATTATTATTACACTTTAAGTTCTAGGGTACATGTGCATAACGTGCAGGTTTGTTACATATGTATACTTGTGCCATGTTGGTGTGCTGCACCCATCAACTCGTCAGCACCCATCAACTCGTCATTTACATCAGGTATAACTCCCAATGCAATCCCTCCCCCCTCCCCCCTCCCCATGATAGGCCCTGGTGTGTGATGTTCCCCTTCCCGAGTCCAAGTGATCTCATTGTTCAGTTCCCACCTATGAGTGAGAACATGCGGTGTTTGGTTTTCTGTTCTTGTGATAGTTTGCTAAGAATGATGGTTTCTAGCTGCATCCATGTCCCTACAAAGGACACAAACTCATCCTTTTTGATGGCTGCATAGTATTCCATGGTGTATATGTGCCACATTTTCTTAATCCAGTCTGTCACTGATGGACATTTGGGTTGATTCCAAGTCTTTGCTATTGTGAATAGTGCTGCAATAAACATATGTGTGCATGTGTCTTTATAGCAGCATAATTTATAATCCTTTGGGTATATACCCAGTAATGGGATGGCTGGGTCATATGGTACATCTAGTTCTAGATCCTTGAGGAATCGCCATACTGTTTTCCATAATGGTTGAACTAGTTTACAATCCCACCAACAGTGTAAAAGTGTTCCTATTTCTCCACATCCTCTCCAGCACCTGTTGTTTCCTGACTTTTTAATGATCGCCATTCTAACTGGTATGAGATGGTATCTCATTGTGGTTTTGATTTGCATTTCTCTGATGGCCAGTGATGAGGAGCATTTTTTCATGTGTCTGTTGGCTGTATGAATGTCTTCTTTTGAGAAATGTCTGTTCATATCCTTTGCCCACTTTTTGATGGGGTTGTTTGTTTTTTTCTTGTAAATTTGTTTGAGTTCTTTGTAGGTTCTGGATATTAGCCCTTTGTCAGATGAGTAGATTGCAAAAATTTTCTCCCATTCTGTAGGTTGCCTGTTCACTCTGATGGTAGTTTCTTTTGCTGTGCAGAAGCTCTTTAGTTTAATTAGATCCCATTTGTCAATTTTGGCTTTTGCTGCCGTTGCTTTTGGTGTTTTAGACATGAAGTCTTTGCCCATGCCTATGTCCTGAATGGTACTACCTAGGTTTTCCTCTAGGATTTTTATGGTATTAGGTCTAACATTTAAGTCTCTAATCCATCTTGAATTAATTTTCGTATAAGGAGTAAGGAAAGGATCCAGTTTCAGCTTTCTACTTATGGCTAGCCAATTTTCCCAGCACCATTTATTAAATAGGGAATCCTTTCCCCATTTCTTGTTTCTCTCAGGTTTGTCAAAGATCAGATGGCTGTAGATGTGTGGTATTATTTCTGAGGACTCTGTTCTGTTCCATTGGTCTATATCTCTGTTTTGGTACCAGTACCATGCTGTTTTGGTTACTGTAGCCTTGTAGTATAGTTTGAAGTCAGGTAGTGTGATGCCTCCAGCTTTGTTCTTTTGACTTAGGATTGTCTTGGAGATGCGGGCTCTTTTTTGGTTCCATATGAACTTTAAAGCAGTTTTTTCCAATTCTGTGAAGAAACTCATTGGTAGCTTGATGGGGATGGCATTGAATCTATAAATTACCTTGGGCAGTATGGCCATTTTCACGATATTGATTCTTCCTATCCATGAGCATGGTATGTTCTTCCATTTGTTTGTGTCCTCTTTTATTTCACTGAGCAGTGGTTTGTAGTTCTCCTTGAAGAGGTCCTTTACATCCCTTGTAAGTTGGATTCCTAGGTATTTTATTCTCTTTGAAGCAATTGTGAATGGAAGTTCATTCCTGATTTGGCTCTCTGTTTGTCTGTTACTGGTGTATAAGAATGCTTGTGATTTTTGCACATTAATTTTGTATCCTGAGACTTTGCTGAAGTTGCTTATCAGCTTAAGGAGATTTTGGGCTGAGACAATGGGGTTTTCTAAATATACAATCATGTCATCTGCAAAGAGGGACAATTTGACTTCTTGTTTTCCTAACTGAATACCCTTGATTTCTTTCTCTTGCCTAATTGCCCTAGCCACAACTTCCAACACTATGTTGAATAGGAGTGGTGAGAGAGGGCATCCCTGTCTTGTGCCAGTTTTCAAAGGGAATTTTTCCAGTTTTTGCCCATTCAGTATGATATTGGCTGTGGGTTTGTCATAAATAGCTCTTATTATTTGGAGGTACGTTCCATCAATACCGAATTTATTGAGCGTTTTTAGCATGAAGGGCTGTTGAATTTTGTCAAAAGCCTTTTCTGCATCTATTGAATAATCATGTGGTTCTTGTCTTTGGTTCTGTTTATATGCTGGATTATGTTTATTGATTTGCGAATGTTGAACCAGCCTTGCATCCCAGGGATGAAGCCCACTTGATCATGGTGGATAAGCTTTTTGATGTGCTGCTGAATCCGGTTTGCCAGTATTTTATTGAGGATTTTTGCATCGATGTTCATCAGGGATATTGGTCTAAAATTCTCTTTTTTTGTTGTGTCTCTGCCAGGCTTTGGTATCAGGATGATGTTGGCCTCATAAAATGAGTTAGGGAGGATTCCCTCTTTTTCTATTGATTGGAATAGTTTCAGAAGGAATGGTACCAACTCCTCCTTGTACCTCTGGTAGAATTCAGCTGTGAATCCATCTGGTCCTGGACTTTTTTTGGTTGGTAGGCTATTAATTATTGCCTCAATTTCAGAGCCTGCTATTGGTCTATTCAGGGATTCAACTTCTTCCTGGTTTAGTCTTGGAAGAGTGTAAGTGTCCAGGAAAGTATCCATTTCTTCTAGATTTTCCAGTTTATTTGCATAGAGGTGTTTATAGTATTCTCTGATGGTAGTTTGTATTTCTGTGGGGTCGGTGGTGATATCCCCTTTATCATTTTTAATTGCGTCGATTTGATTCTTCTCTCTTTTCTTCTTTATTAGTCTTGCTAGTGGTCTGTCAATTTTGTTGATCTTTTCAAAAAACCAACTCCTGGATTCATTGATTTTTTGGAGAGTTTTTTGTGTCTCTATCTCCTTCAGTTCTGCTCTGATCTTAGTTATTTCTTGCCTTCTGCTAGCTTTCGAATGTGTTTGCTCTTGCTTCTCTAGTTCTTTTAATTGCGATGTTAGAGTGTCAATTTTACATCTTTCCTGCTTTCTCTTGTGGGCATTTAGTGCTATAAATTTCCCTCTACACACTGCTTTAAATGTGTCCCAGAGATTCTGGTATGTTGTATCTTTGTTCTCATTGGTTTCAAAGAACATCTTTATTTCTGCCTTCATTTCGTTATGTACCCAGTAGTCATTCAGGAGCAGGTTGTTCAGTTTCTATGTAGTTGAGCGGTTTTGATTGAGTTTCTTAGTCCTGAGTTCTAGTTTGATTGCACTGTGGTCTGAGAGACAGTTTGTTATAATTTCTGTTCTTGTACATTTGCTGAGGAGTGCTTTACTTCCAATTACGTGGTCAATTTTGGAGTAAGTACGATGTGGTGCTGAGAAGAATGTATATTCTGTTGATTTGGGGTGGAGAGTTCTATAGATGTCTATTAGGTCTGCTTGCTGCAGAGATGAGTTCAATTCCTGGATATCCTTGTTAACTTTCTGTCTCGTTGATCTGTCTAATGTTGACAGTGGAGTGTTGAAGTCTCCCATTATTATTGTATGGGAGTCTAAGTCTCTTTGTAAGTCTCTAAGGACTTGCTTTATGAATCTGGGTGCTCCTGTATTGGGTGCATATATATTTAGGATAGTTAGCTCTTCCTGTTGAATTGATCCCTTTACCATTATGTAATGGCCTTCTTTGTCTCTTTTGATCTTTGATGGTTTAAAGTCTGTTTTATCAGAGACTAGTATTGCAACCCCTGCTTTTTTTTTGTTCTCCATTTGCTTGGTAAATCTTCCTCCATCCCTTTATTTTGAGCCTATGTATGTCTCTGCGTGTGAGATGGGTCTCCTGAATACAGCAGACTGATGGGTCTTGACTCTTTATCCAGTTTGCCAGTCTCTGTCTTTTAATTGGAGCATTTAGTCCATTTACATTTAAGGTTAATATTGTTATGTGTGAACTTGATCCTGCCATTATGATATTAACTGGTTATTTTGCTCGTTAGTTGATGCAGTTTCTTCCTAGCCTCCATGGTCTTTACATTTTGGCATGTTTTTGCAATGGCTGGTACCGGTTGTTCCTTTCCATGTTTAGTGCTTCCTTCAGGGTCTCTTGTAAAGCAGGCCTAGTGGTGACAAAATCTCTAAGCATTTGCTTATCTGTAAAGGATTTTATTTCTCCTTCACTTATGAAACTTAGTTTGGCTGGATATGAAATTCTGGGTTTAAAATTCTTTTCTTTAAGAATGTTGAATATTGGCCCCCACTCTCTTCTGGCTTGTAGAGTTTCTGCCGAGAGATCTGCTGTTAGTCTGATGGGCTTCCCTTTGTGGGTAACCCGACCTTTCTCTCTGGCTGCCCTTAAGATTTTTTCCTTCATTTCAACTTTGGTGAATCTGGCAATTATGTGTCCTGGAGTTGCTCTTCTCAAGGAGTATCTTTGTGGCGTTCTCTGTATTTCCTGGCTTTGAATGTTGGCCTGCCCTACTAGGTTGGGGAAGTTCTCCTGGATGATATCCTGAAGAGTGTTTTCCAACTTGGTTCCATCTTCCCCCTCACTTTCAGGCACCCCAATCAGACGTAGATTTGGTCTTTTTACATAATCCCATACGTCTTGCAGGCTTTGTTCATTTCTTTTTCTTCTTTATTCTTTTGGTTTCTCTTCTCGCTTCATTTCATTCATTTGATCCTCCATCACTGATACGCTTTCTTCCAGTTGATCGAGTCGGTTACTGAAGCTTGTGCATTTGTCACGTATTTCTCGTGTCATGGTTTTCATCTCTTTCATTTCGTTTAGGACCTTCTCTGCATTAATTACTCTAGCCATCAATTCTTCCACTTTTTTTTTCAAGATTTTTAGTTTCTTTGTGCTGGGTACGTAATTCCTCCTTTAGCTCTGAGAAGTTTGATGGACTGAAGCCTTCTTCTCTCATCTCGTCAAAGTCATTCTCCGTCCAGCTTTGATCCGTTGCTGGCGATGAGCTGCGCTCCTTTGCCGGGGGAGATGTGCTCTTATTTTTTGAATTTCCAGCTTTTCTGCTCTGCTTTTTCCCCATCTTTGTGGTTTTATCTGCCTCTGGTCTTTGATGATGGTGATGTACTGATGGGGTTTTGGTGTAGGTGTCCTTCCTGTTTGATAGTTTTCCTTCTAACAGTCAGGACCCTCAGCTGTAGGTCTGTTGGAGATTGCTTGAGGTCCACTCCAGACCCTGTTTGCCTGGGTATCAGAAGCAGAGGCTGCAGAAGATAGAATATTTCTGAACAGCGAGTGTACCTGTCTGATTCTTGCTTTGGAAGCTTCCTCTCAGGGGTGTACTCCACCCTGTGAGGTGTGGGCTGTCAGACTGCCCCTAGTGGGGGATGTCTCCCAGTTAGGCTACTCAGGGGTCAGGGACCCACTTGAGCAGGGAGTCTGTCCCTTCTCAGATCTCAGCCTCCGTGTTGGGAGATCCACTGCTCTCTTCAAGGCTGTCAGACGGAGTCGTTTGTGTCTGCAGAGGTTTCTGCTGTTTTTGTTATTTTTACTGTGCCCTGTCCCCAGAGGTGGAGTCTACAGAGACAGGCAGGTTTCCTTGAGCTGCTGTGAGCTCCACCCAGTTCGAGCTTCCCAGCAGCTTTGTTTACCTACTTAAGCCTCAGCAATGGCGGGCGCCCCTCCCCCAGCCTCGTTGCTGCCTTGCCGCGATATCGCAGACTGCTGTGCTAGCAATGAGGGAGGCTCCGTGGGCGTGGGACCCTCCCGGCCAGGTGTGGGATATGATCTCCTGGTGTGCCTGTTTGCTTAAAGCGCCGTATTGGGGTGGGAGTTACCCGATTTTCCAGGTGTTGTGTGTCTCAGTTCCCCTGGCTAGGAAAAGGGATTCCCTTCCCCCTTGCGCTTCCCAAGTGAGGCGATGCCTCGCCCTGCTTCAGCTCTCGCTGGTCGGGCTGCAGCAGCTGACCAGCACCGATCCTCCGTCCGGCGGATCGGTGAGATGAACCCAGTACCTCAGTTGAAAATGCAGAAATCACCGGTCTTCTGTGTCGCTCGTGCTGGGAGTTGGAGACTGGAGCTGTTCCTATTCGGCCATCTTGCTCTGCCCCCTCCTCTCTCAGAAATCACTATCTTAAAGGAAGATTCTGAATCATTCACTGAGACCTGAGACAGACTGGACAAGCCTTTTAAATAGCAATACTGTGCAAATCTTGATGATGGTGAGACTAGGCCCAAGACCACTTTCTTAACCATGGCATGTGCCCATAGTAACTAATCTGTCACATTTCCAAAAGATTAACCATTTATCTGAGCATTTAATAAAACACAGATTTATTTTCCTGGATGCATAACACTCTTCAGGATCACTGAAGTCACTTTCATCAAATGATTATTTGGTACCTGTTATGGCCCAGGCATTGTGTTAACCACAATGCCCAATCTATACAGTCCCTGTCCCTGAGGAGATTCCGACTACTTAATGGTCTTACTGTCACTCAGGCTATAGTCAGACTTATTTACTTCTGGAATTTTTGAGTAATGTTTTTGTCAAACTTCCAATCCTCTAAGTTTGGAGCCAAGTCAAAAAAACAGAAGTATGTCAAGACAATGTCAATCAGTTCATTGGTTCAGTGACAACACTACCAGAAGATGTTTTTGGCTAAAAATTAGCACTCAAACTTATAAACAAATGGAAACAGTTTACACCCATTCCAGTTTTCTCCTAGATTTCTTGAGAGTTTTGTGAAGAGAGACTTTTCTAAAACTGGAATATGATTTTTGCTCAGATAAATTATGTTGTTCACTTTGCAAGCCTGAGTAGCTTTAAGGGTAGAAGCAGTGACACATGAAGCTCCCTCAAAATTGCTTTCAGGGAGATGAGAGAGATAATAAAAACAGGGATGGAACTGTTAAATTTTTGGATCTGTTGAGCTGGAGTCACGAATTTGCTAACAAGTGAAATGAAGGCATTTGTAAAAGGTTCATCTTCCAGGGAGTCCCATGGCAATTTTTTAAGGCAGATTCCCCATCAAGACCCTATGATCTCGATTTATGAAAATTGAACTGGATTCCTGAATCACTCTATAAATTTTAACTAAAACAATACTCCCATTTCAAGTATTTATGGCCTCTGCCTCTCTTGGCTTCAGATCATCAGAAGTACATATTTGGAGGCATTCAGAAACTTACAAAAACAAAAGCATGCACTTAAAACTTCTTTTTTAAATCACTGACTCACCCTCTAGCTAGAGAAGAAAAATCCCAACAAATCAACTTGAGACTCAGCAAGAAAAGAAGTGCTTGAGGAGATTTTAAAAGGCAGCAGGAAAACATAGGTGAAAATAGCTTCTAAGTTGTCAAAATAGATCTTTCTGCATGCAGTGAAAGAATTTAGATGCAACGCATATCCTCAAAACTTTGAAAAAAAAAATGTATTAATGGGAAAAGTGGTTTAGTTCAAAGAATGTGGATTTTGAAAACACAGTAACGTTCACATTTCAAGTCGGCCATTTATTAGCTATGTAACCTTGGGCAAATTACTCAATCCTTTAAGTCTTGGTTCTCCGGATCGCAAAGTGAAGTTTCAATCCACTACTTAAGGGTGTTTTAAGGACTAAATGTGATAATATATTTAAAATGTGTTTTGCATGGCCTGTGCCTCTTACACTGTAGCCACAAATTTAATTATTGGTTTGCTTGTTTGTTTTTTCCATCTGGACTAAGTATGAGGATAAATTGTGGTAGACAACAGTAAAACTGAAATGTAGAGAGGAATGAAACTTCAAAATAAATATTGGATATACATACATAATAAGTATATATATCATATATACACACATATACATATATACATATATATACAATATACATACATTGTATATATATATTTGATGCTATGAATACACATATGTAAAGAAACAATGCTGTGTAATCTCAGGAATATGAGCACCAGAATTAGATCATTTCTATTTGAGCTTTGAATCTACCACTAACTGTGTTATCTTGGTTAGGTTATATCACATCTCCATGTCTCAGTTTCCTTGTCTTTAAACTAGTGAAATTATATTTGCTACCACATAAAATTGTGATAAGGGCTCTCAAAGATAATGAAAGTCAAGTAGTCAGCATCTAGAAAACTCTCAGTAAACAATATATATTATTTTGGAGACAACGATGTCCATAGCTCATGATGGCAGTACATGTATAACATTATGTTTCTGGGTATATATGTGTACATCATGTTTTTAGGTATCATCCTAATAAATTAAAAAGTCTCTTTATCAAATTATAATAAAATGTGATATGATAATTTTTCCAGTCTGTTATCAAAGTCAAAATTTGTCTTTATGCTGTATTGTTCAGACTGTAGCTTTAAGAAAAGCTAAGAAATCAAGCCCAACGGGATTCCTCTCCAGCGTTAGCCCTTAAATGTATCATTTCTGTAGCTGGCTGCTGTTTTATTGTTTCTTACTATACATTATCTAGCCTAATGACAAAGCTTAATTAACATGTTTTGTTCTGTTAAAGTGCTTTGTCTTGCAAATACATAGAGAGGGATTTTTGTCTTTTACATAAAGAAGAACTCACATTTATTGTGTATTCTTCCCCCTACAATACACACCCTAAAATTTGAATAAGAAACAAGAAAAAGAAGGAGAAAGGCAACTGCCACAGACATTTTATGCAAGCAGAACTGGTTTTGTGTCTGACTTGTTGAGTAAAGGAAAGCAAGTAACAGTGGGGGACAGTGTCATTAGAGATATGTTTATAGCTTTGGGGATGGGGTGGAGAAAGGTCAAGGGGTTTAGATAATCCAGGACAGGAAGAAAGGAATATACTATTACATGATCAAAAAAATGAGGAGCACTATTTATCAGACCAGACCTTGAATTTTGTATGCTTTATTTCATTTAATCTCAAATCAATTTCGTAAGGTAGGAATTATTACTATGACCAACTTATAGCTCAGGAAACTAGATCGTGAAAAAATGAATTACTTGACCAAGGTCACAGAACTGATTCAATGCAGAATTAGGACTGAAAACATTGCCCACTGAGGTTAGACTCAGCTCCTCTTCTTAATTTTTTTTTGACAATGGCACTGCAAAGTTAATGTCATGTTGTCCATTTTCCTGAGAAGAAAACAAGGTTTACACAGCATAAGTGATTTTCCCCACACTGACAACTGAGAAAAGCCAAATTTTTGATCCAAATGTGCATCTGGGTTCATATTGAGTCATAGAAAACTATTTGCTATTTTTCTAACTATGGAGTATCAATATGGTGTGTTCAATTTCCCTTCAAAGGAGTACACTCAATGAATTGCATTCAACTTGGGGAAAAAAGAAAAGAATAATAGCCAGAACTGAGCGAAAAAAAGTGACATGAGGAAGTTTGTGATAAGACTACTTTTCTCATAGGTGCATGACTTCCCTTCAGTTGACTGGTCTCCATATGTCTATATCAGTTAGCAATTGCCAGGTAATAAAATACCATAAAATTCAGTGGGCTTAAGTTGATAACGTTTTAGTGTTACTCAAGACTCAAGGAGTCATCTGGTCACGTCTTCTGGTCTTGATTGAGCTGGCTCACACATCTGTGGTCAGCTGCGGGTCAGGCACAGCGGGGCTGGTGCACACTGTGCGTTCCCTGTGCTTGGGAAAGTCAGCTGTTGGCTGGGACACTTTGTTCCACTTTCAATTGACCACTATCTACCAGCTATCCTGAGCTTGTACATAATGGTGGCAGAGTTCAGAGAAAGCAAGCAGATACCACAAAAACTCGTGAGGCCTACATTCAGACCTAGCACACTATGCCTTATCTGCATTTTGTTGGCCAAAGCAAGTTGTGAGGACATCCCAGATTTAAAACGATGACAACAGGAATCCACTGCTGCATATGAGGAGCTGTAATGTCACATTGCAAAGGAGTAGAAAATTTTTCCTTCTTCAAAGTTAACCTACCACACCTCTGTCATAAAAAGGATCAGCCAAATGTATTCTCACTAAGGAGTAAATGGATTATGGCACTTGTTGCATGACCACCTTGTGAATGTTTACATTTTACGATGTAAAAGTATTATAGAAAGACTTCTACCATTATTTGATCACTTCTAGCAGCCCCAAAAGACATTTTTGAGATAAACAGATAACTTTTTAAAAAAATATATGCCTAACGAATATCTATAGATAAATCTCAAAATCTGAGAATGAGGCATACTTTCTTCTCTCTCAAGGCCTACAATTAAATGGGAAAAACACAACATTTATAAAAAGGCTAAATAAGCTGGTAGGTTTTTCTACAAATCAGGTAAATATATTTTTACCCTTTCTGTCCTTTTAATTGTACCACCTTACTGAGAACAGTACAGAATAAGCAACTCTGGGAAATCCAAAAATAACACTTGAAAAGGAGGCAACAGAGATGAAAAATGGCCACTGAATTTCTTATTTATGTCTTAAAGAATAAAAAGCATGTGAAGGACTGGTCTGCTTATTGAAAGGAAGCATCTTGTGGTGTCAGAGGAAAAAAAGCCAAACTGAGAGGAGAGGGCTGTGTTGATTAGGGCTGCCTCAGAATACATGTTAGACTGAGTAGGTCTAGAAAGAGCTGGAAGTTTGTGCTAGGAGTTCCCACTTCCCTTTCCCTTAAGAAAAAAAAAAAAAAAGCATATATATATATATATATATATGTTAGTTTTATATATCAAAAGCTAGATATCACTTTATATATATAAAAAGAATATCTATGTAGATGTAGGTATCTTTTTATTCAAAGGATAACCATGTTACAAGGAAAAAGACTGGTAATACCGAAACTTGGAGGATATATGGAGCCATTGCAAGTCATACACTGCTAATGGAAGTATAAATTGGTACAACCACTTTGGAAAACTGCTTAATCGTATCTACTAAAATTGAGCATATGCCTTCCTCTTAACACCAAAACTTTTCTTCTGAAAATATGCCTAATAGAAATGTGCACATATGTTCACCAGTGGATATGTACTAGTGTGCATATAGCAGCACTATTTGTAATAGCCCTAAGTAGGAACCAAACCATACCTGTGCAGGTAGAAATCACGATAATGGTTACCTTTGGTGGGGAATGTCTGGGAGGGAACCTGTGGGGGATTCTTGGTGTTGACAATACTCTATTTCTTGATTTTGGAAAAGGTGTGTTCATTTTATGAAAATACGTCCAGTTATTCAATTATGGTATGTGTGCTTTTCTGTATGTATATTATATTGCATTTTTTAAAAATAGCCATGTTGTAAAGAAGTTAAAAGTCAAATTGAATAAAAGTAAAATGAAAACCCACAGTGCTAAATACAGTAGAGGCTATCACATTGCCCACTTTCAATATCAGAAGCAGGCAGAGGCATCCAAGAGTTGAATTTCTGTGGGTCAACTGGGACCAAAAGGGCTGCATAAGTAGCAGAGTACCACTGTTAGGCTCACCAACTGAACTTCATAAAACTGGAGAGGGATGGGTGGGATTTCACTGTTCATGAGGGGAGGCTGAAGAACGCTGAAATTCCTGCCTGAAATGGTGACTGTGGATAGTTGACTGGTTAACAGAGTGACATACAGCAGCCATGCACAGAACTTGTGGGAGCCTAAGACTGGCTCACTGATGGAATCACTGCTCCCCTAATTGCTATGGAGCACAAGTTCTGAGACCCAATATAAATTCTGCTTCTGGACTGAGAATCCGTGGGAATTCAGGCAGGGCAACTGCAAAACCACCAGGGAAAAATGAGCAAGAGAAAGACAGAGGGAAATTTTAAAAGACTTTTAAGATAAACATATAAAATAAAATTTCAAAACCAAGGACAAAAATTAACGAAAGAAAGTGAATAACAGAGAAAATGAAATGGTAGCCTTTTCAACATAATTTTTAAAAGGACCTTTATGTCTCTGAGAGATAGAATAAGAAACATCTGTAAAATATATTAAAAGATTTAAAACAAATATATTAAGAGTAAATATGAAGGAAGATAAGAATTGAGAACAGATGAATATAAAACATGACAAAGGACCAGCTGATAAAAATGTACAAAATACATGCAACACTTTATGATATCCCTAAACTGGAAAATAAATCTAAGTATTTATCAGTCAACTGATGGATATGTTGCTTATCCATCAAATGGAATTTGAGCCATAAAAGTGAACACATTACTGTTATGAAAATGTAATTACTACAACATAAATAGCCTTAAACCTATTATGCTAAGTGAAAGGAGCAAGACATGAAAGCCTATCTATCATATGATTCTATTTGCTATGGTTTGACTGTTGCATTCCCTGAAAATTCATGTATTGAAACCTAGTAAAAAATATGATGATGTTAGGAGGTGGTGACTTTGGGAGGTGATTAAAGAATAAGGACAGAGCCCTCATGAATGGAATTGTTACCCATGTGAAAAAGGCTCAAGAGAAACCTCTCACCACTTCCATAATGGGAGGACTCAGTGAGAAGGTGCCATCTGTGAACCAGGAAACAGGTCCTCACCAGGTACTGCATCTGACAGTACCTTAATCTTGGAGGTACTGTCCTGGCTTCCACAACTATGAGAAACAAATTTTCGTTGTTTATATGCTACCCAGTTTATGATATTTTGTTATAGTTGTTATATATGTGTGTGTGTGTGTGTGTGTATATATACACATATATATATGGTTTTATATAAATGGTGTCTAAGTCTATTATATATATACATTGTTGTTTCTATATACACTGTTTATACATATATGTACATACTGTGTATATATGTGTGTGTACATATACTGTGTATATATGCATATACATACTGTATATATGTATATATACCATATATGTGTGTATATACTGTATATATGTGTGTATATACTGTATGTATGTGTGAGTGTATATAATGTATATATGCGTGTGTATATATATACATATATATGGACTTAGACACCATTCATGTACAACATCTAGATAAAGGCAAATTTATAGAGACAGAAACCCTTTCACCAGAATTTCTGATTCTCTTATTCTCTCTTTGTAAGTACTTTTGAAAGTCTTCTAAAAGTCTTTTTAGAACACTTTGATATATAAATAAGCAAGAACAAAAATTGGTGTGTATGTATTATTTGTGAGTGATAGAGAAACAGAGACAAAGAGAGGGTGAGAGAGAGAGGGAGATATTTGTTATTATTTATCTAATAATATTCAATAGGAACTCTGTTATTCAAAACTCCTCCCATTTAGATACATGGGAGAAAATGTGGTTTAGCCTAATCCCTATTAAGACCCACATGAGCAGGCTTTACTGCCTTCACTAATGCCAATAGTTGGCATTATTGGAAAAGAGGAGGTTTTATCTGAAAGAGGCCAATAGTTTGCCTGCCTGCATTTTTCCTTTATCTGTTTTTGTATAGACAACAACTTAAAATGTTAGATTTGCTCCATTTGGAATAGTTTCATCTGGAGCAAATATGTAGTCCCTTGGCTCAAAGAATGGGACATTCAGAGCTGATCACACCCCTGGATTCAATAATCAAAACAGCCAAATTTAATCTGAATATGATTAGAGACATTGTGTGTTTGTATCCCACGTAAGTCTATCAAGGACTGAGCTTAAGGCATACCACCTAGAGGTTTCTTCCAGTGATTTTCAGTCTTGGAGTTTAGGAGTTGAACCAAATAGATTTCTATGCAATGTCCATAGATGGAGAATTCACTTTCTGTCCAAGTCCAAATAAGTCCACTATGTTGATATCTGGGACTAGGACCAGAACTTTGAATGTACCTAATAGTTGAAAACAGAACTCCCTATTTAACAAAAAAAAAAAAAAGAGAGAGAGAGAGAGAGACCGAGGAAAAAGCTTTTCTTTGAAGTATTGTATAAAACCTCATGGGGTGGTTATAAGGATTTGTAAAATATGAAATATCTTTGAGTTTGGAGAATTGGCATTGTAGCAGTACAAAACTGTGCTCCTTTTTTTCTCCTTTTCTTAATAACCCCATTACATGACCTTCTAAAGTCTTTGTTCCCTTAGGAAACATTAGATGATTTGCAATATTCTGTAATAAAACTTGGAAAAGATGGTCATAGCACTGCTTCAATAATTATGAACATTGCTTTTAGCTGCAATTTTCCAACAAACCATTCATATAGTAATTGTGAATCCTGGAATAATGCTTGGCCTGGAGTACAAATGTCCCTTCATGTTGTTTGTGGTATGGGCTCAGCATTCCTGCTCCTTGGGTATCCTGAAGCTTTGTCATTTGGCACGTGAATGATCTGAATCTCTAAACTGGCTCATGAATACAGACAAGCATCATGGCCTTATTCCTGGAAGTACAGATCTCTTCCTGGCTAGGGCTTCACCTTCAGCTCCAAGAATCATCCTACCCTCTCCCAACCGGCACAGGATCAGCTTGTTTGCTCACTGAGGACTCATGCTTCTGTGAATACTGTGGTTGAAGTTCCCTGTTGGCACAGTCAACATTCCAGTGTTCTGTGATGATTGTAAGCCAGCATCTGTCTGCTGATGGCAACATCTCTATGGCTTTCTCACAGCCCCACCTTCCCCCTCCACTTACATACATTCCCCCAACACCAGAGCTCCAAGAGATGTGTTTCTCCAAGGTGACCCATGCACCTACCTTTCATAGAGATACCTTGTTTTCTTGTTAAGAGATGGTCACCTGGTTCAGTCCTCAGACTTCTGGAAGGAAGAATATTTCTCCTCCTTTTTGCTGAGCCAAAAGACTTCTAATTAAGATTTTTTTCTTCTTTTGAGTTTTCATTGTCCTCTTGGCAATTAGACAGAACATTGCCTGCCCACTTAGGTACCTTTACAGAGAATAAATGAAAGCCGGACAGTTTATGAAAAACTAAGAAAAACTGAGCTGCTTGAAGTATTTCTAAAGCAAGAACTGCTTTCATGAAGCAGGAAAAAATGTATAGACATTTGTAATGAAACCAGGAACCTTAGGGCCATTCAGCTAGAGGCTACAGACCCCCACGATGGTACTCATTTTGGAGACAGCACAATTAATTTCAATTCTACAAATACTGCATAGAGAAACAAAGAGTGAAAAGAGCAAGATAATGAGAGCAAGAGAGAGAAAGAAGGGAGAGAAGGAGGAGGAAAAAAGAATGAGAATAAGAAAAGGGGGGTAAAGGAAGATGAGGATTTCTTTTCCCCAATTTGCTTATAGCAGGTGTTAAAAACAGTTCAGAGAATCTAAAGAGGTTCAACAAAATTGTATTCAGGATGCTGAGACGGGAGGACCATTTGAGCCTGGGAGGTCGAAGCTGCAGTGAGCAATGATAGTGCCACTGAATTCCAGCCTGGGAAACAGAGGGAGACCCTGTCTCAAAGGGAAAAAGAAAGAAAAAAAAGACACCTCAAAAACTCACTAAGATGAGATTTGGTGCATGCTTGGTGCAAGAAGTGTTCCTGTTTATTAATCTATTTTCAGGGACTTGCAAATTTCAAGGACAGCATCTATACAACCATGAGGGTTTGCACTCTGGGCAAATAGCAGCCATGTCACCCTAGTCTTCTGCCACTTTTGGCCAGGCTGATGACTGAAATGTCATTTTACTTTGGTCTTAGTCCTGATCTGGGTGAAAGCCACAAGGACCCTCTTTCTGATGATGTCAGCACAATTTCCAAATATTTTCCCAGCTTAACTCTGGCATTTTTGTCTATCTTTTTGATGAGCTTTATGAGTTAAGAAAATGAAGAAGCTTTTAATGATTCTGTTCTCCTTGGATTGGACTGGGTTGCCATTGTGATTCCTCCACACTTGGTGGCAGCTCTGATGAACAAAAACAATGGGCTTTTTTTCTAGGCTTCTTTCAGAACGCCTTAATAGGAAACACATTCTGCATTCCCCATGTGCATGTTTTCAGTGAAAATCTTTATTTAATTTTAGTAGAGAATTCAGTCCAAGGGTTCTTCCATGTAACAAAGGGAAGTACTGATGGGAACGCATCCCTGGAGGAAGTTTTAGGTGTAGATTCCTCAGGGGGCATCTAGGAAAGGAACAATGCTTAGGTCCCCAAATCATGTTGGTATTTCTGAAAAGTGTTCTGCTCCCCTTGGGTATGGATTTTTTTTCTAACCAAAACAGATAAAGAAGAAAGCAAAGAAAGAAGACAGGAAGGAAGAGGGACAAAGAAGACAGAAAGGAAGAAAGGGAAGGAGGAAAAGAGAGACGGAGGAAGGATAGAGGGGAGGAAGGGAGGGGAAAGGGACAGAGGGAGGGAAGAAGAGAATGAAATTCTTTAATCGTTAATCTTTAGGAATTCATTTGCATTCTTACCTTCACTTTCCAGACAATAAGTTCCATTCTGTTCCAGTTGATAATCTGAAGGGAAGGCTCTGCCAGTTGAGCGAAAACAAAAGTTAGGGGGTGTTGAGTAAAACTTAAATGTTTTGTTGCAGCCAGCACTGGTGCCTTCTGGATACTAGGGATACCAGGGTCATTCAGGGATATCTTACTTTCTGTTCATTTCTGAGAAACAAACTTGCCCTGGATTCCTTCTTTCTCTTTGACTTCACCTAATTCTCCTCACCTGTTTTCAACAGTGAGGAAGCTCTTTATTTTACCCAGAGTAACTGTTTCCCCCAGCCCTCTTTGTAACAGAGAATCTGGATACCTCCACCTGCCGCCTGCCACCCTGCATACTCTGATGCTATGGGTCTTGCAAGCTTTACCCTGAGGAACCATCACAGCCTAAAAAGAACTCAGACATTTTCCCTATCACAGCCTAAAAAGAACTCAGACATTCTTATCAACATTCCAAGGCAAAGATTCATTGGATAGAGTATTTTTTTTTTCCAATGTAATCCAGATCTCCCTTTAGAAGATACTGGGAATTTACACGAGAAATGGGGCAGGCCATGAGCAAAACAAAAAAATGTCTGATATTCTTCTCAGGCTTTCACGCATTTTTCTTTTAGCTTTGGCCCCCACCCCTACTTCTGATAAAAAGTCCAGGGCTTATAAAGGCTGGTGCTCAGCTAGGATTAGGTTAGGATAACAGAAAGTCGAGTCACTACAGGAAGACATTGAAGTTGGCTTAGAGGCTTAATTATCTCCACCCACACCTACATTTATGAATAAAAAGCTATCAAGCTTGGTAAATCTTTAACAGTAGCATGGCAGACTGTGCCAGACGAAGAATCTTAAGTCATGTAAATCAAATCATAAATAAGGTTTCTGCCTTGATATTTCCAGAAGACCAGTCTTGATCAAAATGTCAGGTGTCCAGTTTTGGAGCTTCCCATGTGGTGAAATATTTGACAACCAGTTTTGAGGGCTCATCACTTCTCTTTGAAAACACCACAGACCTGTGGGATTTGAAGAACTATTATTTGGGTCTTAGAGATGGGGGTGACATCCTTTTCCCATTATTAGCCCAATCTCTAACAACTGGCTCCATGTAGACTGAATAATTTCTTAACCATACTTCTCTTTCAGGTTCCTGTCTCATTTCATCTTGAAATCAGAGTATTAGAAAAATCCAAAGTTACCCAGTGTTTCCTTCACAATTTCAAAAAGCCAAAGAAGTTCAAATATTCCCCCTATCAACAAGCACGTTTGCCAATGGTATTTCAAAATTAAAAGGAAAAACAGTAATGACAGAGTGCTGCAGTCTCACTCCTGGCATAAACAAAATGCTAACAAAATCTCTGCTTTCTGCTTATCTTCAGACGGAGGGTACATGCTAATGCGTATTTCAGGGCAACCTAATGACAAGGGAGGGAAGGCAGTTCCTGTCTTTTTGTTATTTTTTTAAGCAATCCTCTCCAATACGGCTGCTTCTGAAAATAAGTTTCTAATTAAATTTCCCATACTATATCGCAGTTACATAGGATAAAATTTGCTGTTTGATGTATTGAGAAAGCATGCAAACATTAGAAGGCAATGTGGAGTTGCTAGAAGCAATGTGTAACCACAGTTTCCTAGGCATTACAGGTAATTATTAGCAGGCACGTTGTTGAGTTCAACCAGAAAATGCTTTAATTATATCTTGTTGTATATCAGGAACAGCCTAGGTTTGCATTCCGTGTGAAAGGAGAATAGACCACTGTTCCAGTTGGTTTTCCAAATAGAAGTGAAGAAACCATGAAGATGTCACTACATCCAGTCCCTTAGCCGGGACCGGTTCAACTGGAGTATGGGCAGTCAAGGAGGCTGGAGTTCTCCCAGTGAAAGGATGGTGTAAGGTTTGGACAGTGTGCTCTTTTGCTAATTTTAGCAAGAACATCTTCCAGCAACAGAAAATATATTATACATATGGTAAGTACATGGTTAAAATCCAGTCCTGACTCTGCCTTGTCCTTTTTTGAGTGGGTCAATGTGTCAATTATTCCCTTCTAATGCCTTCTGGGTTTGGGAAGTGTTCAAACCACCTTTCCTTCCTGCTGTAATTAGATTTTTATAATGAACACATGTAAAGGCCTGCCTGATGATTCAAAGATACTCTATTTTCTCTTGGCCTCCCCTGACTCACACGTCCTAATGATACCCCTGCCCCGGTATCTCTTTAGCCTTGATGTGTTTCCTTTTCTGGAGATGGCAGGAAGTCTCCTCATTCTGCTTCCAAACCTTGAGCCTGGAAGAAATTTTCCCAGGTCAAATCTCTGAGCAAGAACTACCCTACCGGCCGGGCGCGGTGGCTCAAGCCTGTAATCCCAGCACTTTGGGAGGCCGAGACGGGTGGATCACAAGGTCAGGAGATCGAGACCATCCTGGCTAACACGGTGAAACCCCGTCTCTACTAAAAAAATAAAAAAAAAAAAAAAAAAAAACTAGCCGGGCGAGGTGGCGGGCGCCTGTAGTCCCAGCTACTCGGGAGGCTGAGGCAGGAGAATGGCGTGAACCCCAGAGGCGGAGCTTGCAGTGAGCCGAGATCCCGCCACTGCACTCCAGCCTGGGCGACAGAGCAAGACTCCGTCTCAAAAAAAAAAAAAAAAAAAAGAACTACCCTACCACTCTAAGGAACAGAGTCACTTTTCTTCCAGCTCTTCCTAACGTTTCCTTAAAAAAAACAATCCTCTGTATCTACGACTGTCAGGCAAAGGACTTAAATAAATGGAATTTATATACTAAACTATTGCTCCTTAAGCCCAACGTAACCATGCCTTTTGGCCTTAAAACTATTAAAAGGTGGCCGGGCCTCTGTGGCTCACGCCTGTAATCCCAGCACTTTGGGATGCCGAGGCGGACAGATCACGAAGTCAGGAGATCGAGACCATTCTGGCTAACACGGTGAAACCCTGTCTGTACTAAAAATACAAAAAATTAGCCGGCGTGGTGGCAGGCGCCTGTAGTCCCAGCTACTTGGGAGGCTGAGGCAGGAAAATGAACCGGGGAGGCGGAGCTTGCAGTGAGCCGAGATCGCGCCACTGCACTCCAGCCTGGGCGACAGAGCCAGACTCCATCTCAAAAAAAGAAAAAGGGGGAATTAAAAGGTAATGTTCTGTTCCTTGACTCTGGGATACAGATCTATTTTAATAATGACACATGCCTTCTTATCCCTTATTCCAGCTTCTTTGTTTTTCCTTAAATATTATTGTTATTAAACATACTATTAATTCCACTTTTTTATTTTGTTTCTGTCTCCCCCCACTAAGTTGTAAACTCTGTGAAGTTAAGGATTTGTATCTGTTTTATTCACAGCTGTATATTTAGGACTTAGAACACAGCCGTGGTATATAGTATGCCCTGAATACATGTTTGTTGAATAAGTGAATTCCATAATGTTAAGTATTAGATGTGATATGAAGTAACCAGCAATCTTCCACTATATTTACACCACCAGGTCCAGTGCTCAGATACACCAAAGGAATGTGTGACTCCCAGTGTAAGCCTAAGGCACCTACTTTTCAGAGATAAGAATGAAACCAGTTCTTACTCCTTGCTTAAAGGAGGCCCATCATCATTTCTCCTAGATCCTAAGGAGAAGGAGGATCTATTCTCATGGTTGCCTCTCACTCTGAACATCTGCTTCTCTCTTGGTCTTGGGTCATCTTGCCATATCCGCATTCTGAACCAGAAGGATCCAGATTTTGCACTCGTCTATAGGGACCCACAGGGTGTTAATGGAAGATTAAGGAGATAATTGAGGACACACACACAATCCTAAGTTAAATTTTAGAGATAATTACTCTGCACAAATTCCTTGGCAAATTTGCCCTATTGCCAGACAATCCTTCTGTTTTTCCCATTTTGCTCTCTGGTCCCTGATCCCATTTGCAGCTTGATGATAGAACTGGAACAATCTGAGGAGTCAAGTAAAAGGCATCTTGAAAATGTCCATCTCAAGAACAGAAAATGGGAGCATATAGGCACTGGATTCCTTTGCTCTGTTGGTCAAGTATTACCCCATGGGATATTAAACTCCCTTCCATTCCAGGTTTGCGCAGGCTGAGCAGATTGCCACTGGCCTGCCATGCATAAAAAAGCCCCAGGGCAGAGAGCAAGAGAGACCGATCTGTAGCTATAGGGTAGTTCTGCCAAGTTACACCTGTGCAAAGTATTTAGCCATGGCAGTGGCTAAAATAAAATACGGGCTAGGGAACTAAGAGGGAAGGTATAAGAGGTATCCTTTACAATGGGAAACTGTAATGGCACTCCCACACCAGAAGAATTAAATAAAATTAGAGAAGCAGGACAAACTAAACCCAAAGCAGAAGAAAAGGAATAACAAGGAACAGAGCAGAACTGAATGAAATTGAAAAACAAAACAAAAATACAAAAGACAAATGAAACAGAAAGGGGGTTCTTTAAAAAGAAACAAAATGAATAGACTATTAGTGAGATTAACCAAGATAAGGAGAGATAAGATCCAAATTAGCTCAATTAGAAATGAAACTGGGGACACTAGAACCAATACCACAGAAATACAAAAGGTCATTCTAGATTACTATGAACACCTTTATGTGCACAAACTAGAAAATCTAGAGGAAATGGATATGTAGTTTAAAGTGAGGGACTTCCAATACTCCACTGATAGCACCAGACAGATCATTGAGATAGAACGCCCATAAAGAAAAAATGGACTTAAACTATACACTAGAAGAAATGGATGTAACATGTATTTACAGAACATTTCCCTTAACAACTGCAGAATATACATTCTTCTCAACAGCACATGGAACATTCTCCAAGATAGATCATATTATAGGCCACAAAACAAGTCTCAATAAATTTAAGAAAATTGAAATTATATCAAGTATCTTCTCAGACTACAGTGGAATAAAATTAGAAATTAACTCCAAAAGGAGCCCTCAAAACTATACAAATACATGGAAATTAAATAATCTGCTCTTGAATGATTTTGGGTTTAACAATTAAATCAAAGTAGAAATTTAAAAATTCCTTGAAATAAATAATAATAGTGACACAAGTTATCAAAACCTCTAGGATACAGCAAAAGTAGTGCTGAGAGGAAAGTTTATATTGTTAAATGCCAACATCAAAAATTCTGAAAGCGCACAAATTGACAACCTCATGTCACACCTTAAAAAATTAGAGAAGCAGGACAAACTAAACCCAAAGCAGAAGAAAAGGAATAACAAAGAACAGAGCAGAACTGAATGAAATTGAAAAACAAACAAACAAACAAAAGATGCAAAAGACAAATGAAACAGAAAGGGCGTTCTTTAAAAAGAAACAAAATGAATAGACTATTAGTGAGATTAACCAAGATAAGGAGAGATAGATCCAAATTAGCTCAATTAGAAATGAAACTGGGGACATTAGAACCAATACCACAGAAATACAAAAGATCATTCTAGATTACTATGAATACCTTTATGTGCACAAACTAGAAAATCTAGAGGAAATGAGTAAATTTCTAGAAACATACAACCCTCCTAGATTAAATCAGGAAGATATAGAAACTCTGAACAGACCAATAAAAAAGCAATAAAATTGAGTCAGTAATTTAAAAATTGCCAAAAGAAAAAAAAATTCTGGAACCTGACAGATTCACAGGTGAATTCTACCAGAAGTCAAAGAAGAACTGGTACCAATCCTACTGAAACTATTTCAAAAGTTAGAGAAAGAGGAAATCCCCCTTAAATCATTCTCTAAAGCTAATATCACCCTAATACCAAAACCAAGAAAGGACGTAATGACAAAAGAAAACTACAGAGCAATATCCCTGATGAACGTAGATGCAAAAGTGTTCAACAAAATACTAGCTAACCAAATCTAATAGCACATCAAAAAGATGATACATCATGATCAAGTGGTTTCATCCCAGGGATGCAGGGATGGTTTAACATATGCAAGTCAATAAATATGATACCTTACACAAACAGAATTAAAAACAAAAACCATATGATTGTCTCAATAGATGCAGAAAAACTATTTGATAAAATCCAGTGTTCCTTTATGATAAAAAACCCTCAATAAAATAGGCATAGAAGGAACTTACCTCAAAATAATAAAAGCCATATATGACAACCCCACAGCCAATATTCCACTGAATGGGGAAAAGATGAAAGCATTCCCCTGAGAACTTGAAAAAGACAAGGATACCCACTTTCACCACTTCTGTTTAACATAGTATTGGAAGTCCTAGACAGAGCAATTAGGCAAGAGAAAGAAATAAAGGGCATTCAATTTGGAAAAGAAGAAGTCAAGCTATTGCTGTTCACTGATGATATGATTGTATACCTAGAAAACCTTGAAAACTTATCCAAAAGGTTCCTATATCTGATTTTTAAAAATTCAGTAGTCTCAGGTTACAAAGTCATGTACACAAATTAACAGCATTGCTATACACCAACAAGGACCAAGCTGAGAATAAAATCAAGAACTCAATTTATTTAACAACAGCTGCTCTCTCTCTCTCTCTCTCTCTATATATATATATATATGTATATGTATATGAATATACTTAACCAAGAAGGTAAAAGATCTCTACAAGGAAAATTAAAAAACACTGCTGAAAGAAATTGTAAATGACACAAACAAATGGAAACACATCCCATGCTCATAGATAGGAAGAATCAATACTTTGAAAATTACTATACCACCCCAAGAAACCTACAGATTCAATGCAGTTTCCATCAAAATACCATCATCATTTTTCACAGAACTAGAAAAAAATAGTCCTAAATTTCACATGGAACCAAAAAAGACCCCTAATATCCAAAGAAGTTGCTACTGTTTGGCTCTGTGTCCCTACCCAAATGTCATCTAGAATTGTAATCACCACATGTTAGGGGAGGGGCTTGGTGGGAAGTGATTAGATCATGGGGGCAGTTTCCTCATGCTGTTCAAGTGATAATGAGTGAGTTCTCATGAGATCTGAGAGCTGATAGTTTAAAAGTGTGGCAGTTCCCCCCTCACCTTCTCTCTCTCTCCTGCCACCATGTAAGATGTGCCTTGCTGCCCCTTCACCTTCTGCCATAATTGTAAGTTTCCTGAGGTCTCCCCAGCCATGTGGAACTGTGAGTCAATTAAACCTCTTCTTTATAAACTACTGAGTCTCAGGTAGTTCTTTATAGAAGTGTGAAAACAGACTAATACAGCACTACTAAGCAAAAAGAACAAATCTGAAGGCATCACATTACTAGACTTCAAATTATACTACAAGGTTATAGTTACAAAAACAGCAAGCAGTACTGGTATAAAAATAGGTACTTAGACCAATGGAACAGAAGAGAGAACCCAGCAATACAGGTAAATATTTACAGTTAACGGATTGTCAACAAAGCATACAAAAATATAAACCAGGGAAAGGACACCCTAGTCAATAAATGGTGCTGGGACATGTAGAAGAATGAAACTGAATCCGCATCTCACATTATATAAAAATCAACTCAAGATGGATCACAAATTTAAATCTAAAACCTGAAACCATAAACAATTCTCAAAAATAAGATTGACAAGTCCGGGCGCGGTGGCTCAAGCCTGTAATCCCAGCACTTTGGGAGGCCGAGACGGGTGGATCACGACGTCAGGAGATCGAGACCATCCTGGCTAACACGGTGAAACCCCGTCTCTACTAAAAAATACAAAAACTAGCCGGGCGAGGTGGCGGGCGCCTGTAGTCCCAGCTACTCGGGAGGCTGAGGCAGGAGAATGGCGTGAACCCGGGAGGCGGAGCTTGCAGTGAGCTGAGATCCGGCCACTGCACTGCAGCCTGGATGACAGAGCGAGACTCCGTCTCAAAAAAAAAAAAAAAAAAAAAAAAAAAAAAAAATAAGATTGACAAATTCTTCTGAACATTGGCCCAGATAAAGAATTCATGATTAAGACCCCAAGAGCAAATGCATCAAAAACAAAAATAAATAAGTGAGACTAAATTAAACTCAGAAGCTTCTGCACAGCATAATAATAATAATAATAATAATAAGCAGAGTTAACAGACAACCCACAGAATGGGAGGAAATATCTGCAAACTATGTTTCTGACAAAAAACTAGCATCCAGAATCTACAAGGAACTCAAACAAATCAGCAAGAAAAAGAAAATAATACCATCAAAAAGTGCGCAAAGGACATAGACATTTCTCAAAAGATATACAAAGACAAACAAACACATGAAAAAATGCTCTGCATCACTCATCATCAGGGAAATGCACATTAAAACCACAATGTGATACCACCTTATTCTTGCAAGAATGACTATAATTAAAAAGTGAAAAAACAATAGATGTTGGTGTGGAAGTGGTGAATAGGAAACACGTTTACACTGCTAGTGGGAATATCAATTAGTAAAACCTCTATGGAAAACAGTATAGAGACTCCTTAAAGAACTAAATGTAGATCTACTATTTGATCCAGCAATTCTACTACAGGGTATCTACCCAAAGGAAAAGAAGTCATTATATGAGAAAGACACATACATATGCATATGTATAGTAATACAATTCACAATTGCATATATATGTGAAAAATATATAAACCTAAGTGTCCATTGACTAGTAAGTGCATAAAGAAAATGTGATATATATACACACACACACAATGGAATACTACTCAGCAATAAAAAGGAACAAAATATATTTTGCAGGAGCTTGAATGGATCCGGAGGCCATTTTTCTAAGTGAAGTAACTCAAGAATGAAAAACCAACTACCATATGTTCTCACTTATAATAGTGGGAACTAAGCTAGGAGGACACAAAGACTTACAAAGTGATATAATAGACTTGGGGACTCAGGGAGAGAAGAATGGGAAAGCAGTGAATGATAAAAGACTACATATTGGGTACAGTGCACAGTGCTCGAATGACAGTTTCACTAAAATCTCAGAATTCACTACTACAGAATTCATCCATATAACCAGAAACCACTTGTACCCCAAAAGCTATATAAATTTTTTAAAAAGCAAAAAAGGAGACATCACAACTGATATAGAAATTCAAAGGATCGTTAATTGCTGCTCTGAGCAACTATATACCAAGAAGTTTGAAAATACAGAGGAAGTGGATAAATTCCTAGAGACATAAAACCTACCAAGACTGAACCATGAAGAAATCAGAAACCTGAACAGATCAATAACAAGTAAGGAGATCAAAGTCCTAATAGTATGTTTCCCAGTAAAGAAAAGCCTGGGACCTGATGACTTCACTGCTGAATTCTATGCTACATTTGAAGAACTAATATTTATCCTACTCAAACTATTCTGCAAAATAGAGGAGGAGGGAATACTTCCAAACTCATTCCACAAGGCCAATATTACCCTGATATGAAAACCAAACAAAGACACATCAAAAACAGCAACTACAGGCCAATATCCATAATAGATACTGATGCAAAAATCCTCAACAAAATAGCAGCAAAGTGAATTCAACAATACATTAGAAAGATTATTCTTCATGACTAAGTGGGACTTATCCTAGGGATGCAAGGATGGTTGAACATATGCCTCAATGTGATATATCGTATTAACAGAATGAAGGACAAAAACATATGATCATTTCAATTGATGTTGAAAAAGCATTTAAGAAAACTCAACATCCCTTTATGATGAAAACATTTTAAAAACTGGGTATAGAACAAATATCCCTTAACATAATAAAATCCACATATGACAGACCCACAGCTAGTATCATGTTGAGTAGAGAAAGACTGAAAGCCTTTCCTCTAGGATCTGGAACATGACAAGGATACTCACTCCATGAAAAAAAAAAAAGTATTAGAACTGATTTTAAAAATTCAGTAAAGTTGCAGGATATAAAATCAACATACAAAAATTAGTAACATTTATATAATATATACCAATAATTAATCTGAAAAAGAAATTTAAAAGGTGATCCCATTCCCAAGAGCCACAAATATAATTAAGTACCAAGTAATAAACTTAACCAATGAAGTGAAAGATCTCTACAATGAAAACTATGAAATGCTGATGAAAGAAATTAAAGAGGACACAGAAAAATAGAAATATACTTCATGTTCATGGGTTGGAAGAATCAATATTGTTAAAATGTCCACACTATCCAAAGCAATCTACAGATTCAATGCAATCCCTATCAAAATATCAATGATCTTCTTCACAGAAACAGAAAAAATAATTTTAAAATTTATATGGAATCACAAAAGACCCAGAGTTGCTAAACTTCTCTTGAGAAGGAAGAACAAAACTGGAGGAATCACATTACATGACTTGAAATTATATTATAGAGCTATAGAACCAAAACAGCATGGCAATACCATAAAAACAGAAACATAGACCAATGGAACAGAAAAGAGAACCCAGAAACAAATTCACACACCTATAGTGAACTTATTTTCGACAACAGTGCTGAGAACATACACTGGAAAAAAGATAGTCCCTTCAATAAATGGTGCTAGGAAAACTGGATACCCACATGCAGAAGAATGAAACTGGACCCCCATCTCTTGTTATATATAAAAGTCAAATCAAAATAGATTAAAGACTGAAATTTAAGACCTCAAATTATAAAACTACTCAAAGAAAACATTGGGGAAACACTCCAGGACATTGCTCTGGAAAAAATTTCTTGAGCAATACCCTACAAGCCCAGGCAACAAAAGCAATGGACGAACAAAATCACATCAAGTTAATATGCGTCTGCACAGCAAAAGAAACAATCCACAAAGTGAAAAGACAACCCACAGAATGGGAGAGAATATTTGCAAACTAACCATCTGACAAGGGATTAACAACCAAAATATATAAGGAGTTCAAACAACTTTATAGGAAAAAATATAATACTCTGGTTTAAAAATTAGCAAAAGATTTGAATAGACATTTCTCAAAAGAAGACAAACAAATGGCCAATACGCACACCAGAAGGTGCTCAACATCATTGATCATCAAAGAAATGCAAATCAAAAACTACAATGAGACGTCAACTCACCCCAGTTAAAATGGCTTTTATCTAAAAGACAAGCAATACCAAATGTGGTGAAGATGTTGAGAAAAGGGAGTCCCTATACACGGTTGGTAGGAATGTAAATTAGTAAACTACTCTGTAGAACAGTTTAGAGTTTCCTCAAAAAAAAAAATCAAAAAAAAACAAAAAACCACTAAAAATAGAGCTACCATAAAATCCAGCAATCCCACTGCTGGGTATATACCCAAACGAAAGGAAATCAATACATTGAAGAGATATCTGCACTTCCGTGTTTGTTGCAGCTCTGTTCACAATAGCCAAAATTTGGGAGCAAACTAAATATCCATCAACAAATCAATGTAAAAAGAAAATGTGGTACATTGTGTACTGTATACACGATACAGTAATATTCAGACATAGGAAAAAATAAGATTCTGTCATCTGCAACAAGGATGAAACTGGAGGTTATAATGTTAAGTGAAATAAGCCAGACACAGAAAGACAAATATCACATGTTCTCACTTATTTGTGGGATCTAAAAATCAAAACAATTGAACTCATGGAGATAGATAGTAGAAGGATGGTTGCTAGAGCCTGGGAAGGGTAGCAGGAGTATGTGGGAGAAATGGGAATGGTTAATGGGCACTAAAAATAAATAGTAAGAATGAATAAGACCTAGTAATAGCACAACAGAGTGACTATAGTCAATAATTATTTAATTGTATATTCAAAAATAACTAAAAGAGTGTAATTGGATTGCTTGTAACACAAAAGGTAAATGCTTGAGGGGATGGAAACAGCATTTTCCATGATGTGATTGTTACGCATTGCATGGCTCTATCAAAAAAAAGTCATGTACTCCTTAAATATATACACCTACTATGTACCCATAAAAACTTAAAAATTAAAGAAGGAAATGTATAGTGTCTTTTTATAACTTAAAATATATAAAAATATTTGGTTTATATTTCCATTGTTGATGTCTATTTTAATTACATCATGATTAAATATGGGATCAGTATAAAGCAAAGTCTTTGAAATTTGTTACTTGAATTATGACCAAGCACATGGTCATTTTTAAAAAGTATTTATTTCCTAATCTTTTAGCACAAAATTACATATTTACATATATATGTGAAGAAACCTCCAGTTAATTTTAGTGCTCAGTTCTCTGATTTGCATTGTTAATTGTTTGCTTGATTAGTATAGATCTATTTGCGATCAATTATCTTTTTCTTCCTATCTCTCTCAATCTAAAAGTGTTTTTATTTTGTGTTTCTTACTTAAAGATCTTTTTTTCTATGTTGAAGATATTTTTCTCTGAGCAGTTTGGAGATATTATTAGATCATCTGGTTTTCAGGGCTGCTAATGAGTAATAGTCATTATTAATATAATTTGTATTCCTTTGTTGGTGACTTTTCTCTCTAGCTGCTTTTTAAAGTGTTCAATTCCTGTATTTGTATATGTTTGCGTTTCATTGATTCTGAAAATTTTCAGCATCATATTTTCCAATTTTACCCTTTCCCCTATTCTTTATTTTTGTTCTTGTACGACAGATCAGACTTACTCATTAACATCAGGTGTTTTTATTTCATCATCCATTGGTGACTGTAATGAAACTTTGAATCACCTGGGAAGCATATTAGACTATAGATGCTCAACCCCAGCTACTGCGATTCAGTTTTCAGGAGGCAGGGCCTTGGCCACCAGCACGTAAATGACTCTCCAGGTGACTCTAATGAACCACAGAGTTTGAGAACCACTGTAACTAGGCAACTGGGAACGTAGGAACCAAGATAAGATTGTGTCTTGTGTAGTGAAAGAATGAAAATGTTGGGGGAAACAGTTTGGCACACAGGACAGAGTACACAGGCAGAGAGAATCATAAGAATGCTAAAGCAAGGGCTACTTGTTCCATTTGCAGTCTCAAAGCCAACACTACACCACTTCATCCTAGTGCGACTTCATCATATGGGGGTTTCAGCTGTAGCCTTTCACTTTACCGTGAAGTTTTCTCAGAAATTGACTTGGAAGAAGAGCGTGCCTGTGTCCCTGAGACATGTATTATGTTTTTTATATATATGTGTGTGTGTGTGTGTGTGTATATATATATATAGAAAGAGAGAGAGAGAGTTCAATTCATAAATCATAGTTGAAGGGTTCCACAAAAGTACAAGGTGCTACTCTTTTTCCCAAAGCACCACTCAGATAATACGCAGGAGGCTGAGTCCACTAAAGGATCCAGCAAAAACTCCATTGTTTTACAGGTGCTCTTGGCCTAAGTCTTTAAAAGATTCAGGAAAATAAATAAAAATTTTCTCATACAAATTATCGCTTTGGTTTTTGTGATTCATCAATAGGCTATTAAGTGATTTTTCAAATCAGCTAAAAAGTGAACCATCACTTATACACACCCACATACACACATACCATTTTAAATTCTAAATCAACATAGCCGCTTCTGCTATATTTAGCTTTTTTTTTTTTTCTGTAGGCAGCTGGTCCTATTGTTGTATGGATTTGTTTCATAAGAGATGTCGTTGGGGCAACCCAAAAAGAGATTAAGAAACTAGAGCTGCCTGTCATTAGTTCCTGACATCTTAGACCTTAGTGATCTTATCTCTGGGACAGAAAAGAGCCGAGTAGACATAAGGATTACACAGAAATCGTTAAGTGTAGTATTAGTAAAACAATCACCTGGGAAGAGAACGTACCCCTCTCTACCACAGTGTGATTCCATAGGAAATCAACACACTAAAAGGAACACACACGTCAGGCAACATCAGTATTGAAGGAAAAACTCTTCCAAAACTGAGTTTGTCATGTCAGATCTAGAAGTCTGCATGGAGATTTTCAGTTGCTTATCTGGATGTGGTCATATTGAGTTGGGAAACAGCTCAGCCCAGGCTCACTGAACTGGAATGTAACACCGCTTCATGCCTATTGCGCCTGGTAGGTGTGGGGCTGCCTGATTACCACGAAAGGTCAGCCTGACTGGCCCTATGCCTTTGTCCTGCTTGCAGGGGAATTTGCTTCTACCTTGCGGATATCAGCATTGATAACCATTCCCTGCTTGACCCATGTTCAGGATGTGTGGCTTCTACGACATTTTAGGAACTATTTTTCTGAATTGCTGTCCTGGATGTAAGATATTTGTACACAATCTGTTTGGCAAGCTAACTACTGCTACTGTTACTTCCACACTTGAATGACTAAGCAGAGCACATGATGTACATTAATTTTATGAGCTCTGGACTGATACTTCTTAAACTTCATTTTAATCTGCATTAGCTCATTGTTTGCTTCCGAAACGTTTGTTCTCCTGAGAAGCAATTCTTGCCCACAGCCTTAATAATGTGTAGATTGGGTTTTGTGAGATCTCCGCCTTTCTTCTCTGTCACTACCTCTGCTCTCGCTAGGTGATTATTTCCCCTTTTACTGTAAAATAACTTTGGTTTTTCTTAATTCTGAATTTTTAATAAAGGAAAAAGTACAAACTACATACAAGCATGACAAAAAAAAATTGACTCCAGATCTTTGCAGAAATACTGACCTTATATTTTAACTAAAACGCATAAACCAAAAGTTTTTAGGCTATCTTGGTAGCATAGATGATGGAAAATTGTTTCAATATCAGCCATTAGATGGCAGAAAAAAGAAAGCGAATATACTATTACTCTAGGGTTGCCAGGTAAGATTCATTTAATATTTGAGACATACTTATATTTAAAAATATATTTATTGTATATGTGGAATTCCAATTGAACTTGGTGTCCAGTATTTTTATTTGCTAAATCTGGCAACCCTATATTACTAGGATGTGCTGCATTTGATATTAAAACCATTCTCAAGGCTTACTTTGTTATCACTCACAACAAAATATCAAGGGCTTTTTTCTCTTTTTTTGCATATTTCCACACATGCAAAAATGTCTGATGCCTGTGTTGCTCCTTCCTGGGTTCCCTAGATTTCTCTGCCACCTAAGACCAGCAACCTCAAATGTTGGAGAACTTTTAAATCAGTTATTTTCCAATGAAAAATATTTCAGATTCAAATTGTCATTCAAGTGCTTCCTGTATCTCTGTACTGAAACTTAATGGTTTCTAGCTCTAGGTTTTTAGAAGCAGAAAGCATGGTTTTGCTAAATGCAGAAAAGAGTTGCTGAGGACACTGGGAATTCTAGACCTGCAGAAATGTAATATCTTCATTGACCAGTGTGCAGGGGAGCCGCAGAAATGGCAGGATCACAGACTTTAATGTCAGATGAGCCTTGCTGGGTTCTTGGCAATGGCAACAATTAATCAAGGGAACTTTGGCAATTTGTTTATGTATCATAGAGTTCTTCATTCATTAAAAATTAGAGATAGATGGATACACGTTAGTATGTGCTTTCAATAAGGCAACAAATGAAAAGTAGTTGTTGTGGGATAAGAGTTTGGGGTATTATCCAATATGTTGTTTGCTGCCAGTCAAGTTAACTATCTTGGCCACTACAGCTAAGGCAAGCAGCCATTGTCTTAGGAAGAAGGCAGATCCCCAGCAGAAACAAAAATAGTATTGCCTCCATTGCTCAGGTCTGAGTTTCAAAATAGACAACAGTATGCTGTGCTAACAAGTGTTTAGCTAACAAGCAACACTTTAAAAAGAAAAAAGGCTGTGATTTGTAGCACTTATGATTTCTGTGTTGTAAATATTCCCATCATGTCTGATTTCAGCCTACCAATGTGACATCACTGAACTCAAAGTTGACAGGACATGCACATAGGCCACTGGGCTCGGAGAGTGTTATTTTGGAACTCCCAGAGTTGGATTATATTTTTTAGCCTTGGAAGAAGAAAGATTCAGGATATAACGTGATACAGTTTCCTGCTACCCAGAAAGTGCACACAAATTTTTCATATGCCGATAGGAGAATCGTGGAGTGATTCAGAGGGGATCAAACTAATAAGTGGCCCAGGCTATATGCCCTTATGATCTGGGTGTGGTGAGATAATGGAAACCTAGGTAGAAAGAAAACTCCAAATGTCTTATTGTGTTTCCTCTTGGAAATTCCTTAGATTAGAATAACTGTGTGCCATTGTTAGGCAGAGAAAGGGCCTAAGGTAAGACTTCTGACTCTCCAAGATTGTTTGGTAGCATGGAGAGAATCTACAAAAATTTAAGCCTCCACAGCTAAAGATGCAATATTGACTGGCATGTGGATACAACTCTGGAAGGCCCAGAGACCTCTCTTTTTATATCTCTTTCTAAGGATCTTGCTTATTTTTTCAGTCCTCTCCTCTGTGTCATGGGAGCTAGAGTCCTGAAAACAGCACTTCCTAGCCTGCTGTTCCTGCAGAATTACCACTTGTATTCCACCAGTGAGAAGTGCTTGGTGAGGTTTGATAGGTGGAATAGAAGAATATTTCATTATGGTCCTGTGCCTTTGGGCAGAGTGTAGACCTCAGCAGACAGCAGACATGAGACAGCCCCTTGAGAATCAACCATCTCAGTGCTGCAGGTGGATCCCATCTATGGCCAGATTCTACTTTCAGACCCTCTGATAGAAACCCTTGTCCAGTGACTGCCTATGTACTTCCAGTGATCAGAAAGTCAATAGAACTAGAGACATCCTCTTCTACACTGGACAAATCTAACTCTTTTTGAAAGAAAATGAAACTTTTGAAAATATTTAATTATTTCTAAATATGTCTTTAAAAGTCACATACTCTGTGACTCCTTGTATTTAGTTCTGGGTAAGTTGGAAAGGCCTATTTTGATTTATTCATTGTTATTGAGTTATAGCAAAAGTTATTATCAAGGTTTAAGAGGAGTCATCCTTAGGTTTAGAATTGAAGCGGCGTTGCTGTCTAGGATAAATACCTGAGTTTCATCATCTCACACTAGGAAAACAGAGGACGCAGACACACAAGAAGTGAGTTTAAGAGTAGAGATTTAACAGGCAAAAGAATGAAAAAGGAGAGTAGCTTCCTATCCTGCAGAGTGAGACATATAGCGGGGACATGAAGTGGGGGTCTTCTGGTTCTGTGGTGAAATGCCTGGGGTTTTACAGATGAGCTTGAAGAGGCAGTGTCTGACTTACATAGGACCCAAAGATTGGTTGGACCAGGTGTGCCATTTACATAATGTGCAAAGCTGGTCGCCCCACCTTAATCTTTTATTATGTAGATGGGGTCTCTACCTGGCCGATGCCATGTTGTCTGTTCCTTACTGTACATGTAGTTGTCAAGAAAAAGGAAAGATGGAGCCACCATATTAAACTTGCCTGGTCCCCAGGTAGCCTTTTCGTATTGGCACAGCTGCTGGCATTCACCCGTGCAAGGCTTGTCTATGTCTGCAGCTCAATTTCACAGGCTGCTTTTTGTTAGAAAAGAAATGATTTGGGGGTGCTTTTTATTAAAAGGAAAACCTTACCAATGACTCTCTTACCCTCACTATCTGCCTCAATAATTTCTCTTTAACTCCTAGATCAGAATCACCCTCCAATCTTTCACACTAATACCATCATTTACTCCTTCTTTCCTATATTTAGTTATGCAATGTTTATTAAGGCGTTGTGCTTACACTGGGAACCAATAGCCTCAGGCTTTCATACAACTTACTCTAACAAGGAGATATACAGGTCAACTAGGACCTAAAATACAGAGAATTAAGTGTTACTACAAAGCGAATACAGGTGTATTGGTAACACATACAAAAGGCTCTCAACTTAGTCTTAAGGGAGCATAGGAAGCTTCCTTCTATGGTTTTCCAGAAGTAATATGAGAGAAGTGAGTAGAAGTTGAATGCAGTGTGGGATGACGGAGCTTTCACAGTTGAAAGCACTTGTTAGAAAAGAGTATGAGCCAAAAAGAGTGTAGAACGCTGAGTGAAGAACAGCATACCCAGTGTGGAAAGTCCCTCGGTGCCTGAAGAGGCCAGAGGAGCCACTCCACCAGTTCATAACTCACCACCCAAGGCCCAGCTGACTGACCAAGGAAAACAAGCCAGCAGGAAATACAAGATAGGCCTTGGCCTACACAGAGTAGTTAGAGGAGAAGTGAAATTTGTTGCAGAGCTGAAAAACTACAAGTGACTAGAAAAAGAGCACATAGACTACCAGTGGGTATAAACTGTGAGTCGACACAGAGTGAGGTAAAGTAGCAGAAAACAATTCCAGGTAATCTGAGAAGAGAATTTTTTTCCCAAGGTCTCCTGGGTGTTAAAGAGATCAAATTTTATTAGAGGTACATATATTTTATGTTGATTAATTATAAATAAATTGAGTACAAAAAAATTGTTATTTTTTCAGCCATATCCTGTAATATTTTAAATCAATGACCCTACAATAAAGGATACCATTTTTCTTCAGCTTTTTTTGACTACCAAGAAATGCAGATTCAGGCAATTCATTAGGAAAGAAAAGAAAGGAAAAGAAAAGGAAAGGAAGGAAAAGAAATATATATATATATATATATTTTTGAAGTTCCTATTAAGTCATTTGTTTATATACTTGGTTAGCCAGAGCTGTACGTCTTTCTTTATAGAGCCTGGGCCAGCAAGGAAGGCGCCAACTTTCCAACATTAAGGGAAGAGAACTGTAATTCCTGGGTAACAATCTAGCTGATTAGTTCAAGAAGATTACTGGAATTCTAAGGACTGAAGAAATGTAGGTTTTCTGACCATAAAATTATTTTCAACACCAGCCTAATACACCCTGTAAAGGGCATTCCTGCATGACTAGACAAACTGACCAAGCAAGGGAAGGATGTAGTATGAGACGCTTTCATCTGTTAACATAGAGTGAGTGTATCACATGCATTTGGCTTGCTCACAAACTGAAAAAAATATATATATGCATTTATATATATGTATATTATATATATACCCACACACATACAAATCTCTGTAGTGTTCACATTGTAAAAAGACATCCAAAAAGGGAGTTTATCATGGCAAATTCGAAATTATGAACATATGACACACTGTGTAACAAGAAACTCAAGAGCTTTAAGTGTAAAAATATCACCCTGAAGCCATTTGTTCCAAAGACAACTTGGAGAAAGTTTGATTTAGCAGACAGGACAACCAAAAGGGGCACACTGGAGAGGTAGGAGAAGAGTATCCCCTCTACACTGCTGAACCCACAGCCTGATGGATGGGAAGAGCAATGAAGCGCTCTGAAAAGCACAAGGTGATTTTGGTGGATTAGGCTTATATGCCCAAAGTGCAAATAAATATAAGAGTTTTCCATTTTCTCAGAAGAATCTGCTATACACAGGACTAAACAAGTGAGACGCTCTATATACACTGACCTGAAGACCTTCCTTTCCAATAACACCTCCTTCAACTTTCTTCCACAGACCTTCCCAGGTCACCGCTCTATATTAACACATTTCCCCACGAAGTTTCTTCTTTAACATGCTGACATGTCTTGTGAACATTATTTTTTTCTATATGAACAAAAATATATAGGATACCTGATTTATGTTCCATTTTTAAAATAACGTTCTCTTGAGAATTAGAAGTTCATTCAAAGCATTATCAGCAAGATTTTCTTATATATTTTGGATGAGTATCTGACATTACTTGATGGACTCATTGCATTCTTTGGCCAAAAGCTCTCCAGTGGAGCACCTGTGCTGGGACTCTCTTTGGTGCTGTCCAGTTCAGAAGTGAGGCCAGATGAAGTAGAAGTAAGGTCTGCTAGCAGGCTGGAGTTTCATCCAGAGAAATCTTCTTGGCTGTGAATCAGCACAGGAGCATAAGGTGGGGACAGTGAGGGATAGCAGTAAGAATGGCAACAGAAACAGAAAGAGGAGAAAGGGTAGCTTCTAGGAATTGCTTAAAAAGTACAAGAATGCAGAAGTCAATAAAAGGAAACTATTGGTGGTGACAGAAACCAACGATGTTGGAGGCTCTTGTTAATGGAAAGCTACCTTGAGAATTCAGTATAAGCCCTAAGCTTTGCATTTAAAAAAAAAAAAAATGGAAAGCAGCCATTTCATATTTCAAGAGTGTTCTCCCTTAAGAAAATGAATGGTATACGAGCTATTTCTATTGTGGTCTGTGAGCCACAGCTTCCTAACTGTGTAAAAACAACACTTGGCTGAACAGTGACTACAAGAAGAAAAAGAAAAATCTATCACTTTTACAGCACAATGGAAAGAATGAAAAAAAAAATGAAAATTTCCTTTGCCATGGAATTTCCTGCTGGATAGAATTATTCCTGCATCCTTTTCTTCTAGCTGTCATGACTAGTTAGGGTATAGAACAGGGCCCACCTCTCTTTGGTATAATGCCACATTGAATTAATCCAACTTGGAGTCATGGATCATGGGAGCCTAGAACCTTTAAGCCTGATCAGTCTGCAAACATCCAAAACAAGTAGTTTTTCTTCTCTTCTTTCCGGTAATATACAGAGTATTTTAAGACATTATGCCCACATTTCTCTGATATGCTTGACTTTTGAAGAGAAAGCAAAAGGAGTACCCTCCTCAAATTCCTCAAATACTATCTTAAAGCTGCTAATTCATTAGCCATCCAGATGTTGGTAAAAGGAATGTCCATTTACTGTTTTTAAACCTGTAGACCATACTGAAAGCAGCGGCCAGCATAAGTAACAAATGTCATGAAATAGTTAGTGAAACGTTAAGTGAAAGTAGCAATTTTATGCAATTACTTTAAGTAGCTTCAAAATCTTTATTTTCCTGGCATCACATAGAGAGTTTTTCTAATTTGATATCCAAACACTCGTATACAATATCTAAAGAAAAGAAATGTTTAAAAACTCCCACTAACAGAACCCAACCAGATATTGCTTAAATCTTAATATTTTGACT
The DNA here is from genome assembly GCF_024542745.1 of Macaca thibetana thibetana. Taxonomy (NCBI): domain Eukaryota; kingdom Metazoa; phylum Chordata; class Mammalia; order Primates; family Cercopithecidae; genus Macaca; species Macaca thibetana. Next base: position 80,182,499 of record NC_065587.1, read on the forward strand.
AGGAGAATATGTTTAAATCCCGAAGAATGGAAAATAGCATGCCTCAGTCTGAGGAATGCTAGTGTTCTTTCCACGGCAGGCTCACTTGGGTCAAGCGAGTGTAATTACTTCTATGGAGCCAGTCTTTGTTCAAAGGCTTGATACTTCTCCATTGCCTTTTGGAATTGCTGAAAGTTACAATGATTCACTTGGGTACAATTATAAGCATTGCTTTTCAGAAAATCTTATGTAAATACTGCTTGGAAGAAAGAAGGAAGCTGAAAGGACAAATCAGTAATCAGAAAAACTTTCAGAGTTCTTTTCATCATTTGTAATTACTTGGTTATGGAATTATAGGTAAAAAGTCATGTGCTTCTGGCACCATTGTCCATAGCAAAAAACACACAAAAATATAATGATCCTAGAGAAATACTTGCACATGCAAACACACACACACACACACACACACACACACACAACCATATTTTTGCAAGAAAAAAGGAAGTGAGATACACATGATCATTCCCTTGGCTGGATCTGATCCCATGTAGGAACACAGATATTTTGCCACGTGCAGATTTTTAGGAAGGATGTTGGAGGGACTCCCTTTGCTCCCCACAGCAAGGTGACATCCTAATTTGTGTTATTTCCATGTGCCCTGATGATAATCATTCTGACTTACGAAAGACTACTCTTGGAAGATTAGCAGGGCCACACAAGTCAGGTTCTGCTGCCAGCAGTCAATTGTTGGCTGGGAAAGAGCCAGGTTTTGAGAAAAAGAGAAATTTATTCTGGATTTTCCTACTTTTCTCTGCGGCCAGAATCTATTGTTGGAGGAAAAATCATACAAATACTTCAGCCTATTCTCTGTAGTTCTTAAAACAAATCTCCACCCCTTTCTCCTTTATTCTAATATGCTGTGTGGCAAAGCAAAATTCCACTGGTGCCATTTAAACATAAAAGCAAAGCCACAAAAATTTGCTGCCTCAATTTGAATTCCAGAACATAAAAGAGATTCTCAGGTTGCCTTCAGATCTGTGCTGTGTATGAACTTTGTGTGATTCAATTGCTGGTTATGGCCAGGCCCTGGAACTCTCTTTTCCACAGCTGAGATGTTTCCTGCTGTCCCCACCTCCTTTTCTCTAGTCAGTGTTCCTGGTTAGGTGCAGTTAGAAGCTCAGCTGAGCTAGAAGTATTCCACTGGACTCGCTAAGAGTAAATTGGAGGGATCCTCTAGAGAAGTGGTTCTCAAACTTTAGTGTGCATTAGAATGACCTGGAGGGCTTATTAAAACACACATTCTTGTGAGCCTCACTACTAGATATTCTTGTTGACTGAAGGCAGGTTGGGGGAGGTGGGGAGCTGGGAATTAGCATTTTTTAAAAGTTCCCAGGTGCTTATGCTGCTCAGAAGGCAACACTTTGAGCAGCATCTGTCTAGTGTTATTCATAGACACAAATCTAGACAATAGGAGAACTCACTGGTTCATGTATTCATTCATCTAACATTAGTGACAAGTCCCAAGCCCTCCGCCAGGCTCTGTGATACACACCTGAATAAAGCCCAGAGCAGTAGGGAGGGTGCATATGCTTAATAATATGTTATGGGAAGTATACATAGAAATATGCACAAAGAAGAGTGGGGTGCAAAAGGGGGAGGCTCAAATCTCTCTGGATGTGTGAGTGGGGTCAGGAGCTAGCATGAAAAGTTTGAAGAGAAGATCGATGCTGGGCCACATCTTGAAAGGGAAGTCCAGAGCCACAGCAGGGTAGCACCATAAAGAGTGGTCTGAGATTGTAGTAGAGAATATTGCTTGGAGATCTGCAGGGGAATAGAGCCTTGGAAAGAGGAAGAGAGGAATGGAAAGCAGATATAAGACTTGAATAGTCTTTGATAGTCAAGGCTTGGTTAAAACATGAATCCTAAAAGAAGCAATAGAATAGAAGATAGAAAGAATGTAATAGTACTAATAGGATTAAGAACAGATTGAACAAGGGGAGTGAAGGAAGGGAGATGATCAAGGACGAAGATCAGGATTAGTGGGGGAAGAAAATGAGTTTGTTTCTGAACACATCAAATTTAGGTGCCAATGGAGCATGAAGTTAGACCTCTCTATTGCCTAATTCCATCTTTCTAGATGGACATGCAAGCTCTGGACCCCAGGAGAGAGATTTGGACTGGGATTCCTCAACTTTGACCTATGAGCATTTGAATTCTCAGAAGTGAATGAAGCTGCCCATTTGTTTATCCATACATTAAATGTTTACTGAGCACTTAGTACACGTCAGGCACATGTGAGGAGTATGTTAGTTTTCTGTGGTAACAAATTATGACAAATTTACTGACTTAAACCAACACAGATTGAGCATCTACCCACTGTCTAAGTGAGAAATCCAGGTTGGCTGGACTGGTTTACCTCCTGTAGAGTTAACAAGGTTGACCTCAAAGTGTTGGCAGGGCTGCATTCCTTCCTGGAGTCTCTAGGATGTGTCTGTTTCCAAGCTCATTTAGGTTTTGGTAGAATTCAGTTCCTTGAGGTTGTAGGACTGAAGGTTCCATTTCCTTGGCTGTCAGCCAAGCTGTAGTTTCCACCTAGAGGCTGCCTGCACTCTTTCTTACTCCTTCCTGAAGATTCCCTTCAGCAAACCTGAATCTTCAGGAAGGAAGATTCCCTGTGGGCTCGGTCACTCTCACCCTTCAACTCTCTCTGACTTCCTTTCTGCTATACCTCTCTGCGGCTTCCTCCTCTGAGACACCACTCAGTGAATTTTCTCTGCTTTTAAATAGTCATGGGATTAGATTTAGCCCACTTAGGTAATTGAGGATAACCTCTCCATCTTAGGCCCATAATTTTAATCAAATCTGCAGAGTCTCTTTTGCTACATAAAGTAACATATTCTAAGATCCATCAATTAAGGCACAGGCATCTTTGAAGATCATTCTTACTATCAAGATGAACTGGAAATTCTGCATTTAACAAAACAGACACAATCCTTGTCTTCATTTTTATTTTATTTTATTTTGTTTCTATTTTGCTAACTTTCATTTTACATTCAGGGGCTACATGTGTTGGTTTGTTACATGGATAAATTGCCTATTGCTGAGTTTTGGTGTATGAATGATTCCTCACCCAGGTACCCAATAGGTAGTTTTTCAACCCTTGCCCTCCTCCCAGCCTTCCCCTCTAGTAGTCCCGAAGGCCCAGTGTTTATTGTTCCCATAAAATTTACAGAGTAGGAAGATGTTTACATAGATATGAAATGATAACCTAAAGAATTATATAATTATTAAATATGTTGAAATCTCTAAAGATTGCACCAGACTGTAAAAGGTACAGTGAAGAAAAATGGCAGCTGATCTGTTCTGTAGAGAGGAGTGCTTCCACAAGAACATGAAAATTATTTGAGCTCTGAATGATGAATCAGCACCACATCCATAAAGAGGATTGAGAGAAGAGCATTTCAGAATGAAGAAACAGCGTGTACGAATGCCTTAAGGCAAACGTGGTACAAATAACTGAAAGAAGGCAAGACAGCTGGAGCAGAGGGAATAAGGGATGTGGGACAGGAGAGAGGGGTTGGCCATGCAGGACAACATGGGGACACAGGCTTCAGCAAGGAAATGCCATGTTCAGATTTTAATTTTTAGATGACTATTTTGAGTGCAGTATGAATAAGGTATTGTAGGTGTCAAAAGAGCTACAGTGTTAAGGGTGTAGTTCTGTGTTCCCAGAACGAAATGATAAGAGTTTTAGGCTAAGCATATAGTGAAAAGGGAGGAAAGTGAATACATTTAAGAGCTGTTTAAGTAGTCTATTTTGTCAGGATTTCTTGGTTACATGTAACTCGAACTTTCAAATGAGTGAAATGTGAGGTGAGAACAATATTACCAGCTCACAATTTCCAACCACAGAAAGATCAGGCATGACAGTGACAAGTCAGGGACACAAGGGCCCAGAGCCCTCTCACCATCTCTCTGTGCAGTGGGTTCCTTGCCTCTGAATGCAGTAGACCAGTCCAGTGTGACAACTGGGGCAGGGGTGGAGAGCATGTCCTGCCAGCAATCCCAGAGTCGCATCTTTACAGCCAGAGGAGAAAGAATCTTTTAAAGTTTAACTCCATCTAGCGATAAGCAAGTGATCGTCTGACTAATTCCCTGATTAGTCTAATTAGTCACATTTGACTAATTCCCCGGATGACTTGTTTATTCCTAGAAAAACATTGGGTTAGAGGTAAGGTCCTAATTTGGGAGGTATAGATATTTTTTAAGGATATTTTTCAGAAAAAAAAAAAATTCTTCGAAAACAGAACAATAAGTACTCAGTACAAAAAGCAAAGGCGTAGGCAAGATATGGTATATTATAGGCAGGGGGCTGTCCAAAATACTTTTTATGGCTTGATCATCTAAATCAGTGATTACCAAATTATGCTTGTTTTCTGTTTTCACAAATAAAGTTTTATTGGGACACAACCATGCCCATTTGTTTATGTATTGTCTATGACTGCTTTCACACTGTGATAGAATAGATGAGGGCTGGGCACGGTGGCTCACTCCTGTAATCCCAGCACTTTGGGAGGTCAAGGTGGGTGGATCACCTGAAGTTAGGAGTTCGAGACCAGCCTGGCCAACATGGCTAAACCCCATCTCTACTAAAAATACAAAAAATTGGGCCAGATGCAGTAGCTCATGCCTGTAATCCCAGAACTTTGGGAAGCCGAGGCGGGAGGATCATGAGGTCAGTAGATCGAGACCATCCTGGCTAACACAGTGAAACCCTGTCTCTACTAAAAATACAAAAAAATTAGCAGGACATGGTGGTGGGCGCCTATAGTCCCAGCTACTTGGGAGGCTGAGGCAGGAGAATGGCGTGAACCCGTGAGGTGGTTTGCAGTGAGCCGAGATCACACCACTGCACTCCAGCCTGGGCAATAGAGTGAGACTCTGTCCCAAACAAACAAACAAACAAACAAAAAAACACAAAAACTTAGCCAGGCGTGGTGTCACACACCTGTACTCCCAGCAACTCGGGAGGCTGTGGCACGAGAACCACTTGAACCCAGGAGGCGGAGGTTGCAGTGAGCTGAGATCATGCCACTGCACTCCAGCCTGAGTGACAGAAGAGATGAGCAGTCTCAACAGAGATCATGTATTCCACGAAGCCTGAAATTTTTATCTCTTCTTCTCCAAAAATTTTGCCAGTTCCTGATCTAGATGAATAGTTGTGTCTTTCAAGAGAAGGATCAAGTTTGAACAGGAAAGCATACATTTGGTTTTGGACATGTTGAGTTCAAGTGCTTTTAAGCTATCCAAGTTGAAACAGTGAATACATGGTTGGATATTTGAAGGTGAATTTATTTTAAAAAGAAACAGCTTTATGAGGACTTTAACAATTTCTCATATTCCTCAGAAACAACTGATTGTTTTGCAGCCACAGTTACAGTTACCATTACAACCAGTTTTAAACTCACTTAGTTCATGATAACTTGCTCAGAGCAAATTTTGGAAAGCTAACCAATGAGTAACAGTGTTTCTCTTTGAAAGGACAACCAGTTGGCAAGAGCTTGACTCCAGTGAACATACTGGAAAGGCAACCAATCCACAACAGTCTTCTCCCAAGAAATCATGGTTCTATAGCTGACATCAACCCATTCTCTGAACTATTTATTTTCTAAAATTTCCATGTACAATCAATAGTCTACTTTATTTGGAAAGATGGTCTAAAAATCATAACTCTCCTTTACTTCAGTAATAAATTTAACTTTGTATTTCAGTTAATAAGTGGTGGTTTCTTCCTTAACCTTAGCCTGAGATTTTTTTTTTTTTTTTAAGTACCTTAACTTGGCCAGGTTTGGTGGCTAACGCCTGTAATCCCAGCACTTTGGGAGTCCAAGGCAGGCAGATCACCTGAGCTCAGGAGTTCGAGACCAGCCTGGCTAACATGGTTAAACCCCATTTCTACTAAAAATATAAAACATTAGCCAGGCGTGGTGGCAGGCACCTGTAATCCCAGCTACTTGGGAAGCTGAGGCAGGAGAATCACTTGAACCCAGGGGCAGAAGTTGCAGTGAGACAAGATGGCGCCATTGTACTCTAGCTTGGGCAACAAAAGCAAAATTCCATCAAAAAAAAAAAAAAAAAATGTACCTTAAGTGCATAAGCAGTTGTAGTCTTGGGAGAAGTGAGTTCTAAGGGAAAGCATACCGAGAAGTCAAGAGGGGCTAGAGTGTAGTCATACGAATGCTAACATTTAATGACTATGTAGAGAAGGATAAGACTACAAAGGAAAGAGTGAAGGAGGGGACACGGATAGAAAGAAAATGAAGAATATATGTTGGCATAGAAACTGAGGTCAGAAACTCAGTTAAGGAACAGCCAACAAAGTAAAATGTCACTGAGACCCTACTTGGGATAGGAAATGAAATGTGTCTACTGCGTTTGGTGAACAGGTAGAGATTTGTGATTTTTGTGAGATCTGTTTGTGTACACCAATGAGAATGAAATTAAGGTCAGAAGTTGAGATGGGAGTAGAGATGAGAAAATGGGAACAAAATGTATAAACCGTTCTTTTGCAGATAGAGAAACAGATGGCTTAGTGTCAATTTGATTTTTCTAAGATAAAAAAGAAGATGGAAGAGGTTCAGTAAAAAAGAGATTGAAAATATAAGAGAGAAAAGATATAATCAACAGTATGGTGCATACGTAGACAATGAGTGGAAGAGAACAGAGTGGGCTGTGAAGAAGTTTGGTTCAGATAAAAGCATATGTGCCTATAAAACAAAACATAACAAAAATATGGAGCAAGAATGGGTGGAAATGTAGAATGAGTTATAGGTTGGGTAGCATAACATTGGAGGAGGGCAAATTTTCTTGTTTCTTTCATCACTTTGGAGGAAGAAAGCAAAATTATCTCCTGAGGGAGAAAAACCCAATGAATGAGGTTGGTTGAAGTCTGAGAAAAATTAGGACATTTAGAGACAGAAGAGAGGGAGAGTCAAAAATATAACATTGAGAAAAGAATTGGGGAACAGAAGAAGAAGAAAGCTAGCTGAAAATGATTAAAGAAAAAGGAAAGAGAAAAATAGGAGAGTGGTATAATAAAAGCCAAGGAACATTGTACAAAAAAAGTTAGATGCTAGTTGTAGAGGACAAGAAAGATAAAAACTAAAAATAGTCTTATTTGACTTAAGAAATACGAAGATTTCAAATTAAACATTGTCATTTGAAAATATTTGTTTCTGCCCTTTTAACAATTAATTTATTAAAATTAATAGTAAATAATTTAATATCTACATTACACTTAATATAATGACAGCAAAGAAGTTAAAAATAATCTACTTATCTACCATAAGAGCAAATAACAGAAAAGACACAAGAGATAACAGTTGCTGAGAAATTTTAGGAAGATGGAAAGCAATGAAGGAGTAAGCAGAGATAAGCACAGTAAATAGAAACTGCCTGCAAGTGCCCAAGAGAAAAAGCCATTTCAATATAGAACCACAAATATATTCAGAATTTAGAATCAACAAGTCAAGAGCTGGGCAAAAAGCCCATATATGGAACAGGTGGATGATGCAAAAGTCATTATACTAAGTGATGAAGTCTCCAAACCCTTTTGACCACTTCGTTCCTAGAATAATAGGGCCTAGACATTTATACAGATTGATGAATGAGAGATTTTCTTTCAATAAAATATCAGATACTGACATCTCAAATTACTCTTCACTCCAAAGGGGCAGGTGCCTTTCCAATCTATTACCAGCGAACACGAGTCTGGCCATGCCACAGAGTTGAGCTGATTGATGACTCATTTCTTTCTTTCTTTCTTTTTTTTTTTTTTTTTTCCTTTGAGATGGATCCTCACTTGGTCGCCAGGCTGGAGTGCAGTGGCACGATCTCAGCTCACTGCAACCTCTGCCTCCCAGGTTCAAACAATTCTCCTGCCTCAGCCTCCCGAGTAGCTGGGATTACAGGCACCGGCCACAACATCTGGCTAACTTTTGTATTTTTTAGTAAAAACGGGGTTTCACCACGTTGGCCAGGATGGTTTCGATTTCTTGACCTCATGATCCACCTGCCTAGGCCTCCCAAAGTGCTGGGATTACAAGCATGAGCCACTGTGTCTGGCTTGGTGACTCATTTCTAAATGTAAGTGAATGACACAAGACCACCAGTCATTTGAGGAAACACTGACACAGCAGAAAGAGGCCAAAACAAAGAGAAAAAGAACACACAAAAACTAGAAGCAGAAATTCTTCCCATCACCACAAACAACATCACTAGAATTAATATTCCCAGAGAGTTAAAAAAATTAAATTGATAGATATAGATATGCATTATGCCCAGAAAGAACAACAGAATTAGGAAGGGAGTGCTGATGAAGCACAGTTTTGGAGCTTAGTACCTGAACAAACAGAAGTATTTGAGAACAGAGTCTCAAGGATGGGAAGGTGGGAATTAAGAGAATCTTATTTTACATGACTAAGAGTGTATTACTATTTGACTTTTAAATGTTTGTGCATTCATTAACTTTTTATGAATGGGAAATAATAATAATAACTGCATTAGACATGAGATATGTGAATAAAAATTATAATTAATCTTTCCAAGATCTTTGTTCTAGTCTCAAAACCACATGACTATATAGAAACTAAACAACTTACTCCTGAATGACTTTTTGGTAAGCAAAACAACTAAGGCAGAAATCAAAAAAAAAATGTTTGGAACAAATGAAACTAAAGAAAGAATGTATTCAAACCTCTAGGATGGGGCAAGAGCAGTGTTAAGAGGAAAGTTTACAGTGCTAAATGCCTACTTCAAAAAGTTAGAAAGATCTTAAATTAATAAGCTAATGTTGCATCTAAAGAAACTAGAAATAAAGAGCAAATGAATCCCAAAGCTAACAAAGAAAATAAAAAACTAAAATCAGAGCAGAACTAAGTGAAATTGTGACCCAGAAACATATAAAGGGTCAATCAAATGAAAACCTTGTTTTTTTAAAGATAAATAAGAATAATAGACCAGACCACTTGCTAGATTAACGAAGAAAAAAAGAGAAATGATCCAAATGAGTATAATCAGAAGAAACAAAGGTGACATTACAACCAATCTCACAAAAATATAAAATATCCTCAGAGACTACTATGAACATCTCTATGCACACAAACTATGAAATCTAGAAAAAAAGGATAAATTCCTAGAAACACACAACCTCCCAATATTGAACCAGGAAGAAGTAGAAACCCTGAAAACACTATTAATAAGTTACCAAATTGAATTAATAATAAAAAATTTATGAACCATAAAAAGCCCTAAACCAACTAGGTTCACATCAAAATTCTATCAAATGTAAAAAGAAGAGCTGGTACAAATTCTACTAAAAATATTCCAAAAACTTGAGGAGGAAGGATTCCTCCCCAACTAGTTCTACAAAACCAGTATCATCTTAATACCATAATCTGGCAAAGACACAGCTAAAAAAAAAACTACAGGACAATATCCCTGAAGAACATAGACACAAAAATCTTCTATAAAATATTAGCAAATCAAATTCAGCCGCATATCAAAAAGATAATCCACTGTGATAAAGTAAGCTTTATTCTGGCATGCAAGGATGGTTCAACATATGCAAATCAATAACTGTGATTCACCTCATAAATAAAATTAAAAACAAAAATTACATGATCATCTCAGTAGATGCAGAAAAATAATTCAATAAAATCCAACATCTCTTTGTGTTAAAAACCCTCAACAAAGTATGAATCAAAAGAAATTCTCTTAAAATAGTAAGAGTCATCCATGACAAACCAACAGGCAATATCATACTGAATAGGCACAATGTGAAGCATTCCTCTTAAGAACTGGAACAAGACAAGGATATCCACTCTCGTCACTCCTATTCAGCATAGTACTGGAAGTCTAGCTGGAGCAATCAGTCAAGAGAAAGAAATAAAAGGCATCCAAATAAGAAAAACAGGAAATCAAATCATCTCACTTTGCTGAGGGTATGATTCTCTATCTAGAAAACCCTAAAGATTCTGCCAAAAGGCTCTTAGACTTGATAAACTTCAGTAAAGTTTCAGGATACAAAATCAATATACAAAGCCATACACCAAATAACATTCAAGCTGATAACCAAATCAGTAATACAATAAAATTTACAATAGCCACAAAAAATAAAATACATGGAAATACATCTAACCAAGGAGATGAAAGACCTCTATAAGAGAACTACAAAACACTACTGAAAGAAATCATAGATGACACAAACAAGTGGAAAAATATTTCCCACTAATAAATTGGAAGAATAAAAAATTATTAAAATGTCTACTGTGTTCAAAAGTGATCTATAGACTCAATGCAATTCTATCAAATTACCAACATCTTTCTTCACAGAATTAGCAAAAAACTGTTCTAAAATCTGTATGAGGCAGGCACGGTGGCTCATGCCTGTAATCCCAGCACTTTGGGAGGCCGAGATGGGCAGATCACAAGGTCAGGAGATCGAGACCATCCTGGCTAACATGGTGAAACCCCGTCTCTATTAAAAATACAAGAAATTAGCCGGGCATGGTGGCAGGTGCCTGTAGTCCCAGCTGCTCGGGAGACTGAGCCAGGAGAATGGCGTGAACCCAGGAGGCAGAGCTTGCAGTGAGCTGAGATTGTGCCACTGCACTCCAGCCTGGGCAACAGAGCAAGACTCTGTCTCAAAAAAAAAAAAAAAAAAAAAAAAAAAAAAAACTATATGAAACAGAAAGGAGCCCAAATAGCCAAAACAAACCTAAGCAAAACGAACAAAGTCAGAGACACCACATTACCTGATTTCAAGCTATACTATAAGGCTACAGTAACCAAAACAGCATAGTACTTGTACAAAAATAAACACAAAGACCAATGAAACAGAAAAGAGAACCCAGAAATAAAGCCACATATTTACAACCAACTGACTTTTGACAAAGTCAACAAAAGTAAACAATGGGAAATGATGCCCTATTCAAAAAATGGTGCTGCTAAACCTGGATACCCATACGCAGAAGAATGAAACTCTATCCCTACCTCTTGTCATATACAAATATTAACTCAAGATAGATTAAAGACTTAAATCTAAGACCTGAAACAAACTTCTCAGAGAAAAACTAGAAAACATTCTTCTGGACATTGGCCTACGCAAATAATTTATTACTAAGTCTTTAAAAGCAAATGCAACAAAAGCAAAAATTGGCAATTGAGACCTAATTAAACTAAAGAGCTTCTGCACAGCAAAATAAACTATCAATAGAGTAGACAGACAACCTACAGAATGGGAGAAAACATTTCCAGACTATGAATCTGACAAAGGACTAATATCCAGAATCTGCAAGAAACTTAAACAAATCAACAAGAGAAAAAAATGCATTAAAAAGTGGGCAAAGGACATGAACAGACACTTCTTAAAAAGAAGACATACAAGCAGCCAACAAACATAAAATAATGCTTATTGTCACTAATCATCAGAAAAAATGCAAATCACAACCACAATGAGATATCATCTTACAACAGTCAGAATGGTTATTACTGAAAAGTCAAAAAATAGCAGATATTAACAAGGTAGCAAAGAAAAGGTAATGCTTATACACTATTGGTAGGAATGTAAATTAGTTGAGCCACTGTAGAAAGCAGTTGGAGATTTCACAAAGAGCTAAAAATAGATTTATCATTCAACTCAGAATCCTATTACTGGAAACATACCCAAAGGAAAATAAATCATTTTACCTGCAAAACACCTGCAGTCATATATTTATCACAGCATTATTTACAATAGCAAAGACATGGGAACCAACCTGGTGGCTGTCAGTGATGGATTGGATAAATGAAAGGTGGTGCATATACATCATGGAATACTATGCAGCCTTAAGAAGAATGAAATCATATATTTTACAGCAACATGGATGCAGTTTGTGGCCATTATCCTAAGTAAATTTATGAAAAAACAGAAAATCAAATACTGCATGTTCTCACTTATAAGTGAAAGCTAAATGTTAGTACATACAGACATAAACATAGAAACAATAGATACTGGGGACTCCAAAAATAGGGGAGGAAGGGAATTCTTGGTTGAAGAACTATTTATTGAGTGCTATTTTCCTTATTTGGGCAATGGGATCAATAGAAGCCCAAACTTCAGCACCATGCAATATACCCAGATAACAAACCTGCACATGTACCCGTGAGTCTAAATGTTTTTTTTAGAAAAGTTGAACATATACTAACTATATAGCCGACAAACTTCACTCCTCAGTAGCTTCCCAAGAGAAACAATGACTCATCCTCATTCAAAGACTAAAATGTAAAGACATTAATCAAAGACTAAAAGGAAAAGACACCAATGTTTGTAGCAATTTTATTCATATTAGTTAAAAACGAGGGAAGTCCATCAAATGGGGATTGGATAAACACCTTATGGCAAACCCTTCAATGGAATACTATACAGCAATTTAAAGGAAAAGACTACTGATGCATACATAACATAAATGAATCTCCAAATTCTTATGCCAAGTGGAACATTTAGGCACAAAAGTCACTTGTGATTAATGCCCAGAACTGGCAAATCTATAGAGACCTAAAACAGATCCGTGGTGGCCTAGGACTGGGAATGGGTGATAATACTGACTGCTAAGGAGCAGGAAGAACGTTTTGGGGTGAGGGAAGGAACTGAAAACCAGATTGCAGGGATGGTGGCTGTGTGACTGAAACTCATGGGACTGCACGCTTAAAATGAAAAACAAAAATTATGCTATGTAAATTATCCCTCAAAAAAGATGTTTTACAAAGTTTAAAAAAAGATCTTTTTTCTAAAGGAAAAAAGAGAACATGATTCTGGTAATAAGAAAAATGCAGGATCATGGAAGCTTTTCTATATTACTATTTTTAATAGGATATATTTGAGTGTACTTATAGGTTAGGAAGAAGAAGGAGAAAGAGGATCAAAACTCAGACAACAGAGCAAATAATGAAGACATGGGGTGGGAACAGGACCCACAAGGCAAATTATAGAGATGGAGCTTTAGCACAAGATGCTCCCTCCTCTACACTGAAAGGGATAACACTGATGAAGTTTTTGTTTTCGCCTTTTCAGTAAAAAAGAAGCAAGGCCATGTACTGCAAGTGACATCAGTGAAGAGCAGGTGGATAGGTGAGGATGATATTTGAAATATCCTTGTGGGTTATTGAGAAATCAAGCAGGCTAGTTGCGTAAAATAACTTTCAAACCAAAATGAAGACTCACTGGAGACTGGAAAGCACAATTTGTAACAACAAAGGTTTACAGAGTTAAATGATTTTCTCCAGGGGCATTTATCAGCTACTTTTTTTTGTAAAGGTAGATTGATACTAATTTGCAAGGCCATGAGGATGCTGAAGCAACCAAAAACAGAACATAAAGGCTGCACTCCAGAGAGGTGGGCTATCAAAGGAAGGAAAGAGTGTACTGAAGAAAAAGAGAAGGGTTGAGCAATTGAATTATCAGAGTATCCAGAAAACCTATGTGTAGGGAGCAATGGAAAACAAACAAACAAACAAAAAACAAAAACAAACAAACAAAAAATGCAGGGATAATTACGGTCAGAAATTGAAAATTTAGAGTTTAAGATTTCCCAACAAGTGCCCAGTCTGGAGTATGATCCTGAGAGAGAGTGGCTCAAGGGGTTGGATGGAGATTGTTGGAGCATAATAAGTCAGGAAGCTTTCCACATGGATAACAAAGACAACCAGGATGATCGTTTAGCCTAGAAGGAGTGAAAAGAAAGACAGTAAGTCAGGTACCAATGCTTGAGCAACAATGGAGTACAACAGCTACATGAAGGACCTCAAGGGAGAAATGCTTCCTAAAGGTAGAAGCAAAAGGATCTATAGGTAATAAAAGGCATCAAGACCTTTGTAAATATTTCTCAACCTCCCCTTGTCTCTTGACTCTGCTAGTTGTGGTTACCTGGCCAGATCAGCAAAAGAATCCAGTGTCACTAAAAAGCAAGTTAAACAAGATTAAGAATTGCTGCCAAAGGAAATTATTATGAGAAATACACTGGAGATTATGCAATAAAAGAAAATTCAAGTCAGCCATAAAAATGTACCTGCGCAAATGCCTAGGGCCAAGACAAAAATCAGGATGGGCACAACAGAAAGCAATCAAGATACCAGGGCCAAATCAAAAAGAGTAGCTCCTTTTAATTCCAATTTTTATGTACATGTATACTTAGGGGAGCTCCCTATTGAATTGGCTGTGTACTACAAGCTTAATGGCGTGATAAACTGAAAGATGCAAAGAGGCAAGAGTGGATGAGCAGGGGTCATTCTGAGCAATGTAAAGGGACCAGTTCAAAGCCTGTTCCAGAATGACTTGGCCCACTAATCTTGGTAGAGAAGACCACTGTGAGTGGTCAAAGCATTGGTCATTGAGTGCTCTGCTTTGCGTTTGCCTGTGAGCACAGCATAGAAGTCTTTGCAATAGGTGGCTCATTCTCATTCTCAGAATGTTTCCTGCCTTACTTTCTTCTCTAATACCAAATGTTTAATGTTTTCCAGCCCCTGTTGTGTGTTACATTAGGGCACCATGAAGACACTTCTTGTTTATTATCTCCCTCCTGTATCTTCCTGCTTCTCATTCCCCTTTCTTTAAAGGCAGGCTCTTTCTTGGCAATTTTTTATCTCCAAGCTTGGAGCCCCTCCCTAGTTACTCTGCCTCTTTACTCCCCAAATTTATAGGGTGCCTTCAAACTAAGACACTTTAAAATATAATTGCTACATTCCTCTAATCTTCCTGAGCACAAATTCTATAGGGTGCCTTCAAACTAAGACACTTTAAAATATAATTGCTACATTCCTCTAATCTTCCTGAGCACAAATTCTAGGCAACAGCCTAACTATTCACAGACAATTATTTTAGGGTGCAAATTTGGGACCATTGTGAAATTCCAGTGGCTATAGACAGGTTTCCTCACAACTTTCTGATATTTAAGTTTTTTTAGGCAGAATTGTCTGAAGCTGTGTAGCTTAAGGGCCTTTGAGTAATAATTATCATCATGGCTTTACCTCTAATGCCTAGTGTAAGAACAAGATTCTGAATCTTTCTTTCTATAGAATAGAGAGCACAAAAATAAGCAAACTTGAAGAGCTGTGATTGTAAAAGCTATCTAAATACTGCCATGAAACAGCTAGGATTTGGATGCAGAAACAGAGTGCCAGAGAAACACTAAACAAAATGACATACCATAGTTAGGATCTCAGGAATTGAGAACATGGAGCTGTCTGGCAGTTGAAAACATTGATGTCCATCATTAATGCAGAGTCAGGACTTCCCAGAGATGAAAATCTTCTGTAGGAAAAAGAGTGCAACCATCAGCCTCCACCCTCCCTCCATGTGAGACCTCTTTCTCAGTCTCCAGGGAAGCAATGTCCTTTTGCTTCCTACTAAACATCTGGACCTCTCCATCCCTATATTACCCACTCCAGAGCAATTTGCACAGTGCTCCACACTTTCCCCTAATTCCTTCTCTTCAAATTCTATCTGTTCTACATGCAAACTTCCAGGATTTAGCTGTCTGCTGGATGAGGATAGATAGTGAGTGGATTAATAAAAGCTATAATCCTAGCAAAAATGTTTTGTTAGATCTAAGTAGCAATACCTCAACTATACAAATGTGCAGACTTTCATAAATTGCCCTTAAGAGTTCACTAATCCTGGAAATTTCAAGCAAAGTAGCTATCTCTCTGTGTGGAGAAAAGATGTTAAGTTATTTGAGGTTTTCAGCATGCTGAAGTTTACATTATAAAAGCAATTGCTAATTCCACCTACACCCTTGAAGGAGGGCCGTTCATTAATAAGAGAAAGCAATACCTTAGGGCAAAGTTTCTACCTATCTGCAAGGGAATATACCAATTACTAAGACAACTTTATCCCCTACATCCAACTGAGCCATTTTTTATCTTGATCCAACTCCTTAATATTTCAGGTAATGCAGGTAAAGTCAATTTTCAACTATCCCTGGGTGGATTATCTGCAGATCTGGTTTTTACCTTCTTGTGTTGATCTTGTCATCTGTTTTGTTTATCTAAGCCCTTTAAAAGCATTACTGTTGCTTCTGTTTACTCCTATTTCCTGCATGCAGTAATGATAATTCCCTACATTTGTTTGGCATTTTGTGGTTTGAGAAATATTTCCACATGCATTCTGTCATTTTGATGTAGCCTCCGTTAATCCAAAGTAGGAAGGAGAGTCTTCGAAATCATAACATTTTGTCATCAAATTATTTTCTTGGGAAAGTATATGCTAACATGTTGGAAGTTGATTCAGAAACAAAACAAAACAAAACCGTATCTGAGATCATGTTGGTCGTTTGCACAGGCCTGGGTTGTGCCAGTGATTATACCAACATCAAATGGGGTAAAAGGAGGAGATAACCAGATAGAAGATCACCAACTGCCAGTTGCTCATAGCACTGTTCTGCTGTACGGCTCAAATTCTAGAACATCAGCCACATTCAAAGGCAAGGCCAAACTCACATTTAAGAGTGGGTTTATACCTCTATCTTGATGATCAATTGATTTTTAACACAAATAACTGAGCAAGTCAATAGGAACAGCATATTTTTTTTCCACGTATGGTGCTGAGACCTCTGGATATTCACATACCCAAACATGAACTTAGACCCTTAACTCCTATTGCAAACAAAAATTACCTCAGTATAGATCAGAGACCTAAATGTGTGAGCTAAAGCTATAAAACTTTTAGAAGAAAACATAGAATAAAATATTTAAGACCTTGAGTTAGATAAAAATTTCTTAGATATGATGTCAAAAACATAATACATAAAAAATTTTATAAATTGTATTTCACTGAAATTCAAAACTGTAGTGTTTTAAAATACATTGTTAAGAAAACAAAAACACAAGCCATAGACCGAGAAAAAAAGTTATATATCATATATCTGATACAAATTTGTCTTCAGAATATAAAATGAACTCTTATAGCCCAGTATATAAGGTAAACAACCAATTATGAAATGGGCAGAAGATTTTAATAAACATTTTACCAAAGAAGATATACAAATGACTAATAGCACCTGAAAAAGTGCTCAACATTATTAATTATTAGGGAGATGCACATTAAAACCATTATGAGATGCCATTTCACCTCCATTAGAATGCTTATGATTTTTTTAAAACATAAATAATAACAAATGTTACTGAGGATGTAGAGAAACAAGAGCTTTATATATTACTGATGTTATGTAAAATAAAATGGAACAGACACTTTGAAAAACTATTTAGCAGCTGCTTTTTTTTTTTTTTTTTTTTTTTTTTTGACAAAGTCTCACTCGGTTGCCCAGGCTGGAGTGCAGTGGTGCAAGCTCCAGCTCACTGCAACCTCCACCTCTCGGGTTCAAGTGATTCTTCCATCTCAGCCTCCAGAGTAACTGGAATCATGAGCATGCGCCACCACACCAGGCTAATTCTTGTATTTTCAGTAGAGACAGGGTTTCACCATATTGGCCAGGCTGGTTTCGAACTCCTGGCCTCAAGTGATCCACCCGCCTCATCCTCCCAAAGTGCTGGGATTATAGGCATGAACCACCACACCTGGCCCAGCAGCTTCTTAATGCATTAAATTTTAATGTACCAACCATATGGCCCAGCAATTCCATTTCTAGGTATCTACCTAAGAGTAAAAGATATGTCCACACAAAGACTTGTATGTGAATTGTTCATAATAGGATTATCATAACACACAAAGAGTGGAATCAAAGCAAATGTCCACCAACTGGTGAACTGACTGAACAAAATGTGGTATATCCAGAAGATGGAATATTATTCAACAATGAAAGGAACTGAGTTCTGGTAAATTCTACAATATAGAAAACATCAAAAACATTACACTAAGTGAAAAAAGACAGATACAAAAGACTGCATGTTCTATGGTTCCATTGACATGAAATGTTGAGAACAGGAAAATCTATAAAAACAGAAAGTGGATTTGTGGGTGCCTGGGGCTGAGGTAGGGGAGGAAATGCAGAAGTGGATTGGGAATTAACTGCAAATTCATATGAAGCATCTTAATGGAGTGATTAAAAAAAAGTTTTAAAAGTGAGTTAGGTGATGGTTGTGGAACTCAAGAAATTTACTGAAAATCACAACATAGATGAATTTTATGGCAATAAAAATTATATCTTAATGTATTCTTAATTTTTTTAAATTTCTAATTTCTGCGGGTACATAGTAAGTATATATATTTACGGGGTACATGAGATATTTTAACGCAGACATGCAATGTGTAACAATAACATCAGGGTAAAAGAGGTGTCCACCATCTCAAGCATTTGTCCCTTCTTTGTGTTACAAAGAATCCAATTACACTCCTTAAATTATTTTAAAATGCACAATTAAAATATTGACTATAGTCACCCTGTTGTGCTGTCAAATACTAGATCTTATTCAACTTTTCTATTTTTTATACATATTAACCATCCTCTTAATTATATCTTAATTTATTGTATCTCCTAAATTCATCTACAAACATTGGGAAGGTTTATAAATACAGTTAGGATTTATAATCAGTCTCTATTGGTAGCAGGACGAGCCGCAGACAAAACTCCTCAGACACCGAGTTAAAGAAGGAAGGAGTTTATTTGGCCGGGGGCATTGGCAAGACCCCCATCTCAAGAGCCGAGCTCTCCAAGTGAGCAATTCCTGTCCCTTTTAAGGGCTCACAACTCTAAGGGGGTGCATGTGAGAGGGTCGTGATTGATTGAGCAAGCAGGGGGTACGTGACTGGGGGCTGCATGCACCAATAATTAGATCGGAACAAAACAGGATAGGGATTTTCACGGTACATTTCTATACGATGTCTGTAATCTACAGGTAACATAACTGATTAGGATCAATCTTTAACTACCAGGCCCAGGGTGTGGCGCCGGGCTGTCTGCTTGTGGATTTCATTTCTGCCTTTTAGTTTTTACTTTTTCTTTCTTTGGAGGCAGAAATTGGGCATAAGACAATATGAGGGGTGGTCTCCTCCCTTATATTGTCCATCTTAATTTAAGAGAACAGCCATATGCAAAATCCCAAACTCTAAATTATCTTAAGGGATTTATCATTGCATTTGTTATTAAGCATGGTTTGTGACTTATTACTGAATGTGAATGTTTTCTAGATTCAGTTAATTCACTTCTAACCAAATTGCTATGAAAGAAAGGCCTTATTCAAGAGGACTTAGAATTAACCCAGTTTCTTTTTCTTTTTCTGTTTCGCCCACTCAATTGTTCTTTTCTCCTGTCAGTGGTTCAAACGTAAGCAGCGTGACTGTCCAAAGATCTTTATTCTACTTTCAGTTCTTCCATGAACTTTGGGGGTATAACTCACCTATCTAATTTTCCTTACATTTTTATTTCATAATACATGCCTCATCTGTAAACTAGAGAAGATCAACTTATATTTTCTAGGCAGGTATAAATTTATTATTTGAGATGTACAAAGTTGTTGTAAGAACTTTATATAACTAAGATATATAAAGTGTTCTAAGAACTGTTAATGGAGGAAACAAATTATACACACAGACACACACACACTACTATTAAATGTCTATGGATTTTATTAATAAATATGAGATAATTATAATGTTATTGAATTATTAATAAATATATAGTTTTTTCAATAAATAGACATTTATGAGTGTGAATGATTATCTACATAATTGGGATTATCATAATACCTATAGTACATATACCTATGTAACAAATATATAATAAGTACATTAAATATATTCGGATACTCCCAAATTTGAAACCAGAATAATAAATATATTCTGATACTCCCAAATTTGGAACCACTAAACTAGATATTTCCAAAGCCATCTTCATCTCTAATTCATTCCTTTAGACTTCTCTGCAATATACAAGTTAAATTGACTAAAGGTGATGTGGTATTTTAGATACTTGCAATTAAGCCTAGAGTTACAATTATTCTCAATGAATGTGAAGTTATTCCAATTCAGATCATTAGAGTTTGAGGTACTTATAGTTTGAATTTCTTTAATTGTTGGGGAGAGAGTGAAAAGTTTACAATGTCTGGTTAGGATAGCCAAACCAAAATGACAATCAGCTTATTAGAACATTACTATTTTAATTGGAAGTAAAGGAAGTGTTCTTAGCTAGAGTAGCAGGTAGAATTCTTCCAAGATCCCACTCTGGGGTACATTCTTTGCACAATCCCGTCCCCTGGAGTATGCACCTGTGAATGTGAGGGGAAATCATAGTGTGATTAATTATGTTATGTGGGAAAAGTGAAGGAATTTTGTAGATGTAATCAAGGTTCCTAATTAGTTGACTCTAAATTAATCTTAGGGGAGATTATCTTTAATGATCCTGACGTAATCAGGTAAACCCTTTAAAAGAGGATCTATAGGTCAGACAAGGAAGAAGTCAACAGAGACCACTTCCCTCGTGGCTTTAGGTGAACTGCCTTTTTGTGAAGAGGGCTACCTGGCAGGAGCTGAGGGCTTCAGTCCTCCAACCTCAAGGACCTGATTTCTGCCAACAACCAATGAACTTGAAAAAGAACCTTAGATGAGATGCAAAACGCAGACTTGGCTACATTTTGATTTCATCCTCATGAGATTCTAAGCAGAGAACCTAGCTAATCTGTGCCTGGATTCCTGACCAACAGAAACTGAGATAATGAATTTGAGATTTTTAAGCTACCAAATATATGATAATTTGTTATGCAGTGATACAAAAGGACCATAATCCGATTGAAGTAGGATAGGTAATAGTGTTCCTGAAGAAGGCCCAGTTCAGTTCCACTTCCCTCAAATCCACTGTTTATAGTTCAATGTTATAGTTCAAGGTTGACCAAGGCATACTGCAGTGTCCTCAAAGGCCAACCAGGGGTTGAATGATTAAGGTCTTAGCCCTCTATGTTACATTGGAAATAAAAGGTATCCTGTCCTCCCTGTGACAGAGGCTATAAGAGAGGGATGATAGGACTTGTCTGTCTATGCTTACTTGGAATTTCCCCAATAAACTCCCTTTACACAACCACCTAGAGAAATGGGTACCCTTTAGTCTTATATTTGCATAACTTAAGGGAACAAATTTGGTGGCTTTTCCTGGAAAAGTTGAGTTTTTCTCAACTACATTGACTTGGCAACTTTTCTCTAGAAAGAGTAGCCTCTAACAACTTTAAATAACTAAAAATATAATGCGAAATAAAAATCTCTCCTTGATTGAGCATCCTGATCCTATGATAATATCTCTACCTCCTTAGTTTCACTCCAATACTTTGTTTCCTAAAGTTCACAGGCGAATCTGATTCTTGTATCTTTACAGAAACTAAGCCCAAATGAAGAGCTTCTGAACCATTTTCTACTCTAGACAGCCACTCCTGCTTGTTTGCTCAGAGGAGCTTACAGTCACATTGGCCAGAGCATCCGTGCAGGGAAGGGAGCTATCAGCATGAAGGATGGATGCTGTGTCCTGGCTACAAGCCGGCTTCAGCATAATTATCCTGCCTGGGACTTTGCCCATTATATTATAATGAATTGCTTTGGAGGAAAAGATGAAATGTTGGAGAAATCCTCAAGAGGAAGAATACATCTGTTAAAAACTCCCACCAAAAATGTTATAAAGTGTTTTTGTTTACTAAATCTTTCAAGTCTGAAACTGGTTCAAAGATAACTTAGCAGCTTGTTGTGAGAAAAGAGAGAAAGGAAGACCTAATAATCCACCAAAACTAATTAAAAAATAATGCACACACATAGAACAGAATTATAGATGATTTTGTGCAGCATAAATGTCTAAAACATGTTTGTAAATATTGATACACACGTTAAGATTTGTCTCTGTGTATGCATTTAAGACAAAAAGATTCCAACAATGCATAGAAGTGCTTTATACATGAGCACGTGTGATCCCAATTTAAGGTTGTTTCTAAAAGGTTTTAATTCTTGGCTTTGTACTTGATGGTAAGAGATTCAAATGAACAAATTTGGTGGAAGTCCTAGGAATTCTCTCTGCTCTTCAGCAACCACTCTCTAATTTTCAGCAATTACATTTCTATCACCCATTGTGATCCTATAATATAAAATATGCATTAGAAAAGGAGAGGGAAAAGCCTGTAATTTCACAAGCTTTGGGGATCACTGGTTGGGCACCTGCTTTATCACACATACAAGATATTGATGCTAAATTTTACTCCTTGAAATGATTCTGATTACAGGTAGAATGTAATCGAATTTTCTATCCTGTGACCACTCAGGATAGAATTAAATTACAATTTAAATTGGAAGTAAAGGAAATGTTCTTAGCTAGTGTAGCAGGCAGAATTCTTCCAAGATCACACTCTGGGGTACATTCTTTGCACATTCCCCTCCCCTGGAGTATGCACCTGTGAATGTGAGGGGAAATCATACTGTGATTTAGTCACTGTGTGACTACTCACAGGATAGAAAATACACATATAATTCTTGTCATGAAACACTAAATGTGTATTTGCTGGAATGGACATGCAGAATACACATACAGTACTTAGCATGAAACACGAAATGCACATTTGCCACATTTGCTGGAGCTGTGAAATCAGGCTGGAATTTGTAGGATGTAGAACAATTGCTGTACAAACCCATGACCAAGATGACTGATCCTAAACACGTTCTCAAGAAGCCGCAAGAGCCTTCCTTTCTTCTCCTGTGTCTTACCCCTTTCTTCCTCTTGCCCCCTTCCCCACTATGCAAAAAGACAAATAGTTCTTTAGACCTCTCACAAAAGCCCAGGAAACTGGACAAAGGGTGACAGTCTTGGGGCAGGAAGGGGGAAGCCCCTGCCACAGAGTTGCAAATAGGTCTCTTTTTCTTGGTTTGCATAGAAAGTCCTCTGAATGAGCTTGCTGTGGCCTGCCCCTTACCTTCTCATAGATTGTTAATATAGGCAGTAGGAAAAGTACACAAGAAGGGTTTAGAGGGAGAAGGGAGGACTCTGGGAAATTTACTAAAAAATTAATGGATCTCCTTCTGGTGCAGTAAAGGCCATTCTTGATTGTTTGCACCAATGCCGGAGGGCAGTGAGCAGATTATCAAGGCACAGACAAGGTTTCCGTAGTCCCAAACATAGAGAGCTCCGGAGGCCCTTATCAAAACCATTACCCTCCTGGTTTAGCAACTGATTATGGCTTTAACTGCATCATCTCCATCAGCAATGGCAGGTCAAGCTGCTGCTGGGAGCAAAAGCTAAGGCTGGCTTTCCTGCAAAGCAGAAATACTTGGCATTTCACAGGGGCTTGGTATCTGAATCTCATTCAGCCATACTGTTTCCTCTGACGCCCAGGCTTATTACGGGGCTTATTTGTGTTTTGGTTTGAGAACAGGATTGAGTGTGTGGTGATCAGATGATGCTCTCTGCAAACCGCCTGGGGTAGAGCAGCTAGAGTTTTGAGGGAAGCCTCCAGCTTCATCCTTCGGGAACTCCCCTTAATCCCCCGTAGCTCCCTCCCTGCACCTACCCTTGGTGTGAGAATTCTCATGCTGCTCCTTAGAATTCTAAAAACTCATGATGTCTGGCACTCTACGAGGCTAGACCTTCACTTTTGAGATGGAATCAAAGGCAATTTTTTTTTTTTTTTTTTTTTTGAGATGGAGTCTCACTCTGTCGCCCAGGCTGGAGTGCAGTGGCCCAATCTCGGTTCATTGCAAGCTCTGCCTCCCGGGTTCATGCCATTCTCCTGCCTCAGGCTCCCGAGTAGCTGGGACCACAGGCACCTGCCACCACACCCGGCTATTTTTTTTGTATTTTTAGTAGAGACGGGGTTTCACCGCGTTAGCCAAGATGGTCTCGATCTTCTGACCTCGTGATCCACCCGCCTCAGCCTCCCAAAGTGCTGGGATAAAGGCAAATGTTTTAATCAAAAGGAGTAACTCTTTAAGAGCCCCGTGTCAGGCACTGTGGTATCTTGTAGGTGGAGAAAACTTTATGATATGAGAAGAATAAGCTGCGAATTATTCTTCTTTTCACATTACCAAAGATACATGCTTTCTCTCTTATTTTAATAATGAGTCTTATTTTAATAATAAAATTGTAATTGTAAGCCACCTCTATACATCTCTTATTAGTCATTTTATTTATTATTTTTTTTAATGCTCAAGGGATTATTTTGATACAGACCCATGGGATACCAGAATGCCTGTATTTTGCAGAAGAACAAACAGGCTGGAAACAGAACTATGCAAAATGATGACTTAAAACGTGCATACATATGTGTTTATATGTGTCTTTTTAATAGAAAAAATATACCCATTAAAATCTGGGGGGCAATTATAGAGAAATTCAGAAATAAGTGAACCAGAACATCACCCCCAGATAGTTCTGCTATGGACATATGAATGAATTTTCTTCCAGTCATATTATCTATGAATTTGTTTTAATTTATGGTGTTTTGCATTCATACTGTTTGCACAATTTTGTATCCTTATGTTTTTAAGTAATGTTAAGAACATAAACACATCAATTACTTGTTTTCACAACAAAGTATTTCCATGAATGAACATGCCTTTGTACGTTACACGGTTTCCCTGATTTTTAACCTTTTTTGGTGTCACATTCATATAACTGTGTCCAAAATCTTTGTACCATTTTTGCTTTTTTTTAAAAAAAAGAAAAACTAGTTAAATTCAGTCAGCCAATGTTCTGAAGAATGTTGTTAGATTCAAATTTTTAAAGTATGTTTGGAAGTTAGCTTTAGATGACTTGTTTCGAAAATATCTACATTTTACCTTGCTTTAGTTTTTTTTTTCTTTATGTAAGCACGTCTAGTTTACATTTTCACAAACAGATATTAGAGGTGTGTTATTTTATTAACTGTTTAAAAATCTGTCCAGTATATTCAATGAAGACATCAATCAGAATAAAATTGTAAGCTAAAAATAATCCTGAAACCTTTCTTTATAAAATGGTTACCATGTGTGTTATCTATGTTGTTGTGTTTGTAAATACTTATGCTAAGTGGATGGGCATAGCTCACCCAACAACTGAAAAGATTTTTTGTGGGGACACAAGGAGCCTTCTTTTAGGTACAGAAACTACAACGAGCTGTATAGTGGAGCTCAACTTAGATGGACGACAGCCTTGCCAAGAATTTGTGGCACAAAGCAAACAGGAATATTCTACAAACACACACACACACACACACACACACCATTCTGCTTCCTGTCTCTGACTTTCTAACTTGACCTTACTTGCTTGCAAACTTGGAAATACAGGCATTCTCTCTTTCTGTCTCTCATGGAGTCATGATTCCCAAGCATTAAAATAGCTTAAAAATTAACATATCTTAATGTCATCTTAAAGAGGGAGGAAATATTTAGTAATCCTGTGGGCAATTTTTATTTTCTGTAAACTTCCCCAATCCTGACATTTACCTTGCTAGGTAACTATGTGCTTGACTTATTTATTTTTCTGCATTCTTTATAGTGCTTTCCCCGCCCCCTCCCCCCCACAGACAACTGTGTGCCCCAGCATTACAATACATGTGTGGACAAAGAAGCTTTCTGTCCAGAGAGAAATTAAACATTCCAGTGGCTTTTCTCACCAAGTCCTGACACAGAGTGACCCTTGGCATCTCATTTGTGGGCGAGCATTGAAGATGGTGGAGAGATAACCTGAAGCAAATCTCAGCCTGTTATTCAGGCTGCCTTGGGCAGTCCTGAGAAGAACAACATTTAGAACATTTATGACCTGTAAAATGTATCCTCTAGGGCTGAGCCCACAATTTTTGGCCAATAATTATACGTGAGAGTAAAATACAAGGGACATATCTTGGAAGCAGTATTGCTGAGTACTTCAGAAATGAATGGCTATTTTAATCAAGCTGCTTACATTTGGGCGATTGTCCAAACTATTTGGCTTTTTACTCCTCTCCTCTTCCAAACTTACCTTCCTGAAAAATGTTTGAGAGTCAATAAAACAATGATGTATTTAGAGACCTTAAGCCCTAGTTCGCCTTGGTATTTTTTTTTTTCTTAGTTACCTTCATGATTACTTCTAATTCTGCCCTGGGGTGCAAACTTGATTCCATTCAAAGGAAAAGGAAACCAAAGCAAACAACAAATAAAAAGTAACTGAGGAGTGTCTCCAAAAACTACTACTGAAAACCTAGCTTACCTAGAGTTCAAATATGATCCACTTTCGCCATCTGCTGGCTGTATTTTTTATTTTTTAAAAGGAAAGAACTGGCACAGACACATGCGCTAACGTTACTGTGTTTTGATGTGTTGTGAGTATGTGTGGGGAAGCTGGGCACGAAACTGTCCACATTCAAATTCAGTATGTTTTTGAGCACCTATATGTAGCTGAGTCTCCCCAGTTTTTAATTTGGTGGAGGGTTTTATAAGTAGAGAATCGCCACAGTCAAGATGAAGAAGAGACTGGGACCAACGGCTGCATCCATCAGGGAGAAGTTCTGTCAAAGGCTAGCGCACAGGCACTGGGTCTCAGAAACCAGCTGTCTGTGAGGACTCAACGTGTTTCTTCTCTTTGATGAAACTAATGATGTCTCAACTCCATGGATCTACTTGTCTCCCTCTAGAATTGCCTTTTCTGAGTGTTCAGGGCTCCCTGATGGTTTTTGGTTTGTTTGTTGTTTTTTGAGATTAAGTTTGGCTCTTGTTGCCCAGGTTGTAGTGCAATGGTGCGATCTCGGCTCACTGCAACCTCTGCCTCCCAGGTTCAAGTGATTCTCCTGCCTCAGCCTCCCGACTATCTGGGATCACAGGCACCTGTCACCATACTAATTTTTGTATTTTTAATTGAGACAGGGTTTCACCATGTTGGCTAGGCTGGTCTCGAACTCCTAACCTCAGGTGATCCACCCACCTTGGCCTCCCAAAGTGCTGGGATTACAGGTGTGAGCAACTGAGCCCAGCCTTCCCAATAGTTGTTGTTGTTGTTGTTGTTGTTGTTGTGTCTGTCTCTGAGACAGAGTCTTGCTCTTGTCACCCAGGCCGGAGTGCAGTGGCACAATCTTGGCCCCACTGCAACCTCCACCTCCCTGGTTCAAGCGATTCTCCTGCTTCACCTTCCCAAGGAACTGGGATTACAGGCTCCTGCCACCACCCCTGGCTAACTTTTTTGTATTTTTTTAGTAGAGACGGGGTTTCACCATGTTCACCAATATACTCCTCCTCCAAAAGGCATGCCTAGGCTGACCAATCGAGGTTTACCAAATGTAACATTAACCAACCTATTTGGAGTGTTTTACCCAAACACATGTATTTAAGCCACATAATAACCCTACGAGGTAGCCATTATTCATCGTGTTTTATAGATGAGGAAATTCAAATCCAGAGATATTGATGACAGAACTGCGAAGTGACAGAGTCAGCACAATGCCTGGATGGAAATTCACTTCCAGAACCACACCTTCACCACAGACGCTGCTGTCGGGGCTCTCCAGGTAACGCTGTTTGGGTCTGTGCAGTGTGCAGCTAACAGAATTCTCTTTTCTCAGCTGGGTAACAGGAGTGATGGAATCATTTCCCACTCCCAAGTCATCGCCACAAAACTTCTCCTTCAAAATTTGTCTCCAGAATCACTTGTTCAAAAAGCCCTTCTGCATTTCCCTTTCTCTCAGAGTACTCAGAATATGCCTGTCCTATAAAATCCTATAAAATTTCATTTGGCAGCTTGTTTACTTCGTGTCCCTCTAATATTCAGCAAGATTATATTTATTTGCCTTTACTGTCAGAGTGTACTTTTGGGAGGGACAAAAGTGGTTATTTTTCCTCTAATGCTGTCATATAAATGCTATGGCAATCTGGTACCTCTCATATGTAGGGATATGCTCAGGTCTTAGGGAAAACTCACTTGTACATATTTGTGTTACTTGTGTTATTCTTAAAATGATTCTGGGTAAGAAATTTTTGTTTGATAAGCAAAATGTTTTCCCAGGTGAGCCAATGAGCCAACTTTTGTCTCAAAATAGTTGATCTGCTGGAATTTCCTGAAGGCAGTAGTAAAGTTATTTATTGATGAATAATCTTATCTTTCTCAGGCAAACTCTCTGGTACAAACAACTATGTCATGTTGACAAAGGTTGCCGTGGGTTTTTTGCCTTAATAGCCAGGTAATGTTGGTGCAGGTGGCTGTGGTTCTCAGCTCCATGGGTATTTAGCCCGTGTATCTCCCACTACTGTCTTCCTTTTTTAACCTCTTCTCCGTAGTTATATCCCTGTTTTTAATTCACCTTATGGTTATTTTCAGTAACTTGAAATAGCTTTCATCACTCTGCCTTTTCTGTTCTAGCAGTTTTAGCCCTTGACTCTCATTCTGTAAGATGAGTTATTAAGACCTCTACCTTTCTACTTGTCTTCCCCCTTCCTTCCTGCCAATTTCTGTCAGCTGGGCTGTGTGCCAAGGTATAAAACATTTGCATTAGGCTTTTAACCCTAATTACATTTTCTCAGCTGTCACTAATGATTGAGTCAACAACTTGAAAATAACAAGTTGTATTTACATGAATATAATAAGAATGATACATTTGTACAAATATTTGACTATATGCGGGGCACACCTTTAAGTTCTCTCTGCATATTAATTGATTTCAACCTAATACTAGACACTATTATTAGCTCAGTTTTGCAAATGAGGAAACTGGGACACAGAGAGGTTTAGTATCTTGCCCCCAGTGGTTTCCTGGGTACTATTCTAAAATACCATGCCTTTGTTCTCTACCCTAGAACAGGCACCCTCATTCTGCCATGCCTCCAATTTGCTCATTTCACAGGGATTTTTCTTACTCTGGGCCATCCCAGAGGCTGTTCTCAGTGTTTCGAACTTCTTCTCCCAACTCTTTACCTCAACGGTTCCTACTTACCATGCAAATATCAGCTAATATCAGCTCCTCAGAGAGATCTTCTCTAACACTGTATCAGAAGGTTCTTCTTCTTCTTCTTTTTTTTTTTTTTTTTTTTTTTTGACAGAGTTTCACTTTGTCGCCCAGGCTGGAGTGCAATGGCACAATCTCGGCGCACTGCAACCTCCTGGGTTCAAGCGATTCTCCTGCCTCAGCCTCCCGAGTAGCCGGGATTACAGGCACCTACCACCATGTCCAACTAACTTTTCCATTTTTAGTAGAGGTGGTGTTTCACCATGTTGGTCATGCTGGTCTCGAACTCAAGGCAGGTGATCCACTGGCCTCGGACCTCCCAGCGTGCTGGGATTACATGTGTGAGCCACTGCACCTGGCTGGAAGGTTCTTCTATTGTCTCTCTCATAGCTTCCATTATGTTCTTTCCTGGAAGTCAGCATAATTTGTAAATACATAATCCTTTTTGTGTGTATCAGTATACTGCCTCCTTTTCCTTCTTGACAATGAGATGCATGATGTCTTGTTCACCCTACTATGCTCATAGACTACGATAGTGCTTGGCACTTAGGAAGCAATTAATTTTCTTCACAAGTAATGGCCGATAAAGGCTCATAATTTCACTTTCTAGTTAAATACAAGGCTATTATCATGAAAATTCTATTGGTCATTCCATGAAGAATGATGGAATAAATTTGCATAAAATCTAACACCTACAATAGAAATCAATTTTTAATGCAACTAGACATTCACTTGCTTTCCTGAAATTTGACTCATAGAAGGATGATAAATAAAGGACAGGTGAATAAGCCTTTGGAGCATGGAGCAGAGCAATAACAATCATCCACATTTGTAAAGGTCTTGTCACTTTGAAATGCTTTCACAATGCACTTTATTCCATTAATTCATCCCAGTGACATTATGATGTCATTAAGTACCTTATTCAGGATTGCACAAACTACACATGGCAGGGAGGAAACACGGTTTTTCTTTTCTATGTCCAGCGTTCTTACTCAGATCTCCCCACTTTCCCCTTTCTAAATTCAAATTGTGAAGCAGCATTCTCTGAAGGACTGTCTTGCCTTTAACAATGGAATTTTTTTTTACATTACCATTGGTCATTTTGACTTGTCTGTAGTATTTAAAACATTCTCATTTCAGCAATATTAACTTTGATCTCTTAGTCAGGTATTTGATAAAGAACAAATAAATTATTCAAACAACATAGTGTTTAGTGGTGAGCAAAATTCCTCTCAGGAGATTTAGCCAATATCTGGAAGACGCTTCATGGAAGAGGAATTGGAGTGGAGTCTTGATGTCATACTAGAAAGCTTAGATGAGGGAGCAGCTGAGTCTCTAAATCTGCCTCATGATACTTTCACTGAGGAGTACTTGTACTTGTGCACACTCTTAGGAAACTACCACAGTAGATTGTTACAGTGTGTTTATATTTTAGGACATTCATTTACTCACTCATTGATGTATTCCATAAAGAGCTGTATAAAAAGGATTTCATTTCTTAAGAGATTCAAACTCTTTGAATCTACCTTTGCACTTATTATTATCCTGTATATGAGATTGTGTTCAATAACTATAGTTTTGCTGCTGCATTTCTTGACTGATTTTGGACTTGGGCTACAAGAACTGGTTGTAATAAATTTTGAAATTCTGTCTTAAGCCACATTTCCTAGAAGTAGAATCTGAGGTGGGAATTTGAGTATAAATGAATTCTTAGGGAGGGTGCTCTCGAGAAAAGGAGTGACAGGAGCAAATGTAACAGAGGGTGGAACTCAGCAAGGTTATATACTCAGCAGGAAAGCTTTAGCTGATGCCAGAGAAAGCCCAGGAGAACTCACTGTACCACAAAGTCAGTCCCACCTGAGGCAAAGGGGCTGGCCCTTTGCACATCTTTACAAGTCACTCTTTGGCTACTGGTTACTGGTGGAGAAGGGACAGCTGTGAGCCATCAACAGCCAACACTCTCAGCATTTGGGGGCATGGTTGCACAGCCCAGTACAGGGAATTGGACTTGGACATCAACAAAACCTGTTACTCCATCCATGTAAGTGCAGGCATTCATCTTTTAAAATGTGAGAAATCCACTTACCTCTCTGAAACATCAACCATCACCTCCAGAATGACATAGCACTGCAATTATAAATCTAATAAGTATAAGCTAAGTTTAGGATAAGCATCTTCACTCATGTTTGAGTGACAATAAGTCACATATGTGTCAACGCATTCTTACACAAGTTGCCCCATATAATTAGTTTCATTTTTAAAGGTTCAAATTGGCATCTCTCTCCTCCCACTTCATTCAGGTATCACATAATTTTTCTAGTACACTTAAACAGATTATTATACAGTGATAAGAATTTGGGAGTTCCACAGAAATGTGAAAGCATATGCAATTGTAGGAAGCTGAGGAGGAAAATGGCCCAAATTAAGACCTTCCAGTTATCCCTAGTCATGAGAGCACAGAGTGTATTTGAGATAAAATGAGAGATTCAAATAGGAAATGAAGGCAGAGACTCGATCATGACAGGCCTTGAAGTAATATAAAAATAGATTTACTATTACCTTAAGGAAAATAAGTGCTAAGTTCCTTGGCTAGCCTTATAAATTGCCATAAACTGGGCGGCTTGAAACAACAATCATTTATTCTCTCATAGTACTGGGGATTAGAAGTTTGCAATCAAGGTAGCAGCAGGGCTGCACTCCCTCCAGAGACTCTAACAGAGAATCCCTTCCTTGCCTCTTCCAACTTCTGATGACTGTGGGCAATCCCTGGCTGTGACCACATTCCTCTCAGTTCTGTCTTCACATTGTCTTCACTGGGAATCTGTCTCTCCCTGTCTCTCTCTTATAAAGATAGTTGTGATGGTATTTGGGACCCACCCCAATAATCTAAGATAATCCTCTCATCGCAAAATGCTTCACTTAATGACATCTGCAAAGACCCTTTTTCCAAGGTCCCATGCATGGATTTCAGGATGGGGATGTAGATATATCTTTGGGAGCCATTACGAGCCTACCATGGTGGAAAATGTATAAAATTATTTAAATGAAAGGCTCAGTACGATCAAATTTATGTTTTAGAGGAAAAAAAAAATACTCCACAAGCATTATAGAATATGAATTAGGTGGAGTTAATACTAAGGTGAGGAAGCCTTACAGGAGGTCTGGTTAATCATTCAGACTATTAATGGTGAGAAATTGTGTAAAGACATAGGTCTTGGGGAAGCAGAAATGTGGCCAAAGATATAATTGGCAGCATGAAGGGACAGGTTACTATATGGGCGAGAGAGATCTAGGAGCCAACGATGACTCCCAGGCTTCTAGACTGTGCAACTGCAGGATGGTCTTTTATTCACTGAGGTTGGTCATATACGGAGGAGGAGCAGGCTTGGCGAAAAAGGATTATAGGTTCCGTTTTGGTAGAGGTGCAGGAGGTATGTAGTAGAAGAGGGAGACAAACCAGTGTGGTCATAACAGATTTGTCCAGAAGATGGCTCTCGTACCTTTTCTTTGTTTCCAGTTTCCAACTTAGTTGGAAAAATAATTGCAAATTTACAATGACCCAACACATTGACACATGACTGAAATGTTTCTCTATAGAGTGATAAATACATGTCCTAAAATGTAGAAATTATTTCCTATTTTTCCTCTCTAGAGTATGAGGACATTGCATCTGGGTGTCAAAATTCTACATTAAACAATCAGAGAGGGAGTCACATTGTACACATAGTGCACAGCTCTATTGCTCCTTGGCAGGCTACTGATGATTTTTGGATGGTTGAATTGCAGTGTGACTGTAAGATAAGCAAGTGGAGATGTCCAAGACACACCCAAGTGTTCGGTACCTGCTGCTGTCATCTAAAGACATTTTTAAAGAATGCACATTCCATTATAGCAACTCAAAAGACCCTGGAACCCCTGATACATATTTTGAAGAGTGTAAGGAGATAAAACAAAGCAAAACAAAACAAAAAGCACCTTCTGTTCTCCTCCATAACTTCAACTAAGGAAAAAGGCATAGGGATCAATAGGATAAAAATCAAAATATTGCTTCTATTAGCAATAAAGCTGGTTTTGATAACATAATTTATATGTGAATTAACAGACTTCTAATAATTCTCTGAAGTATATTCCTTTGGACAACTCAAAAACCAAAAGAGAGTTTGGGTCTTGAAGCGGACACATTGGAATCTCCTTGGAACTTGAGTGACATGTGTTCCCCTCCCAGCTTTCATGTGTCTTGTTTGGAACTCCCAGCACGTGTGGCTCTTCTGTAGGTAACTTCCCTGGGTTGCTGGGGCACTTTGCATGGTCATACAGAGGCAGAAGTACCCGGAGCAGCATTTGATCAGTGACAGAGGGGAAAGAAATAAAAGCTCAGCTTCCTCAGATCCGAAACAACTTCGAGGTGGAACTCACAGTCCTAAGTATGCCTGTGGGCACTTCCCTGCTTGGGACTCTACTCCTGCTTAACTTCCTTCTATGTCTGTCTTGCTTCTCCTCCTCTCTTCCTGGCTCCCCTAGGTGTCTTACCTATGTAAATGGTGTGTGTATGCCTTCCTGTCTCAGGGATTACTTCTGAGGAGCCCAACCCAACTCTGAGCTCTAGAACAGATGCAGTTCCTCAGAGTGCAGCTTCAACTTTGGCACCTATAAACAGCTCTACTTTTTCATGCTAGGCCTTTCAATTCCAAAGCCTTCCAGATGTCATTTCTAAACTGGCAAGATTTCCACCCTTTCAAGCTGCATGCATTCTCTTTTGGAAATCATGAAAACATCACAGATGGCCTTATGATATAAATAATTAGTGATGAAGACAATTATTGCTCATCTGTGATGAATCAAGCTTCCCTTTATTTAGTCAGCAACAAGCTGGACATAGTCATTATATAGCCCTAGGGTCTGTGCAGCCACACAGTTTATAAGTTTATCCTGTATTTTTGCCTCATGGGATCATGTTCTAAATATTTATATGAAATGTCACTATCATATACTCTCAGACTATCAGTTTCTATGTTAATATTTTTCTTGGCAATTGGTCACAGGCTCTGCAAGCAAAACTACAGCCTATATTTATAATAGCTTCACATTTCAGTACTTTTCTTAATGTCTCATAAAAAGAAATTGTTCCTCTGACAATTTAACTAAGATACCCAAAAGAACCAAACAAGTCTTTCAACATCCTCTTTAATGACTTCTTGTTTTTATTCAGTTTTATGAAAACGTCTAATTTCATCACGTTCTCTGACCTTTATTGATTAAAGCTGGCATGATTACCTTTTGTAACTCAATAAGTTGGCTTCAGAAGTATACACAATCATATGTCACTTAACAACAAGAATACATTCTGCAAAATGTAAGGCAGTTTCATCATTGTGTGAACAGCATAAAATGTACTTACACAAACCTGGATGTATAACCTACGACACACCTAGGCTATATGCTATAGCATATTGCTCTTAGGCTGCAAACTTGTGCAACATGTTATGTACTGAATACCATAGGCGACTGTAATATAATGGTAAACATTTGTGTATCTAAACATATCCAAATATAGAAAAGGTACAGTAAGAACACTGCATTATAATCTTATGGGACCCCTATCATATGTGTGGTCCATTGCTGACCAAAACGTCATTATGCAGTTCATGACTATACATAAAGATTTTCTTAGGTAGGATGATCAATAGAGAACAAACTGGACTAGGAGAACCCAGCTATCTTTTTGTATCTGCTTTAAATTGTTTAATGACCAAGACAAAATTACCAAACTTTTAACTTTGCTTAATCAACTTTTGAAAAAAAAGATTTTTGCATCATGATTTCCAACATCTACTTTAGCTCCAAAGTTTTCTGACTCTGGGAGCTTTAATCATACCTGATTGGACCAAATACACATCTGCCTTTGAAAAAATATTGCTAATTAGCATTTACATTAATCAAAGTGTGATCCTTAGAATTAGCAATATCAGCATCAGCTGGGCATTTATTAGAAATACAAATTATAGGCCCCATCCTAGATCTACTGAATCAGAAACTCTAGGGATGGGGCTCAGCAATTTGATGCCTGTCAAAGTTTGAGACCCATTGATTTATACAAATCAAAAGCAATCATCATGGTAACAGGAACTGAGTTTTACTAACAACAGTCAGTAGTCCTCCAAATTACTCAGTGTGGTTTCCCAGTGGCCACACAAGAGTTTTTGATTCAGTGGATTTGGAACCACTTCCAGGAATCTATGTTTTAAATAAACAATAGAGAAAATTTCAAGGACCAACTTTAGACAGTGATTACCTAAAGACAGTGACTGAGCTGCTGGTCTGCCTTCCTGGCAGGTGTCACAGAGTGAGTACTCTAGAGCTAATTAATGGAGGAAGGAAAAAAAGGATGGGGAGGAGATAAACAGAGCAAGAGAGAGATGCATGTCATGTCAGTGTCATTTCCCCAAGGTTGGGAAGTCGAGAACAGTATCAGTGCCCCTATTTGTTGCATGTTTATTACTACAATATCAACTCTCACTGGAAAAAACTACAGAGAGTCCTTGAGAACAAGTGTCCTGAGTATTTTTTATGTTCAGTCAATCTTTGGTATCCATGTTTTCCGCATCCCCGGATTCAACCAACTGTACATTGAAAATACTCCAGGAAAAAGAAAATAGAAAATAACAATACAACAGTTAAAAACAATACAAATAAAAAATACTGTATGACAACTATTTGCATAAGATTTACACTGTATTAGATTATTATAAGTAGCCTAGAGATTTAAAGTATACAGGAGGATGTATATAGGTTACATGCAAACACTACCTCATTTTATTTAAGAACATTGAGTATGCATAGGTTTTGATATCTGCAGGGTCCTGGAACAAATCCCCCACAGATACCATGAGATATCTGTAGTTTTGCTTAAGTGACGAGATGAAACAAGGTAATACTATAACATCCTACCCATTATGGAGCAAAGGATAGGCTATATTGGGTATACAAAAAAGATAAGGGTCAATGAAAAAAAATGTATGGGCCTCTATTCTCCCTCATCTCACAGAAAGGGATACTATTCCCGAGAATAGCTACTGCACGTGCAGTAGGTTTGCATTTTAAGAGAGGAACACTGTTCACCTCCTTTCTGCTATTCTATCTTCTTACAGTACAAGTGTGAAGGTGCACATATAAATGAGAAGAGAAAAATTTGGAATTTACTCAAGAAAGTGTCTGAATTTACAGAATGTGATAGTTTTCAATATGTTCACTAATTGTCATTCCACTTTTTTTTTCCTTCAAGTGTTATTTTAACTCAGGGGTACGTGTGCAGGATGTGCAAGTTTGTTACATAGGTAAACGTGTGCCATGGTGGTTTGTAACACAGTTCATCCTCATCCTGTTACCTGGGTGTTAAGCCCAGCCTCTATTAGCTATTCTTCCTGATGTTCTCCCTCCCCAAGCCTCCCAACAGGGAGTGTGTGTTGTTCCCCCCATGTGTCTATGTGTTCTCATAATTCAGCTCCCACTTATAAGTGAGAACATGCAGTGTTTCTGCATCAGTTTGCTGATTCCATCCATGTCCCTGCAAAGGACATAACCTCATTCCTTTCTATGGCTGCATAGTGTTCCATGGTGTATATGTACTACATTTTCTTTATTCAGCCTGTCATCGATGGGCATTTAGGTTGATTCCAAGTCTTTGCTACTGTGGCTATGTCACTCCCCTCTCCCCCCGCTTTTTTTTTTTTTTTTTTGAGACGGAGTCTCACTCTGCCACCCAGGCTGGAGTGCAAGTGGCTGATCTCGGCTCACTGCAAGCTCCACCTCCCGGGTACATGCCATTCTCCTGCCTCAGCCTCCCGAGTAACTGCGACTACAGGCAACCCCCCCCCCCCACCATGCCCAGCTAATTTTTTAAATTTTTAGTAGAGACGGGGTTTCACCGTATTAGCCAGGATGGTCTCGATCTCCTGACCTCGTGATCTGCCCAAAGTGCTGGGATTATAGGCATGAGCCACCACGCCCGGCTGTCACTCTGCTTTTTAAAATGTGAAACCTAATGTCCCTCTTTTTGAATTTCTGGTCTTAGTGACCCACTCCTATAAAATAGAATGTGGTGGATGACTGCAGAGATTAGGTCACAAAAAGCATTTCCTTCTGTGAAATGCTTCTGTGAAAGGCTTGATTGCTTCTGCCGAGATTTTTACCCATTTGGGGATGCCAGCTCCCATGTTGTGGGAAAATGCAGGCAGTCTGTGGGAAGGTTCTTATGGAGAGGTACTGAGGCCACCTGCCAACAATCGGGCCCAACCTGCTATCCGTGTGTATCAGCCACTTTGGAAGTGGATCTTCCAGCTTCAGCCAGTCTTAAGGTAACTAATAACAAGCCTTCAGATGAACTAATATCTATGACTTCTAGGAAAGATGACCACTTGCTTCTGAAAACCTTTGCACAGTTGTAGCAAATGGGAGGACTCCACAGGAAGCGTGAGAAGTCAGATTTGGGCAAGCTCTGCCGCTGGAGTACAGGTAGTGCCTGGTCCTGCCAAGGCATTGTCAGGCAGTCAGAAAGAGCTCCCGGGGTCATTCTAAAAATCTTGCTTATCACTTCACATATAGCAAGCTTCAGTCCCAAGGCAAACACTACCAAACCCTGCTATTTTGCCTTGAAACCACCTGAACGTGGCATATGGTCTGAAAAGAAAAGAGAATAGGAAAGTTTAGGAATGTATACTGTGGCTAATTCTCTTTGCTCTTTAATTATAGAGGTATTTTATGTATCATGTTTGAAGCAGTTTAAAGCAACAAGCTACAAATGAAAGTAAACAACCAAGCCTTAGTCACTCCAAGGCATCACTTGCATTGCTCACAGCAGCTTCTTGGCAAGGACATGCCATGCTAGTGGCTCATCAGTGATGAGATAGAGCACAAGCCATCTGAACATGGAAGATCCACAAGATGGGATGGGCATCCACGAATGTATCCAGAGCAGTGGGAAATTCTCTGGAAATCAGCAATGGTGACACCTTTGATTGACAACAGCTGTTCAACAACACAAAGCAAAAATGAAAACAAAAAACAAATAATCGGATCAAAAAATAAGCAGAAGACCTGAATAGACATTCTCAAAAGAAGACAGACAAATGGCTGACAGATACAGGAAAATATACTCAATATCACTAATCATCAGGGAAATGCCAATCAAAACCACAGTGAGATATCCTCACATCCCATTTAGAATGGCTATTGTCAAAAAAACACACAAAAAAATACCAAATGATGGTGACTATGTGAAGAACTCCACTTATACACTGTTGTTAGGAATGCAAACTCATCCAGCCATTATTTAAAACAGTATGGAGCCTCCTCAGAGAAATTGCAAGTAAAACTATCGTATGATCCAGTAATCTCACACTGGGTATCTATTCAAAGGAAATAAAATTGGTATGTCCAAAGAGATTACTGCACTCCTACGTTTATTGCAGCAGTGTTTACAATCGCCAGGATGTGGAAGCAACCAATAACAAATAAATGAATTTTAAATTTCATATGTACACACAATGAAATATTATTCAGTCATGAAAAGAATGAAATTCTGTCACTTGCAATAGCATGGGTGAACCTAGAAGACATTATGTTAAGTGAAATAAGCCAAGCACAGACAGAAAAATACTGCATGATCTCATTCATATGTTGAATCTAAAAAAGTTGATCACGTAAAAGTAGAGAGTAGAATAGTCCTTACTAGAAGCTGAGAAGAGTAAGGAAGAGAAGGAATGGAGAGAAGTTGGTCATTGAGTACAAAATTATAGTTAGGTAGGAGGAATAAGTTCTGGTGTTCTATTGCACAGCACTGTGACTGTAGTTAACCACAATGTATTGTATATTTCAAAATATCTAGAAGAAAGGATTTTGAATGTTCTCACCACAAAGAAATGACAAGTATTTGAAATGCTGGAAGTATGAATTTCCATGATTTAATTGTTATATAATGTATGGATTATTGAAACTTCATGATGTACCTTATAAATATGTACAGCTATGTATCAATTAAAAACAAAATAAAGGCCGGGCGCGGTGGCTCACGCCTGTAATCCCTGCACTTTGGGAGGCCGAGGCGGGCGGATCACGAGGTCAGGAGATCGAGACCATCCTGGCTAACACGGTGAAACCCCGTCTCTACTAAAATACAAAAAATTAGCCGGGCGCGGTGGCGGGCGCCGGTAGTCCCAGCTACTCGGGAGGCTGAGGCAGGAGAATGGCGCGAACCTGGGAGGCGGAGCTTGCAGTGAGCCGAGATGGTGCCACTGCACTCCAGCCTGGGCGACAGAGTGAAGACTCCGCCTCAAAAAAAAAATAAAAATAAAAATAAAAAAAATAAAACAAAAATAACCAACTGTCATTTTGAACGTCACAACAGGAGACTTCAACATAGCAATTCAGAAGATAAGATCAATAATGATGCAATTTCAGTCATTGTGCTTCCCTGAGCCTTCAGAGTAGCTGAGCAAGTCCTGAGGAGGGTGAAGTCCTAAGCTGGTTGACTCTAGTGAGAACCAACCACTTTTATGTACCCCAAACCAAGGGCGTGTTCGCTATCCGTTAGGATAAGCTGGGTAACACTTTTCAATATTAACAGAGATCAAAACTTTATTGTTTATTTCTTGATTGTGACATATTGGCTGAGCATTCTGCTCCACATCATTGGCTTTCGGAGATGCAAGCTTATAAATCCTCCACTACCTTGAAAATTGCTAATTGCTACAGCACAGGTTAGGAAACTTGACAAATCACGCAATGGCTCTGAAAGCTTCAGTCTAGAAGTAACATACTTTCAAAGTAAGGGACATGTGAGGCCTACCTTTAGGAGAACAGAGGATACAATCCTTCAATGTGTGCAGAAGGAGAAAAACCAGATATATTGACCAGCATGAATGATTACCATGCCTATAAATGTTGACATTTTCTATGTGACGTAAAAAAGCCTAGGAAGCTCTGGTCTGTATCCCTTGATAAGAAGAAGTAACAATTCCCAAAATATACCAGTCATCAGATGGTACCCCCTGGGTGATGGGATATAATTTTAAAATGTTTTCAATATGGGGTGGGCAAATAGAGATATGTGAGAATAAGTACATATCTTGGCCTTTACTGATGTGGCCAAATAAAAACAAAACCCATTGACTATCTACAATGACCACTTATATACTTCTTTGTACCTTTTTTTTTTTTTTTTAAATCACATTTAGGTAAAGTAAAACGTATCAGCTTGTAGGCAATGAATAGTTTAGACATCATAGTTAGGGATAAAACACTTTTTCTTCCCTCCTCCGCTTTCCATGAAGGGGTATTTTCCCTGAACACACCTCAACCCTTGCCCAACTCCTCACTCAGGGAAAGCAGGACGACTTATCAGAATCTGAATTTGGAATGCAGACTGGATGTACATAGCTCAGCCACCTCCCTTCTCTTCTACCTTATAGCCAGATTGCCTACAAAAAATAATAGCCCAATATTCTTCTCCGGAATCTCCTGGAGATTTTACAGTGATATATCTGCAATTGTGAAGCTTGTGATAGTTGAGATGCCTGTGGCTGAGTTTGAAATGTGATTTTGTGGTTCAGTAATAGGATGCCCCCTTGTTTCTGGACATTTAGAACAATCTATTATTATCTGAAGTCCTCTTGATATTTGGATTCCTATCTTTTTCAATTGCTTAGACTATCTCTGAAAGAGTTTCCAGCTAGGGTGAGCAATATTAAGACTCTCATTTACTGGATATCCTCAACAACTCCTCTCCCTGCAAACATCAATACTGAATTCCAAGTAGCTCAGAATACTTCTGAAATCATTGTTATAAAAATGTTTCATTGATTTTGATCAGTGATAAACCATTTATTGATCTACTATTTCCTACACATGAGGCAAGAAACAAAGTATAAGACATGAACCCATCTCATAAAGAATTGGCAATATGGGATGTCTCTCCTTGTAAAAAAGCTGCAATTTCATCAACCAAAATGAAAGCATCACATTTTTTGTGTCCTGTAACTGATTCTATTTGTTCTATAATTCAAATTTTTGCCAGTGCAAACAGAAACTTCCCATCTGACAGTAATGTATTTCCTCGATTAAACAGTCTTTACCCATTTATTAATGGGGTTATTTGTTTTTTGCTTGGTGATTTATTTAAGTTCCTTATAGATTCTAGATATTAGGCCTTTGTTGGATGTGTAGTTTGCAAATATTTTCTCCCATTCTGTAGGTTTTCTGTTTACTCTGTTAATAGCTTCTTTTGCAGTGCAAAAACTCTTTAGTTTAATTAGGACCCACTTGTCAATTTTTGTTTTTGTTGAAATTGCTTTTGGGGACTTAGCCAAAAATCCTTTGCCAAGGCCAACACTGAGAAGAGTATTTTCTAGGTTTTCTTCTACGATTTTTATTCGGCCAACAAACGTATGAAAAAGTGCTCAGTATCACTAATCATCAGAGAAGTGAAAATCAAAACCACAATGAGATATCATCTCACAACAGTCAGAATAACTATTATTAAAAAGTTAAAAAAGTAACAGATGATGGTGAGGCTGCAGAGAAAAAAGAACTATTATATGCTGTTGCTGGGAATGTAAATTAGCCTCTGTGGAAAGCAATTTGGAGATTTCTCAAATAACTTAAAACAGAACTCCCATTCGACCTAGAATACCATTTCTGGGTAAATAGCGAAAGGAAAATAAATCATTCTATCAAAAAGACACAGACACACATATGTTCATTACCACACCGTTCACAATAGCAAAGACGTGGAATCAACCTCGAAGCTCATCAACAGGGGAATCAACAGTGGATTGGATAAAGCAAATGTGGTACATATACACCATGGAATGCTAGAATGAAATAATGTCCTTTGCAGCAACATGTATGCAGCGGGGACCCTTATCCTAAGCAAATTAATGCAAGAACCAAACACTGAATACTACATGTTTTCACTTTTAAGTGGGAGCCAAACATTGAGTACACGTGGACATAAAGATGGGAATAACAGCACTGGAGACTACTAACGGGAGGAGGAAGGGAGGGG
Source organism: Macaca thibetana thibetana (assembly GCF_024542745.1). Taxonomy (NCBI): domain Eukaryota; kingdom Metazoa; phylum Chordata; class Mammalia; order Primates; family Cercopithecidae; genus Macaca; species Macaca thibetana. Next base: position 80,224,434 of record NC_065587.1, read on the forward strand.
GCCATGATTTGAAAAACTACTTATTGGGTACTATGCTTAATACCTAGGTGATGGGATCCCTACTCTAAATTTCAGCATTGTGCAATATGCCCATGTAGCAAACCTGCACATTTACCCGCTAAATCCAAAATAAAAGTTGAAATTATTTTAAAACATTTTTAAAAATAATCTTTAGTCTTTTCCATGGAAACATTCTATGAATTTAATGTCTACAGCCCCTATAATGACTTTCATTTCCCTCTTCTTTCCTAAGATGGCTTTTCAGTGTAGCAAATGATTCTATGTGTGTCTCATATGCTCTTCTGTGTGTTGTCCTGTGGTCCATATACTCTCGTGTGGATCATCAGAAGCCTCTTCTGAGTTGTTTTCCTGCCTGGTGCAGTCTGGGGTTTGGGAATGGTTCCATAGCACCTACTACTGTCAATCATAAATATTACCATTTGCCTTCCATCATGAGGATTGTGCATTTTGCAGCCACACCAATCTTCTTTTCAATGCCACACTGATCTTCAGGTTTCGGGCATGGTGAATGGCCATCAACTCAGACAAGTCAACATGGAGTAACCTCAAGATCTCACTGCAGGTATGATGCTAAATTCATGTGGTCCAGGATATCCTTTGTATGAAGTTTCTCAAGACTACAGGTCTTCTGAAAATCCCCATGCTTTCTCACTTTACCCAACTCTTCTTTTTCAATTGTATTCATGGCAAATTCATTCATACCAAAATATAACAATTATGTTCAACAGTTTTTCATTATGCAAATTACTTTCCAAAAATAATCACTGCAGTTATTTTGGTACCATCTTTTCAGATACCTTTAGTGGCTCTTTATTCATTCAAGAAATAGTATTTATTGCCTGAAAGGGGTGGCAAAGACAGAGTTGAGTTTTTGAAAAACCAAATGAGTTCCGGGTTGGAACTTTATTTTTCATGGATTGTGAAGATACAGTATTCAAAGTAGAGATACTGGATTGTGAGAGCCATGTTTTTGAGAGAAAAGTAGACCTTTGGAGTTTTAAGCCTGGTTTTGGATATTAAGAGCTAAGGAGGCTAGAGGACTCAGAGGACAAGACTGATACCAGAAGCAGTAGCACAGGGAAGAACGCACAAGACTGTCAAAGTAATTTCCGGGGATAGATTTAGTGTAAATTGTGGGAGCAATGAGAACTGAGAAAAGTAAGTACGAGTTGGGAGTTGATAAGAATATTTGAGAGGGCTTTGAGCTTTTCCCCACCAATGGTGGGATTTTGCAGTGGGCCAGAACTCAACTAATTTCTCAGCTCATATAGGACTCCACTGGTGCCCACCCAGACCCCCTTCACTTACAGAGGCCCCATCGCACAGCTGCTCCAAGTTTTGTTTGCTGAGGCCCTTAGCTAGCCCCTTCTCAGAGAATTGCCTTCACCCAATAGGTATTGCTTCTCCCGCGATAGCACACTTCTCCACCTGTGCTTCTAAGAGGCCGCCTACAGCCAATGATTGATTGATTAAGGATACTTAAGCCCAGCTCCCTTGCCTCAAGGTGAAAGAAGTCTGTGGTGCTATTCACTTTCCACAGTGACCCTTGGAACTGCAGTGAGGCTGGACTTCAGCTAAAACCACACCACTTTTTTTCTAAGTTCTTTCTCTTCTCCTCCTTGCTTCTCTCACTCCCTCATAGTAACACTTCAGGGTTATTATAAATTCAAAAAATTAACTTTATGCCTCTGTAACTACATTTGACTTTGCATCACTTTCTACTGTTATCAGAAAACCTAATCTTGCTCAATCAAATTCAGTCACTTCTGGTTTAAATTCCATTAGGATTCCACTTCCATCTCTGCTTCTCCCTATTCTGAGATTGGAGAATGGGGGTATTGGATATAAACTTTTGTTGGCTTATATTTTCTTCCATGGACCTACATGGGAAGCAGTACAGAAGTACTGTACCACACAGGGAGTTGGGTGCCTGTGATTTAATGGTGCACTGCTTCTCATATGGCTTGGGGTAGAACGGGATGAAGGGGGCTTAGCCTCAACACAAATTCACCCTTTATCTTTTGAATCCCTGAGTGTCACCCAGATTCCATTCCATTGATAACAGCTAAGTTACATGAGTTTCCTAGTCAGCCTCTGCCCATGAAATGCATTCCTATCTCTCTTCCCACCTCTCTGTTGCCTTGAATAAAAAGGCTTGTTTAAAATTGGAAAGCTTTGATTTCTGAAAATCTATTTCTTTGACTCTGCTTGAAAATGCACAAAAGATAATCTCATGTATTTGCATCAAATGCTCCTTCTTTTTTCTTTATGAGATCTCTTGCTCATCTTCAGGTGAAAAATTTTGATTGCTTTTTTTTATTGGTGTGGAAAATAGAAAAGGGAGACATGTTTTCCACACTGTCAGGTTTCAAAACTCTTAGTTAGGCTAGTCAGTCATAGAAATAAACAGCTTTAAATTATTTTCATGCATATTTATATCCACACAGCAAAAAGTCAGTCAAGGAAGTGTTTTCTGTGTGAAGGTCAAGTGAATTAATTAATAGCTTCCTAGATATTGGTAAAATTTCATTTGACTCTTTCTTAAAGGTTGTAAATGGATTCCCTGTTGTAGTATTGCATTGAATCATGATGATGGATCATCAGCAAAATGCCTGACTGGACCCTGGGATTAGGGGATTGGAAAATTGACAGGAGTTTCAATACTGTATCTCAGTGCCTTCTCGGGTAGCTGTTCAGGAAAGCAAGGCAAATCTTTGTTTTTGTCTTGGGTTGTGTGGTTTTCTATTGTTTTAATTATTAAATAAATCAGATGGACAAAATTTATAAAGGAAAAAACTAGTGGGCCCTTGTGTGCCCACCAACCAACTTAGACTATAAAGTTTTAAATATTCATCCCTCATCCCATTTCCCATATGTTTTTCTTCTTTCAAAGAAGCTACTAGCTTGTGATGTTTATGATTTCTACTCATAGGTAATAATTCTACTTATGTATCAATCAATAACATACAGGATTCTATTTTATGCTTTTAACCTTAAATGTTATCTACATATGGTGTTTCCTTCCACATTATAATATTGTTTTTTAAATTCACATCACTAGATCCAACACTCATATTCACTTCTGTGTAGTGTTTCATCGTAAGATGAATCCATCCTCTTTTTAAAATTTTTTTTTATTTTTAATTTTTATGAATACATAGTAAATGTGTATATTTATAGGATACATGAGATACTTTAATACAGGCATGCAATGCATAATAATCATATCAGGGCAAGAAAGGTATCCATCACCTCAAGCATTTATCATTTCTTTGTGTTACAAACAATCCAATTATATACTTTCAGTTATTTCTAAATGTACAATAAATTGTTAACTATAGTCCTCCCGTTGTAATATAAATGATGACCTTATTTATTCTATCTAACTCTATTTTTATATCTGTTAACTATCCCCCGCACCCCTCACTACCCTTCCCAACCTCTGGTAACCTTTATTCTACTCTCAATCTCCATGAGTTCAATTGCTTTAATGTTTAGCTCCCCCAAATGAATGAGAACATGCAAAATTTGTCTTTCTGTACCTGACTTATTTCACTTAATATAATGTCATCTAGTTCCATCCATGTTGCAAATGACAGGATATCATTCTTTTATATGACTAAATAGTGCTCAATACATACCACATTTTCTTTATCCATTTGTCTGTCGATGGACATTTAAGTTGCTTGGTAGTGCTTCAATAAATGTGGGAGTGCAGATATCTCTTCAGTGTACTGATTTCCTTTCTTTTGGGTATACCTAGCAATAGGATTGCTGAATCATATGAGAATTCTAGTTTTAGTTTTTTGAGGAACTTCCAAACTGTTCTCCATAGTGGTTGTACTAATTTACATTTCCATGATTGGTGTATGAGGGTTCTCTTTTTTCCACACTGTCTCCAGCATTTGTCGTTGGCTGTTTTTAGATAAAAGTCATTTTAACTGGGGCGAGATTATATCTCATTGTAGTTTTCATTTGCATTTCTCTGATGATCAATGATGTTTAGCACCTTTTCACACATCTGGTTGCCGTTCGTATGTCTTCTTTTGAAAAATATCTATTCATGTATTCTGTTCATTTTAAAATCAGATTATTAGATTTTTTTGCTATTGAGTTGTTTGAGGCTCCTTATATATTCTGGTTATTAATTCCTTGTCAGATAGTTTGCAAATATTTTCTGTGGGCTGTCTGTTCACTTTGTTGACTATCTGTGGTGCAGAAGCTTTTTAACTTAATGTGATCCCATTTTTCCACTTTTGCTTTTGTTGCCTGTGTTTTGGGGTTATTACTTAAAAAGTGTTTGTCCATGCCAACATCCTGGACAGTTTCCCCCAACATTTTCTTTTAGTCTTAATAGTTTTAGAGTTTGAAGTCTTAGCTTTCAGTATTTAATTCATTTTAACTTTACTTTTGTATATGTTAAAAGATATGGGTCTAGTTTCATTCTTCTGCATATGGATATTCAGTTTTCCCAGCACTATTTATTGAAGAGACAGACTGTCCTTTCCCCAATGTATATTCTTGGCACCTTGTCAGAAAAGAGTTTGCTGTGAATGTATGAATTTATTTCTGGGTTCTATGTCTGTTCCATCAGTCTATGTGTCTCTTTTTATGCCAGTACTATGCTTTTTTGGTTACTATAGCTCTGTAGTATAATTTGAATTCAGGTAACATGACTCCTCTAGCTTTGTTCTCTTTGCTCAAAATGGCTTTAGCTATTTCGGGTCTTTTGTGGTTGCATATACATTTTAGGATTTTTTTTTTCCTACTTCTGTGAAGAATGACATTAGTATTTTGGTAGGAATTGTATTGAATCTGTACATTACTTTGGGTAGTATGGATATTTTAACATTGAATCTTTTAATCCATGAACATAAAATATTTTTTCTGTTATTTGCATTCTTTTCAATGTCTTTCATCATTGTTTTATACTTTATGTTGTAAAGATCTTTCAACTTTTTGGTTGAGTTTAATTGTCAGTTGTTTTTTTTTTTTTTTGGTAGTTATTGTAAATGGATTGCTTCTTTATTTCTTTTTCAGATTGTTCATTGTTGGCATATATAAATGCTACTAATTTTTGTATGTTGATTTTATATCCTGCGATTTTACTAAATTTGTGTATCAGTTCTAAGGTTTTTTTGGTGGAGTCTTTGTTTTTTTCCAAATATAAGATTGTATTATTTGCAAACAAGGATAATTTGACTTCTTTCTTTCAAATTTGGATGCCCTTTATTTTCTTCTCTTGCCTGATTGCTCTAGCTAGGACATCAAGATTTATTCTCTCAATGATCACTGAGAGATTGAGGCTGTTTCCACTTTTTGCTACTGTAAATAATGCATGAATGATAATTTTACATCTCTCTTCTTATGTTTATTGGCAATAGACTTTCTAGAATACGTGTTGTCAATTTTACTAGTTACTGCCAAAGTTTTCCAAAATGAGGGCACCAGTTTGTTCTATCACAATTAGTGTAGGAGATTCTCATCATTCTATCTTCTTAGCAAAATCTGTCATACACTACTTTTTACTGAACTAATGGGTATATAATTGTTTTTCACAGCTGTTTTAATTTCAATTTCTTGGATTATACCTAATGTTAGGCAACTTTTCATATATTTATTGGGCATTACTTTCTTCTTGCTTGTGAATTGCTTGCTTATATATTTTCTTAAAGCCTAATTTAATTTTCTTCTTATTGAGTTGTCATCATTTATATATCATATATATATCATATATATATCTTTGTAGTAAGCCTGATAACTTACATTCATTCAAATATTGTCTTGATCTCTGGCTTACATTTTACTTGGTGTAGAGTATCTCATGAAGCATTTATCTGTTTTTATTTATGAAGTTTTTATTTATTGTATCAGTTATATATTGCCTTATAACAACACACTCTAAAATTCAGTAGCGTAGATTATTTGTTTGCTCCATTCTGTGGACTGGCAGTGTGGGCAGGAATCATGCCTGCTCTCTGTGGCTTTGGCTGGTCTCACTCGTGTTTATGGTCATGTGGCAGGTCTGCTGGGGAACAGCTGGTCCCAGATGGCCTCACTCATATGTCTAGCTGTTGGCTGGAACATTTAGATGAGGTACCTTTGTTCTCCTCCATGTGGTTCCTCCCCCTGATTGGCTCAGGCTTTCTCTCTTAGCAATGTGGTTGCCAGAGGGTGGTGGTGCAAGCTTCATTTCTCTTGAGGCCTCAGCTCGGAAGTCGCCCACATCAGTCCCACTGCTTTTGATTTCTCAAAGCAGCCACAAGGCCAGCCCAGATTCAAGACGTAGTAAAGCTACAGATTCCCTCTGCATCTGGATGGGCAAAGCTTCAACATCACACTGTGAAAGGAGATATGACAGAATAGAAAGAATTTAAAATGTAACTTAGTTATACTTAGAAGGTATGTATCAATATTTTACTTTAAATTCTGTAACTTTTGTATCTTGAATAAAAATCCCCCCACTCTAATTTCATAAAGATCTTACTTACTTTTTTTCTAAATTTATTAGAGTTTTTTTTTTATCTCTAGGACATTTAATCCAGCTGAAATTGATTTCTGCGTATGATGTGAACTAATCTCATGTTTTCTTAATGAGTAACAAGCTTTGTCAGTAGCATTCATTGACTGGTCCATCATTGCAGTGGTGGTTTGTGATGGCACTTCTGTCATATTTAGCAATAACATTGATTAAGCAGAATTCATGAGGCATCAGCAGGTAAGAAGAACTTTATTATTTTCTTCCAATGTGCTTTCAAACACATTCACTTCCCTACCTGCGTTTGGAACCAGCTATGGAAATATCAAGAACTGAAGCAGATAGATGTCAAAATATCAGCCTTCTTGCTGGATAAAAGCAGGATTAAAGGACATGACCTAGATGTTTAACATCAATGGGCTTGTTAACCCCGAGCTCCCAGATAGACTTGCCAACCTACCCAGAGCTGCGCTCAACAGTCACATTTACTCTGAAGGAAAATTGCAATGTACTCTCCTGCTGGACTGGATGGACTAACTACTGAATGGAGACAGTGTGAGAGACAAAAAATGTCTGGAGAAAATTGTAATGCTTGAGTATAAACAAGTAAATGATGAGACTTTCTCAGATTTTTATCCAAGGGAGAGGTTAACTTCATTTTGCCCTACATTATTGGAACTACTGTTACTAATAATCACAATAGCTAACCATTTCGAACACTTACCATATGGCAGGTACATTAAAAGCTTTTAACCGTCAAGTAAAATGTATAGGGTGTATTAGTCCGGGTGCTTTAAGGAGCAGACACTAAAACAAGATTAGGTGTGCAGGAGATTTTCTAGGGGAAATTGCTGTGAAGGAAAATGAAGAAGAGTTAGAGGAGGCTGGGAGAGCCATCAGACCCCAGGTAAAGAAAGGAGGAAAGAACTGAAGATTTCGTGAAGAGTCTTTGCAGTGTCCATGCTAAGGTATTTTTCCAAAGCTAATGTGGAGTCTATCACTGGTATGTGACCACAAACGTAGTGACTTAAAAGAAAACAAATGTATTATCTTACAGTTCTGAGGTCAGAATTTCTAAAATCAAGGCACTGGTGAGGTCACATACCTTTTGGGGGTTTAAAGAATCCCTTTCCTTGCCTTTTCCAGAGTCTAGGAGCCACCTACATTCCTTGGTGTGTGGCTTCTCCATCCTCAAGTCCACCCCTCCCTGCACCATCTCTGACTGCTCTCTCTGTGATGACATCTCCTTTTTCTGATTCTGACCCTCTTGCCTCCCTCTTAGAAGGACTCTTGTGACCATTTTGGGCCCACTGAGATAATCCAAAGTAATCTTCCTATTTCAAGATCCTTAACTTAGTCATATCTGCAAAATCTCCTTTGCCATGTAAATAGTAACAGGTCCTGGGGAATAAGACATAGGCATCTTTCAGAAACCATTATTTTGTTGGCCACAGAATCTTCAAGCTCAAAATTACTCATCAGAGGAGCCTCCACATCTTCCTGAAATGGGCTTCCCTTAACATCCCTGCTGTTCTTACTTGTCTGGGAGCAGCTCAGGGGAGGTGATGCCCTCACTGAACACACAATCAGAAAACTGGGAGGCTGATTTTCATGACCACCACGTGAGGTTAGCCGAGGAAACAAAAACATACTGAGGCTGAGTAACTTATGTGTGAATACAGAGCCAGCGGAACAATCTTTCTTTCTCTCCCACACAGTCCTTTTCTCCCTGTCTTTCCTCTCTCAATCTCTCTGTCCCCTCCTTGTCTGTGTCTTAATCTCTGACTCTTCTCTTTTTGAATTTTCTGTTTTGGAGCCTGAACACATTGATTGTTTTTCGGTGGTGTTATAAAACTTGCTAAGTTTTCTCTGATTCTAGTAACTAGTTCACCAAATGGCAAATTATCAAAAATAATCTAAAATTATGGGGAAGTAGAATAAAGTCCCTCCATAGACCTGATTTGCCTCCTTTCACCGAGAGAATGTTATGGATAGGATGGATATGGAATAAATACCTTTGGTCCTGCATCTATGGCTAGAGTTTAATTTTAACATAATAGTGAATTATGCTTAATGATACTAAAAATTGGCCGGGAACGGTGGCTCATGCCTGTAATCCCAGCATTTTGGGAGGCCAAGGTGAGTGGATCACTAGGTCAGGAGCTCAAGACCAGCCTGGCCAAGATGGTGAAACCCTGACTCTACTAAAAATACAAAAAATTAGCTGGGCATGGTGGTAGGCACCTGTAATCCCAGCTACTAGCGAGGCTGAGGCAGAGAATTCCTTGAACCCAGGAGGCAGAGGTTGCAGTGAGCCAAGATTGCACCACTGCACTCCAGCCTGAGAGACAGAGCGAGATTCCGTTGCAAATAAATAAATAAATAAATAACAACTAAAATCTTGGTAACCAGGTAGCCCTGGCTGGTTCCTCAGTAGCAGCATACATCTTCGAATGCAGTACTGGGGATTCTTCAAGGGTCAATATGTATGGGCATCAAAAATATGTTGGTTCCTAGCCCAAATGTCCATCAATGATAGACTAGATAGAGAAAATGTGGCACACATACACAATGGAATACTATGCAGCCATAAAAAAGAATGAGTTCGTGTCCTTTGCAGGGACATGCATGAAGCTGGAAACCATCAAACTAACACAGGAACAGAAAACCAAACACTGCATGTTCTTACTCATAAGTGGGAGTTGAACAATGAGAACACATGGACACAGGGAGGGGAACATCACACACAGGGGTGGGGGGCAAGGGGAGGGAGAGCATTAGGACAAATAACCAATGCATGCAGGGCTTAAAACCTAGATGATGAGTTGATGGGTGCAGCAAACCGCCATGGCACATATATACCTATGTAACAAACCTGCACATGTATCCCAGAACTTAAAGTATAATAAAAAAAAAAAAAAAAGTTGGTTCCAGAAGAATATGACTTTAACATAGCCTATTGTATATAAATAAACCTACTTATATGCTATATTATAGTAAATATATTCATTCTGTTAAGCCTAAATGGTTACATACTAGCATGACATCAATGCTAGTGATTATTTGTCATAATTCTAAAGAAGAAATTATTAGAATTCTAAATAATAGCTGTATAGGAAGCCATTTCCTCCCAAGAATTCAGGGAGTTTCTAAAATAAAGCCTCAGACAGACAAATCCAAATCAAAAACCTTTCCCTCCTTCATTGCTAGAAAAAGATAGTTTGTCAAGAAAAGACTCTGTGGAGAAATAAAGTGCTGAACGTTATGAACATATGGTACTCAAGGGTTGAACATTTTTAAAAATGGCCTTACCATTAAGAAAATTGGCAGGAGACCTTACCATATTATTACACTATACTTTCTAATATATTCTTCTTCCAGATTAAACTCTAACCAATGATACAAGACCAAAGGTGTTTTATTTCATATCCATCCTTTCAATAAAAATCTCCACAAAATTTAAACACTGTAGCCAGTTACGTATCTAACGCATTAGACACACTGCCATTTCACATAGTGAAAATAGATATTTTTGGATGTTTATTTCATTTCAGAAGGACACAAATCTCAGAATCTGAATGACCCCATTTCAGTCTTTTTTGGGAAAGTTCCAAAGTAATGAATCAGTAGAAATGTTTAGAAAGATACTAAAAGGTTGGTTTCCCATTTTAAATGTGTACCTCTATTATAAAAAGATAGCAATTTCAAAAAATACGAATTAGGAGAGAAAAATCAATTTCATTTCTGGTAAAATCGCAGTGTGTTTCTCATGAGAAAACAACAGAATATGGATTTTGGTTTTCCTCCTCTTTATTCTCCACAGGGACGCAATTTATTTCTTTACCCCCAAGACCTTTCCCCACTTTGATGTTCTTGGTGTCTGACCTCGACCTTTCCAGATGGAAGGATTGCCTGAGGCCTGAAAAGATTCTATTTCCCGGTTGAGGCTGCAGCATCTGCCCTCCTTTCTTAAACCATCAATGAGGCTAGAGTGAGAAGAGGAAAGAGAGGCGCTGTCGGTGGCATTCATCTTTACCCTACAGGGCTCATGCTTTTGTGTGTGTGTGTGTGTGTGTATGTGGTACACACAAATTGCTCCTTTAGAACCTGGAAGCTGAAAAAAAAAATGTATTTAAAGGAGTTCATTAACAAATATATCCTGGGCCACTTTTCATGCAGTGATTTCTTTTTACTAGTTATTTCAGTCTGATCTCTTATTTCATGCTGGAGATACATCAGAAAGAAACTTCTGGTCACAGATGTTGCTGACCTCAAATAAGGATTTAAGAGACCTAAATTTAAGCTATTTGGTGAATGCAAAATTTGATTCTCAAAATGAAAGGCTGTGTGATTTTTATGAGTGATCAACATTTATTATCTTACATTTTAAAAATATTTATTTTGATATATACTTATCTGATCCATTATATAACTGAAAAATCTCTTGGGACAATATATCATACATTAATATTTATTGTAGCTGCAATAGTAATAATAGCAACTAACACTGAACACTTAATATGGAAAGAACATGGTACTATGTGCATTATATGAATTCCCTTTTTAAATCCTTTCAACAATTCTATGAGTTAAATACTGTTATGCTGCTTAATTTACAGGTTAATCACTGACACAAAAGAGATAAATTTGCCCAAGGTCTCCCGTTTTGTAAATTGTAGAGTAGAAGTTGACATCAAATCTTTCTTTCCATGTTCTAAGCCATTATTTTATACAACTCTAAAGAATGTTATTGAATTTCTTCACAGACGTTCACAGAAAGCTTACACAAGGAGAGGGACTATACTAATGGTAACCAAAAAGAACATGTTCACAGTCTGTTCAGATATGTGCCAATCTCTCTGTGTTCCTTGGTCCAACATACATCAATGTTTCTGCCATAGATGATCAATTTCAGGTCCTATGATATGCCAATAGCAGAGCAAAGTCAAAAACACCTGACTTATTACTATCACTGAGTCCTCTTCAGTCTCTTTCAGCTTAGGGCTTTTCAAACATTAGCACATGTAAGAACTATCTAGAGAGTTTATTAAAAAACAGATTCCTGGGCATCAGCCTCATATATTCTCATTCAATAGGTCCTGGGCAGAAACTGAGAACAAATTTTTCTACTCCAGAACCAGGTGAAGCTGATGCTACTGTGCAGTCTCACTTTGAATAGCACTGGTCTAGTGGATAACAATAACCTTCTACCTGTAAGTTCGGTTTTGCCAAAGATGGAGGGTCTAGATCTTTGGTAGACATCACTAGAAAGCTTGCTTGAAGTGAAAGCTGCAGAACGCCGACACCAGAAATTCTTGTTTGTCTGATAGTTTATGGGAGAAACTTTGAGAATAAGTGCTGGTCTCTAAATCGGTAAGTGAGAAGCTTTGATACATAGTTCAAGCTTTCTCTCTTGCTTTTTCCAACAAGGGTCTAGAAAATGTCGGAAGTTATCTTACCTCTTGTCTCATGAGATTAATAATTTAGTCCTCTAGGTTATATCCTCATCTTTATGACTCAACAAATACTTACGTCATGTCCACATGCACCAGATATTGTTCAAGGCAAAAAAACAAAACAAAAAACAAAACAAACAAACAAAAAAACGAAATAGGAAATGTCCATGCACGCATCAACTTAAAATTCTCTTCCCAATTTCCGCTCAAGAAATCCCAGTTAGCCGGGGAACTGCAAACCTGTACCTTCATGCCTGCAACCATTTTCCCTAGTATAGATCCTAGGGTTAGCTCCCTTGACACCAACCAGAGGGCATTATGTTATGATGTAGACATCCCACCTGAGGACAAAGATTGTCCTGCCTAGAAGTCACAGTCTCATCTCCCACTCTCTTACAAGTGTTGACCCCTTGGAAACAGAGGTCATTAGGCCTCCTTGGACCTGAAGATTTGGAATCCTGCCCCCTTAGCAGGTAACCACTCCCTTATAAAAGGTTAATTCCACTCAGTCAACCCTTCATTCCCATCAAGCATTCCCAGCATGATCCTTGACAACTATGGTAATCTCAGACCATATAACCCCCCTGGACTCTTCAGATTCCTGCTGTGGTAGAACTGATTCTGTTTCAAGTGGTAAACAATTGGGGGACCAGTAATTGCAGGAAGCAGTGTGAGAAAGAGTAGAAAGAAGTGATGCTTTACAGAGATCAGAGCTACTACCTGAATTTACCACTTAACATCTGTGTGGTTGTACACAAGTTTAATATCTCCATGTCTCATTTTCCCCATCCAGTAGAATTGCTCTGATCATTGATGAGACTAAGTTGGTAAAGTCCCTAGCACAGTGCTTGCTATAAAATAGGGATTGAAAATGGTGGGTCACTACGGTAATGTTATTGCAAAAGTGATCCCAGTATTCCTCCTTTCCCCGTTTCCATGCCCCTGTGCAATGTCACTTGCAGTTCCTCCATTAGGAAGCCAAATCTACTCCTCCAGCTCTTGAATCTGGACAGGTCTCCAACTTGACTTGGCCAACAGAATGTGGCAAATGTGACATAAACCAGTTTCAGGCCTTGGTCTCAAGAAGTCCTGTGTGTTCTGCTCATTCTCTGGGATCCCTGTCCATATTGCCATATGAATATGAATAAGCACAAAAAACCTGGTGGATGATACAGACCTCATGAAGCCTGCTTGTCTTGTCCAAGTCCTCAGGTATGAGTGAACCTAAGTGAAAGGGCAAATTGACCTTGTTGATCTGCAGCTGACAAAAGAGGCATGAGCCAGCCCAGCTGAAATCAGCTAATTGGGCCTCTATCAGCAGGACCACCAAGCCAACCTATAAACTCTTGAAAAACAATAAATGGTTATTACATTAAGCCACACAATTTTAGGGTGGGTTTTTATATGGCATTATGGTAGACACAGATAAACTTCATAGTTCTTTTCCCCAATTCCTTCAAATATTTTGTTCAATGTTATACATCAAAAATCAGAACTAAAAACTTGTGTGTCCATTTTAACTCCTTTCTCTCCCTGTGTGCCAATACAAGGCCAATCAGTCACCGATCCAAAATGACTTGGATTCAACTGTCCTGCAGATCTCCTGGCAAATTTTCTTCCCTGGGAAAGAAAGCTCTTCCCCATTCCTTTTTCCAGAGAAACCGGTTACAAGAAAAGTTCCTAATACCAGTTTATATCCAGCCTGCCTCATGGGTTGGACAATTATCTGGAACATAACTTTTCTCTGGATCAGATCACACGATAGCAATGGTTTCCTAATTCTCATTGAAGCTGCAAAGGCCTTTGGACACAATGTTGTTCAGTGCTATGACCCTTATTTTTTTGTTTTGTTTTGTTTTGAACCAACTTTCTCAGGTAGAAGAAGCCCCTTGTTTCTGAACTGGACCCTGTCTCATCCAGAGGACTTGGTCTCTATCCTGCCCTAGTCTATTTCTTCCTCCTGTCATGCCCAGTAGCCTGACATCATGACTGTGCTCTTTACCACTATATCACTAACACTGGTTCATTGAAGGTACTTTTAAAATGTGTGTTTGATGGGAAAAGAAATAAAAACTGGATCAATTAATATTCTTCCCACTGAAAACATCTTTCTTCCCTTTTCCATCTATTAAATCACACAATTTATGTAAAAGGCAGCTTAAATAACAATCACAATGTACTATTTGCACCTCTCCTGGTGCGGATTACCTTTCTGCATTTTTAATAGTTTATTGTCTATCTGTCTGATCCTTGAAATATATGGGTAGGTGCAATTAAAATATCACAAAACCTTCAATTACTTTTGCACCAACCTATAGTATAAATGCTGAATCATATTCTCAAATGAAAATTGTTCCATGCTGAATTGGGGCCATAGTATAGAAATGTCTCTTAGTTCTAAATAAGGAGGAATAAATAGAAAAGGCTAACTAACCTTAATATTCAAAGCACCACAAGGAGTTTGGAGATGTACTGAGCAAAAAGAATGAAAAGATGCATCAGTCTGCTATATACAACATAATGCTGTGTAACACACTATCCCAAATTTAGCGGCTTACAAGACACACTTATTTCCTGTTTACATGTCTTCAGGTCAACTGAGATTTGGCTGATCTAAGCTGGACTCAACCAAGCTTAGATTCCAGCTGCAGTTTGGGTCCAGATCTTATCTATCACTCTCATCCTTCTTAGACCAGTAGTTTCTAGAGGCAGGCTCTCCTCACAATAAAAGGCAGCAGCACAAGAAGTCGAGTTCTACCATATATCACATTTAAAGGTACTTTATACAGCATATGCACTAATGTTCCACTGGCCAAAGCACTTCACATGGTAAAGCTCAACATAAATTAGTTGAAGTATACTCTGCCTACTCTAATTGGAGGAACTACAGAGGTACAAAGAGTATGACTCTGGGAAGTGTTCAATAATGGGAAGCACGAGTATAACACCTGTGGTTGGAAACTTAATGAATGACAAATAGAAGTGTTTTGAGCTTACTAGAACTAAGACAAGTAATTCAATTTCAAGTTGCTGTTTCCTCATTGAATATACATGAATCTTTCACTTTATATACATTATAGGCTAAACGTCACTAGAAAAGAAATGTGGTATTATAATTAAGCCAATCAGTGGCATGCATTTTTAGATGATGACACAGGACATACATTTCTACCCCCTTTTCTTCTGTTCAGCTGAATTATAACCATCAAAAAGACTATTTAATTTGGAAATGGCAATATTAACTAGAAACAGCTTTGATATTAATTTATTATTGATAGAAAATTTGTTTGTGCATGCATTTTCTGCTTTCAGAATTGCCTCTGAGATCAAAAAGAGTCTTTGTTTTAAGAAAAATACATTATTGGTTAACATACCATATAGTATAGATAATCTTATAAACACATAGGAGGTATGAATTTGCTGCTACTATGATTCAAAGTCAAAGAAATGTCACATTTCTTTATGCTCTTTCAGTCACATTAAATCGAACTTCAAGTTTGGGAAGAAATTGAGTCTTAGTCATTATTAGGTGCTATCCCATGACTCCCCATTGACCCTACCTTGTTCTCTCTTCCTCCACTCTGCAATGCCTTGAATTATACCAGGGCTCTCAAGCAGAACAGAACACTTGGGGAGGGCATGTTGATCATCTTCCAGCTAGCCTAACCCCTGAAGCCTCATAGCTCTGCAGTTTTCAAGGCATCTTGAGACAAGAATCCTCATGAAGCATGGCATTTCATCACCACTCTATCCAACTTCCTCGAATTACCACAGAACTATCTTTTTGCGGTCCTGATGACTTCTGGAGTGTCTGAGATAGGAAGGGAATATTGGGTTACTACTTCTTGCTAGACCAGCATATTACGGTTTCCTTCCACTCTTGGTATAATTTCTTTTCCCTCCACTTACTTATGATTCTCATGTTTAACAATCACTCATCTTCCTTCCCTCCAAATAAAATAAAAGTCTACCTTCTTGGAAGTGTCTCACATAATCTTATTGTGATTTAGGTTTTGAAAGATCAAACAAGAAAAGGAATTTTTTAAAAGATATTTGCTTTTGGCTCTAAGGCAAAAATTTTAATGGAGTCAGAGGAACAAAGAGGTTGGGTTGGATTGGGTGGGTTGGGTTAGGGTGGGGAGTGGTGGAAACAGAGAATAGAAATCATGAATAGCCCTCAGTCTATTGCTTATTACAGAGCAGGAGATTCAAAACATAAATTAATAAACCTGTAATTTTCCTGCCACAAAGCTATTTATTTTATTATTATTTTATGTCAGCTTCAGAATGAAATGATACCCATTTCTTCCATGCCATATTATTCTATTCAGTAGCATAGTTAATTAGAGGACTTCATTAACATGCAGACATGCTTACTTAATTAGTTAAGATATATATTTCTATTGTCTATATATTTTTCCTTTTAGCAATTGCAGTCTAAAGGGTAGAGTTCAGAAATTAATTTTAGCAGCTTCTGGGACACCCTGTACATAACAAAAACTGAAATGTCAATATCCCACAAGAGGATACTTCGCAGCTTTTCAATTTATTTTAATATAAACTACTGGGCACTAACAAATTAAAGCACATGGATCTTCTTGAAATAGCTGAATTTGTTGTAGAGGAAAATTTTACTGTAATTCATTCTTGCAATCACTTGCTAGTATTTTATACTTATTTCTTTCATTACTTTAATTCAATATATGAAGTTCTGAGAAGTTTTTTTCATCAGTCAAAAAAAAAGTAAGCTTTTTTCAATACTATTCTATGTCAGTCACTAATTAAAATTTATTTGGGACTTATAATGTACCTTTATAGAAGATACATATACGAGTTCAACTAAGTGAAGAACTGCATGATTTTGTAACTTCATTTATGATCAATCATATAAAGCAACATAAGATATAATTATTTCCATGTATCCCACAACAAAACAAAACAGTTGACTAAGGCTTATAAAATTCATTCTTTCAAAAAGTACTTCTTTAGCCTTACTATGATCCCAGATAAACATTTTAAAACAATAAGATAATACATAGTATGGGACAAAACTGCTGTGTAATTTCATTTGTATTAATTCAAACAAAGCTGAGATAAAAAATAATGTATTTTTACTACAAAATGAATAGACATACTGCTATGTCCATCTTTAAATATGCAATTAAAAACGCTCTTCTTATTCTGTATGAACCAATCAATCAGTTATTTCCAAATTTTCTTGATTCAATTAAATTTTATTAAATGTGTACCACTGTATTAAATTCTAGGAATACAGCCAATAACAAAGCAGTCATAGTCCCTGCCTTCATGATACTCACAGTCTTTAAATTATATGTAAATAGGCCGGGTGGTTCCAAGATGGCCGAATAGGAACAGCTTTAGCCTCCAGCTCCCAGAATGAGTGACACAGAAGACGGGTGATTTCTGCATTTCCAGCTGAGGTACCTACCAGGTTCATCTCACTGGGGTGTGTCGGACAGTGGGTGCAGGACAGTGGATTCAGCCCACCAAGCGAGAGCTGAAGCAGGGTGAGGCATCGCCTCACCTGGGAAGAATGAGGGGGAAGGGAATTCCCTTTCCTAGCCAAGGGACACCATGACACACAACATCTGGAAAATTGGGTCACTCCCACCCTAATATTGCTCTTTACCAAGGGTCTTAGCAAACGGCACATCAGGAGATTACATCCCGTGCCTGGCTCAGAGGGTCCTATGCCCATGGAGCCTCCCTCATTGCTAGCACAGCAATCTGAGATCGAACTGCAAGGTGGTAGCGAGGCTGGGGGAGGGGCACCCACAATTGCTGAGGCTTGAGAAGGTAAACAAAGCCGTGGGAAGCTCGAACTGGGTGGAGCCCACCACAGCTCAAGGAGGTCTGCCTGCCTCTGTAGACTCCACCTCTGGGGACAGGGCATAGCCAAACAAAAGGCAGCAGAAACCTCTGCAGATTTAAATGTCCCTGTCTGACAGCTTTGAAGAGAGTAGTGGTTCTCCCAGCACAGAGGTTGAGATCTGAGAATGGACAGACTGCCTGCTCAAGTGGGTGCCTGACCCCTCAGTAGCCTAACTGGGAGACACCACAGAAAAGGGGCAGACTGACACCTCACACCTCACATGGCCAGGTACCCCTCTGAGACCAAGCTTCCAGAGGAACGATCAGGCAGCAACATTTACTGTTCAGCAACATTCACTCTTCTGCAACCTCTGCTGCTGATACCCAGACAAACAGGGTTTGGAGTGAACCTCGAGCAAAATCCAACAGACCTGCAGCTGAGGGTCCTGATTGTTAGAAGGAAAAATAAACAGAAAGGACATCCACACCAAAACCCCATCTGTATGTCACCATCGTCAAAGACCAAAGGTAGATAAAACCACAAAGATGGGGAAAAAGCAGTATAGAACAGCTGAAAATTCTAAAAATCAGAGCACCTCTCCCCCTCCAAAGGAACGCAGCTTCTCACCAGCAACGGAACAAAGCTGGATGGAGAATGACTTTGACGAGTTGAGAGAAGAAGGCTTCAGATGATCAAACTTCTCTGAGCTAAAGGAGGAAGTTCAAATCCATTGCAAAGAAGCTAAAAACCTTGAAAAAAGATTTGACAAATGGCTAACTAGAATAACCAATGTAGAGAAGTCCTTAAATCACCTGATAGAGCTGAAAACCATGACATGAGAACTATCTGACAAATGCACAAGCTTCAGTTAACGACTCAATTTACTGGAAGAAAGGGTATCAGTGATTGAAGATCAAATGAATGAAATGAAGTGAGAAGAGAAGTTTAGAGAAAAAAGAGTAAAAAGAAATGAACAAAGTCTCCAAGAAATATGGGACTATGTGACCAAATCTACATCTGATTGGTGTGCCTGAAAGTGATGGGGAGAATGGAACCAAGTTGGAAAACACTCTGCAGGATATTATGCAGGAGAACTTCCCCAACCTAGCAAGGCAGAGCAACATTCAAATTCAGGAAATACAGAGAATGCCACAAAGATACTCCTCAAGAAGAGCAACCCTAAGACACATAATTGTCAGATTCACCAAAGTTGAAACGAAGGAAAAAACGTTAAGAGCAACCAGAGAGAAAGGTTGTATTACCCACAAAGGGAAGCCCATCAGACTAACAGCAGATCTCTCGGCAGAAAGTATACAAGTCAGAAGAGAGTGGGGGCCATATATTCAACATTCTTAAAGAAAGAATTTTCAACCCCGAATTTCATATCTAGCCAAACTAAGTTTCAAAAGTGAAGGAGAAATAAAATCCTTTACAGAGAAGCAAATGCTGAGAGATTTTGTCATCACCAGGCCTGCCCTACAAGAGCTCCTGAAGAAAGCACTAAACATGGAAAGGAACGGCTGGTACCAGCCATTGCAAAAACATGCCAAAATGTAAAGACCATCGATGCTAGGAAGAAACTGCATCAACTAATGAGCAAAATAACCAGCTAACGTCATAATGACAGGATCAAGTTCACACATAACAATATTAACCTTAAATGTAAATGGGCTAAATGCTCCATTTAAAAGACACAGACTGGCAAACTGGATAAGGAGTCAAGACCCATCAGTTTGCTGTATTCAGGAGATCCATCTCACGTGCAGAGACACACATGGGCTCAAAATAAAGGGATGGAGGAAGATCTACCAAGCAAATGGAAAACAAAAAAAAGGCAGGGGTTGCAATCCTCGTTTCTGGTAAAACAGACTTTAAACCAGCAAAGATCAAAAGAGACAAAGAAGGCCATCGCATAATGGTAAAGGGATCAATTCAACAAGAAGAGCTAACTATGCTAAATATATATGCAGCCAATACAGGAGCACCCAGATTCATAAAGCAAGTCCTTAGAGACTTATGAAGAGACTTAGACTCCCACACAATAATAATGGGAGACTTTAACACCCCACTGTCAACATTACACAGATCAACGAGACAGAAAGTTGACAAGGATATCCAGTAATTGAACTCAATTCTGTACCAAGTGGACGTAATAGACATCTACAGAACTCTCCACCCCAAATCAACAGAATATACATTCTTCTCAGCACCACATCACACTTATTCCAAAATTGACCACATAGTTGGAAGTAAAGCACTCCTCAGCAAATGTAAAAGAACAGAAATTAAAACAAACCGTCTCTCAGACCACAATACAATCAAACTAGAACTCAG
This sequence comes from Macaca thibetana thibetana, assembly GCF_024542745.1. Lineage (NCBI taxonomy): Eukaryota > Metazoa > Chordata > Mammalia > Primates > Cercopithecidae > Macaca > Macaca thibetana. The sequence continues at coordinate 80,244,556 of NC_065587.1, forward strand.
GATTAAGAAACACAAACAAAACTGCTCATCTACATGGAAACTGAACAACCTGCTCCTAAATGACAACTGGGTACATAATGAAATGAAGACAGAAATAAAGATGTTCTTTGAAACCAATGAGAACAAAGATACAACATACCAGAATCTCTGGGACACATTTAAAGCAGTGTGTAGAGGAAAATTTATAGCACTAAATGCCCACAAGAGAAAGCAAGAGAGATCTAAAATTTACACCCTAACATCACAATTAAAAGAACTAGAGAAGCAAGAGCAAACACATTCAAAAGGTAGCAGAAAGCAAGAAATAACTAAGATCAGAGCAGAACTGAAGGAGATAGAGACACAACAAACCCTTCAAAAAAATCAATGAATCCAGGAGCTGGTTTTTTGAAAAGATCAACAAAATTGATAGACCACTAGCAAGACTAATAAAGAAGAAAAGAGAGAAGAATAAAATAGATGCAATAAAAAATGATAAAGGGGATATCACCGTCGACCCCACAGAAATACAAACTACCATCAGAGAATACTATAAACACCTCTATGCAAATAATCTAGAAAACATAGAAGAAATGGATAAACTCCTGGACACATACAGTCTCCCAAGACTAAACCAGGAAGAAGTTGAATCCCTGAATAGACCAATAACAAGCTCTGAAATTGAGGCAATAATTAATAGCCTACCAACCAAAAAAAGTCCAGGACCAGACAGATTCACAGCCAAATTCTACCGGAGATACAAGGATGAGCTGGTACCATTCCTTCTGAAACTATTCCAATCAATAGAAAAAGAGGGAATCCTCCCTAACTCATTTTATGAGGCCAACATCATCCTGATACCAAAGCCTAGCAGAGACACAACAACAAAAAAAAAAAGAGAGAGAGAATTTTAGACCAATATCCCTGATGAACATCGATGCAAAAATCCTCAACAAAATACTGGCAAACCGAATCCAGCAGCACATCAAAAACTTATCCACCATGATCAAGTGGGCTTCATCTCTGGGATGCAAGGCTGGTTCAATATATGCAAATTAATAAATGTAATCCAGCATATAAATAGAACCAAAGACAAAAACCACATGATTATCTCAATAGATGCAGAAAAGGCCTTTGACAAAATTCAACAGCCCTTCATGCTAAAAATTCTCAGTAAATTCGGTATTGATGGTACATATCTCAAAATAATAAGAGCTATTTATGACAAACTCACAGCCAATATCATACTGAATGGGCAAAAACTGGAGGCATTCCCCTTGAAAACTGGCACAAGACAGGGATGCCCTCTCTCACCACTCCTATTCGACATAGTGTTGGAAGTTCTGGCCAGGGCAATCAGGCAAGAGAAAGAAATAAAGAGTATTCAATTAGGAAAAGAGGAAGTCAAATTGTCCCTCTTTGCAGATGACATGATTATATATTTAGAAAACCCCATCATTTCAGCCCAAAATCTCCTTAAGCTGATAAGCAACTTCAGCAAAGTCTCAGGAGACAAAATCAATGTGCAAAAATCACAAGCATTCTTATATACCAATAACAGACAAACAGAGCCAAATCATGAATGAACTCCCATTCACAATTGCTTCAAAGAGAATAAAATACCTAGGAATCCAGTTTACAAGGGATGTGAAGGACCTCTTCAAGGAGAACTACAAACCATTGCTCAATGAAATAAAAGAGGACACAAACAAATCGAAGAATATTCCATGCTCATGGAGAGGAAGAATCAATATCGTGAAAATGGCCACACTGCCCCAGGTAATTCATAGATTCAATGCCATCCCCATTAAGCTACCAATGACTTTTTTCACAGAATTGGAAAAAAGCTCTTTAAAGTTCCTATGGAATGAAAATGAGCCCTCATTGCCAAGACAATCCCAAGCCAAAAGAACAAAGCTGGAGGCATCGTGCTACCTGACTTCAAACTATACTACAAGGCTACAGTAACCAAAACAGCATGGTACTGGTACGAAAGCAGAGATATAGACCAATGGAACAGAACAGAGCCCTCACAAATAATACCACACATCTACAACCATCTGATCTTTGACAAACCTGAGAAAAACTCGAAATGGGGAAAGGATTCCCTGTTTAATAGATGGTGCTGGGAAAACTGGCTAGCCATATGTAGAAAGCTGAAACTGGATCCCTTCCTAATACCTTATACAAAAATTAATTCAAGATGGACTAGAGACTTAAATGTTAGTCCTAAAACCATAAAAACCCTAGAAGAAAACCTAGGCAATACCATTCAGGACATAGCCATGGGCAAGGACTTCAGGTCTAAAACACCAAAAGCAATGGCAACAAAAGCTAAAATTGATAAAGGGATGTAATTAAACCAAAGAGCTTCTGCATAGTAAAAGAAACTACCATCAGAGTGAACAGGCAACCTACAGAATGGGAGAAAATTTTTGCAATACAGTCATCTGACAAAGGGCTAATAACCAGAACCTACAAAGAACTCAAACCAATTTACAAGAAAAAAAACAACCCCATCAAAAAGTAGGCAAAGGATATGAACAGACACTTCTCAAAAGAAGACATTTATGCAGTCAACAGACACATGAAAAATGCTCATTATCACTAGCCATCAGAGAAACGCAACTCAAAACCACAATGAGACACCATCTCACACCAGTTAGAATGGCGATCATTAAAAAGTCAGGAAACAACAGGTGCTGGAGAGGATGTGGAGAAATAAAACACTTTTACACTGTTGGTAGGACTGTAAACTAGTTCAACCATTGTGGAAAACAATGTGGCAATTCCTCAAGGATCTAGAACTAGAAATACCATTTGACCCAGCCATCCCATTACTGGGTATATACCCAAAGGATTATAAATCGTGCTGCTATAAAGACACATGCACACATATGTTTATTGTGGCACTATTCACAATAGCAAAGACTTGGAACCAACCCAAATGTCCATCAATGACAGACTGGATTAAGAAAATGTGGCACATATACACCATGGAATAGTATGCAGCTATAAAAAAGGATGAGTTCATGTCCCTTGTAGGGACATGGATGCAGCTGGAAACCATCATTCTCAGCAAACTATCACAAGAACAGAAAACCAAACACTGCATGTTCTCACTCACAGGTGGGAATTGAACAATGAGATCACTTGGACTTGGGAAGGGGAACGTCACACACCAGGGTCTGTTGTGGGGTGGGGGGAGCAAGGAGGGATAGCATCAGGAGATATACCTAATGTAAATGACAAGTTAATGGGTGCAGCACACCAACATGGCACATTATACATATGTAACAAACCTGCATGTTGTGCACATGTACCCTAGAACATAAAGTATAATAAAAATAAATAAATAAATATGTAAATATAAACTAATAAAATACAAATACCAGAATACACAATTCAAACATAATTATCTCATTTTAAAATATCCACCATGGAATTTTATATTAGAGATACTTACCTCCTTTGGGATTTCTTTCAGAGTTAAATTATGCTTAACCAAACACAATACTGCCCAATTAAATGCCACAGCACACTACCTAAGTGTTTGCATTAGTTAGGTAAGTAGCCCATTTTAACAATTCAACCTTCCAAAAAGTCTCTCATGCCATCAATCCCAAAAGGAATGTCTGATTGAATGGCAGGCTTGCATGCCCATTCAGGGCCCAATTTTCTTCTATCTTCCTCTATTCTCCCTCTAGGGTGTTAAATGGCAAAGAGAGAACACAGAGGATTGTGGGAGTTTTCCACAGTCCAGGCCAGGAAGTACTGCAATTACTGCTGATCACATCTCTTTCACCAGATGCAATCATGTGACTGCAACTGACTGGAAGAGAGGTTGGGAAATGTAGTCTAAGGCTGAGTCCAGAGGAAAGAGGAAATGGTTTTGGGGAGCACACAGCACTTCTGTCACAAGATTCTGTGACATAGCACAAGATTCTGTCACATCTTGTTTTTGGAGACATTTTAGCTATTTCCGGGGAAAGAAACAAACAAAAAATAAACAACAACATAAAACCTGCTTTTAAAGAATATTCTATAGAAAGTTATTAAAAACTATGTCACAACCTTCTTAATTAGCTCTTTTTTAAATTAATTTGATACTTTAAAAAATTATTTTCAGGTCATTTACATCTATAGAAGAGTTACAGAAATAGCATAGAGAGTTATTGTACATCCTGTACCCAGCTTCCTCTAATGTTTAAATCTTACATAACCACAGTGCACTTAGAAAAAACTAAGAAATTAACATTGGCAAAATGTTATTATAGATTTCACCACATATTTTTGACTTACGTCTTTTCTTCCATTCCAGGTACTTCTAACTACTTTTAACTCTCTCTCTCTCTCTCTCTCACACACACACACACACGAACATACCCCTAAGGCTTTATTTCTTCTTTATTTTCTAATTCCTAGAGTAAAAGACATTTCTCCATTCTCATAAGTAATCATTATTCAAATATCATCGGTTTTCCAAAAGTGAAATCTTACATAGATTATAACCATTGCCAGGAGAGTGGCAGTCATCGGAGGAAAGATGCTAGCATGTGGTAATAATGATAAGAATAATGACATAATGGAGGTTTACTGAGCTGTTACTACATCTGGCAAGTGCTAGTATGACTCACTTAATTCTTGAAGAAGCTGTATGAGAAAGAAACTATTTTAACCCTCTTTTCCTGGTAAGGGAACCAAGGCTTCAAGAGGTTACACAATTCATCGGTCCCACAGCTAGTGAGGAAAGAGCCTAGGTTCAATTCAGTCCATTTTTAACCACAAAACTTCAAGGGAAAATTGAAAATAATAAGGACAAAGGCATATCCAAGGCATTTCTGGATGGGGTTATATCCAAGCATTCACCATTGTAAGGAGCATTTAGATGTGGGTTTTTGAGGACAAAAAGAACAAAAAAATCAGCCTAATGATTTAATTTTTTGCCTTTATTCCTAGTAGTTCAGCATTTACCTAGGATAACAATCCTTCTTCCCCCTCAGTTGTCAGGGGTCACATAGGAAGTAAACTGGTTGCAAGAGTAGGAGTTGAGGTTCTGAGCCTTGGTATTTTCTGAACTTAGCATTTCCGACCTTGAGTCATGTTTGCCCCCCTGTGGCCCTTTCTGATCTTTGCGAATCCAACTTCTCAAGTCAGCCTAGTTTTGAGACCTAATTACTTGGCATTTCACCTCTAACAGTCTCTGCCCAGGCCTGAATGTTAAGCCCTGTGATTCTAGCAATAACATGCCCCTGTGTCTGCCAGTGGGTCCAGGTTCCTTGCATGAGTACCATCTGAGATCCATCTTAGAAAAAATATATTCCATTAGTGCAATCATTCTCAAAATGTGAGTCTTGGGCTAGCAACGTCAGCATCACCTGGGAACTTGTCACAGATGCAGATCCTCAGGGTCTCCATGCCAGCCCTACCGAATCAGAAATTCTAGGCAACAGGGAACATTAATCTGTGTTTTAACAAACTCACTATGATTTTGATGGATGCTAAAATTTGAAATTCCTGAATTAGTATCTGTGTCTCCTTATTCCCTATGATGCCCATCGGTACAATGGATTAAGACAGGGAGGACTTAGTGTCTGACAGCTCAGCAGTTTAGCCGGTTGCATGCCCCTGGGTCCTTGCTCAGCCTCTGTGCTTTTCCATTTTCTCATTTTTAAAAACACACCAAAGAGCTATAATCTAGCTCTCGTTTTTCTGTGTTTGCTGATGAGTAACTAATGGAGGGTTGTGCTATCCTATGTTAATCTTAACTGCCTGACTAATGCTTAGCAATGGCTTTTGTACAAAGGTTGTCCTTGTGATTTCTGAGCCTCTTCTCTTGCTTGGATTTAAGCAGCAATATCCCATCACATTTGTATTCCATAAATCATTGGGGCATGGGTTGAATGTTATATACTCATAACTATGTGTAATTAAACTTAATATGGATTTGACCATTAGTTAAACTCTCATGCTTTGAGATTAGCTATAATTGAGGGAGGCATGACCTTTATTCTAACAGGGTAGAACTTTCTCTTGGAGCATTTAAGGTTAAGGTATGAGAGGACTTCGCTGTTATACAAAAATATTCTACATAGGAAGGTCAAGTAAAATACTAAACCTTTCTAGGCCAGAGTTCTTTAAGAAATTAATCCAGATAAAACCATGAGATAGAGATAATTGCCACAGAAATTAGCAATCCTGCCAAAAGAACTGACCATGCATAGGTTGACCTTTTAGGAACACTGGAGGGACCTTAAAAATGTCACATGGAAACCACTCTTTGGGAGTTGTTTTTGGGATCAGAACAGAAATTAAGAAGCTAGATAGAAAAAAAATGGTGGAAATTAAGAAGCTAGATAGAAAAAAATGGTGAAGATGAGTGCCTTAGTTTGAATTCCCCAGAAGCAGATTCTGAGTAAGAATTTTAGTGCAAGTGTTTTATTTGAGATATGATCCCAGAAAACACTGACAGGAGGGGAGTAGAAATTGAGACAGGACAGAGAATGAAGGCAATACAGTGTGTATTATCAAGCAAGTTATCACTATCAGCAATTGAAGTGTAGGGTCAGAGTTTCTGAACACAAGTCTAGGATAGGCTCTGTGGCTTATCAACTCAGCCCTTGAAGAATTCTATCACTTCTTTATGCATTACATTCCTCTTCTAAGAAATGAAGATAAAAATGCTCTCCAAATGGGATGATGCTGTTGCCATTGATAATAAATGACTACCCTTTCATTGAATACTGATCCTGCACCAGCTTCAACGTTAATCTTTACTCCAAATCCTAGGAGACAGGTAAATGCTCTTCAAATTTTAGTAAGAGATCATATCAATTATACATATATATAAATTATATAAATATATGCATTTAACTTTTAAGTTCAGGGGTACATGTGCAAGTGTGTTATATAGGTAAACTTGTATCATGAGGGTTGCTTGCACAGATTATATCATCAACCAGCTATTAAGCTTAGTATCCATTAATTATTTTTTCTGATACTCTCCTTCCTCCCATCCTTCACCCTCTGACAGGCCTCAGTGTGTGTTGTTCCCCTCTATATGTTCATGCATTCTCATCATTTAGCTCCCACTTATAAGTGAGAAAATGTGGTATTTAGTTTTTTCTTTCTGTGTTATCAACTATACAATTTTATAAACATAAAGGTACTTTGCAAACTGTAAGGTGATGTTAAAGAGAACTTGTTGCAGCTTTTCATGAGTCAACAGAAAGTCCATACTTTTGTTATAATTTTGCAACTCATTAGCCTGAGGCTTCAACCAGATCACTTTGCCTCTTTCAGTCTGCCTCCTATATTAAAAAATACATATGCCGGATGCTAATATTAGGCATCGGGGAGGCTGGATACATGGGATATCAGGTCTCGGCTGGACATTTCTTTGCAAATTCTTGTAAATCTGTAATTATTAAAAAATAAAAGTTAAATCATAGTTGGGCTGGTGGAAATATAAATTAGTATAACCAATTTAGAAAATTGGTATAATTTATGAAAGCCAAACATATACACACATGTAGCCCAGAAACTACAGTCCTAAATAGATACACAACAGAAATACAAGCATATGGGCACCAAAAGCTATGTACTAGAATGTTCATAGCAAGATAATGTGTGACAGTCAAAAATGCAAACAACACAAGTGGCTATGAACTTTAGAACTGAGTAAGTTGTGATTTACTCATGTATTGAAATATTATGAAGTGATGAAAACAAATAATCTTCAAGAATACATAGCAACAAGGATGAATAATATTACAGATGTGATAGTGTGACAAACGTCATACAAAAGAGAACAGTATAATTCTATTTAGAAAAAGTTCCCAAGAAGCAAGATGTGGATATGCTATTGGAAGTCAGGATGTCTGGGAGGGAAGTAAGAGGTGGGCTCCTAGGAAACTGAGAGTTTTCTGTTTTTCCTTCTAGGTGCTGGTTACATGGGTACACTCATGGAGCAATTAAATTATTATCTGTGTACTTTTCCGTGAGTACTTTGTATTTTTTTAAAAGTTTACCTAACAAAAGCACTATGAGTTGGGTTAGATGACTCCAAAAGATTTTTCTAGCTCTAAAATCCTGATCGTGAGATGAGGCTCTGCCATCTTCCCATATCTATTGAGATGAGGCTGGGGGTAGAGTTGGTCCACTTGTCAACATGAGGTGAACACACTGGCTCTGTTTAGTTCTGCAACATGAGGATGCCCCTTTGCATGGAACAGTTCATTTTCCCCTCACTGGTACACAACAGAGAGATTTATACAAATGGGTACTCAGTAGACACATGTTCAAAGATTTTGGATCTTGCAATTTTAGAAACTTCCACAAGGTGGCAAGGACGCTATTTCTTGACAGTCTTTACGCACATAACAACCTTTCTCCTCTTTTTTTTTTTTCCCCTCTCAGTCTCTTTCACAACATACAGGTTTCCCTATCCATGGCTATTATAAATATTGGAAAATACAATTTTATAGACTATACTATTTCTAATGAATGCTCCATAGTACAATTAACTTAGAGGACTAACCTGAAGCTTGAGCAGACTAAATAAAATAGTAGGTAGGGGGAAATCAGTGTTGTACCAGAGAATATAATTTCTGAAACATAAGAAAATTAGCACAGAACATGACCAACGGGAGGAATTACCGCTAAATGAGTTGCAAGGTAATGGAATAAAGATGACATGATATTATTTGCCCCCTTTAAAAAAGGTCCTGGGCATTTGATAAGCACAGAATGAATTCAGATGGACACTAGCCAGAAGGTGGTAGATTGTTTGCAGAAGAATTGCTGCAATTTTTTCCTTTCATGTATCCACATCATTTTGCAATGTGGTTTTTCAAAAACTCCCGTTAAGGGGTGGAACTATTTCCCTACCTGTTGAATTTAGGTTGGTCTTTGGACCTATTTAACCACTAGAAAGTAATAAAGTAATTACCTTCTAGTTTTAAACTTAAGACTAAGGAGTCCTTGCACGGTTCTGCTTTTTCTCTTTGACCTTAGCTTCTGCCACATGAACAAGCCTGAGCCAGCCTGTTGGAAGATGAGAAGCCACGTGGAACAGTCATTTCCATTGTCCCAGCCAAGCAACTCCTATCCTTTAACCTACCCAGCAGCAGACCAGAGATACATAAGCAAGGCTTGCCAAGAGCAACCAAACCTCACCCACATCAATAGAGCCACCCAACATAACCCATAAACTTGTTAGCAAAAAAATGTTTTTAAAAGATAATTGTTGAAGTCATGAAGTTTCATGTAGTTTGTTGTACAGCAGTCGCTAACTCACAGCCATATAAAAATATCAATTGAACCAGCTTATTTTCTGCTAAACTTCCTTTTAGATGCAGCTTTGTATGCTTTGTATGCAGTGAGAGCTTCAGCCTGAAAGTCAAGAACTTTAGATTCAAACTTTTGTAACAGTAGAAAAATGAGAGATTTGGAAAGATTTGGAAAAATCGCCTTTGAAGTGCTTTTTTATCGATCTATCTGCCTATCAATCAATCATCTATCTATCTGTGTGTGGGTACATTAATCTTGTAATGGGTGCACGTGTATGTGTTGAATGTAAATGGTGTATTTGGTCCGGGTACTACTAAGTGAAGGAAGTAATTGCTAGGTGTTACTTGACTGGGAGTTTCTTAGAGGCAGAAACTGTGGCTTATGAAGAAAAGTCAGTGTCTTTGGTTAAGTTTTCCCAGCAGCAGGCCCCGAGACAAGCATTCAAGTGCAAGTAGTTTATTTTGGATGGGACCCCAGGACCTTTTAGGGAGTTGGGAAGTGACAAAGGGAAAGGAAGACAGCCATGGGAGTGCATTAACAAATAGGTTACTATTGTGAATAATTTGATTTTTATCTTCCTGGGGAACTCCAGAAAACAGTTTAAAATTTAAATTTTAAACCTTAAATTTATGCTATCCAGGGGTACAGGAGCTGGAAAATGTATCCTACCAATCCCAGATATTACTGGTTGCGAGGTGATCATGAAGGGAATTTTTTTCCCAGTATTTCCCATCACATGCATGGACAAGGTGGGCTCTGGTAGCCAGAGAAAGCCCTCAGGCAAAGAGAGAGGAGTGCTGAACGGTGGAAAGTTGGGTAAGAATGGTAAGGCCCAATAGGAAGCAGCCGAGCACTGACAGCATCTACCACCAAGACTGTGTCTTAAACCTGGGACATACTAGATGTACAATTAACATTTGTATACAAACATTTTTCTATTTTAGAAATCTATTGCTTACAATCTTTAGTATATAAAATGGGTTCTATTTTCACTCTCTGAATGAGAATTCAAGGGTTACCTCCTCTGTAGAGCTTGTTTTATGCAATTTTATCTACATTCTCCATCAATAAAGAGATCAATAGATAAATAAATACAGACACATATGCATAAGACAGATGAGAGTGTGTTCTTTATTCTTCAATAACTATCTACATTTTACAAATTACAATGTCCAAATTTATCATATTGAAACTATAATTATACTTAGGGGTCTCTTTTCTGCTGATTTTTTAGTTCCTTAAGTATTTATGTAATTCCAGTATGATCTCTGGCATATATTAAGCATTTGTGAATGCTGACTGCATAATCAATGAAATGAACTGATGGATACTCACCAAATGCTAGTAGAAAATCATAAACATAACTTACATGTACCCTATATGGTTAAATGTCTCAGCAGGCATGTTATATGCTCCACGAAGGTAAGGATTCTGTTTGTATTGTTCACCTTTATATCCTAATGCCAAACAAAATGCTTCTAGCAAAGTAGAAACTAGTAAAATACTTGTGAAATAAAAGAAAAATTGTTTGAAGTGTAAGAACATGACTGAGAATTTAAAAATAGCAAAAATAAATTACTTAGATCTTTCTGTATATTCTGTTGCACCGGACACATTCAATTTGTAGTAAGCACACAAGATAGCAGAATTTTAGATGACTTCTGTACAATTCATAGATTACATACACCCAATTGCAAATTTCATTTGAGAAAAAAGTTGATGCTCCTCATGTTTGAAGAATTTCCTTTCTGTTATAAAGTTTCACTGTGGGGTTCCAAATACAATAAAATAAGTCAAAACATTTTTGGGGTCATAGAAATAATGTATAGCTGATTGTTCATTATTAAACTGCAACATATATTGAATGTTATCATGTTTCAAGGCTATTTTATAATTAGTAAGTTTTTGCAAAATAAAAATCCTAGAATTTTATTTTTCATATCTGCACTTTTCAGAGTTCAGCTTCATCCATATACCTCTTTCTACAGGGAGGTGCATTGGTTGAGCAAGGAAACGCAGATATTACTCTCAATTACCAGTTGTTACTGAGTTGCTGTGAAAATATTCAAAAAATTTTGAGATTATTGTCAAAGATGCAGGCCAGAAAAAATAAAAACTATAGAGGACCAGGAAGAGCTGTATTCACACTAATGTCAGAGTTCACTGTACAAATGTCTTAATTTGTCATTATAAAATGAATCTGGAAATACTGAACACATCAAAAGAGATCTGTTGTGATATGATGATTTTTTTTTTTTTTGAAAGCTACATACCACCAGAGAACTTCTGTCATCCAGGTTATTCCAAGACAGTTTTCTATTCCTGCCGTGGCTATGAATGACAGCTTAATATAATGTGTGTGGAGGGGAAAGAAAGAAATTCTTACTCAGACTCAGGGCTTCCAAGTGTCTAACAACAATTATAAAAAACAACTGCATCTTCAAATAACTCTTAAACTCTAACTTAAGGTTTAGCATCCATCTTTACACAAGTACTAGTGGATAAGACGAATTCAATTATATCAAAGGTGTGGCATCCTATGGAAAATCAAAGGCATGCTGGGCTGTTACCTTTTAGAAATTGATTTCTCACGAGGAAACTTTACCTCTTTGTCTGTCATCATGAAATTGTCCCTTAACATTTAACCCTCTGGATGAGGAAAACATTTGAAATAATAAAAGTGTGTAGCCCATAAGCTGCTATTATCTCTAATAGGAACTGACATTTTTGGATTGATGCTAGACACAAAAATATTTTCTTTGTGCTATTTGTTTATTTTTACTTTATTGCAAACTATCTACTAAAATAAAATTCAGGGCAGAAATTAACCAAAATTCCATCCCGAATTCAAAGTTAGTGTTCTTGTTTTTCTAATACAACTTCCAGTCCTAGTCCTTGTTCATATTAAAAAGGTTACCTTTTCAACTTTTGTAGTCTACATTTTTACTTAATTTTATACTGTAGCTTCTCCCTCCCATTTTCCTACAACTGTTTTGTGGGTTTTTGTTTGTTTGTTTGTTTGTTTTTAACCTTTCTCTCCCAATTCTGTCTATTCCATCCACACCATCACATCCCTAATGTAACAAATATTACCACCTTGGGGTATATTTTTCCAGACCTTTTTTCTGGTCTTACAATCTGTATTAGGCAAAATTCTAAGATTTCCCCCAATGAACAATACCCTTGTATAATCCCAGCCCTTGAGTATGGGTAAGGCCTGTGTGCATAATATGATTATCACTCCTGTGATTTAGATTAGATTAGATTAGATTAGATTAGATGGAAGTTATTTTGCTAATATAATTGAGGTCTCTAACTAGTTGACTTTGAGTTAATCAAAGGAAAGATTATCCTGGATGAGCCTGACCTAATCACATAAGCCCTTAAATTAAAGTGTATTGAGCCCTTTCTGAAAGGAAGGTGATTCTTCTATATGTTTTGAAGAACTGAATTGTCATATTATAAGAGGGCTATGTGGCTAAACCTGAGGGTGGCCTCTGACAGGTCAGAGCAACCCTTAGCCAATAGCCAGGAGAAAAATAGGAACCTCAGTCTTAGAGTTACAGTTTTGATTTTGCTAACAATCTGAATAAACCTGGAAGAGGACTTCAAGTTCCAGGTGAGAAAGTAACCCAACAGACATTGATTTTCACCTCGTAAGATGCTGATTAGAGAACCCAGTAATTTCGTGGCCAGATTTATGGCCCAGAGAAACCGTGAAATAATAAAAGGGTGTTGTTTTAGCCACTAAGTTTGTAATTGCAATAGAAAACTAATTCACAATCATTTACACACATATAGAGATAACGTCACTATTGTTTGTAATAGGATGTTAAAACGGAATTTTGTAGCAGACAAATTCACGGTTATAGTCAGAGATTTTATAATATCAAAATTTGTATAGTGCTACTGAATTAATAATTAGGAGTAAATTTATAGAAATAAAATTTTACATTGAAAAAAGAAAGAACTCACATTAATTACCAAAGCATTTATAGAAAGAGATTAGAAAAAAAAGAAAAAGAGTGAAATTAAGCAATAGAAAGAATAATAAATATAAAAGCATTTCTCAGTTAAATAAAAGTAGAAAAACAATACAGAAAATTTAATGAAACTAAAAAGGTGGTTCTTTGAGAAGACCAAAACAATGATAAACCTTTAGCTAGACTGATAAGAAAAAGAAAGAATAAAGGCACAATTTACCAAGTCAAAAATAAAGGAAGCGTCATCACACAGGTTATATAGATAATACAAAGATAAAAGGAGAATATTGTAAAAAATTTCATTTTAAAGAAACTTAGAATAAAAATTGCATAAAATACACAAACTATCAAGATTCACTACAGAAGAAACAGATGGCCAACATAGCCTTATATCTATTAATTAAAAACAATTTAAAGTTAAAAGACTTACTGACTAAAAAATTCCAGCCTCAGATGGCTGGCTCTACATTGGAAAATTCTTAAACATGAAGGAAGGAATTATACTAATACTACTGAAACTTCTAAACTCCTCCTGAAGAGGAGAAATACTTGAAAAGTGAATCTATGAAAAACAAATTATTTTATGAAGTCACCATTATCCTCACACCAAAACCAGAACAATAAAGGAAAACTATAGACTAGTATCTCTTACGAAGATAGATGCAAAAATAAAATTGTAATAAATTGAATCCAACAATGTATGAAAAAGCTAATATATCAATCATGACTAAATGGTATTTATACTAGGAATGTAAGGTTGGTTTAATATTCAAAAATTAATAAATGCAACATATTATATTATAAAACTCAAAAAGAAAAAAATAAGGTCATCCAAGTAGACATATAAAAATAAATTTGACAACATCTAATATACTTTCCTAATAAAAACACTCAGAAAATAGAAATATAAGGAGATTCCTCAATCTCATAAAGGGCATCTACCAAAAACTCATTCTTAATGATGACATCATACTTAATGATGAAACAAAGTGTTCCTCCTGAGATTAAAAAAGAAAAAACACTTTCATGACCTGCCTGCAACATTGTCATGGAGGTTCTGGCCAGTGGAATAAAGCAAGTAAAAGACATTAAAAGAAAAGAAGATTAAGAAGGAAGAAGAAAACTATCTTTATTCACAGAGGATATCATTGTCTATGTAAAAAATATAATGGAATCTACAACATATCAATTAGAAATAATAAGGGAGTTTAGCCACATTGCAGGATGCAAGATCAATATAAAAAATTAATTATAGAGCACAACATCTGGAACAGTAGCATGAAGAGCTCCATGGAATTGCCCTCCAGCAAAACAATCATAACAGGTAAAAACTGAAAAACAACAAAAACCAGATTACTTTAATCTCTGGAAATTATTATAAGAGCACACAGAAAAATTTTAAAAGATAATTTATTATAATAAATCTAGTAAATATTGATAAGAACAGTGCTACTCTGTGGCATTTGAGCCACTACCTGTTCCCTCCCTCCCTTCTTCCTGCTCAGCATGACAGAAACATTATGTCAGGGCAGTGCAGTGAAATACACAGGACTCCCTCTCATCCTACTTCCTACTTAAGGACTACGACATCTTCTTGGGAGAATCAGCCCAGCAGAATTTCTCCTTCTCTCCATTTTTTGTATAGAAATTCAGTCAAGAAGACCCCTGAACACAGTCAAGAAAGAATGAAAGAAATGAGACTTTCTTTCCCCACACAGTTTTAATTAAAGGGTGAAACTTTTATCTCAGGCATGACAGCCTGAGACTATTGGAGCCCAATTTCCTCTTGTCCCAGATCACTTGTGAGGCTTCACACTAGAAGATTCCATACCAGATGAAGCAAACTAAAAAAGAGAGAAGCCACTTGCTCTGTCCACTGTCCTGCTAGTAAAGCAGATATGTTACTCCAAGACAAGTGGGTCATTGCCCCCCTCCAATCCACCCCACTCAACAGCAATCACAAAGACCATTTGCCTAGAAAGAGAGTGATCAGATCTCTATAAAGAAATGGATTTTATTTGGAATAGCTTGTGGGAAAGTTCAAGCCTAAGGGCAATTTCAAAAACAATGAAGGTTTTGGTGATAAGTAATTAAGAAGATGCAGGTAATCCCATGGAAGCAACTACCTAAACCTTAGACCAGCTGAAGTTTACCAGAGATAATACAGGAAAAGACACAGAAGAGCACTCCTAGGGTTGAAGATTCATCTCAAAGGCTACCTATGCAAAGAGACCTGACTTTCTTGAAAGCAGGCTGCAAAACAATTTAGGTGCCCAGGGCACTGTTGAAAACAATAGAGCAATTATCCATCAATTCATGTAACCTAACAGCTAGATGTGACCAACAAAGGCAAATAAGTTAATAGACAAATCAAGGAAAAAGTCAAAGACAGCCCTTCTAAAAACATTGTCTTCCCACAGTGACAGTGCCCATCTCATACCACCTTTTTGTTCTAATTGGGCCATTAATGTATTTGATGATGCCCAACCATGTTGCTGAAGTCAACGTTCTTTACTCAGTCTATGACTTAAATGTTTCTCCTGGAAACACCCTCACAGACACATCAAGAAATAACGCTTTACCAGCTATCTGGACATTCCTTAGTCCAGTTAAGCTGACACATAAAATTAACCACCACAGGCAAAGAGGAGAAGCAGCAACCTTGACAGACCACTTGATATTATTGTGTTTGAGAAGCAAAACCAAAACGAATGAAGAAGCAAAGAGAGACTTGAAAACAGAAAGTGAAAAGTGACTCATCACATAAAATAAATCTCCAATAAGATTAGCAGAAAATTTCACAAAATAAACCTTGCAGGAAAGAAAGCAGTAGGATGATACCTTTAAAGTCCTGAAAAAAAAATGTAAGCTGAGAATTCTATATTTGGCAAAACTATCTTTCAAAACTATGGAAGAAATTAAGACATCCCAAGACAAGCAACAGCTAAGGGAGTTTATTATCGCTAAAACTTTCCTACAAAATATGCTAGAGAGTCCTTCAAGTAGAAAGGAAAGGACATTAGACAGTAATTCAAAGTCATATAAAAATATACAGTTCTTCAGTAAAGGTAAATATGTGGACAAATTGTAATTTTGGTTTGTAACTTAAGTCTTTCATTTTCTACAAAATTTTAAAAAAACGAGTAACAAATTGTAAACCTATGTTGAAAACTATGTGATATAAAGATGTGCTGCGTGACACTGATAACATAAAGGGGTTGAAGCTGTACAGTAGTAGAGTTTTTTGTGTGAATGAAGTTAAATTGGTATCAACTTAAGATAGAGTAACATAACTTTAGGACATTATATGCAATCCCTATAATAATCTTAAATAATCTACCTATAGAATATAAGCAAAAGGAAATAAAAAGGGAATCAAAATTTATCACCACAAAAGTCAACTAAAAATAAAGAAAATCAGTAAAGGAAAAAATAAGGGACAAAATAGCTATAAGAAAACAAAATTTACCTGTAGTCCCAGCTACTCGGGAGGCTGAGGCTGGAGAACGGCATGAACCCGGGAGGTGGAGCTTACAGTGAGCCGAGATCGTGCCACTGCACTCCAGCCTGGGTGACAGAATAAGACTCCATCTAAAAAAAAAAAAAAAAAAATTTACAATGTCAATTGTAAGCTCTTCCCTATCAGTAATTATTCTCAACATAAATGAAAATATTTATATTTTCATTCAAAAGACAGATTGGCAGAATGGATTTTTAAAAATTAACAGGATCCAGCTATATACTGTCTACAAGGGACTCACTTTAGACCTAAAGACACACATAGGTTGAAAGTGAGAGGATAGAAAAATAATATTAAATTTAAAAATTGACCAAAAGAGAACAGTGGCAATTATATTAATATCACACAAAATGCACTTTCAGTGAAGAATGGTTACAAAAGACAAAGTAGGACATTATATAATAATGAAAGGATGAATTCACTAAGAAGATATAACAATTATAAACACATATGAAACAAACATTGAGAGAATTGAAAGGGGAAATAGACAGCTCTACAATAACAGTAGACTTTAATAACCCACTTTCAATAATGGATAGAAAAATTTGAAAGAACAATAAGAAGCTAGAGAACTTAAGAACTATTTTAGAACAATTGTATCTAATGGATATACACAGAACACTCCATTTAACAAGGCAGAATATGCATTTTTCTCAAGTGCACATGGAACATTCTCCAGGATAGACCATGTTAGGCTACAAAATAAGTCTTAGTAAATGTTAATGTATGGAAATCATATGAAGTTTTTTTTTCTCATCACAATGGAATAAAACTGCAAATTAATACCAGAAGAAAAACTTTAAAAATTAGAAATGAGTGAAATTAAGCAACACACTCTTAAACAGGCCATGGGTCAAAGAAGAAATCACAAGGTGTATTAGTTTGTTTTCATGATGCTGGCAAAGACATACCCGAGACTGGGAAGACAAAGAGGTTTAATTGGACTTACAGTTTCATATGGCCAGGGAGGCCTCAGAATCATGGTGGGAGTCAAAAAGCACTTCTTATATGGAGGCATCAAGAGAAAATGAGGAAGAAGCAAATGCAGTAACCCCTGATAAACCAATCAGCCCTCATAAGACTATTTACTATCATGAGAATAGCACAGGAAAGACTGGCCCCCATGATTCAATTACCTCCCACTGAGTCCCCCTTGGATTCTGGGAGGTAAAATTCAAGTTGAGATTTGGGTGGGGATACATCCACCCAACCATATCATTCCACCCATGGCCCCTGCAAATATCATGTCCTCACATTTCAAAACCAATCATACCTTCCCAACAGTCCCCCAAAGTCTTAACTCATTTCAGTATTAACCCAAAAGTCCACAGTCCAAAATCTCATCTGAGACAAGGCAAGTCCCTTCCACCTATGAGCCTGTAAAATCAAAAGCAAGCTAGTTACTTCCTAGATACAATGGGGGTACAGGCATTTGGTAAATACAGCCATTCCAAATGGAAGAAATTGGCCAAAACAAAGTTACAGGGCCCACGCAAGTTCGAAATCCAGCGGGGCAGTCAAATTTTAAAGCTCCAAAATGGTCTCCTTTGACTCCAGGTCTCACATCCAGGTCATGCTTATGCAAGAGGTGGGTTCCAGTGGTCTTGTGCAGCTCCACCCCTGTGACTTTGCAGGACACAGCCCCACTCCCAGCTGCTTTCACGTGCTGGCATTGAGGGTCTGTGGCTTTTCCAACCACACAGTGCAGGCTGTTGGTGGATCTACCATTCTGGGGTCTGGAGGATGGTGGCCCTTTTCTCACAGGTCCACTAGGCAGTGCCCCAGTAGGGATTCTGTGTGGGGGCTCTGACCCCACATTTCCCTTCCATGCTGCCCTGGCAGAGGTTCTCCATGAGAGCCCTGCCCCTGCAGCAAACTTTTGCCTGGGCATCCAGGCATTTCCAAACATCTGAAATCTGGGCGGGGGTTTCCAAACCTCAATTCTTGACTTCTGTGCACCCGCAGGTTCAGCACCACGCAGAAGTTGCCAGGGCTTGGCAGCTTCCACCCTCTGAAGCTACAGCCCAAGCTGCAAGTTGGCCCCTTTCAGCCATGGCTGGAGTGGCTGGGACACAAGGCACTAGTCTGCACATGGCATGGGAACCCTGGGCCCGGCCTATGAAACCACTGTTTCCTCTTGGGCTTCTGGGCCTGTGATGGGAGTGGCTGCTGTGAAGGTCTCTGATGTGGTGGCCTGAAGGCATTTTCCCCAAGGTCTTGGGGATTAACCTTAGGCTCCTTGCTACTTATGCAAATATCTGCAGCCAGCTTGAATTTCTCCCCAGAAAATGGGTTTTTCTTTTCTATTACATAATCAAGCTGCAAATTTTCTGAACATTTATGCTGTTTCCTTTACAAAACTGAATGCCTTTAACAGCATCCAAGTCACCCCTTGAATGCTTTTCTGCTTAGAAATTTCTTCTTCCAGATACCCTAAATCATCTCTCTGAAGTTCAAAGTTCCACAAATCTCTAGGGCAGGGGCAAAATGCCACCAGCTATTTAGGTAAAACATAACAAGAGTCACCTTCACTTCAATTCCCAACAAGTTCCTCAACTCCATCTGAGACCACCTCAGCCTGGATTTTATTGTCCATGTTGCTATTAGCATTTTGGGCAAAACCATTCAACAAGTCTCTAGGAAGTTCCAAAGTTTCCCACATTTTCCTGTCTTCTTCAGAGCCCTTCAAACTGTTCCAGTCTCTGCCTGTTACCCAGTTACAAAGCTGCTTCCACATTTTCGGGTATCTTTTCAGCAACCCACTCTATTGGTACCAATTTACTGTTTTAGTCTGTTTTCACGCTGCTGATAAAGACATACCTGAGACTGGGAAGAAAAAGATGTTTAATTGAACTTACAACTCCACATAGCTGGGGAGGCCTCAGAATCATGGCTGGAGGCAAAAGTCAGGGGGCAACAGAAAATGAAGAAGCAAAAGTGGAAACCCCTGATAAACCCATCAGATCTCATGAGACTTATTCACTATCAAAAGAGTAGCATGGGAAAGAGTGGTCCCATGATTCAATTATCTCCCCCTGGGTTCCTCCCACAATATGTGGGAATTCTGGGAGAGTCAAGTTGAGATTTGGGTGGGGTCACAGCCAAACCATATCAGAAGGGAAATTAGAAAATATCTTAAGACAAATGAAAATGAAAACACTACATGCCAAATTATGGGACTGAGTAAAAGCAGTGCTAAGAGAGATAATTGTAATGGTAAACACTCTCCTCACTGGATTTTTTGTTTGAGATTGTTCTTCTTTTTTAACACAAATGTTCACTGACATTACTACTAATTTTACAGAAATAAAAATAATTGTAAAAAGTACTGTGAACAACTGCACCTCAACAAAATAGATAACCTAGATGAAAATGGACAGATTTCTAGAAATGTACAATCAACTAATACTGGATCATAAAGAAATAAGGAATTCCAACAGATGGGTAATGAGTAAGGAAATTGAGTCAGTCATCAAAACCCTTACATGAAAGAAAAGTTCAGGATCAGATGGCTTCATCAGTGAATTCTAACAAACATTTAAAGAAGAATTAACATCAATCTTCAAATTTTTAGAAACATTAAAGAGGAAAGAATACTTCTATACTCATTCAATGAGGCCAGTATTATGCTGATGTCAAAGTCAGAAAAAGATATGACAAGAAATACACACTAATATTACTTATGAATATTGATGCCAAAAATTATTTGGTTTACTAGGACACCAAATTCAATAGCATATTGGAAGTATTATATGCCAAGATGAAGTAGGATTTATTCCTGGGATGTAAAGATAGTTTTACATACAAAAATTAATTTGCCATACCATCTCAGCACAATAAAGATATATGTAGAAAACCCACAGCTAACATCATACTCAATGGTGGAAGACTGAAAGCTTTTTCTATAAGATCAACAACAAGGCAAGTATGTTCAATTTTACCACTTGTATTCAACATAGTGTTAAAAGTTGTAACCAGAGCAATCAGGAAAGAAAAAGAAATAAAAGACATCTAAATTGGAAAGATAGAAGTAAAATCATCTCTGTTCTCGGATGAGATCCTCTCATATGTATAAAATCCCAAGAATACACACAAACACCGCCCCCCCCACCCCGCCATACACACGCAGAAACAAACAAAACCTGTTTGAACTAATAAACACATTTAGTGACGTTTCAGTATATAAAATCAGCACATAAAAATTGGCCATAAATATGTCCTAACAATGTGTAATCTGAAAAGGAATTTGAGAAAAGCAATTCCATTTACAATAGCATCAAAAGAATAATAAACTTAGGAATAAGTCTAACCAAAGAGATGAAAGACTTACACACTGAAAACCACAACCCACTGCTGAAATTAAAGAAGACACAAATAAATGGAAAGAAATCCCATGTACATGAACTAGATGATTTAATATTGTTATGATATCCATACTACCCAAACCAATCTACAGATTCAATGCAATTCCTATTATAATTTCAGTAATGTCTTTTGCAAAAATAAAAAAAAGTCACTCCTAACATTCCTAATAAATCTCAAGGAATTCCCAATTGCCAAAACAATCCTGCAAAAGAAAAATAAAGTTAGAGGTCTTATATTTTCTGCTTTTGAAACTTACTACAAAGCTATGGTAATCAAAACAGTGTAGTAGTAACATAAAGACAGACATATAGACCAATGGAATAGAATAGAGAGAGCCCAGAAATAAACTCTTACATTTATGGTCAAATAAACAATGGTGCCAAGATGGCTTAATGGGGAAAAAGACATCTTTTCAACAAGTGGTACATAGAAAAATACATATTCACATGCAAAAGAGCAAAGTTTGAACATTTTATCATCTAATATTATTGAAAAAAATTAACGGAAAATGTATCAAATATCTAAACGTAAGAGCTAGAGCTATAAAACTCTTGGGAGAAAACATAGGGGAAAAGCTTCATGACATTGGATTTGGTAGTAATTTGTTGGATATGACACCAAAAGCACAGGTAACAAAAGAAAAAATATATACAAATTGGACTCCATCAAAATTTAAAATATTTGTTCATCAAAGGATGTTATCAATAAAGTAAAACAAGTAACACAAAAAATGAGAGAAAAATGCAACTCATCTATCTGATAAAGGAATAATATCTAGAATATAAAAAAAGTCCCTACAATTCAACACTATAAAACAAACAATTCAGTTCAAAAATGAGCCAAGGATTTATAGACATTGGTCCAAAATATATATACAAATGGTCAATAAACATATAACAAATACTCAACATCACCAGGAATCAATAGGAAAATGCAAATCAAAACACAATGAGACATCACTTCTCTTCTAAAAATGCATGGGGAATTTGTGGTAATTGCATATATCAGATATATAGACACAGAAATGATGATTGTGAAGAACTTTATACTCACAGATTCTCCAGAAACAGGAGGCATAGCAGGCCACAGAGGGCCACACGAGAGAAGCAACAAGGTCAGTTAGGAGGCACAAGGGCAACAGGGGAAAACATGGCCTGGAGCCTTTATTCGGGGTTTTCTGGGAAAAAATGGGCAAGGCAGGATAGGTGCGCCCAGTACATTTGGGATTTAACAATTTTGAAGAGCTCTAGACTATAGGAGCCATCTCTAGTTGTCTGGTATCTGATTCTAGGGTGATTTACGGCAGGAAAAATATTGGCTCAGTGTGTGAAAGTGATAAAGGATATGGTTGGGGCTGTGGACTCTGAATTGTTTTGTTTGTATATCAGAGAGGCTGAAAGGGGAGTTGTTTGCTGTCTGAAATTAGTTAGTTACCCTTGGGAAAGGAAGTCTATCTGGTATCAACGAGGGTCCAATTTCCAGAGCATCAAGAGTGCGGAAAACTTAGTCAATACAACTTTACACCCTTTGGGATGGCTATTTTTCAAAACAAAACAAAACAGAAGACAAGTGTTACAAGGATCTGAAGAAATTTGAACCATTAGTATTTCTAGTAGGAATAACAAATGCAGCAGCAACTGTGGAAAACAGTATGGCAGTTCTT
Organism: Macaca thibetana thibetana; assembly: GCF_024542745.1. Classification (NCBI taxonomy): domain Eukaryota; kingdom Metazoa; phylum Chordata; class Mammalia; order Primates; family Cercopithecidae; genus Macaca; species Macaca thibetana. Next base: position 80,267,357 of record NC_065587.1, read on the forward strand.
GAAAAAATTAAACAGAATTAAACCATAGGATTCAACAATTCCGCTTCTGGGAATATTTTTAAAATTTTTTTAAATTTTTTAAAAAATTTAAAAAATAAGTTTATGAATATTTGTACACTAGTGTTCATATCAGCATTATTCACAATAGCCAGAAGGTGAAAACAATACAAATGTCCATCAATAGATAAATGGATAAATTAAGTGTGGTGTATAAATACAAGTGGAATATTATTCAGCCTTTAAAAAGAATGAAATTCTGATACATGCTACATGGGTGAAACTTGAATGCATTATGCTAAATGAAATAAGACAGACACACACACACCCATACACACACACACACACACACACACACACACACACACACAAATGCATGATTCTGCTTACATGAGATAACGATAGCAGTCAAATTCATAGAGACAGAAAGTAGAATGGAGTTTTCCAGCAGCTAGGGGAGGAGAAAATGGAGAGTTATTATTTAATCCATATAGAGTTTCACCATGGTAGGATGAAAAAGTTATGGAAATGAATAGCGGTGATTGTTACCCAACAATGTGAAACTTAATGACACAGACATGTACACTTAAGAATGGTTAAAATGGTAAATTTTATGTCTTGTACATTTTAACACAATTTTAAAAATTAAATTAAATCTAACAATAACCAAGCAAAACTAGGCAGTTTTTCTCCATAAGCTGTGCTTTTAATCATTTCGTTGTAAGTAATGACACAGAAATGTTTTAACCAACAAATAATTGTATGAACATATGCAGACATATAGATATATAAAGCACCATTAACTTAAGGTTAGGGTAAAAGCATTTGGGTATGACTGTCATACAATAGCTCATAAAGCAGTATTTAATAATAACCTAGACAAGAGAATATATGGTACAAATATGTTATAAGAGAAAAAGGTTGTAATCCATTGTTCAGTCTTTCCTCAATTAAAATAGAGCTTTATTCCTTAGTTTACCTTCATCTTTTCTATTCACTTACGTCTTTCTTCTTCCTCCTCTTCCATTTTCCACGCCGTCCATGGTTGCAGTCTCTGCTGCAAGCATGCAAAAAGAAGACGGTATTGACATTTCCATAGAATGAAGGTCTTGAAAATCTTCAATGAATTCACTAAATGTTTCTGTTACAAAGATATTCAAGAGAAAACTGAAGAAGCAGCAGAGGGAAATTCTTTCCATAGAGAGGGCATGACTTCTAGAACTTACTAACCTAAAAACAAAAGAACATGGCCTATAGAAAAAGCTGGCTTCATAAACAGGAAGCAGAAGTCTGTGTAATGTCATTTTGACCAAAGTCCTTTATCTTAATAGAAAAAGGTGATTTTTCTCTCTAAGAAGGCTAAGTTTAGTATGGTCAGGTGCTCAAGTTAAAGTAAATAAAATGTACTCTGTCTAGGTTAACCAGTAAGGGATTTATTTATAAAAAGATCTTAATAGTTACCAGAATAGCAGTTATCTGGGGGGAACAGATAAGGTTGAAATTCCAGAAATAAAAAACACAAACCATTCAGTAGAACAGGCTGCATTTAACAAACAAACAAATAAAATTAATAGCACCGCTATATCAATTACTGGAAGAAAGAAATTCAGCTTTTCTGAAACCACTGTTGATGAATGCTTTGTAATTTTTAAAAAATGTGTTACTGTAATTAGGTGATAGTCCCCATTTATTTAATTAAATGCTAATCTAGTGTTGCTGTGAAGTGATTTTGGAGATGTCATTAAAGTCCCTAATCAGTTAACTTTAAATAAGGGAGATAAGCCTGGATAATCTATGTAGGCATGACAACCACTTAGAAGACCTAAAAAGCAAGGCAGAGTGTTTCTGAAAAAGTGCAAAGAAATTCTTTCTGTTGACAACTTTGGCCCATGCCCATGGAATTCCTCCTACTCATAATCTTCCCTTTCTGATTGCCCACCCTACAGATATCAAACTAGTTTCAACTGTATCAATTCACACCACTGTATAATAAAATTCCTTGGCACATCTCTCTAGAGAGCTAGAAAGCTAATTAAATATGGATAGTCAGAGAGATAGAGAATTCTGACTGCTGTACCACTCTATGACAAAAACCTGACTTTGAAACAACTACCATTCCCCAAATCCACAGGCTTCCCATAGGCAAAACATAATTCTACTCAAAACAATGTCCTCTATTTCCTGCTTTCAAATCAGTGGAACTAGGGGTATATGTAAGTCAAATGCCTACACCCTAGCTCCAAGTGAGACTAGGAACTCAATTTTGATTTCTACTTTGAAAAGACAGAACTTCTAACAGGTGAATTTTCCCAAATACTGGAAGCCGGGCGCGGTGGCTCAAGCCTGTAATCCCAGCACTTTGGGAGGCCGAGGCGGGTGGATCACGAGGTCAGGAGATCCAGACCATCCTGGCTAACATGGTGAAACCCCGTCTCTACTAAAAATACAAAAAACTAGCCGGGCGTGGTGGCGGGCGCCTGTAGTCCCAGCTACTTGGGAGGCTGAGGCAGGAGAATGGCGTGAACCCGGGAGGCGGAGCTTGCAGTGAGCCGAGATCGCGCCACTGCACTCCAGCCTGGGTGACACAGCGAGACTCCGTCTCAAAAAAAAAAAAAAAAAAAAAAATACTGGAAGCCTATCCAAAAGGTTGAAAACAGCCAAAAATATAATTCCTGGCCAGGTACGGTGGCTCACACCTGTAATCTCAGCACTTTGGGAGGCTGAGGCGGGCAGATCACAAGGTCAGGAGTTTGAGACCAGCCCGACCAACATGGTGAAACCCCGTCTCTACTAAAAATACAAAAATTAGCCAGGCATGGTGGCACACGCCTGAAATCTCAGCTACTCAGGTGGCTGAGGCAGGAGAATCGCTTGAACTCAGGAGGCAGAGGTTGCAGTGTGCTGAGATTGTGCCACTGCACTCTAGCCTGGGCAACAGAGCGAGACTCTGTCTCAAAAAAATATATATATAATTCCTTCTCCTCAAATTTCTGGCTTCTCAAAATGTCTTAAAGGAAGAATTTACTCTTTAACCTATTAATCCCAATTAATAATTGAGTGACATACTCAGGATTAATAGGTGAAAGAGCAAATTGTGTTTTATCAGCTTTGAGTATGTTACTTAGCTGACTTGAGGTCTCAACATAATGGTGATCATGCTAGCTTTGATTACACAAACACATGTGATGACTATTTTCCCATGTTAATATATATCAGTCTGTGCGTCAGTCTGGATGCTCTAGATTATAGGGCTGTAACAAGTAACCCCCAGAGCTCTGTGGCTTAATACAACAAATGTTTGTTTGTTGCACATGGTACAAGCCCTATGTGTTGGCCACGGGGCTTTTTTACCATAGTCACTTAGGAACACAAGTTGAGGGACACTTTTTCTTGAAGTGTCCTTCCATAATTATCAAGGCAGAAAAAAGGGACATGGTTTATTGTGCATTTTACCTTAAAACTTCTATAAGACAGGTCACAGGTTCCTTCTGCTCACATTTTGTCAACCAAATATAGGTCATTCTTAGATTCTGGAGAATATGGCAAGGGTAATCTAACCATAATTTTTGAAGAAACACAAGGTTTGTTAACAACCTTCTCTTTTTTCGTTGCCAATAAGTCTTTATTTATTCACTGTATTTTCCCAGGGAAAGGAGAAGAGAAGGGAAGCGTCAGCATGTGTTACAAAATGATTAGAAAATGGGAAAGGAAATACCCAGTACGGCAAATTCAACCATCAAATAAATACACCCCAGTGATGGGGTCACCAAAATCCAAAGGGGCTCAGTCTCCTGCAGTTCAGGAATGAGGGGAAGGGATCAGGAAAAGAACAGACAAACTCAGGCTTTCCTACCCTCCCTCCCAATAAACACAAGATTTCATGCAAAGCTTTGGTTTCTAGCAAAAAACATGGAGTTACATTCATTCGTCTCCTATTAAACAATCTTGGGGCCACTTTGACAAAAGTTTCTTGCACCTGCATAACAGTTCCTGAGTGCCTTGAATATACATTCATATTCCCTTTCGTGGCCTCCTGACCACACTTTCCACATGGAAGGCCCTCAGTTGCTTCTCTCTACTTTAGGATTAAAGATTAACTAGGTTTGATCCATCCAAAGTGCAGCAGTGTCTCAAGCATTTGGCATGGATACATCAAGAAATGGTCTTGACTCAGGAAGTTGGGAACAAGGGATGGAGGGTTCCTAGCTTCTTCAGGATGTTTGCATAAATCATTTAAGAGTTGTGAAGACACTACAAGCATTAAATGTGTATGTGTCTGGGTGTGTAGATTTTCTTTTGGGGGTGAACGGAAAACAGGGCAGGGTAGGAGACAAGTTTTTAGGACAGAAGATGTGGTCTAATAGGTAATAGGGGAAGGGAAACACAAAAGAAAGATGGTTCAAGATCTCCACTTTAAGAAGAGGGCCCCCCAAACTAATGTTTCAGATCTTTTGGCCTGATGCAGAACCTTCTGTCAAAGATGGTCTCAATACAAAAAGAAGTTATAAGTAAACAAGAAGTAAACAAAACCCCAAAAGAACATGGAAAAAGACCAATACATTATATTTACATAAAGTAGGCCCCTAGCGATCACCAACTCCATGAAGTCCTACAAAGCCCAGACAAATACAATAACTGGGGGCAGTGCGGAGGGCAGCATTTAGGGAAGATAAGAACCCAAGATCAGACACACATCACCCAATGCATTCTATTTCATTTGTCCCATTTCAACACAGTGAGGCAGGTTTGTGGTGATCTCAGAGCATGTAAATGAAACACCTTTTTCTCCTTTAGCTACCATGATACTATTAATCACTAGTGTAGTGAGCAGGACATGGGCTCCAGGCACCACAAAGAAGCCCTCACGTCAGGAGATTGAGACCATCCTGGCTAACACGGAGAAACCCCGTTTCTACTAAAAAAAAAAAATACGAAAAATTAGCCAGGTGTGGTGGCAGGGGCCTGTAGTCCCAGCTCCCTGGGAGGTGGAGCTTGCAGTGAATTGAGATCGTGCCACTGCACTCCAGTGTGGGTGACAGAGCAAGACTCCGTCTCAAAAAAAAAAAAAAAAAAAAAAAAAAAAAAAAAAAGAAGCCCTCGCTTATGGGTCTCCCTGGAACCCCAAAATTCTGAACGGTTAAGGATTTTAGACCTTGTTTCATATACCCAACCCTCGACAGCACAGGATAACAGAGGTATTGGTCTTAAAACTTATCCTTACCAACTCACATTTTTTTCTGAACACACATACCCTGTGGAGCATGGTAGGCCTAATCTGGTGAAGAATGGATCTGGGATGTAAAGCATATCCTGTGCCCTAGGATTAGACAAGCCTCACCTAATCTTGGCTTCCTCTCTAGACCTTTCACCTGGCCCAACCTCTCCTAGTGTCTCTGCACCACCATTTCCTGTTTAGACTAATTTCCAATCTTCCAGTAGTTGGCGATCAAGTCATGGGGTAACCCAGTTAAAATCTATCTCCCATAAAAAATTGTCAAGGCAGAGGGGGTTTCAAGAGGATACTACGGCAGAAAAGCCAGCTCTCTTTAGCAAAAATGAGGTAGTTCAATAGTCTGGGAACTCCAAATAGTTGCTCTCCCTGGTGGCAAAAACGACGACAAAAAGTATTTCTGCTGTGCAAACCTGGAGTTGCTGCCGGCTTATACCTGAGATTTCTCACGTACCTGAGAACACAGTGCAGGAAATGAGGGACTTAGATTAAAATATACAAAAATACAAAACCAGAATATTTAGAGTAAGGAAAAAAATGTTAAAATGCACGAGATAACATCAGTCACACACAGCTAATGCAGTTGGCATCCTGGAGAAAGTGAGACCCGAGGTGCTGTATCCAAGGGAGCAAGTAAATAAAATCACATTGGCCCAGAATGCGGTGGGGGTGAGCATAGGAGCAGCAGGTTTGCAGCTATTCTCCCAAACACAGTTTTTGCCTTCATCTCTACCCATTGTTTGGGACAGTCCCCAGCACCCTATCCCAAAAGTGGGTATAAGGATACAAGATGTGAAAACAAAACAAAAACACCACCTTATTCCTGAGAGATTCCCTCCCACAGAATGTAGTGGCCTGGCTCCATGAATCCGGTCTTATACTTAATCACTTCACTCTGGAATGGAAATTATTACTAAATATTCTTCCTTCAAAGTGTCAGAGGCATTTGAACCAGAGTAGCTCCATCTTGAATAGGGGCTGGGTAAAAGGAGGCTGAGACCTGCTAGGCGCATTCCCAAGGGATTAAGGCATTCTTAGTCACAGGATGAGATACAACATACAACTCATAAAGACCTTGCTGATAAAACAGATTGCATTAAGAAGCCGGCCATATCCCACAAAAACCAAGGCAGGGATGAGAGTGACCTCTGGTTGTCCTCACTGCTACACTCCCACCAGCGACATGACAGTTTACAAATGCCATGCGAAACGTCAGGAAGTTACTCTGTATGGTCTAAAAAGGGGAGACATGAATAATCTACCACTTATTTAGCATACAATCAAGAAATGACCATAAAAACAGGCAACCAGCAGCCCTCGGGGGCTGCTCTGCCTATGGAGCAGCCATTCGTTATTCCCTTACTTTCTTAATAAACGTGCCTTCACGGACTCACCCTGAATTCTTTCTTGCGCCATATCCAAGAACCCTCTCCTAGGGTCTGGATCGAGACCTCTTTCCGGTAACAAAGGAAAACAACTTCCGTACCTAGGCCACTTTCAACAGCTGGAAATTCCCACGGCCACCCCCGCGCCACCGCCCCAGAAGCCCTCACTTGCATTTGGACAGAGCATGGTTGCAGTTCCTTTGCCTCACCCTTTCCCCCCACCTAGAGGGAAGAAGGGGCGATGGTGTGAACCCCAGCCTGAGACACATTGGGGCCAGCTGGCCCCAATGTACCCTATTCCCACTTTCCCCACTTTGCCTGCTCCTTGAAATTTCCTGCTCTTGGGAAACACGAAGCTCCACCCGTTGTGGCTCAATTCTTGGAATCCTGGGGGCAGGGCAGGGCTGTGGATTTCTTCTTCCCGTGGAGAGCAGCTTGGCTTGACCTGTGCGCGAGGGGCCTGCTGGGCCTCATGGTAGCCGTGAGGCTACCATATGGCTGACACTCTGGCAGAAGTGGCACTTCTTGGGCTGGGGTGGCAGCTTGCATTCCTTAGCATGATGGTCTAGACCTCCACAGTTGTAGTACCTGTCTCCTTTTGATGTGCGTTTCTGCATGTTCTTCCCCTTTGGCTGCCTCTCACTCCCAATACAGAACACCCCACCAGGTCCGGTGACCGCACGGTTAGATTCCACACCCTTGGCTGACTCCTCCACTGCCTCGCCCTCCTTCAGGCTCCAGGAAGCCCTCCGTGTGCAGCTTACTGTGGTGCTCGATCCACTGGGGGATCGAGCGCGACCCCGGCGAGGGCGGTCGACAAAGCCCAAGGGCACGTTGAACCACTTACAAATGCCGGCACGTTGAACCACTTAAAAATGCCGGCACGTTGAACCACTTACAAATGCCGGCACGTTGAACCACTTACAGATGCCAGCACCTTGCAGCAGCTGAGGCTTGTCCGCGGCCGGGGCTGTGTCCTCCAGCGCCTCTTTAGGCGCCTCCTCTGCCGCCTTGGCGCAGCCGTCTGCTAACTGCTGATTGGACACGGAGCCCAGGGTCGTCAGCTGAGCCCGCGGCCCTGGGTCCCAGGTTGGGCGGCTGCTGGCCCCAGAGAAGTCAGAAGGCCTCAACCTTCTTCATTACCTAAGTTTTCAACAGCTGTGTAAAAGAATGTATATACTTCACCTTTAAAGGGTTTACTTGATGGAAATAAAAAAGGAATTTATAAATTTTAAAGTTTCCGCTTACATAACAATAGCTAGATCTGGTAGGAAGTCGGAGCATGACAATTCCATGGTCTGCCTGCTGCAGAAAGGGTCCAGGGTAAGGTACAGCCTCCTCACCTGGGAACACACGGAAAGATTTCTAGGGCAGTACAATAATTTCTAGAATGAGAAATCATTCCAGGAAAATAAAGAGGTTGAAAACACCTGTCTGGCTTCCCGTCTTAGGGGAGATCACAGATGGTTAAGGTGGGAAGTAGAGAAAGGAAATTATCTCTATATATGTGTATATAATCATTGGAGAACTTGAAAATATCAGAAGATAGATGAGTAGATTCATTTCATAGATGCAGCCTTTAAGGGGAGGGACTTCACTAAAAGAAGTCCCATGTTCTCCATTGTGTTTTATCAAACATACATTGGGAAAATAGCATTTGCACAGGGTAAGTCTGAAGAAGATCTGTTTTCTCACGGTCTTCAAGGAGGCATTTGGAGATTTCAGAAATCCCTCTGTGCCTCAGGGGGGAGGGGAGGGGAAGGGAGGGGAGAACTCACAGATGTGTGGCAGTGGCCTGAGTATGCAATGAAGAAGCCACAGTGTGCAGACTTAGAGCAGAGGCAGAAGGGTGGACCCTGAGACATTATCTGTGGATACCTGAAAAACAACTCAGAAAGAAAGGCAGGACCAATCATGCCTCAGCAGTCACCAGTCCAGGAAATGGAAGAGACACGTCACCTGTGGCAACAGCCATTGATGATCTGAGGAAGAGACACGTCACCTGTGGCAACAGCCATTGATGATCTGAGGACATTGAACATCTCTAACGGTTCTGTGGAACTTCACAAACCTCCTGCCCTGATGCACCATCTCCAGGGAGAGTAAAGAGAGTCTGGAAAAACAAAGAAGGCTGAATTATCCAAAATCAGGAATGGAAGCCAGAAGTAAGTGAAAGTTGGCAACTGGCAGAATGAGTCCACAGGAGGAATATTAGGACTGTTTTAGAACATAAAGTTTATTCTATGTGTAGAACTCATTTTCATTTTATATAAATGTATAATCCAATGACAAATACCTTCAAATATTTAGCAAACTTGGGTCTATTTCCATGGAAAAGTTGAGCATTTATGAAAGTTAAGAAATATTTAAGAAATTAAAAATCCTTCAAGTGTTTTTTGTTTTTTTGATGGAGTCTTGCTCTGTAGCCCAGGCTGGAGTGCAGTGGAGCAATCTCGGCTCACTGCAACCTCTGCCTCATGGGTTCAAGCAATTCTCCTGCTTCAGCCTCCTGAGTAGCTGGGAATATAGGTGCATACCATGGCTAATTTCTTCTGTATTTTAGTAGAGACATGGTTGCCCAGACTGGTCTCGAACTCCTGAGCTCAGACAATCCACTCGCCTCAGCCTCCCAAAGTGCTAGGATTACAGGCTTGAACCACCATGCCTGGCCAAATGTTCTTTAAAAATGGTGCTTTGTGACAACTCTAAAGATAAGCCTATTCTAGAAATCTCTCCATTGAATGCTTATTTTAATTTCAACAAACTTGGGATAATAGTGTAATAAAGTGTCATATAGGTATTCTTCATATTTAATAATTATTAATACTCTACCATTTATGCTTCATTTTTCTTTCGTTTCATTTTTCTTTTTCTTTCTCCACCTTCCTTTTTAATTTCCTCCTTCCTTCTTTCTTTCCTTTCTTCCTTCCTTTTTTTCCTGAAGTATCTTAAAATACAAATACACTCAATAGATGTTTTCTAAATAAATAAATGACACACATGTGTGGCTTTAAATGTCAATTAAGAAGTTATTGTGGTCCAGTTAAAATTACAAGTTGTAACTCTTTCCCATTTAGAAGTTTTGAGTCATGAAGAGAGAAAACAGATAAACAATTATAATTTAGTGAGCTAAACAAAATAATAAAGAGTATGAACTGGGACAATATGTAAATGAAAGGATATAAATGAATGGGAGGAGCATAATAGGAAGAAAAAAGATGATAGAATATGATGGAAGAAAGGCTACTATGGATAGAAGGAAGAGCACTGGGCACCAGGAATACTTGTCTGTCCACAGTATGTAGGAGGATAGAATGAACAAGGGCAGTAATTCATCTGAAAAACATTCAGGTTTTTACTTCTAGATTTTCAGGAAAGGTAAAAATGAGAATCAAACATATCGAACACATTGTGCAAGAGACCAATATTCCCCATTTTGATCCTCTCTTCACCTATGCCTTGGGGGAGGCGCTTAAGGTAGTTGCACGCATGTGGAAATTACATACACACATATATACATGTGAACACAGGCATACAGTATACAGACCAATATGTGTATGCTGTGTATATTTATATGGCGTATCTATAATGTAAGATATATGTGTGTATATATGTCTGTACAAGTTTCATTTATGTATGGCAATAAAACAAAACAAACTTTGACGAAAAAAAAGATGAAGAAGCCTAAGAGGAGAATGTGTTACCTTCAGAGACTGCAAGTGATGAAGCCTCAATGGGCCACAGATGAGATTTATGGAGAAGTGGTGGAAGATGAGCCTTGGGAAAGCCTACAAAGGAACAGTCCTTTATATCCTGATATATATGTTTTAAATTCCTAGATTTAGGGCGTGTTTTTCAGTTTTAAGCTGAAAGGAGTGGATCAGATTTAGTTTTGGAAAGATCAATGGGAAGAATAAACACAACCTGGTATAATGTAAAGACTAATAGGGTAGACAAAATTGGCAAGCGTGATAAAAAATGAAACAGAAATGTTACAACTAAAACATGTTAGGAGTAAAAGAAATATATAACTGAGCTTTGAGATTTGAAAAAAATAAATTATAGTCCACAACTCAAAGTCAATGCTGTGAAAAATCGTATAGTGAAACATTTTTAGGCAAAAGATAACATCAAAACTAACTAGAAACATGACAGTTTTATAATCTTTCAATAAAGAAATTTAATAGTTAAAAAACTCAACCCCCAAAACAAAACAAAAACATATGAAAACTAGTTTTCAGATTGTTTCATAAGCAAATACTAACACATATTCAAAAATCAATGATTTTTCTACTATTCAAGAAATCACATAGTCTTCCTTTCCCTCCCTCCTTTGTTCTCTCCCTCCTTTCTTCTTTCCGTCCTCTCTTCTTTCCTTCCATTTTTCCCCCTTTTATTTTTTCTTTTTATATATTTTATTTTTAAGGGTGACATAATCTTGATATCTAAATTTATAGATGATAGTACATGAAAAAAAAAAAGCTTCCAAAAAGCATCACTATTGGCTGTAGGTACAAAAAATCCAAATAGAATATAAGCAAGTAAATCCAGCTTCTTAATACATAGACACATATGCACATATATATAAACACCATTAGGAAAAGTTGGGTCTATGCTAGGAAAGCAAAAATATTTTCATTGGAAAAATCTGTTAATGTAATTTGGTATAATAAAAGGAAATAATTGTAATTTTCAACGGAGGAAGAAAAATCATTTAATAAACCCATATCTATTCATTAAAAATAAATAGTTCCAAATTAATTTATTCCAAAATAAATAGAAAAAAAACCTGTTAAAACCTGATTGAGCAAATTGCATTCTTAAAAATAAATGATAGGAATATTTTCTTTGAAATCTGCAACAAAATTAAGACACTCACTATGAGTGTTCCTTTTAGTATTATGTAAGAGTTTCTAAGAGGAGTTCACTAAATGAGAAAAGGGAATTTTAAAATATAAGTATTGTAAATAAACAAAATACTCATTATTAAAAAATGTTATGACTATTACAATTGTCAACATAAGAAACAAAACCAATAGAGTTAATAGAAGAGTTTAAGGAATATTGCTAAGTACAAAACCTTTATTAAAAAATGCATCTCTAGATATTGGGAATTAATACTTAGAAAACACTTTTTTAAAGGTATCATACAAAATGTTCCTAAATATATAAAAGTATAATACTGTATTCAAAATCATAAAAGAGAACATTAATAATTGAGAGGTAAACCAAGTTCATGGATGGAAACACTCCAACTTAATATTATAAAAAGTCAGTTCTCTCAAAATTAATCCATATTCAATGCAATCCAATCAAAATACCAACAGCTTTATTGAGAAACTTGAAAATTTATTTAAAAATTCATAAGGAAGAGTAAAGGGCTCAGAATAGTCAACATAATTGAAGAACAGTGTAGGGGTTCTTAGTCTACAAAATAACAAGCATTTTATAAAAGTGCTATGATTAAGAGACTATAATACTGGTTTAAGAATAGACAAAGAGACAAAGAATTCAAACAGAGAACCCAGAAACTGAGTCACAAAACAAGGTAACTTGATTTATGACAAAGACAAAGATTAGTGAAGAAAGGATATGCTAGTCAATAAAAGGCACTGGGGAAATTATCATCCACTGAAAACAAATAGTATTCGTACCACAAACCATATGAAAAAAAAATTGCAGTTGAATGAAATGTGTTTCAATGTTGAAGGCAGGAAATCTCTTTATGACTTTGGTGTATTGGGAGGATTCATTTTATAATGCACAAACAATAGGGAAAAAAGAGAAGATAAATCCAATCTCACACTGTATTAAAAACTGTGCATTAAAAGACACAATTTAAAAGTGTAATGACAACCTACAGATGTAGAGAAAATGTTTGCAAGGTATACACACAACAAAGGAGTAATACGATACCTTATTTATGCATATAGAAAAGTTTTCTATCTCTGTCATAACAAATTACCACGAATTTGTCAGCTTAAAGAACACAAATTAATTATCTTACAGTTCTGTAGTCAGACACATGACACAGGTCTTGCTAGGCTAAAATCAAGGTGTTCTATTAGAATGGCTTTTATCAAAAAGAGAAAAGTATTGGCAAGGATATGGAGAAAAGGAAACCTTTGTACATTGTTGGTGGGAATGTAAATTATTACAGCAATTATAGAAAATACTACAGATGTTTCTCAAAAAGTTAAAAATAGACTTAGCATATGATCAAGTAATCCCACTCCTAGGTATATACCCAAAGGAAATGAATTCAGTATGCACTGCCATGTTTATTGCAGTATTATTCACAGTAGCCAAGATACGGAGTCAACCTAAGTGTCATCAAGTAATGAATGGATAAAGAAAATGTAGTATGTGTATATTATACACACACACACACGTACGTATACATACACAGTGGAATACTATTCAGCCAGCCTTTAAAAATAAGAAAATCCTGTCATTTGCAATAACATGGATGTACCTGGAGGACATTATGCTAAGTGAAATAAGCCAGGCACAGAAAGGAAAATATTGCATGATCCCTTATATGTGAACTCTAAAAAAGTTGAACTCATAGGAGTAGAGAGTAAAATGGTGGTTACCAGCGACTGGAAGTTGGGGAGTTAGGAAAAGTTGAGATACAAGTGAGCCCGTACAAAGTTTTGGTTAGACAGCTGGAATTAGTTCTGGAGATACACTGTACAGCACAGTGACTACAGTTTATAATAATGTGCTGAAGATTTGAAAATTGCTAAGAGAATACATTTTAAATGGGCTCGTCACAAAAATGATAAGTATGTGAACTGATGGATATTTTAATTAGCTTGATTTAATCATTCCACAATGTGTGCATAGATCAAAACTTCATGTCATACCCCATAAATACATATAATTAAATAAAATGAAATAAAATTAGGTGTTGTCAGGGCTGCATGCCTTTTCAGAAACTCTAGCAGAGATCTCTTCCTTTTCTCATTAAGGTCATTGACAGAATTCAGTTCCTTGTATTGTAGGACTGAGATCACCATTTCCTTGCTGGCTATCATCTGAGGACTGCCTTCAGCTTCTGAAAGTCATCCACATTCCTACCTTCATCTTCAGAGCCAACAACGATGGGTTAAGTTCCTCTCATGCTTTGAATCTCTTCTTCTTCCATCTATCTCATCTCTCTGACTTTTTTTCTTTTTTTTTTTTTTTTTTTTTTTTTGAGCCAGTAGGTCTGGGTTCCATTTATTGACAGCAGTTTATACACATGTATTTCCTTCTCACGGTTATTTCCTTCCTAGCACAGACACAGAGCCCTTGAGAAGGGCAGTCTCTGAACGAGGGAGCCAGGAATGCAGGTCAGACACATCTTTGGCAGGCATGTTCAGTCCCAGCAGGGTGCAATCCTTCAAGTTGGAATTCCATTGGGTATTCGAGAGAGACCAAGGGTGGGGTGGAGAGGGAGTCTTCAACAAGACTCACATCTTGGTCCAGGCCTCGTCTCTCACTATCCACGTCCATCCAAGTTTTAGGACCCTGGGGGGCAACAATCAGGCCCACCCACCTCAACGGGGCAGATTCTTCAATCTGTGCCCAGTTCACACACGCCTGCTTCTGCTGGTCGCACAGTTAAAGAGAATCAGCCTTACGGTCTCTGACCTTAAGAGGTCTTCTGTTTTCAAGGACTCAGGTCATTACTTTGGGCCCACTTGGAAAATTCAGGATAATATCCTTATCTCAAAGTTCTTTAATTAATCACTTTTTCCATGTAGGGTAACATATGCACAGGCTACACTTTTGCCTGTGGGTATATCTGTCTCTACCTATTCATGTATCTTAAGATTAATAAAATTAAAATTAACCAGTTTTTAAAAGTGTGTTCAAAGATATGAGCAAGGAATTTAAAGAAGTTCAAACTGAAAGACATATTAAAAGTTTCTTTGTATCACTAGTAAACAATGTGAATAAAAATTAAAACTGTATATAATTTTACCTGACAACAGCTGGTGTTGGTAAAGGCGTGAATCAGTGGAAACTCTCATATTATTCTGATAGAACTTAACTGTAGAAAACCACTTAGGAGAGCAATTTCATAATTCTCGTTAAGTTAATGATTCTTACCCCTCAGTCCAGCGACTGCAGCTTCATGTAAACATCCCTGAGAGAGTCTCAAGCACAGCCAAAAAGGAGACAGGAACAAGGATTATTATTGCAACATGATTTGTAATATAAAAATAAGAGAAATAAATGTCCATCAATAAAACATTATCTAATTATTTTGTTACATTCATACAATGAAACATTTTAAAGCTGTGAAAATACATGATCTAGAAATATACTCACCTAGATAAAAGAGTCTCCAAAGATATTAAGTGAAAAAAATCAAACTACAGAATATACTTAGAACAATATATATTCTGTAAGACTTGCAAACACACAAAACAAAAATGTATACTATTTAGTGATACAAGCATATGTAGTAAAAAATTATAAAGATATGTGTGGAAATTCTTAACACACACACGAGAATCAAGAGTTTAAAATTCAGGAAAACAGTTTCAAGTGGGGGATCAAGGATAGATTGGGAGACTGCAGCTCCATTAGTATATATTTTAAAGTAAATGATGAATAAATAAGTACTTGTTATTTTTGTTATACTTCATCAATGTAAAGAATTTTATAGTTTTGCAAGAAAAACATCACTAGGACTGAGATGAAGGAAAATTTGGAATGGGCAGGTAGAGATGGCATAAAGCTGAAATGGCTATTGCAACAACTACATGAAAGATGCTAACTCCCCAAAGAAACATGGTGGTGAAAAAATATAAATGAAAGGGTAAATCCCAAATATATTTGGAGATCTAATACACAAAACCAATTTAAATTGAAGAGCTTTAATAGTAGGATGGTTTCAACTTTTTGATTCTGGTGACTTTGTGAATATTGGCACCATTGACCAAGATGTGTGGGGAGGAACAGGTTTCTAGGGAAGATAATAATTTGAGTCTACACTTTTTGGCAATACTTGAGATGAAATTAAGTTGGCGTTGGGTTAGCTACTCAGTAATACCCAAACACAGTCTTCATGTAATCATCCCTCCCTAAGACGGCCCCAAAAGAAATACGTGTACAAACAGCATAGTAGTAAATAATACTCTCTGGTCCACATTTGAATGCAAAACTCTAAAAGACTGGCCATGACTCAAACTCCTGTGATCCAGACTTGAAGTCATGGCCAAACTTCAAGTTGTAACAGTGGACTTTATTACTTCAAATGTGAGGAAAAATTAATTCAGAGTCTCCCAGTATAGGAATAGGAACACAGGTTTCAATGCAGGGCTACAGGTTTATAGAGTAAATACAGTGAAAACAACAACAAAATGTTGCCAATGTCTAGGCAAAAAGGTGCATCCAGGAGAAGCTTTATCAACTGGGAGAAAAAGAAACTCCCCGGGACTAGCAATTTTTTAGTCTAGGTAAACAGTGTGGTCAGTAGTGTAGCCCTTGCCGTTAAGCCACATCCACACCCACCTCTGCATTTTCAAGGCTCCTTAGTGAAAACACACTGGCTTCTCTGCCTGAGGATATTTTGTTTTTTCGTTGTTTGTTTTTCCCTGACCAGTGAGCCTGCTCCACTGGCATAAAAGGGAAGATATAACAGGTCCCAGAAGAAGCCATTACTGCTGAGTACAGAAAGTTGATGCATATGTACCGCTTACTCAATCCTTGGGCAGGATCACTCTAAGACTTGTACCTCACTGTCTCCTAGAGTTTCCAATGCAGCTCCGATTGCGTGCAGCGCTGACTTTCTTGATAACACATCCATTTTCTTCTCTGTCCTATCTCCTGTTCTTACTCTCCTGGTGCATGTCCCAACTAAACAACGTGTACTCAAGCTTCATGGTTTGCTCCTAGGGAAACTCAAATGAAGAGAGCAAGACATTCAAAATGGCAATGGGTAATGGAATAGAGAGGGTGAATCCCAGCAGCTGTCTCCTTCAGATATTGTCTAGTTAGCTGGCGAAAGATGGCTGAAGACTCCCAGCATAGCTGGTACTCCAGTGCACAAGCTCCTGGGGCATCCTCAGTATTGCACCCCAACACCAACACTGACAGAGACCTTCCCAAGGGTGTTCCATCTGTGTTGTTCTGTGACAACACCATAGGTGGCTGGTAAAGTTTGCTTAGTAAAACAGAATAACACATTAAATTTATAGTGCCATTACTCTGGCTAAAAGAATTACCACTGTGTGGGAAGAATTTCTGCTTGTGGAAATACTGTTAATTGACAGCTGGGAAAAATTGTGGTGATAAAAGTTAATTAACTTTACCAGGTTTCTCTGGATTTTACAATAACTGCCGTTTTTAAAGGCCACTGCCAGCAATCTTGGCAGAACAAATGAAAGAACTCTGCAATAGTAACTCAAACTTCCTATTTCACAGCGAAGTCTGAAGTGAACCTCAGGCATTAGCAGGAAAAACATTGAAACAGTTCAAACAGCTCTTGGGAGAAATTGGCCATCACCAGCTTTCTTTCAGAAAGCTGGAGCTTCCAGTTCCGTTTTGCAAAATATAATGCATGTATGACTTATATCAGAACCCCTAGTGATTTAAAAATCACTTTTAAAAATACTTGATCTTGGGATCAACCTCAGATTCACTGACTTTGAATTTACTGACATAGAGCTCAAGACTCTACATTTTTAGCCAGCTCTTAAGGTAATCCTTCTATAATCTCAAGGTGAGAATCATTTATACTTCCTTCAGTGCTACCAATTTGAGCTGTATTTAAGTTAGGAAGCATTCTTTTTAAAATAAGAAAATTAATGTGTTTTCAACCTTTCGCATATCAATATTGAATTTGAACTAATGGGAGCTGAGTTGCACTAAAGCGATGGTTATCAAACTGCATTCAGAATATTCAAAAGCAAGTGTATGTTTGATTCAAATTCTGTTTTTAAAATATCTTAAAGCTGTATTTTAACAACTAACATATTCAAATGTGTCACAGCCCAAATTTTTAACACATTGGAGACAACCAACTTAAGCCATATTACCACTTCAACTAGGCTTTGTGCTGACTTCCAATAGTTTTCCACTATACCTCTGAATCCATTGAACTTGGAGGAAGGTCATAGATAAGAAAGGTTTAAATTCTGCTCGGATGGCTTTTTGCAGGAGTAAGCATTTCTCCACATATAAAATTGTACACCTGAGTTCCAAACAGAAGCTCAAACTCATCATGTTCAATTATGTGCCACAAAGGTCCATGAATAGCAGTCTCTGCGCCCAGAACATGAAATGATTCAGTAAGTGAACGCAGAACACATTTAAGCATGCTAATGTCAGAGTTTCAATCTTTGTAAATGTGTTAAGTGTTTGTTCTATCATTTGTATTCATACATTTTCCATAGTATTTCAAGTAAAGGTGATAGGATCACTCAAAACAGGAAATGGATCAAGGGTTAAAGAAAGAAAAAAGCCAAAAGAATTGTGCAGATAGAATGGAGGGATCGAGCAGGCACAAGAAAAATTGACACACTATGCTATATAAATAGCAACTTGTTTTTCAGCCAAAGGGGGTCCCACTGGTGAGAGTATGAAACAAAAATCTTGTGAAAATTCATGGGATGAGTCTCTCGGAGACAGTAGAGCACAAGAATAATTATTAGGCATTTGGCTTCAGCTTTATAAGGCAAAAGTGGCCAAGTGCTCCTGTGTTTTATGCAGTGATATTTTTCCATCTTTTCTGTAGCCCTTTCCAATTTACAATGCCATATTTAAAGCAAACATAGTGAGTATAAAAATAAGGATCTTGGTTTCTTTCAGCATAAAAATTACAGGGCTTTATATAAAAAATGTATGCAAGCAAAGTTGAGATCCAAAGATTAAAATACACATATAGATTTAACACTTTTAAGAATAAAATACACTGTGGTATCATTCAAAGGAGTCACTAACTAGATGTGAATAAACAGAAGGGCAGGTTACTCTGGTGCAGAGTCATGCAGCAACAAAATGCCATCGATACCTTTGCCTGATGAGAACAGGGAGCATGCAACAGCCTTCATCCAACATTTGATCAATGAGTTTGTAATCATTTTAAATTTAATTTGATTGAACACAAAAGGGACTGACCCATGGCCATCTTGACTATTTTTTAAGCAATCTGAGTATTTTTTGAGGGTGTGTTTTTTAAGATAAACGTCAAGAAGATTTAGGTCAGAAATACTGGAAATTTGGGAGGGGGATATATTGCTAAATGTTTATATCCATTTTCAACTTGCCATCAAATAATTTGGTTCCTATATGTCAGTGTACTCAGACTGATGGGGAAGAAGAAAAGGCACAAAATATGACAGGAGTAGAGAATTTCATTAAAACATTGCTCCCAGTCGGCACCGCGTCCCCAGCTTGCAGCCATGGTTACCTACACACTGGTGCAGATCCAGCATGGCCAGAGTGCCTGGAACCTGGGGAACCACTTGGGCCATAAAGAGTGAAGTGCAGCAGGCAGGCGTTGCAAGATGCTGGCTATGAGTCTGACATCTGCTGCTCCTTGGTAGCAAGGACTTGGTGCCTCAGCACTATGGGGAAACTGACTAACCTCGATAAAGTAGAAACTGCTGCCAAGCATGGTGAGGCCCAGGAAAAGTTCTGGAGGCTGTGATGTCCCACCCCCTCCCATGGAGCCTGACCTTCTCTTCCATAGCAATGCCAATAAGAACTACAGGTATGCAGATTTCACTGAAGATCAGCTACCCTCTTGTAAGAATCTGCACCCACTCCCTTCGTACAATGTAGTCAGAATAGCACCTCTGGGGCATGAGTTCTCAGTCCAAGCCATGAGAAATCTCCCCTGACCCAAGAGAACTGAGAAGTAATAACTCAGGTTTTTGCTAGTGCTTTGTTTACTAAGGAGCTGCTTGAGTAGGAAACAGGAAGGAATCATGTTAAGGCACGACCAGTGAGGAGAAGCAAGAGAGCCTATTTGCTCTCCAGAGCCAGTCCTGTACTCCTTGTAGTCAAATCAAAGAGAAGATCTAGTCATCCCCATGGAGATAGATGTAACCTGCATGATGATATGAAAACCATTTTCTCCCTGACCCCAGAGAAGCTGGCTCCAGAGGTCTTCAGAAGGTTGAGATTAATCCTGATTTAAGTTTATACATAGCATTTATTTTTATAACTATATATACCTATATAAGTATATTATAAAAGTATATATAGTATATATACTTATATAACATATATGCTTATAGTATATAAGTATTATATATATTTATACAGGTACATATTTTTATATATATATACACACACACACATATATATACACACACACACACAAAATGACCCCTTTTCAGGCTTTTAGTGTTGGTTGAAAGAGTCCCACATGTGGTCATGAGAAAATGAGCCATTCCTCACACTAATATGGGATAAGCTTCTTGACCTCCTAGGGGTTGGAGTACATTCTGCTATGAACTTTAGATTCCCTTTCCAACCTTGTTTTGTGGCAGTGAAATGCCTCTTGATCATGTCCAAGTGTGTCTTTCGCTGTACGATTTCTGAATCATGTTCTAGGTGTTTGGCCCTGTTACATGGGCCTAGTACTTATTTTGAGAATTAATGTATTAAACCTTTCTTCCAGATCAATATAATAAAGGAGTAATATGCAATTTAAAAAATGCTGAAATATGTTCGAGAGAGGTGAACACTAACTTTGATGCCGATACTTATCAAAAGTGTTGAATGATAACACAAATGTAATTTTTGTAAGAGTGCCTTTCCAATTAGATCTTTGTGAATTCTCTGAAATAAAGGGAATGATGATGTCCAAATGTTATCACACCTGCAGGTGTTCATAGGCAGCCCTAAGGTGAGGTGTTCCAAAGAATATTTCTGTTGAGATACACATCCTGTATCTTTATCTATAAATTATGAATAGAGAATGAGGAACTGTGGCCTCGTGCATGCATACAGGTGCTCCTTTTCTTGTAATTTTCTCTGGATGATACACTATGTACAATAATGGGGTAAAATTCCTTGAGATGAAGCCTCATATGCCCAAGACTTAATAGACCTGAGTAAGAAGAGTGGAGGTGCCAGAGCAGAGGATGAAGGTAACAAAGTTGTGGAGAGGAGGAAAGGACTGAATCCCAGAGTGCATATAAGCTGGGTTCCCTCCACCTCATTGACTATTCCCTGGCCTGGAGCTTATCACTGGTAAAAGGACACAACAGTGAGAGCAAAATGACAGTAGTTCCTTTGAGGCTGATCCCTGTGCTTGGCGCCACTTTCATAGGTGGAGATAATGTTGGATGGGGTCAGTAAATCCTGAAGTGTAAAGAGATTATCCAACTGCACCTCCAAGTCAACATTGCTGCCCAAACTTGGATGCCTTGCTGAGCTAAATGAGCTTGATCTGGACCTCAGAAAATATAAAACATTTTGTTGCAAGTCAGGTAGAAAAAATTGAATTTGATTTTGAAATTTTGAGTAAATCTCAAAATCAAGATGAGGACTGAGAAAAAATTTTAAGTGAATTGCTGAATCTCATGTTACTGAATGTGTTTAAAAAGCATTTTTACCCCTCCAAAAGGAATGTGTATTAAAATTCAATAATTAAAATAATTGGATAGATATTTAAAATAATTCCTATTTTGAAATTAAATTTTGTATTCCATTTTCAAAATTATAGACATATTTGTTTGAAGCATATTTTAATATTTCAAAGTGACTTAATATGAACTTGTTACCATTTGCAGCAACTTATTTATTGGAATCAGGATTTTTTAATTTTATATGAAAAACATATTTTACAAAATGAGAAAAAATATATGACAAGGTTGGCTTAAGACTCTGAATGCCATCAGTAAGTTTTGTTGTTGTACCTGTGTTTAGGCAACATCCTCAATAAATTCTTGGTTGAATTTACAATAAGTAAACCTAACATATTTGAAACTGAAAATAAATGTATAATAAAACAACACTGTTTTTATCTACTTGCTTATTGGAGGAGAGCGTAAAACTTCATGGGATCTCATTATAAAGAGCATTTACAAACCACAGCTCTAAGGCAAGAAGAATGGATTTGAAAATGACATGGGAAAGCATAGGTTAGGGGTGCACATGAGGCCTGGGTAGGGCCTCTGTGGGTGCTATGAGAAGAGGGAGACCCTGAGGAGGGAGGAGGAAGAGACAACAGAAGGCTGGAAAGGGGCATAAACAGGAAGATCCCAAAACATATTTTCATCCCCAAGTTTTGCCAGATAGTACTTCTCACTACCCAGGAGAGAGAGAGTCTGTTCTTACATTAAAGTTTCAGGACAGGTACCAAATTGGAGTTGCCATTATGAGGATGTTTTCTATTCAGAGGTCATAGTGATTGGTGACTTTTTTATGTCTACAATCACACATGAGAATTGCATCCTAGACCACATCATTCTAAAAGTTGAGAAAATCTGCCTCCTATGAAGTAAACTGATCACCTTTACAAACAGGATAGAAAATTTAAAAGGGTTAATAATCTTCATGCATTAAAAAATGCTTTAAAGAAACCTCAATTTCTTTCCCTCTCAGTACAGTGATTTTTAAGGGGGAACAAAGATGCAAAATTAAGTCAAAGTTCCAATTACAGAAAAAGATCAAATTAGGATAAAAAAAATGTACAGAACATGATAAATAGAAATTAGTTGTAACCTCTCGGGCAACTTGACAAAAGTGGGAAATGAATTGTGTGCTCAATAATTAGGGTGGAAGCCCAAACACACTGGGCTTTGAGCACACCTTGAGGTCTTCTGAGGAAAACAAAGCAATTTATTATCTAGGCCAAATCTGAAGAGATGGCCTTGAGGGCAGAGGGCTTGCTGCAGTGTTACCAACTCATGGGGAATTTTAGCTGTGTGATAAGTGCCTGTCAGGACTCCAATGCTAGGAAGTACATTTTCAGATGAAATCAATTGTAAAATAATATACTATGATTAAAGAAAATCAGTTGCAAGCCAAAATCATTAAGCAAAATTGCAACCTCTAACCTGGAGTAGCAGGTTGGTACATTACTGTGTTCTGTGAGGCAGTGAGGCAGTAACACATATCTGAGGATTTACGTGTTAGTATGATTTTCTTGGCTCTTGAGTCAAAAATGCTTTTAGTTATGCAAGCAAAACAAGTAGAGATGATTTGTACTCCAGTGACTGTTGGGATTTACTGGTTTTAAATTTAGATGATTTCAAATTTTGTTTGATCATGAACTGCTATCAAAGGGGATAAACATTATATGTGTTAGTTATCTTTTGCTGCATAACAAATTACCCCAAGACTTAGCAGCTTAAACAAAATACATATTTATTATCTCACATAGTATTTTGGGATCAGGAATTCAAGAGCTTCTTAGGAAGCTAGGATTGCCATCTTTGGAAGGCTTGACAGGGGCTGGAGGATCTACTTCTGGGGTGCTGGCTGTTGGTGAGGCCTCAGTTCCTGTCTCGTGGGCCTCTATAGAGACCTGCTTGAGTGTCTTCAAGACATGGTGGCTGGCTTCCATCAGAATAAATGATCCAAGGAACCAAGGCAGTAGCCATAATGTGTTTTATGACTTCTCCTTAGAGAAGTCATTTCTGCAGCATTCCACTGGTTACAGTATTTTCACATGGGAGGGAACCACACAGGTATAAATAACAAAATGGAGACCATTAGGGAGTCAACTTATAGGCTGGCTACCAAATTCCCAAAAGTAAATTTATGTGGGCCCGAATCCTCTTCTATCCCTTTCCTATTTTAGGAGGATAAAAACCTCTATAATGCCCTCAAACTTAAAATACTAACCAGATGGAGCCACTGGCGATTACTAGGAGGAAGATCAAATATGAGGCTGCTGAAAATGGGAACACAGAGGGATTTAGAGCTGTACCAATTCTGGAAATGCTAACACCAAACGGATGCCCAAGAGAATCTGTTTGGAAAACTGTGAGTACCAAGGGTGACCACAAGAACACAGGAAGTAACCCACTCAGGAAGCTGAACAAGTGGTCCCATCTCAGAGGGAATTGGTGGACAGCACAGACTGCTAGAAGGTAACACAGAGATAGACCTCAGAGACCATGTATGGCCACAAGAGATGATCTTTCATCCACTATCCTCAGGAGCTGATGTGATGGAAGACTATGCTTCTTGGGAGACTCTACCACTACTGGTACACTGCACTTTTAATTGCATTTCCTCCTAAAATAAGGAATTAAAATCACAGTCTTAAGGATGCTTTCATATACATGGAGGCATCTCGATCCAGAAACAATGTGAATTCCATTTTATTTTTGCCTTTCTATAAAGGGTCTTGATTCTTTGTGACATGCTTAAGTGTGTAAGACATCTGGCTTATAACCAGTGGTATGCTGCTAAATGCTTAATACCTGACTCTCCAGGAAATATAACTATATATATATATATATCTATATGTATGTATATACACACACACACACACACACATATATACATACACACACACACACACACACACACATGTATTTATAGCATTTGACAATTTCCATTTCCATAGTGGGAATATTTCCATCATGGCTGATGTCAAGCTACCAATGTGCTGTTACATGGAGAGCTGGAAAGAGATGATGATGTGCACACTCAGTTCCAGCACGACACTGCTTACGACACAGACTTAATACATACCATCTTTTGGTCCTTCGTAGATTTTGTCTGTCTGAACTTGTCTCACGTCTTGGGCAAACTTCAGCAAAGTTTTCCTTCAATATTTCAGGCTATGTGAACTATACAGTCTCTGTGGCAACTATTTAACTCTGCTGTTAAAGGTCAAAAGCTGCCACAGGCAGTTTGTAAATAGTGGGCACAGCTGTTTTCCAGGAAAACTTCATTTATGCAAACAGGTGGTGGCCTGTTAGCAGTAATTTTTAATGTAAGCAAGCAGATTCCCTGGAAGCAGAGCCTGAGGCAAGGATTTGGGTATAGGTGATATGTTGAGGAAGGACTCTCAAGTGAAACTTACAAGGCAGTGAGAGAGCAAGACAAGGAAAGCAAAGATCTGAGTTAGAATATGGCATGAGTTAAACAAAGTGTAACCCTGGCCTGACCCCATGAAAGAGCTCTGGAGCATAAGTCACACTGCAGTGTTTCCTACCTTGAAAACAGGGAGCTGGGTTTTTGGTCCCCACGTCAGTCAGTTGTTGGCCGGCTTCAGAGTGGTGATTATGGAAAAACCTCCAAAGGGTCTCCATCTCTGGGCAAGGTGGTTCAACCAAGGTGGGCAAGGTGGTTCAACCAAGGTGGTTTGGAGGAGGTTACAGCTGTGAACTGTTAGTGACAATGCTCACAGATGACTGTGCTAGCTGGTAAAAGGAATCTAGCCGGGTCCCATCAGTGTCTACTACAGCACATGTTCTCAAACATTAATGTGCATGAGAATCTCCTGGAGGTCTTATCAAGACATCGGTTGGTAGGATTCACCTCCAGAGTTTCTAGTTGGTCTGGGATGAGACCCAAGAATTCATATTTCTAAATTCCCAGGTGATGCTAATACTGTTGATCCTGGGATCAGAGATAGACTGCAGAGACCACGTATGTCCACAAGAGAAAGATCGTCCACTCTTTTCAGAAGCTGACATGATTGAAGATTATGCTTCTTGAGAGACTCTACCACTATACGTGTACACTGCACTTTTAATTGTACTTCTAGCTAAAATAAAAAGAAATTAAAATCATAGTTTTAAGAATGCTTTCATATACATGAAGGGATCTCAATCCAAAAACAATGTTAATGCCTTTTTCATTTTGCCTTTCACTAAAGGCATGTTGCAAAGAATCAAGACACTTTGAGAACCCCTGTATTATGATAATAATTCCTGAGAGCTGAAAGCTAAGGGCTTAGATGACCCATAGTTTTTATTATGGCTTATTATCTGAAGGATGGAAGGGGAAGTATAGGGGAAGAAATGAGTTTCCCAAATCGTTTTCATTCTTTTTGGCTATGGCTTTCCCTTATTCAATAAATCTAGCTTCTACCTGAGATACATTTATAGTATACATTTATACATTTATAGTATACTGCATGGACTTAGTAAAAAAAAATTCACAAGATTATCTAATGAAAATTTAATAAACAAATCCTTTTAAATGCCCCTGCTTCTGACCACTACCACCTTCTATATTGCATGAGTCAATCTACAACACCTTTAAGGCAGTAAGTTATCAAGAAGTATCACTTCTGACTTGGAGCTGATCTTTGTCATCCAACTTCCATGAATCAGGGAAGAAAACAAACTCCCAGGTTATCCCCCAGGCTTAACCTAGCACCTGCCTGAGATGTCTCATCTCCAACAAGCATTGACAGTGGAAACTTGAAGGACAGTTGTTATTGCCACACCTTAGGGCAGGTGGAAACAAGACTATTTGTGAAGGTGAGCAAACCCAGCACCAGAACTGCAAATCTACAAGAAGAATGCCAGGTCTGTGCTGCTGGTTGGGCCATTAGTCTTGTCACCTTGAATATTTCTTTTCTCCAGTGAGTCCACTGTTGGAAGCCTCAAAAAGGAAAGCATGGGTCCAGTGCCCCTGGTGAATAAAATAATCTATCTGATAATTAAAGAAACTATTAAAAAGCCAATTTCCCAGAGATAGGCAGGACCAACTCTCTAAAAAAGGCTTTTCTAAGGCAAACAGCTTTACATATGCAAAGATCATTAGCTCATCTTCAAACGGGAAGAAAATGATAACAGTGTTTCTGATGTTCTCCAACTTACAAACAGGTTGTGTGTTCTATTTTGCATCTTTATTTTCCATTTTACTCTTAGAGAGATTCGATGGCTGGGTTTTGGCTCATGGAACAGAACCACAGGATCTCAGAATTGGAAGTTATTAGAGAATTCTAGAACACTGTGATGTCTTGACACACTAGGATGCTACATCAGTTTGAAGTATGACCAAATAATTTGCTCCTAATGACAAATAGCAACATTTGCAAATAATTAACTTTTTAAAATGGCTTGGAGTAGACTTGAATTACTTTTATAATGTTAATGTCATTCTCTTGCACTCTAAGGTTTTCGTTTTGTTTTGTTTTTCAGCATGTGAGAAAATCTTGACATTAAAGCTCATATTTCTGGAATTGTGCATCTCCTTGCATTCTTCCAGTAGGGGTGTTTCACTTGGAAATGTCAATGCACTTGGGTAGATGAAGAATTGCTGGCGTGACCACTACAAGCCCATAGAAATATCATGTGAGCCACAAAGTTAAATCATGTGTATAGTTTTAATGTTTCTAGTAGTCACATTAAAAGAAGTGAAAAGAAACAGATGAAATTAATTTTAATAATATTTTTATTTTACCCAATATATCCAAAATATTATTTCAACACAATCAATACAAAAAAAAAATGAGATATTTCTGCATTCTTTTTAAATACTAATTCCAGGAAACCTGGTGTGCACCGCAATCTCAATTTGGACTGGCCACATTTCCAGAACCCAGAAATCTCATAAAGCTGGAAATGACCACATTGGACAGCTCAGTTCTAGATTGATTTCCTTAATTTATGGCAATAAACAGAATCCCAAGGCCCAAAGTAACTTGCCCAAGGTTCTGAAGCTGATTAGAGGAGAAAAGGGGAGGTAATCTATGCACTGGGTCTCACACTAGCAAGTCACAGCACCTCAATTATACAGAAGTTGTTGTTGATTTAAGTATTTCCCTCCTACGAAAAAGTTAAATAAGAACACACCAACTTGGCCTCAGGGAAAAATAGTGTGATGATTAAGAACAGAGACTTTGGGGCTAGAATGCTGGGATTCCCATCCTGGTTCTTCTCTGTACTAGCTGTGTAATCTTAACCAGGCTACTTAGTTTCTCAGTGCTTCAGTTTCCCTATCTGTAAAGTGGGGATGTTACTAATACTACCTGCTTCTTAAGGTGGTATAAGAATTAAATGTATTAACATATACATATGTATTCATACTCATATAGATATAACATATGGAACTCAGAAAAGTAACCAGAACATAGAAACTATTATGTAGGTGTGGGCTATATATTACTAAAATTGTTCAAAATTTTATGACAAACAATTTCGGGTGAGTATAAATTATGATCAAACCCATATGCTTCTACCTGACCATCCTTCACTATATTACAAGAAAAGGGTGTAATGTGTCACCACAATGTACTTATTAAAGTGATAGATTTTAGAGCATTTTTATTTTAAAAAATATTTTGGCCAAAATGAGCTCCTGAGTGACTTTTTTAATCAAAAAATCTAAATATAAACCTCCCCATACTCCCAGTACTTGGGTTTATTAAGGTGTTAATATATTGTTTTTTGCAGTGATTTTCCTGATTTCTAAAAGGAATGCAGATGAGTTTAGCATTAAAAAGGCAACCATATATATCTGAAATCTAACACCACGCACAAAAATCATGATTACCAGATTCAACACGGATCAAAACCATTTATTTACTGCCGAGTCAGTACAAAATAAGACCTACAGTCAAAGTTCCTCCAAAGTCCGCTTTATAGTTAGGAATCGTTTTTGGATTGTCTCTCTGTCTCTCTCTTTCTCTCTCTCTCTCTCTCTCTCTCTGTGTATGTTTTACAAACTTAGAGAAATAAAGGTCAAAATAATCTTCTTTATTCCAAAACCAGAAAATAATCCTGAAAAACATGTCCTAAAAATAATAACATCTGATTACCAAAGAAGGTCACTTTATCTAAGGAATTTTAGTAGCCAATATTGTTTGGGGGAATTCCTCAGGTGAATTTATTGGGGGTAGGTTGTGAAATGGGGTCATAGCCCCATAGTTTATTTTACAAACTTTCCTACACTGAACTGAGCTACAGAAATATGTAATTTCACCTCAGCTGGTGACATTTGTTCTCAGAATCCAGAAAGTTTTTGTGTGCTAAAAGTTGTATTATTTCTCAGGGACTATACCATTTTAGATTTTTATATATAGTGCCTGTTCCCTGAATCTCCTGAAGCCCTTTTACATATCAGTAATGCTATCATTTGAACCCAAAGATAACCCCTTTGTTGGTGGTGCTTTCAAGAATGGGGACATTTTGGGGTGAGTTATAGAGGCCCCAAAATTGTTTTCATAACATATAACTGTCAAACTATGCCTTTGGATTATCACTGGGCTTGCTGGTCTCACTGCCATTGCTCACTGGGACTACTTCTGTGTCTTAAGTAGCCCATAGTTTCCCACACAAAAATAGTAGTAATAATAAAGTGAGCTATGACTGCTTGTTGTATGTCAGATTTTTCTTCTAGCTGAGATTTAAACACAATTCCCTATGATGGTATATTATTCTTTGCCTCCACAATGCATCTCTTTTCTCCTTGATTCCAGTCTGCTCTCAATCTACCTTGACATAGACCTCAGTGACCTTTTGATATCTGTTCCTCAGGTCTAAAGGAATTCTTTAGTGGTAAGCATCATTGTAATGTTTGTTGATTGTCAACATTTTATAGCCTGGCTAGAAATCTTACTATTTATTTTTCACCAGTGACTTGAAGAAGATTCAGAAAATCAATAGCTTATTTTCTTTCCAACTCATTTGAAGCAAAATAGCACAAGTAAGAAACAATTTCACTAATAACAGCAATTCAGGGATAGGTACATTAAGTACATTTTCAGGCTCATAGGTACAGTCAGTGCCAAATCATAATCAGTACTCTTCTTCTCACTAACACTGTGGAGGGAAGACTGCTAGATTCAAAATCCAAGCAGGTGAAGACGATTTCTTTTGCACTGCTTACTGACTATGTGACTTTGGCAAATTCCAGAATTTTTCTGAGCTTTCATTCCCTCATACATAAAATAGGGCTTAGGACTCCAGTAAGAGTCATTTTGCCTTCCCAGCTGAGCTGACCCTTTCTTAGTGACAACAATCCATTCTCACTTCATATCATATGGTAGGGCTCTCAGTGACGGGGCCGCAGCCCTGCCCTCAGCAGGACAAGTGACATACTCTAATTCAATCACAGTCCCTTCCCCAAATTTAAATCTTGAGTGGAGATTCACAGAATGGAGAGTGAAGGAGCTGAGCCACTTTGAAATCCCATGAATACTGGCTATTTTACTGAGTGAGGGCTTACAAATTGCTATGCGCTGTTCCATGTGTTCTACATAAATTACCCCATTTAGTTCTCACAACCGTTGAACTTACAGTGTTTATCTATGAGACAGCATATCATTGTCTTAAATCAGATTTTTCCAAAAGCAGAACCCATGGCAGAATTTGGAACCACACAGTTTCTTTGAGAAGTAATTCCAGGAGGCATCAGATGTCTGTGGTGAGACAAAGAAAGTAGAAAAGGCCATAAAGTTTATATTAATGATCCTGAGACAGCTTTTATGATGTGCCCTGTGCACTGTAACCTCTTCAAGGATCCTAAATCATGAGCAAAACTACGTATTTAGATGCTGCATGTGAGTGGATTTTTGTATGATATTCTTTTATGGTGTTTTGTAGAAATCAAGTGAGAATGACTTTTATGTTTGGGTCAGCATAGCATTCCATGGAGTGGTGGAAGTCAAAACAGTAGCTCAGAAACAGAAGATACCGTACGTTTGTTAGGACTCATAGAAATCATGTGGCAAACTGAGATTTCACAGGATATGGAATGGGAAGTTGAGCTAAGAACGTGAAATTAGTAGCAGCACTGTTCTTTCTTTCTAAATCTTCAAGATCTGGTAAACCCCAGATGATGTCAAACTTACATTAAGACAAATAAACACAAAGTCATATCTGCACGTCTACTGAAGTTTTGTAATTAATGTGTGTTCAAATTTGGGGCCAGAATAACTTCTGGATTTGGTTTGATTCTCAAGAAAATACACTCTATCCTCAAGCCCATATTGGATATGAGTTCACCCTAAATATTAAATGGCAGCTGGTGCCCCTATAATTTGTGTTTTCTTCCTTAGGATGGCACCTAATAATACATAGCTTTGCCAAGGATTTGAGATCCATCAAGTAGGAAATCTGAAATATAAAATTCATACTCTATTTTATTTTTATATTGCAGTTCACAAGATGAATCTCAGGAAGAACAAAAACTGACTTCATTTTCTTTCCACAGGAAGAAAAAAAGGTGGAGGAAAGGCGGGCTTATTCGGCAAACAGGCTGAATAAGTTCTGACTACATCATAACTTTTTCCAACAGCATCTTAAATCCAAGTTATTACCCTAAGTTGTTTATCTGGTACTTTGTGTTGCTTAACACTCACTGTTGGCAGATTTAGGATAGTGTATAAGTCTTGCTTTGTGCTTGAATCCTTGAATAACCTGAAGATGGATAATGGTAAAACCAGAGTTGGTTTTGAGATGTTTTTAAGAAACACAACCTCAGTAACATAAAATAAGGTAATACATTTTAAGGATGTGATCACACATTCTCAAACTTTGTGATCCATAGAAAATGAACATTATTTTTATTGCTGTCAGAGAACTCACATGCTAGATTTAAAATTTCATATCCTTGTAAGAAATGAAAACAAAAATCAACATACAAAAATCAGTAGTGTTTCTATATTCCAATAATGAACTAGCTGACAAAGAAATCAAGAAAGCAATTTCATTAACAATAGCTACAAAAAATAAAACACCTAGGAATAAATTTAGCCAAGGAGGTGAATGATCTCTACAAGGAAAACTACAAAACACTGAAGAAATAAGTTGGAGATAACACAAGCAAGCAAATGGAAAGACATCCCATGCTCATGGATCAGAAGAATTAATATTTTTAAAATGACCATACCACCCCAAAACAATGTATATATTCAATACAATCCCTATCAAAATACTGTAATTTTTCACAAAATAGAAAAAAACCCCGAAAATTCATATGGAACCAAAAAAGAGCCCAAATAGCTAAAGCAATCCTGAGCAGAAAAAGCAAACTGGAGGTATCACAGTAACTTCAAAATATATTACAAAGCTATAGTAACCAAAAATAGCATTGCATTGGTATAAAAACAGGCACATAGGCCAACAAAACAAAATAGAGAATCCAAAAACAAACATGTATGTACAGCCAACTAATTTTTAACAAAGGCACAAAGAACAGGTACTGAGGAAAGGACACCCTCTTCAATAAAGGGTGCTGAAAAAATTGGAGATATATATATATCCAGAAGAATAAAATTAGACTCCATGCCATATACACATATCAACTCAAGATGGATTAAATACTTAAATACGAGACCTGAGACTATAAAAATACTAAAAGAAAACAAAAGGAACACTCTAGGACATTGGTCCATGCAAATGTTTTATGGCTAAGAACTCAAAGACACAGATAACAAAAAACGAAAATAGAAAAATGGAACTATATTAAACCAAAAAGCAAAAAAAAGCGAATAGAGTGAAGAGACAACATGTTGAATGGGAGAAAAATATTTGTAAGCTATTCATCCAACAAGAGACTAATATCCAGAATATACAAATAATTCAGCAGTTAAAAAAAAACAAATAATTCAATTAAAAGTGGGCAAAGAACATGAATAGACATGTCTCAACAGAAGACATACAAATGACCAAGTATATGAAAAAAATGCTTAACATCACAAATTATCAGGGAGATGCAAGTCAAAATTACAAAGAAATATCATCTCACACCAGTTAGAATGGCTTGTTTTTAGAAAAACAAAAATAACAGATGTTGGCAAGGCTGTGGAGGAAAGGGAACCCTTAGACGCCGTTGGTGAGAGCATAAATTAGTACTGTCACTATGGAAAACAGTACGGAGGCTTCTCAAAAAACTCAAAATAGAATGACCATATTATCCAGCAATCCCACTTTGTGGTATTGATCCAAAGGAAAATAAATACGTGTATCAAAAAGATACCTGCTCTTGCATGTGTACTGCAGTACTATCTGCAATAGCAATTATATGAAATCAGCCTTAGTGTCCTTCAATGGATGAATGAAAAAAGAAAATGTGGTATATGTACACAATAGAATAGTATGTGGTCATCAAAAAAGAATTAAACTGTGTCATTTGCACCAACATGAATGGAACTGGAGGTCATTATGTTAAGTGAAATAAGCCAGGCACAAAAAGACAGATATGGTCTGTTCTCACGCTTATGTGGGAACCGAAAAAGTTAATCTCATAGAGGTAGAGAGTGGAATGATGGATACCAGAGGCTGGAAGGGTGTGTGGATAGGAGTAGGGGATGAAAAGAGGTTGATCAATGTGTCGAAACACAAGGTCAGATAGAAGGTGTAAGTTCTAATATTCAATAGCAGAGTAGGGTGACTATAGTTAGCAACAATGTATTGTATATTTCAAAGTAGCCAGAAGAAAGAACTTGAAATGTTCTCAATACATAGAAATGATGAAGATTCAAGGTGACAAATACCCTAAATACCCTAACTTCATCATTACACATTCTATGCATGTGACAAAATATTACATGTACCCCAAACATATGTAAAATATTATGGATCAATAAAAAAGAAGGCTGGGCACCATGACTCATGCCTGTAATCTAAGCACTTTGAGAGGTTGAGGCAGGCAGATCACTTGAGACGAGGAGTTGGAAACTAGCCTGGCCAACATGGCAAAAACCTGTCTACTAAAAATATAAAAATTAGCTGGGCATGGTGGTGCACGTCTGTAATCTCAGCTACTCGGGAAGCTGAGGCATGAGAATTGCTTGAACCTGGGAGGCAGAGGTTGTAGTGAGCCAAGATCATACCACTGCATTCCAGCCTGGGCAACAGAGTGAGCCTCTGTCTCCAAAAATAAAATAAAATAAATGAGAAATTAAGATAAAGGCTTGGTAAAGGCGAGCCAACAAGAAAGAACACTTGCATTGTGTTGACAGTACTCGCACAAAAATTGCGGAACCAGGTGTCATCTAGGGTGTCTCTAAATCTTCAGAGCTAAATTTGTTCATGTTTCCAGTCTATCCTCAATAGAATATGAAAACTTTTCCCTAAGACACCTGAAAAAATTCAGGGATGCTTGCATTCTTAGTACCCGCTCTAGACTCTTGCATCTACCAAAGAAGATTGGCTTTGCCATCCTATATATTTGCTATGTATATACCCATATACATACGGGTACACACACACAAAACACACACACACACACACATACACAACCACCTACTTACTCCCCTACATAAGTTTATATGTAGAATTCATTTCTATCAACTTTTAAGAAACTAACATAAGGCCGGGCGCCGTGGCTCAAGCCTGTAATCCCAGCACTTTGGGAGGCCGAGACGGGCGGATCACGAGGTCAGGAGATCGAGACCATCCTGGCTAACACGGTGAAACCCCGTCTCTACTAAAAAATGCAAAAAACTATCCGGGCGAGGTGGCGGGCGCCTGTAGTCCCAGCTACTTGGGAGGCTGAGGCAGGAGAATGGTGTAAACCCGGGAGGCGGAGCTTGCAGTGAGCTGAGATCCGGCCATTGCACTCCAGCCTGGGTGACAGAACGAGACTCTGTCTCAAAAAAAAAAAAAAAAAAAAAAAAAAAGAAACTAACATAAAAGTTAAAAACACACACATTGCGTGTTTGTATGCAACAGATTTTATTTGAAAAGTTTGGGGCTTATATTTTAGCCATGAAATCAACTTCACATGGAATACCTAAAACTCTTCTACCTTTTGCACCATCAATAATTGTCCACTGGCCACTGCATTTCATGTTATTATCTCTCCCTTACACTATATCCCTGATTTTTCTCTTTTAAAAAATTATTTCTCATTAATCCCTAAACCCATATTCACTCTAGGAATTCAAAGTTTTCTTTTTCCCTCACTCAAGTGTAATAGTGGCTCTTACAGCTTGGAGTACATATGAAACTTATTTAATGTAACAATTCTTAGGGCCAACCAAAGACTAGCAATCAGATGTAGGGTGCGACTCTGGAAACTGCCCTTTTGACAAGTATATTAGATAGTTGTTTTGCAACTGTCTCACAGAACACATTTTGAACAAAGATGTCGATGACTTTGGTCCTATCCACCTATCACACCTAAACTCAGATCCATACCCATCTTTGTTCAGACGAATAAAAGTGCTTTTCCATTTAATAAGATCTGCACACTTCAGAAGGCAGATGAAGTTGTAGACAGCAACGCTACCCTGCTCTCCTGTAGTTAGAAACACTTCTTACAAGAGTCTATCTTGTTGAGAAGACAGCCTGCCATGTTCCAGGCAGATTATAGGTTTCTTGGAAAGTACAAGGATTAGTT
The DNA here is from genome assembly GCF_024542745.1 of Macaca thibetana thibetana. Taxonomy (NCBI): domain Eukaryota; kingdom Metazoa; phylum Chordata; class Mammalia; order Primates; family Cercopithecidae; genus Macaca; species Macaca thibetana. The sequence goes on from NC_065587.1 coordinate 80,302,187, forward strand.
AGAGGGCATTTTTTGTATTTCGAAGGCTTCACAGTACTCTGAGGGAGGCTGTAAATGGTATTTGTGTCCACAATACAGAGCAAAGCAGGATCAATACTATGATAAATAGTGGAGTGCAGTGGAAGGACAAGAGAGGAAACAATTCCCTCTAGGCAAATATGAAGGCTGCAAAGGAATTCTCCAGTGGACAGCAGATAATGGGAGGATGGGAGCATTCCAGACAAGGGGATGCATAAGTAAAGCCCCCAAGTAAGGATTCTACAACACATTCTAAGAATGGAGAGTAAATTCACTAGGCCTAAACTGTGGCTGTGATGGAAGCTGACCTTAGGAAGGGAGGCCTTTCTATGTCATGGAGGAATTTAAATTTTATTCTTTGTACCATATATCAGGTCTATAAATGCAGTCATGGTAATGTTAAAGAAAATAAACTGATCATAGTAAGGACTGCACAATATTGTGAATGTACTTAATGCCACTGAATTGTATGCTTAAAACAGTTAAAATGGTTAAATTTTATGTTATGGATATTTTACCACAATTTTTTAAATAGGAAGGAAAAAATCAGCAGTCGATTTGGGATGAAACAAAAAAAAAAAGGTTTCTGGTGAGACCTAAACATCACAGAGAGGGAAGGATTTGAAAGCGTCGGAGCACTCACTCTGGGCTGTTTGAGAGATACTAGTGCACGCATGGAAGCAATCCTGGTAAGAGTAATTGGTAGTTATAAATAAATTAAATCTAAAGAAAAATACTTATTGGAAAGAATTGACTGTGGCTACTGGCAAATGGAGATCCCTAGACTTAAATGAATTATATTTTCCAAAGAACCACTAGTCCAACTTAAAAAATCAAAACAAAAAATCTCTATCAGAGACTTAAAATGACATTGCAGGCACCCAGTTTTCTATGAGCAGGTAGCAAATTGAAAGAGGTGCTCAGCCCCCAAAAAGGGCATAAGCTACGATATCCATTACAAATGTGACCAAGAAGGACAATGGAAGAGGAAAGATCTTCAGAGAAGTGAGTCAAGAGTCTTGCAGAGCAAAGGAGTTACTTCCAAGGAGCAGCACTGGTGCATAATCAAGGAACACTCCTTATCCCAGAAAAGCGAGACTTAGAATATTTGTTGAGCAGGATTTCAGATTTCCTCTAAACCAGTGACTGCTCCATGCCTCCCGTCCTTCTCCCTTATGAATGGAAGTGATTGTTTTGACTTTCCTGTCCCTATTCCACCATTATGCATTGGATTTTCCAGTGCAGAGATGACTATAAAATCCTGGGCTTTGAGCCTGATGTCACGATTGGATGAGACCTTGCAGTATGTTCCATGGGACCTTTGAGTGTAGTTTGTAGGCATAATGGAAAGAGGAGTGGATTTGTGACTAAGAGGACAGATTAGGCTAGATTATATTCTTATTCCTAATATTTACTCTCACTTCCATAAGAAGCTTATACACCTCGGCCTATGGCTATGACATACAATGTTTCTGTGAGAAAGACATGTCTGCATACCTGCCTCTGTAGGGGCTGGACCAAGTGATATGCTTTCGCCAACACAATATGGGCAGATGTAATGTTTGCCACCGAGGAGTGTAAGCCTTAGAAGTGATCATGTGTTTCCCCCATCTGTCTTGCTCTTTCCCTCTGCCAGAGAATATGCACTTCTAAAGAGTGAGAAAATGTGGAATGGAGCTGGGCAAGCAGAAGCAGCCAGCTGCACCTGCCCAGGAGTAACAAATGCTTGTTGGTGGAAGTCACTGAGATTTGGAAATTGTTACCAAATGAAAGCAAACTAATGAAGAAATCAAACTCTCGTAAAAGGGTTTCACATAAGTCTGTTTTAGCTGATACTAGTATAGCTACACAAGCTTTTGTGGTGGTTGTTGCTAATATTTACCTGGTGCACATTTATCTATAATTTTTAGACCTCTCTACTCATGTATTAGACACGTCTTTTGTAGGGAACACATAGCTTGAGCAATGGTTATCAGACTTGAGCATGCATCAGAATTACCTGAAGTGCTTGTTAAAGAACAGGTCTTTGGGACCCAGCACCACAGATTCTGTTTCAGTAGGTCCGGGGTGGGTTTCGGAATGTGAATTTCTAACAATTTTCAGGTGATGCTGAAGCTGCTTTGCCCAAAGATCACAGCGTAAGGACCACTCAGCTAGTTGTTTTCTTTTTGTGTTTTTCTCTTGCCTGACAATCTTTTCCTGGATCATTTAACCCATTTTTAGCCACTATAATTACTACTATATCTATATCCATGTCTATTATTATTTCTGAGTTTATTTATATTTATTGTTTTTGAGTGTGTGTCTTTGTAGGCCATCTTTTCTGTTGCTTCATCTTCCTGACTTTGTTTAGGTAATTTTTTTTTGTTTTTTAATAACGTAGAACTCATAACTTCTGCCTCTCTTCTTGTACTGGTTTCCCTAGAAATTGAAGAGACTAAGTTACTAAAGTCAAAATTTGGCAGTATCTTTGTATATGCTCCAGACAAAACAAATACTTTAAACACAATAAATTCAATCACTTCTCTTTTGTTATTATCATCATGTATTGTATCTCTTTTTAAAAAAGGTTTTGCGGCTGGGCACGGTGGCTCACAGCCTATTGCTATGACATACAATGTTTCTGTGAGAAAGACATGTCTGCATACCCACCTCTGTAGGGGCTGGACCAAGTGATATCCTTTCGCCAACATGAAATGCCTGTAATCCCAGCACTTTGGGAGGCCGAGGCAGGTGGATCACGAGATCAGGAGATCGAGACCATCCTGGCTAACATGGTGAAACCGTGTCTCTACTAAAAATACAAAAAAATAGCAGGGCGTGGTGGCGGGTACCTGTAGTCCCAGCTACTCGGGAGGCTGAGGCAGGAGAATGGCGTGAACCTGGGAGGCAGAGCTTCCAGTAAGCCGAGATCACTCAGCTGTGCTCCAGCCTGGGCAACAGAGCAAGACTCCATCTCAAAAAAAAAAAAAAAAAAAAAAAAAAAGATTTTGCAAATTATGCCTTATAAAATTTCTATCTAGAATCTGAATCTTGAATTTCATCAGAAATACATCCTCTAGACTTTTATTTTACAGGACTCTGTTAGTGTTAGTGATTAACCATATTTCTATTTACACATTTGAAATCTTATTTTCACTGTGAAAAAATCATTTTAATAGAGAATTCTAGATTAACTACTATTTTCTCCCAGATCATTGAATATATTTGTTGACTATCTTCTGGTTTCCATTGGTTTTACTGTAAAGTTTGCAGTTGGTTGTCTTTTTCACTAAGTTCCTTTGAAAATCTCTTTGCCATGGATTAGTATAATTTTTTCATTTTATTGTGTCTTAAATTTGTTGGGCATTCCAAACCTGAACATTTTTGTCTTACTTTAGTTATACAGAACTCTCTGACAGTATCCTCTTCTTTATTATCTTCCTAAGCTTTATTCTAAATACATTTTTCATATCTATATCTCAGTTAAAAATAATATTCTCTTCAGCTAGATTTAATCTTCACTCAAATCCATCTACTAACTTTTAAAACTTTATAATTATATATGTATTTTTATGTCTAGAAGTTCTATTTGGTTTTACCAAACCTTATTATTTCTACAAGTTTCTTTCTTTTTCCTCATATTTTCACCTCATACATAAATTATTAAAATGTATTAAATATCTGTTTTATATCTCAGCTGGATAATTGTAATACCTGAAGGATTTGCTGAGCTAATTCACTCTCCTAGCATTTGTTTTCTTTTGTGTTTTGAAGTTATGACTTGTGATTTCATACCCATAATGGACTGAATGCTTGCGTTCTTTTTAAAATCTGTATATTAAGATCTAATCCCCAATGTGAATGTATTTGGAGGTGAGGCCTTTGAGAGGTGATTAGGTCATGAGGGTGGAACCCTCACACAAAGGATTAGTATCCTTATTAGAAGACTCCAAAGACGTCCCTTGCTCCTCTTTCCACCACGCGAGGATACAAGAAGGCGGCTCTCTGCAGCCTGAAAGAGGACACTTACCCAGATTAAACCATGATGGCATTCTCATCTCAGACTTCCAGCCTCAAGGACTGTGAGAAATAAATGTTGTTTAAGCCATCCTATTCTATAGTAATTTGTTATAGCAAGCAGAATTGACTAAAACAATACCCTCAGGATGTTCTCCATGGAACTTTCCTGAGATGTGAGTTGAAGGTGGGTCCCTGCCCTCACTCAAAGTGTGATCCATGGGTCAGCAGCAAAGGGTTCACCTGCAATATTGCAAGACCTGTAGAATCTCAGGCCCGCCCCAGAACTCCTGAATAAGAATTTCCACTTTAATCATAACCTCACGCATAGGAGAATCTGAAAAAGCATAACTAAGGGAGAATTTGGATTTCTAGGCCTTTTGTCTTCTGGGGCTTTTCTGCAAGGTACCTGGAGGAATCATTGCACCTTACATGAAATTCTAAGCTGGAGGTTTTTTGGGATCACACAAGTTATATCAATTCAGGATGCAAACTTGTGCAGGCTGGTTATAAATTCTCAAAGATGTTTTTCTCCTTTCATCCGGAACCAAAGTTCAAAAGGGGCAAATTTCCTAGCAGTTCTCTTAGGGAGCAGGTGGGCAACATAGATTTACTAACAGATGCTCTGACAGCTACGGGGCAGTCCATTATAGTGCCAATTTTGGGAGCAGAGATAAACCTAATACACTGCTCCATGCTGTGGTGAGGACCGAAGGCTATACCTCCTAATTCTTACATGCCCAGAAGGCCATAAAAGCCGAGGCTCCACGTCACATAGGTTCAACAAATGCCTTCTGGACAAACTTCCTCCTCCTACATCCTGCCTGATTCCTACCTGCAATAAGTTTTTCGCTTTTGAATATTCTTTCTTCTTATCAGGTCAGTAATAAATGTGAACATGTTCTGTTTTTCAATACTTCTGAGTATTTATTTTTGTTCTATTTTGTTCTTTGTTTTTTCAATACTTCTGAGTATTTATTTAGTATTTATATTTTGTTCTAGGTCATTTAGAGTAACCTTACATACTCCAAGAAACAGGAACTCAAGCCTTAAGATTTTCACTTTCATCATGAAGGAGAATGCACACCTAGGACACAGACGGTGAAAGGCTTAACTTGATGACCAAAAGAAGAAAAAAACAATCCAGAAAGCCTTTTGACTCTTCCCTATTGTTTAATGCAAGTTCCTATTAGGTCTTTATCTGGGGCCAAGCACAGTGCTTCTCATATATTACCTTATTTAAATCTCACATCACCCCATACTCACTCTAATTATCATCATCCTACTTTCACACATGAGGAAATGGAAGCCCAAGAGGGACAGAATTTTCTCAAGGTCACCTATCCAAAAAGGACTAGGATTTAGACCCTAGTCACCTGAGTCCAGTGCTTGCTTCCAGTGTTACGCTGCTATTCTGAAACTGCTCTACCCTTCCTCCTGATGGCAGCAGCAGGCTGTCCAGAGCAGCCATTGCCATCATGCCAGCTGCTGCAGGGAGGACACTGGGGAGAAGGCAGAGTTGGACCAAGAGTGGTGCCATGTTCCACAGGACTGATGGAAGCCCCCCTGGAGACTGGCGCCCTGGGGGCCACTGTGATGGGGCAGGGAGGGGCAGGCAGAGGGGGGCCCAGTGAGGAACTGGAACCCCCACCTCAGGCTGAGAAAAGGCATGGCCAGGGCTACCTGCACACTCCATGGAGTGAGTAGGAGCCCTGCTCTCCCAGGCACAGGGTCCCTCTCTGCACTCTGCATACTCAGGGGCCTGGGAAGGCCACTGTGCCCTGTCAGGCTTGGGGGTGTCTCCCACTGCCTGACCTCCCCCTACTCCCAGAGCCCTCTCTGATCTTGAAGTGGAGCTGGGGCAAAGCCCAGGTGCTGTCACACCCCGATCAGGTGTGCACGCATTCGGGGCAGCTCTGACACACCAGCCCCCTACTGCCTCGGTCCCCTCCAGATTTTGGGGTCCAACAAGCTTGGGGGAGAAGCCGAGGCAGGGCTGAGGGCAGCTTGGCACTGGCCTGCAGGTATCCCTTGGTGTGAGCAGCCTGGGCGCCATGGACAGTGGCAGGAGGCAGACAGGCTCCTGGGTGGAAGGTGGGGGGTCCCCAGTGAGTCTCCACCTTCAGGCCATGGAGGGCCTGAAGGTTGGAGGCCCAGCTTCCAGCCCCAGGGACTGGAGTGCAAACTTATGGTGCCTTTTCCAGGCCCGCCCATGGCTGCCCATGGACCAATGGAGCTACCCTCTCTGCTGAGAGCTGAACACTCATTGGGACAACCTGCCTAGCAGAGAGGAGCTATCTTCTCTGCCAGGACATACCCCCTCTGCTAGGAGCTGAACACTCATCAGGACACCCTGGCTATGGAGAGGAGCTGCCTGCTGAAGGTTTCCTCTGAGCTGTTCTGTTGCTCAATAAAGTTCAAATTCGTCTTGCTCACCATTCAGTTGTCTGCATACCTCATTCTTCTTGTTCACGAGACAAGAACTTGGGACCCACCAAATAGTGAAGCTAAAAACTCTGTAACACAAACAAGGCTGAAACATGCCTCTTCCTCACCATGTTGCAGGTGAAGAGAAAGAGAGAAGAGCTGGGTGGTCCTTCAGAGAACCCAGACCTGGGAGCTCCCCAAGCCAGGGCTGTGACTCCCTCTTTAGGGCTCTGGGGTTCCTGGCATCTTCCAGCTTCTGAACACCACTGTGGGAATGACTGAACACCCCAGCCAGGGAAGCTACTTGCAGTATGCCTGGTCCAGCCACAGCCTTGCAGAGAGCCAGCACCCATGCCAGCACCTAGAGCTGCCCACCCTATAGCAGCAGCAGTCGGCATGTCTGACTGTGCAGTGGTTGGACCCCACACTTGCTCACACACCCCTTGCTGCTCCATGCCTGACTTGCAGTCTTCCTTGGGGATGTGGGATCCAGGCGAGTAGCGAGAGCTGAGCACAGCCCGCCAGGCCTGGTGGGTGGAATGAGCCCAGTGGGCCCAAGCAAAACTCAGGCAAGGGCACCACCAGCCACAGGCTTCTAGTCAGAAAAGTGACACCCCAAAGATCCTATAATACTCCCACAAAGTCCTCAAACTCGTGTCCCATCTCTGATCATCTCTAAGACATCATGCTGGTGACTCACAGCCTAACACAGCCCTTTCATCTTTCACAACCTCAACAACTTACTGCGGCTCCCTTAATATTATACTTCAGGATGATCCAAAACCCACCACACCATATGTGAAAGCCCATTTTCAAGTCCAACTCTTCCTTGAAGCTTCATTCAACTTTTCCAGTTCACAAGGATTTCTCCTTTTTTTCCTACTGCACATGTAGACCTAAACTTTAGTAAGCATTTATCCTTTAAAAGTTTTACATGTTAGCTTGATTTATGACTAAACTGAAACCTACTCTAAGGCAACAATAGGTTTTCTCTCTCTCTCTCTCTCTCTCTCTCTCTCTCTCTCTGTTTCCGGGAACTAAGCAGTACATGTGATACTTAGTAGGTGTTAAATAAATGCTTACTGATTGACTGCAGGACCAATCATATTTTTATTCTGTTACTCTTTTTATTTTTATTTTTGCAAATAGTGATAAGAAGCAAAGAAAGCAGAATAAGGGAATCCTATGACTATAACTAAGAAAGGAGAAAAGTGATGCCTGGATTATGAGTTATTTTTGTCCCTAGATGTTTATTCTAAGAACTGCCTTGGTAGATGCAGTTTAGGCAACAGGTAATTCTTAGAGATGATTAATTCCAGGTGGATCAAACCTTAATATCCTTTTGAGGATGATTCACTTCAATTTACTGCATCATTACTTTTAGGAGGTAGCAAATCATACCAAATCCTATACACTCTTGCACGTTCACTCCAGCTTCCCTCCCAAGTTGAAAACCATTTAAAAATAATTTGAGATAAAGTTCAGTCAGTTAGCTAGTTATAGCATTCTCTTAGGGTAGCATTAGCATTAATTAATGCTTGCAGATTGCTTTGAAAATCACAAATGCTATGGAAGTGCTGACTATTAATTTAGTAAAAGCACAGGCCATGAAAGTTGAAATTTGAAGGCAATTGCACACTGATGAAATGTTTTAATACTTAAATGAACCAGCCTGAAGAAAGTCTCTGACATCCCATGTTTATAAATCAGGAGGAAAAGAGGTCTAAAATGGAGAGATTTAAAATGAGATTTAGAAGAGAGTACTGAAGTGGAAGTGAACGGGAATGACTGTCGACTGTAAGAAGAGAGTAGCAAACCTTAGGGATCATCAGAATCACAATTTGGTGTTTATACATTCATCATTTGGGATGTTCCCCCTTGTGCTGGCAATTGGTAGTGATTCAGGAGGTAAGAAATGGGGGATAATAGGAAGAAGAGCAACAGAAAAAAAGAAAAAATATTAAGTGGAAGAAGAAGAGAAGGAAGATGGAGAAAAAGCTGAGGAAGAAAAAGGAGAAAACTTCTTAAATGAGATAAAAAATAAAGAGATGCTAATGAAACGGGCATTTCTCCAGTGCAAGTTAGCACAAGGAGCAGTTATATCCAAATAAGGACTCCAAATTGAAACTGCTGTCTGACTCCATCTTCACCAACAATCCTCTTCAAATTTCTCCTCCATTTCTGGTTTACCTGTGGATCTCAGTGAGCAGATCTTGTGTCCTCTCCTTTTGCAATCATTACATGGCTTCTTTAGATTGGACTAGCATCCTATGCCCCTCCTCATCCTCATCCTCTGCTTCCACAAGACACTTAGGAAGGACTGGTTCTGCTACCTTCCACACATCTCTGTGTGATCTTTAATTAATTCTTTAGGACTATCCTTGGTGTTCAACTTCTCCAGTGAGGTCAGCAACATTGGGTCTTTGTCCCCATATCTGTGCTGCTGTGATGGCTGATACCTATATGCTCTTCCCAGTGAAGATTTACAGGACAGTGGATTTCCATGGCTGTGAAGATAGTTGAACTATTTAACTTGTTCCCTGGAAGAAACTTTCTCCGTAATTTTGTTGTCCTACGGGAAGCTAAGAACATGAATTAAATGAGCTTATATAGCAACCTGTGATGTTATAGAAAAAGGTCCTTATAAAACAGACAAGAGATTACCTCCCCTACCTCTCTCCTTCCACTTTTCTTTTTGTCTTTCCTTATGTTACGTTAATTTTTTATTTTAAGCATATCATGTATTTGTATTGCAGGATATTTAGAAAATAACAAATGCATAAAAATTTAAATTTTTATGTGTATACATAAAAAATATAAACTATAGTTCATCTACCCAGGTATATCCGTGCCTTGCATTTAGTCATAGTGTCTGTCTTACATTGATATATGTTTATATTATATATATTGTTGTATAGATATTTTAATATTTTGTAATATAATTATTTAAATAGTATGTATTATATAAATATAAATTATGTTTGTACTGACAAACTTACAAATATTATTTTTATATAATATAATATAAATTATATTTATATTTACAAACATATGAATACAAATTATTTAAACATAATTATTTTATATTTCTATATTATATATTTTATTTATATTCTGTTAAAATAGAAATATTTTAAAATATTTATCAGATACAAATACTTGTATTTATATTTTCATAATTCATATTCATATAAATATCATTCATATGAGTATCAGATATGAATACTTGTATTTATAAGATATAAGTATAAAATATGAGTTTTTATATTTTAATATTAATATTATAAGGTATTTGCCATTCATGTCTTCATAATGGATGCTTAATATTCTCTCACGTGGGTATATCACAACTTTTGCTTAAACTTACAATTGTATTTTTACTGTTCTCACAGTATTTATCCTTATAAATGATTTTATAAAACATATCGTTGGGTGAAAAATCTTGAAAGGATTTTTATTAAATGAGGCAAGGCTCATTTTCAAAAATGTCATTCAAATTTTACGCTTTCGAGTTGTCTTTTTTTTTTTTTTAATGTGGCTCTTTCTGTAAGTTATCAAATATACAATTGGACAAAAATCCTAATCAGGGTAATCAGGTAATATTTGTGAGTTTAAGGTAAGAAAAACTTTTCATCTATGCTCTTAGATTCCATTGCTGGAAACTGTAAGTTAAACTGACCAAAGAGGAGAAAAAGTTTACCTGCACAGAAGCTTCATATAAAAGAAATAAAAATCTAAAGGAGTGGTTAGACTTGGGGACTTACATGTTGTTTTAACAAATGGTAATACATTGTGGAAAGTGACTAGACAAAGAAAAGAGATTTTGGGTTTCAAGAGGCAGTAACTTATTGGAAGGTAAACACATGGGGTAAACAAGTGATAAACAAGGTTTATTTAGTAAGGTTTGCTTACGTAGACTCATTTCAATGCTCTCTCTGGTAGGGAGTCATCTCTGAAGTCATTTTTGTCTTCCTGGTTCTGGAGAGGGGGACACCAATAAAAATGGAAATGTATGCCTTGCATATAGTCAGATGGAGGAATTCAGACAGCTCTTTCCAAATCTGCTCTTTCTCAACCGTCTTCAGCTCAAAATAATCCTCATGCCAATGTAGCATATTTTGAAGTGGCGTATTCTGATCCCTCCATGAGTACGATAATCACATTTCAACAGAATTTGGATTCTGTTCAGAGATTTCAAAGCTTATTTAAAGAGCAAAATAAATGAATTAAACTCTTTCTAAGACATTTGTTAAATGTCCAAAATATGTCAGATACTGAGCACACCAAGATGGTGCTAGAGAAATCAAGATGAATGAAACATGGTCCCTGTCTGTGAAAGTCTTCTGATCTTTTATTTAGCTTGTGTAGCATGTTGATTGCAAAAAGGGACATAATTCTTCCCCTCTCTGTATTCACAGCAATTACAACACTGAAACATTTTATATCTATTTCTCCACCCTTGAGTCTTGGATGGCATGTGACTTGCTTTTGTCAATGAAATGGAACAGAAATGGCAGTGTGCTGGTTCCAGTTTGAGCCTCAGAGATTGGGTGTACCTGGCAACCCCTGGGAACCTCGCTACTGACATATAAACAAACTTAAGCTAGCCTGCTGGAAGGTCAGAGACCACACAGAGCAGAGATGAAGTGGCCTACAGAGGCCAACTTGAACATCCAGCCCCTAGCCAAGCTGGCAGTTGACCATAAACACATGCCATCTAAGGCCAGAAGAACTGCCCAACTAAGTCCAGAATTGTGCACTAAATAAAGGTCATTTGGGAAGGCCGGTAACATGGAAGATACTAATTAATACAGCCTGTAAACCAATCACACCAATGTGCTTAGTGTCATAATAGAGGAAGAGGCAAGAAGCTGTAAGCTGTTGGTTTGTCCTTTTGCTTCAGCTGCTTTTGATCTTGTTGACAACACAGTTTAAGATAATGAGGGTCGAGATATCTTGAAGAGGCGGAGCTTTCTACAAAGGAGTAAAAACATTCTGATAAAGGACAGTCTGATGTATTTTTCTTAAACAATTTTAACTCCTCACATGTGCCTTTCCTGAGCAAGGGTGCAATGTTACCCAACCAATAGAGGAAACTGTTGTTGAACTGAGCTACACATTCTTTTGCTTTTGGATCTGGTCATGGGTGGTTACTGATGGTGCCAGGAAAGTCGTTGCATAGGCATTCTGGCCCTGAGAGGCAATACCACTGAGCCATCAGGAATTGCCTAATGTGCCTAAGTTAACAAGGTTATCCAAACAGCTCTTTTCTCCTCCAGGTAGTAGTTTTGAATTTGCAGCTTTGATTCAGTTAAGCCAGCATCCTCATGCTCTCTGGGCTTCATCTCTTTGGTAAGCCTATAAAGAATTCTTTCTTTCCCAAACCTCTCTCTGTTCCCATCAAAACTTAGCAAAACAACTGGACCCTTTTTCCAGATTCCCGCTTTCTACTATATCAGTGCAACTCAAACTTTAATGTGCATAGGAATCACTCACAGATCTTGCTAACATGCAAATTCAGATTCAATAGGTCTGGGGGAGGGATCAAGGATTTGCATTTCTAATAAGTTCCCAGATGCTGCTGATGCTGCTGCTCCCAGGATAACACTTGGACTGTTAAGGCACCACATAACAAATGAAAGTATCTCTACTAACCAAAAGCTAGTTAACAGATAACCCAGAGTGCCTGATCTCAATTAAAACTTCCTGCTCAGGCCTGTAATCCCAGCACTTTGGGAGGCCGAGACGGGCGGATCACGAGGTCAGGAGATGGAGACCATCCTGGCTAACACGGTGAAACCCCGTCTGTACTAAAAAATACAAAAAAAACTAGCCGGGCGAGGTGGCGGGCGCCTGTAGTCCCAGCTACTCGGGAGGCTGAGCCAGGAGAATGGCGGGAACCCGGGAGGCGGAGCTTGCAATGAGCCGAGATCTGGCCACTGCACTCCCGCCTGGGCGACAGAGCGAGACTCCGTCTCAAAAAAAAAAACAAAAAAAACAAAAAAAACTTCCTGCTCTCATTCATTCACAAGCAAGTGAACAGCCTCTGCCTTCATTCAGGGAGGAAAAAAAAAATTAGACTAATTTTGACAGTTCTGTGTGATGAATGCTTCCATAAAAGTGTATGCCTAGGTACAGTATCTTTTTAAGTACTCACTTGCCAGAAGCCACTCATAACAGGGTGTGATGGCAGGTTATGACATAAATGCCAGAACATCCCCTCCCAATTTTCTCTTCCCTGTTTCATCCCCGACTGTCCTATTTCTGATCATCCCTATTCCATTATTTCTGTCTTGTATAGCTCATCTAAATTAAAATATTCTTGGCTAATTTTCCCAGATCTCCCAACTCCTATTTAATTGTGTAGGCTCCAGGAGCTCCCACACCTATAGTACCCTATTTGCCTTGTTAGGATATGGCTGATTTCGATATCTGACACCTGCTTCTCCTCAAAGCAGTCTTTTCGTTTTAAAGTGCAGGCCTTAACTATCTACCTGGCCATGCATCTAGTAGTGTAGATCCTCAGTGCTCTAAATGGATTGCTGGACCAGCAGCATTAGCATCACCTGGGAGCTTATCAGAACTGTAGACTCACCCACCCCACCCCAATCTACTACATCAGAGTGGGCATTTTAGCAAGATTCTCAGATAATTTTTATTGAAGTCTAAGACACTCTTGTGCAGAAATTTCAAAACACCTAACTATACCTGCAATATTCATTTCAGGGCAACTCTCACACTATGAAATAAGAAAGACTGAGTTTCAAATATCCTCCTTCTAGTCACTAGGTGTGTGATCCTTATGCCTGAGGATAGGTAATAGAGATCACAGCTACTCGTAGAGTTGTAAGCGACAATAGTGAGCTAAGAGATACAAAAACATATTGCCCAGTCCCTGGCAGATTGGTAATATGAGACAAAAGATAGAGATGAAAAAGTTTGAAGGATACTCTTGAGGTTAATACACTGAAGAATAAAATGTTGCGATAGAGTTGAATATTGATAAGCAGTATTTTATAAGTACAGAGTAATAGATGTATAATTGTTAAGAATGTGCTTATTAGCTTGGCGTGAAATGACTTTTTTCCTCAAGTGTAAGGCATATAGTTTGAGTATTAATGCCATCGACACTTGAATAGTGCTAGAGATGTGAAATCAGAGACACATTTACTTTGCCATTGTTCAGAAAGTCACATGGCTGCTTCGTGCTCACAAATCTAGCATGGCATGTCCTTCCAATACAGAATGTAGTTGTTTAAAGAGCCAAATTACTGTTGACTATGGCAATATTTTGATGGAAATTACTTCTAAGCATCCAAAATCAATGGAGAGTTTAAATAAACTCACTTGGAGTTTAATCTTTCCTTGGAATCCTATTTAAGTGGCCATAGAAATGTAGATCTCCTTTCAAAATGAGGTTGTATTTGAGCAATACTAATCACTTAGAGAACTAAGTTTTAAACATCTTGAAATCAACAGTAAATGAAAAACTCAGCATGATCCCATTTTAATGCAGAAAAAAAAATACAAAGATTTTTACAAAGCTTTCTATAACCTTAAACCAACGCAAAGGAGTTAAGGGCCTGAGATGCAAATATATTTTTATATCTTGAAATCAGCAATAAAGAGAAAAAAATCCCTTCAAATTATCACTCTCTTTACATATTTCTCTCAAATGTCAATTTGAAATGGAGAAAAGACATCATGTTGCTTTCAAATGCCATGCTTATAGTTCATTACACTACTTCATTGACTGTCTCTGTATTTCCTTTTTATGCTAACAGGATGAAAGAGATAAATCTGTCTTTTTTTCCCTTCCTTTTCATAAACAGATCTGTTTTAATTTCAAATTACTCTAAAGAAAATATGACTCTCTGGGAAATTTCAGGCCGTCTACCACAAGTATCCAAGTTGCTCTTTTTAGATTCAAACTTTTGAAACACCTGCCACATCAGCTGTTAGACTAAACCACCTAAAATTGCCAATATTTGAACAATTTTTGACCCACAAATATGGCAATTTTATGTATTTCAATCTAATAGTTTCTTATCTGTAAACTCTAAAAAGACATTCCATGTTGACATTTTCTATTTATTGTAATGTCAGTTAGGAAAACAGATTTTTAAATGGCCAAACAATTAAGTTATTTTCTGATCCAGTTCTTGGCATTCCTTGGGTCACATAAATTAGAAGTCCTTAATTTGCATATAAAACTGACCTGGTAAGTAGAACATTCTTACACCGTTCTGACTAATTCTTGGTAGTTGTGCCAGCAGACATGAGGTAGAACATTCTTTTATTATTAGAAGGGAGACAAAATAAGGAAATACGATGTTCTTTTAAAATTTTTTATTTGAAAAAATTAAACAATAGAATGACTTTAAAAATCAATTTATCTTCAGGTAAATGCTTTGAGCAAAGAGTCTTATATGTGAAATAATTACATTGAAAAAGCTTGAATACTTTCTCATGCCCTTAACTCTCCAACTCCAGTTTAAATGGTTGAATGATGAACAAAGTTACCAGAATTTTGCTCAATAAATAGCTGGAGTGTGTCATAGAATAAAACAGAATCAGCCCATGATTCAATTCTTTTCTGTTTGTTGTCCAGCACTGTGAAAAGTGTTGCTTTTAATGATTACATAGAGAAATGGGGAAATCCTGAACTGCCTTCAAAGCCATTAAGGAGATTTAGTCATGTTCAGCAGAGCATTAGATGTTTACGTATTTCATTGCTTCTCAATTTCCTGAAAACTTGTAAATTGCTGACGCTTACAAGATGATGGTACACAGAATTAACTTAGATGTGGGCTAACCAAAATCTATATATACTACTGTTCTGAATAATGAACAAGACATTCTTCTGAAAAGAGGCCTGTAATACCCCACCCCTTTCAGGTGATAAATTCATTCCTTGGTCTTCAGAGTATGTGTCTATGATTCAAAGTCTTACAAGTTAGAATGCACCATTAGAAGGTGCAGAGATTTACCTGTCAGACCCAGGAGTAGCCTATGAAGCTCCTCACTCTAATTAATAAAACAACACCTTTCAGCCTGCTCTGCAGCGTACAGAAAGTTTTCTCATATTTAATGACATTCGTCTGGAGAAAAAGCCTTCCTACTGAGTGTTCAGAGACAGAGGCTCAATTTCCAGGTGAACACAACAGAGAAGAAAGACCCAATCATTTAGATGAAACTGATCCCAAGTTTAGATCCTACTTTATCTGAACATGCCGCTATTGGTTCTATGAGGAGCAATTTTTCTTTTAAGTTTCAAGGAAAGTTAAGAAAAAATAGTAACTGATGTTATCATAGGTTCATCTGTCAAAAAACCCAATCGTTTTAAACTGAATACAAAAGCAAGCAGTATGCCTATTAGCACATGTCATTATTTCTTTATTGAACAGTAAATCCTCTCTCTCAAGCAATAACGTATTCTTTGAAGAATATCTAAACATGTCAGAAGGGTAAGCAGATCTGGCCGGGACAAAAAGGCTTTACAAATTTATGAATATTTCAATTCTTTATGGGGAAGAGAGAAGATGTAAAGCAATAATCAACTGGAGAAAGAGAAAACAGATGTGAAGCTGGTTCAAAACACCGAGGAAATAAATACTTTGACACATTATCTGGTCCAGTTGTATTCAACATAGGTTCCACAGACCTGCACTGCTGCAAGAATTGTTTCTTACAAGTATTCATAGAGATTAGTACAGAAATACTATAAACTCATATAACAATTCAACTCTATTTTATGTCTGTTGAATCTCATAATATATTTGGTCTTGAATTTTATCTTATTTAGTTTTTAGTACCTCATTTATACTGTATTTTATAAAAATATTGGTCCACAATGGATTGGAAATTTTTAAAAAATAAATGAACAGCAAACAAACACAAAAGGTTTGTTTTTGTTTGTTTTCACAGAAGTTCCAGTCAATTTTTGGCTTCCACGTATAACAAGTTCTTATCATAGGTCAGGCATCGCTAGGCACTTTTGTTCTATTTGTTAAAGTACCAATGAAATTTTTATGACTTCCTTTGGCATTTGGTGCCCTCACTATTAGGAAAGCCAGACTTATGAGAAAACCAGATTTATGGTGCACTGTGATACACCATAGCGCCACTGATAGACATGAGAACAGGCCACCACATTCTTCCTAGTCAATTCTCCATTACTGAGAAGACCCTAGTGAAAGGTTGCCTGTGTTTTCCATGCTCATCTTCCCATCCATCCCACTTCTCCCTTTTTGCAGAGGAAAAAGGTAAGAAGAACAGAGAAAGTGGAGTTGACTGATTTTTGCCTGACTTAAATTTTAAGAGAGTTTAGAATAACAAGCACGCCACCACTAAATTGATTACTCTTTGTTTTAACTGCCGTGAGGCTGGAATCAGAATAGATTTATCCACATTTACAATAATATCAAAAAGAATAAAATAATTAGGAACAAATCTAACCATAAAGGCAAAAGATCTGTACACTGAAAACTGTAAAACATTGATGAAAGAAATTGAAGAAGACATGAATAAGTGGAAAGATACTCTGTGTTCATAGATTGAAGGAATTAATACTGTTAAAATGTCCATACTATCCAAAGTGATATGTAAATTCAACACAAGCCCTATCAAAATTCCAGTGACCCTTTTCACAGAAATATAAATAAAATTCTAAAATGTCTATGGAACCACAAAAGACCCCAAATAGCTAAAGCAATCTTGAGAAATAAAAACAAAGTTGGAGTAATCACAGTATCCAATTTCAAATTATATTACAAACCTGTAGTAGTCAAAACATTTTAAAACATCTTGGTACTGGCATAGAAACAGACACATGAACTAATGGAACAGAATAGAGAGCCCAGTAATAAACTCAAGCATATACAAAAAACTAGTTTTCAATAACGACGCCAAGGAGACACATGGAGAAAGGATAGTGTCTTCAATAAATGGTACTGGAAAATTGGATATTCACTTGTAGAAGAATGATACTGAGCCCTTATGCCACACACGAAAATCAACTCCAAATTAACCAAAGACCTAAATATAAGACCGGAAATCATGAAACCCCCAGAAAAAAAAAGGTGTGTGGGAGGAAACTCCATAAAATTGGTTTTAGCAATGACTTTACAGATAGGACAACTCAGTAGCATAAAATGAATAACCCAATTGAAAAATGAGCAAAGGTATAACTCCCAATATTGACGAGTTGATGGGTGCAGCACACCAACATGGCACAAGTATACATATGTAACAAACCTGCACGTTATGCACATGTACCCTACAACTTAAAGTATAATAATAATAAATAAATAAATTTAAAAAAATAAAAAAAATAAAAATAAAATAAAAAAATTAAAAAAAGAAAAATGAGCAAAGGATCTGAACAGACATTTCTCCAACGAAGACATACAAATACAAATGACCAGCAGCTATATGAAAAGGTGTACAACATCACTAAAAAACAGGGAAATGAAAATCGAAACCACAATGAGATATCGCCTGACACCTGTTAGATAGCTATTATTAAAAAGACAAAAGATGATGACTGTTGACATGGATGTAGAGAAAATGGAACCCTTGAGCACTTTTGGTGGGAATGGTACAATCACTATGGAAAACAGTATGGAAATTCCTCAAAAATTAAACGTGGAACTACCATATGATCCAGCAATTGCTATTCTGGCATATGCTCAAAGCAAATGGAATCAGCGCTTTTTAAAGATATTTGCACTTCCATGCTTATCGAAGCATTATTCACAATGGCCAAGATATGAAAACAACCTAGGTATCTGACAACAGATGATTGGATAAAAAATTGTGATGCACGCACACACACAATGAAATGTTATTGAGCCTTAGAAAGGAAGGAGATCCTGCCATGTGCAATACGACGAACCTAGGGACATTATGCTAACTGAAATAAGCCAGGCACAGAAAAGAAAACATACTTCATGATCTTCCTTATAATCAACATCTTTAAAAAGCTTGAATACATAAAAATAGAGTAGAAGGGTGATTAGTAGAGGTAGGGAGAGATGGGGAGATGTAGACAAAAAGATACAAAGTTGCAGTTCTTCAGATGAATAAATCTAGAGTAGATCTAATGCACAGCATGCAGACCCCGGTGCATAGTATTGTATTGTATTCTGGAAGTTTGCTAAGAGAGTAGATTTTTGGTGCTCTTGCCACACACATACACACACAGGAAGGTTATCTATGTGAAATCATGGATATGTTAATTGGTTTGACTATAGTAATCATTTTAATGCAAATATGTATATCAAAATATGATGTTATATATATTAAATATATTCAATAAAAATAATCTTACTAAAAGAATTGTGGTATCCAAAGTCCACAAAAAGTTTCCAAACACTTGAAAAAGGTCCTTTTCCAAACAGGTCAGACCAGGGGCAAAGCTTCTGTGTGGGAGGCAGAGGGTATATTTTGAAATTTGGCTGATTGCAATTGCTTTGTCCTTCAATCTAGACATAAAGGGTTCTCATTGCTTTACCACCAGTAGAATATTTTCCAAAGGCAGTGGCTCTAATTATGCACCAATTAACCTTAATTAAGACAGTTCTTGCGTAACAGTGCACCCAGAGAGTTCACTAAACAAACAGCTTGACAAACACTGGCATTTTAAATATTTTCCAAACATGTCACTTTCTTAATTAGGTAGTCAGGTTGTGAAGACTATATTCACAGACATTATTTGGGAAATTACAGCAGGGAAGATGGAGCCAGTTCCTCTTCACACTCCTTAAATGCATTGGTTACAGCAGAACTTGCTGCTAGAAATGCACCCATAAGGCAGCACCAGGAAGAACACAGCATTTGCTCCAGATGGGTACACAACAGTAGCAATTACTAAGTTAGTTTCATTTTTCAGGGAAAGATTAGAAAATAAAAGGAGAAATTTTATGGAAATGATGAAAGGACTTACTATTGATCTTTTTCCTGTTTGTATTAAGCTGAAAGTCACACATACATTATAAATTTAATAGAAAATGCTGACAAATTTCGTCTTTTAAACTATGTCTTTGACATCTTGATGATAATTGGATTCTATAATTAAAAAGACCTATTTCCATTCATTCGAGTCATTATTTAGGATATTCAACAGATTTTTTTATATTGAGACTGCACAGTTCTTATTATTTCATTTTTTTGCTGCTTTTGTAAATGAAATAGTTTTTCAACATATTTAATTTTGTCATAAAATATTTTAATGTAAAATTTATCATATAAAAAGTACAAAATATGCATATGTAGCATTTTAAAAATATATACAGTACTTATATATTTTTAAAACACCAGCTTAAGAAATACAACATTAATATTCAGTTTAAATCCCTCTGCATTCCATCCCTAATTGCACTCATTTTGTGCCTTCCAATCCAAAAGTCTTTTCTAAATCTGTGCTAATCATCTTCGTTATATTTAGATGTGTATTCTGCACCTATGTGTATTATAAACTTAAATTATGTGTAATTCTGCACATTTTTGGCATTTATATTAGTGGAATCATGCTGTAATATTTTTATTATTTAATTTTTTCCATTAACATACCTTTGACTTTTGTCCAAATACAAGTAACTCAATTTTGTTTTCACTGCTATAAGTTATTCTGCCACATCAGTATATCTTAAAACACATAATTATTTAATGACGTAGAACATTTGGACTGTGCAGTAGGCAGAATTCAGGGATGGCCCCCAAGATAATCAAACCCTGGTGTACAGATACCTTCTCCCACTTATTGGATCACACAACAATCTAGGTGCTGCTGTGAAGAAGCTTTGCAGATGTAATTAAAATCCCTAATTAGTTGATTTTAAGTTGAGAAGATAATCGTGGGTGGCCTGATCTACTCAGATGAATCCTTAAATAAAACCAGAGAGATTCAAAGCAGGAGACAGTTACATGGCAAGGAATTGCTGGTGACCTCTACAGTGGAGACAGGTCCCCAGCCAATAGTCAGCAAGAAAATGAGAACCCCAATCTAATAGCTGCAAGAAGCTGAATTCTACCAGCTGTGTCACAGTAGCTTGAGAGAGAACTCCAAGCTCCAGAAAAAAATATATGCAGCCCAGCCAACACCTTGACTTCAGCCATGAGTAACAAATTCAGCTAGGCTGAGCTCAGACTTCTGACCTATAGGAAGTGTGAGATGATAAATGTTTTAAGCCATGTAATCTGTGGCTATTGGTTAAGCAGCAAAGGGAAATCAATACAAGCTACTTTCATAATTGTCCTATTTTAGACAATGCTGCTCTGAACATTTTTGTACATGCTACCTGGTACACTTGTGCAGGAGTTGAAGTCATACACCTAGAAATAGAACAGAGTTATGTAGTTACATGATACACACATTACTGGATAATGTCAAATTATTTTCCAAAGTGATTTCAATTTATACCACCAGCAGTCCACCAGCAGTCAGGAGACTTTCCTTTGCTTCATATCCTTCCCCAAGCATGGGATTGGCAGGATTTAAGTATTTTCCAGACTAGTGACTATAATATAATATTTAATGTTGGTTTTAATTTGCAATTCTCTGAACTATTAATGACACTGAGCATTTTTTCAGTTTCATGGTTTTTTTTTTCTTTTCCATTTGTGTTTCTGCTCCTAAGAAATGCTTTTTCAAGGGACTTACTCTTATTGATTTACAGGAATGGTCAATTATTTCCTCACTAATCTGCTAAGTCAGTTTGAATTATATCAGTTTTTCAGATTCCTGAGTCTACATTTGGTTATCTGTTATGTGCCTGTGGTAGAATATTTGTTTATTTCTATGACATATCATACCTTATTACTTATATACCCGCTTACCTACCTCTAATGCAGCTTGTATTTATGGTTATTTGGAGTCCTTTGCTCTTCCAGATACATTTTAGAACAAGCTTGTCAAATTTTATTTGACAAAATAAAAATACTATCGTAAAATGGTATTCTATTTCAATTATATTGAATCTGTAAGTCAATTTGGGAAGAAATGGCATCTATAATGCTGAGAGTGAATATTTACTAATGAAAACAATGTCTATATATTTAGTTCTTCTTTAATGTCATTTTTTAAAGTTTCATAATTATTTACATAAAAATCTTCCATGCCTTTTGTGAAATATTGTTGTAGGTACCAAACACATTAATTGCTATTTATCTGGTATCCTTTTTTAATTTTTATTTTTCTATCTTTTATTTTAAGTTTAGGGGTATATGTGCAGGATGTGTAGGTTTGTTTCATAGGTAAACATGTATCATGGCAGTTTGTTGCATATATTATTTCATTGCTCAGGTATTAAGCCTATTATCTATCAGTTATTTTCCCTGGTCCTCTCCTTCCTCCCACCCTCTGCCCTCTGGCAGGACCCAGTGTGTGTTGTTCTCCTCTTTGTTTCCATATGTTCCTTATCATTTGGCTCTCACTTGAAAGTGGGAACATGTAGTGTTTCATTTTCTGTTCTCGCATTAGTTAGCTAAAATAATGGCTTCCAGCTCCATCCATGTCCCTGCAAAGGACATAATCTCATTATTTTTATGGCTGCATAGTATTCCATGGTGTATATGCACCATAGTTCTTTTTCCAGTGTGTCATTGATGGGCATTTGGGTTGATTTCATGTCTTTGCTGCAATGAACATACACATGCATGTGCCTTTATAATAGAATGATTTGTATTCCTTTGGGTATACACACAGTAATGGGATTGCTGAGTCAAATGGTATTTCTGTCTCTAGGCCTTTGAGGAATCGCTGCACTGTCTTCCACAATGGTTGAATTAATTTACATTCCCACCAATAGTGTAAAAGCATTCCTTTTAAACCACTGCTTTCTCCATCGTCTGTTATTTTTGGACTTTTTCATAGTAGCCATTCTGATTGGTATGAGATTGGTATCTCACTGTGGTTTTGATTTGCATTTCTCTAAGTATCAGTGATATTGAGCCTTTTTTCCTGATTGTTAGCCACATATATGTCTTCTTTTGAGAAGTGCCTGTTCATGTCCTCTGTCCACTTTTTAATGCGTTTTTTTTTTTCTTGTAAATTTGTTTAAATTCTTTTTTTTTTTTTTTGAGACGGAGTCTCGCTCTGTCGCCCAGGCTGGAGTGTGCAGTGGTGCCATCTTGGCTCGCTGCAAGCTCTGCCTCCCGGGTTCATGCCATTCCCCTGCCTCAGCCTCCAGAGTAGCTGGGACTACAGGCGCCCACCACCACGCCCCACCAATTTTTTGTATTTTTAGTAGAGACGGGGTTTCACCGTGTTAGCCAGGATGGTCTCAATTTCCTGACCTCATGATCCACCTGCCTTGGCCTCCCAAAGTGCTGGGGTTACAAGAGTGAGCCACTGCACCCGGCCAACTTTGTTTAAGTTCTTTATAGATGCTGGATATTAGACCTTTGTTAGATGCATAGTTTGCAAAAAATTTCTCCCATTCTGTAGGTCTGTTTACTCTACTGATAGTTTCTTTTGCTGTGCAGACGCTCTTTAGTTTAATTAGATCCCATTCGTCAATGTTTTCTTTTATTGCAATTGCTTTGGCATCTTTGTCATGAAATCTTTGCCTCTGCCTATGTCCTGAATGGTATCCTACGTTTTCTTCTAGGGTTTTTTTTTTTTTTTTTTTTTTGAGATGGAGTCTCACTCTGTCACTGAGGCTGGAGACTGAGTCTCACTCTGTCACTGAGGTAGGGCAATCTCGGCTCACTGCAACCTCCATCTCCTAGGTTCAACCAGTTCTCCTGCCTCAGCCTCCCCAGTAGCTGGGATTTCAGGTGCCTGCCACCATGTCCAGCTGATTTTTTGTATTTTTAGTAGAGACGGGGTTTCACCATGTTGGTCAGGCTAGTCTTGAACTCCTGACCTCCAGTGATCCATCCGCCTCAGCCTCCCAAAGTGCTGGGATTACAGGCTTGAGCCACCACGTCCTTCCTCTTCTAGGGTTTTTATAGTTTGAGGTATCTAAGTGTTTAATCCATCTTCAGTTGACTTTTTAAATTTTTTTTTCCTGAGACAAGGTCTCACTCTGTTGCTCAGGCTGGAGGGCAGTAGAATGATCTCGGCTCACTGCAGCCTCAACGTCCCAGGCTCAGATGATGTTCCCACTTTAGCCTCCTGAGTAGCTGGGATTACAGGTTAGTGTAACCACGCCCGGCTAATTTTTGTATTTTTAGTAGAGACGGGGTTTTGCCATGTTGCCCAGACTGATCTCAAACTCCTGGACTCAAGCAATCCACCTGCCTCGGCCTCCCAGAGTGCTGGGATTACAGGCGTGAGCCACTGTGACCAAACTTGAGTTGATTCTTTCATACGATGTAAGGAAGGGCTCCAGTTTCAATTTTCTGCATATGGCTAGGTAGTTATATAATTTTTTTTTTTTTTTTTTTGAGACAGAGTCTCCCTCTGTCGCCCAGGCTGGAGTGCAGTGGCGCGATCTCGGCTCACTGCAAACTCCGCCTCCCAGGTTCACGCCATTCTCCTGCCTCAGCCTCCCGAGTGGCTGGGACTACAGGCACCCGCCATAACACCCAGCTAATTTTTTGTATTTTTAGTAGAGACGGGGTTTCACCATGTTAGCCAGGATGGTCTTGATCTCCTGACCTCGTGATCTGCCCCCCTCGGCCTCCCAAAGTGCTGGGGATTACAGGCGTGAGCCACCGCACTCAGTCTATAATATCTTTTTAAATTGTATTTTTCTAATTGTTTGTGGATAACATTTGGAAATAAAATAGACTTTGTGCATTATACCCAGAAAAATTCACTGAAATCTCTTTTTAAATCTAGTGATTTTCTGATAGAAAATTTTCTTTGAGACAATCATATCATGGGGAGATCATAAAAATTTAGTTTCATCCTTTCTAAGTTTTTCACTTTTGATTTCTTTTTTCTTGTCCTATTATACTGGCTAGGACCTCTGACCTATGCTGGATAAAAATGTTAGCAGCAAATGCCCTTGTCACTCTCCTGATTTTAAAGAAAATACTTTCAAATGTTTTGTTACTGTGATGGTTAATTCTATTTGTCAACTTGGCTGGGCCAAGGCGTCCAGTTATTTGGTAAAATGCTATTTTAGATGTTTCTGTGAGTGTGCTTTTTTAAAATGAAATAAACCTTTAAATGGGTGGACTCTGGGTAAAACAGATTGCCCTTCATAATGTGATGGGGTTTCATCCAATCAGCTGAAAGCCTGAATAGAAGAAAAGACTAACTTTGCTCTAGCAAAGAAGAATTCTGCCAGCACATAAGCATTTGATTTGCAATGCCACACATGGGATGTTCTTCAGATCTTCAGCCCCCTACCCAACCCTGCAGGTTCTGAACTTGCCAACCTGCATAATTGTGTGAACCAATTCCTTAACTCTCATGTATGGGTGTGTGTGATCATGTGTGAGGGAGACAAACACACCCACACACAAACACCCTCGTCCTATTTGTCCTGTTTCTTTGGAGAACCCTGACTAATACAATCATTCAAAAGATTTTGTGGTTATTTGTTAAATAAAAGTGTTTTATCAGTTAAGAAAGTTCTCCTCTATTCCTATTTTGTTGAGAGATTTTTCTGGTTGGATTTTGTCATGAATGGTTGTTAAATTTTGTCTTTTTAAAACATCTATTGCAATGATTATAAATCTGTTATACTTTTCTTTTTCAATATCCCAGTATAGTGAATTATACCACATAATAATCTTACATATAAGCAATAAATCCAAGTTGGTCAAGATGTATTATGCCCTTTGTTTTGTTATGCAGTACTGGATTCCATTTTTATTGATTTTGAGTGGGAGGTGAAAGATTTGCATTCATGTCCATGAGGGCTTTAATTATAATTCTCATTTATCCTATTGTCCTACCCTGATTATGATACAAATATTTTATTAACTTCAAGACATGAGTTTCAAAGTACCAGCTCTTTCTAGTCTCTGAAAGAATTGTCTTAAATTTACAGTCGTCTAGTCCTTGAATACTTGGTATAACTATCCTTTAAAAGTAAGTAGGGTAAGAATAAGGGAATTCACATTTTCTATATTCTGGAAACATTCATATTTCTTGGAATTTTATTTCAATTTCACTACATTTTTCAATACGTAGGAACCCATTGCTCTATGATCACCTCTATTATTTTATTCTCTGCATCTTCGAAAATGCACATTTTGCATTCCTAAAGTTACTTATTTGGGACTTTTATTCTTTATATGTCCTGTTAGAGGGTTGTCAATTTTGATGGTATTTTGAAATAAACAGAAATTGATACAACTGATATTATCTAGGTTACATTTGTTTTCTTTTTACTAATTCCTGTTCTTTATTGCTTCCTTTTTTGTTTTTGATTTGCAATGCTTTATTCTGATTTGGTCACTTTTACTTTTATTTGATTTTTGTTGCTTTTTATTAAGTTGAAATCTTAGCTCATTAATATTCAGCCTTCCTTCTGTTCTGGTATAAGCCTTTGCGGCTATGATTTTCCCTGTAAGAATCATTTTCTGTGTCACACAAATTTTAATAAATAGTAGTTCTGTTATTATTTAATGCCAATAAACTGTTAAATATGAATAAAATCCTTTGTTTCTTCTCTTAGTTTATGCCAACATGTGAATGCCCCAAATGGGATTATTTTATGTTTTCTGTTTTGCTTTTTTTTATGCTGGGCTTTGCTTCTGTTTCAGGGCTTTACCTTTCAGATGAGACTAGTGACAGGTCCAAGGGCTCCCAGTCCACCAAGGAAATCTGTGATTGGTGTTTTCGCCATAGGGATAATAGTTTACCTTTTTTCTGTATTCTTTCTAAGCTTGATGATCACGCTGACTTCAGTAGATACACTTCCCAGCTACCAGTTACCGGACTAAGAAAATGCTGATCTTACCTTGACCATTCTACCTCACTTGTTTCCACTGTCAGTATCCTTTCATCTGTAAGTCTTTGGATTCTGTCTCCATGCACATAAGGTGAACATTATTTTATTCCTGAACTTTCGGTCAAAAGATGATGTCTTCTGGACAAGGCGGAAATGACCATTGCTGGAGGAAGCAACAGACCCCCTCCCACTTTACTGTGTCTGCCTGACAGGGATTTAGCAGGCTCTGTGAGAACATCAAAGGCTGTGCAGAGCTGAAGGAAAGTCGCCTAATGCCTTTTAAATCCTTTATCTTTCTTTTCAAACCTGCAGTGTGTGAGTATTCATTATACACAACTTGTATTCAAATTTATGCTATTCAAGCAGAAAAAAAGTCTTTCATCAATTTTAAATTCTTTAAATATTTTCTAATCCTCTACATGTAGGTAAGAGTGAGCAAATACTTGGGCAAAGTATTTTTCACTAAAGCAATAAAAATACAATTGTAGAAACATAAACATAAAAAGGGAAAATATTAGGAAGATGCAGAGGTTTCTGTGAACTCTGTGGTCCATTGGGTCTGAGGAGAGTCTTGGAAACAAGAGTTCGAAATTATTGTGTTTGAGCTTGAAAGTCACTTTAAATCCCAATTATAAATTCTCAAGAGAGAGGAAATCTATTGAGTTTGGCTTGGGATAGATTCCCACTCAGTATCTAATCAATGACAGCAACAGAGTGAGGACGCAGGGTATTGAAAGAACTTTGGAGATCAATTGCTTTATGTGGGGGCCAATAGAGGGAAAAAGGTAGCTAAAGAGGAGAATTGGTCCTGCAGTCAAATCTTATAATTTCTGCAAGACTTTAGAGGGAAAAGAAATGAGCTAAAAAGCGGGCAGATCACGAGGTCAAGAGATCAAGACCATCCTGGCTAACATGGTGAAACCCCGTCTCTACTAAAAATACAAAAAAAAAAAAAAATTAGCCGGGCGTGGTTGCAGGTGCCTATAGTCCCAGCTATTCGGGAGGCTGAGGCAGGAGAATGGTGTGAACCTGGGAGGCGAAGCTTTCAGTGAGCCAAGATCGCGCCACTGCACTCCAGCCTGGACTACAGAGCAAGACTCCATCTCAAAAAAAAAAAAAAAGTTAGATATAATATTATTTTATAGCAGCAAATGGGAAGTTAAGATGTGAATAATCAGTTTGTCTTTAAAACAAACAAAAAGGCAACAAACTAGAGTTGATATCAAATCAAATGGAGTAAACACAATACAAATATATAATAAGATAAACACATGCCCTTTGAAACAATAATTAAAGATAAGATTTCTAACACATGTGGGGACTATCTGAAATGTAAAGAAATAACATATGAATATCATAAGCACTCAAAAGAAACAATACAAAGGTGAAAAGACATTAAACAAGTAAACAAGAAAACTTGGCTGGCCTTTGATTTCTTCTGTGAAATTTAGATGCCAAAACTACTCTGAGAAACATCTAAAGGTTTTAGTAGAAAACCTGAGATTCCCATAATTTAAAATTAACCAAGTTTCCTTTCATGTTCATAAATCAAAGAAAGATGTTTTCCTCCTTCCAAGTATGGAGGAAGTGTTCTGCCAACTAAGAGAACCCATATCCTCAGTGAATAAAGTTTCCACTCCTCTCCTTACCTGGCAACTCCCTTTTGTTCATCATCCTTCAGAATCAACTCCATGGCAGTTTCTTTCCTGGGTTCTTCCCTAGGTTCTGAAACTAAAGCATGATAGTGTGTTACTGTCTTTTGCAAAACAAAATCTTTTCTTTCATAGCATATTTCAAAGCTTGTATCTGTATGTCTAATGGGTTTCATTGTTAAATATCAGCCTTCCGTATTAGGTTATGAGACTCACGGGGGCAGGCACTATTTCTATTTTGTTCACCACTGTACGCACTGTGCATAGTGCAGGGTCTGAGAGAACACAGTTACTCAATACACGTGACAGGAAGGGAAGGGAAAAAAGAGAAGAGAGTCATATCCCTTACTTGAATTGACAGTGGGAAGCCACATGGTGAAAAAGGACCGGAGCAGTAAAAGGCAGGAGGGTTGACTTCTGGTCCCAGGATCTGATTGGGGTTCCAAGAGGTGCACTATAAAATATTATATTCCCAGAGAGAGATGGAGAGAGGAGTTTATGAAACCATAGAAATAGAAGGAATGAAAGATGACACAAGAATATCTTTCTCTAATCCCCAATAAAGATCCCTTTCTTTCAGATTATTATTTATTGAATAAGTACAAATTACTTCTGTGTCCCAAAGAGAAAGGTTTCAGTTGATAACATGTCTTTACATAGGGTGGTCTCTTCAGAGTTAAAAGGGAAAAAAAAGTTATTCATATTGTGTCTGTTCTGTTTAACTTCAACCTTAGCAGGAAAACGATCTCTAGGAAACAACAGCATCCTGAAAGTACTAAATTATCTCCAGCTTTTTTTTTAACGGGGGAGCTTTCATTTCCCATGTGAGCAGATCTGAGCTTTGCCCTTCACACCACCATATTTCCTCTGGCTATTAAGGACCTCATTGTTGAGGTCAACCATACGATGGATATGCTTATAAGTCTCACAGAATATTGACATTGAGGAGGGGGTTTGTTCATACCAGGCCATTCAGAACTGGTTGGGCAAAGTTCCAAGGCACAAGCTGCATCCTGCTACTAAGACATCCTTAGGTGCTGTGCTGACAATTGTTGTGGGCTTTCCAGTACCCACAGTGAGAGATGAGCAACTACTCTTGCTCTTCCACTTGGGGAACATGCAGTGTTCACTCAAGATGGCGGTTCAGTTTCCATGCAACTCTCAGCACTGGATACTAATAGGGCATGGTTCTCTCTCAGGGCAGATTGCTTGTACTTTTTGTGGTTCCCATGGGTCGGGACTCTTGGGAGTCCATATGTAACTCACCTCACCCAGGTGAGGCTCCTCTAGCGTGGCTCTTCCTTCTTTTGAGAAGGGCTTTTGCTTCTTCAGAACTTAAAAATCCTCATCATTCCCTTGCAAATTCCAGAATAGCATAATTATAAATTCAGCATTTATAATTCCTACTAAACTATTGAATATTTTAACACTTGCTAATTTTTTACCCATGAATATTATATGTAGAATGTAAAAAAAAAAAAAAAAGAAAAACGGAACAAGGAAAGCAGATCTATAAGAAATTGTATTACCAATCAGTGATGATAGATCAATGTTTTAATATTTGTTGTTTAAATTATATATATATGTATTCTTATTTTTGTCAGCTTAATTCATCCAATTTGGATAGAGTTTTCTTAAAGTCATCAGTTTCCATATTTGTTAGTTTTTCCTTTAAATTCTGCAGATTTTACTTTTATTAGCCTCAAGCCGATGTTGCAGAGTGCTTACAAGTTCAGAATTGGCATGGTTTCTCATTGGCTTTTTTTTTCCCCATGATTACAGGGTGTCCTTGTTTATTCTAGTAATGTTGTTTTAAATTTTATTTTGCCAGACATTACTTTTCTTACACTGATTTTTACTTAGTATTTATTTTGTGTTTCATGCTTTTATTTTAAATCTTTCTATGTGGTGTTTTTTTTAGGTGTTTGTTTCTTTGTCTTTATCTTATGGAAGCAGCCTATTTCAAATTCAATTTTATAAACTGTGATTGTTAATAGGCAAGTTTAATTCATTAACGTTTTCTGTGAATCTAGTGGGGTTTATATCTTTCACCTTATTGTTTTTGTGAGATGATCATGCTTTTTCTTTATTGCTGTATTTTCTTTCCCTGCTTTCTGTTTGGTTGGTAAAATTTTCTATTTTCTTTTCCTTATTTGCTTTGCGATAAATTGTTTTGCTTATTTGTTTGATTTTTTATTTCATAGCTGCCTCCTCTGGGGAGATCCTAACCTGGAGCTAGGTCCTCTTACAAGCAACCATATTGGGAACATGGCAGATCCGGGCTCAGATCAGTGGCCAAAGCTCCTGATCATCCTGGTGTGTCTATGTGTCTAAGTTGCCACCCTTCTCAAGCTTCCATTCTCTAGGAACTCTACCCCCAAGAAAGAATTGGCAGAATAATTTCCCTTACATGTCGTAAGTGGGGATGTTCACCCCAGCCGCTAGCATATTATGCCAAACAGTATTAGTCCTCTGCCTGGAGCAACCCAAACCCTGGAGCTACTTCACATTCAAAGTGCAGCAAAGTGTTACCTTCTGCTGTGTTCACCATTTTGTTTTTCTGTTCTGTTCCTTGACTGTGGAAATGATCGTCTTTTATTGAGTCCAGCCATGCTCTTTTTATGTATATTTTTCCTTCTTGCTACATGATTGGAGCAGAGATGCCATCTTGACCTGAAAACTCTGTGTTCTCCTTCTAATTCTATGATTATTGCCTAACCACTGCCCTGTCTCTCTCAAGTCAGCCCTTTTGATTCTCAAAAGACTGTTTTGGAAGTCAGAAACCTGAACATTGACTGTTTCTTCTTTTCATTTTCTACCTAATGATGTTCTTATCCTCAAAGCAATGTAGATTCCTCTAACTGAGAAGGGGAAAGGTCACAACAGAAAGGAAACAATAAAAAGCAAATGTTCAAAAATTACTATTTTGAGACGTTTTCTCTGTATGTCCTTAATGAGGTATATGCTTCAAAGCCCAGGCTAACCCATTTATGTGTTCATGGATTTAAACATACACTACCCTAGAAGCAACTACTGACACTGAATTAACGTGGCTTATTGACTTCTCCTAGCACCTTCTATTCCCTCTGCTGTGTCAGTCCAGAAAATTTAAAAAGATAAAGAGGATAATGGGGCATTCTGTAGGCCCTACAGCCTGTGGGGAGGGAGGAGCAGGGAGGAAGAAATTTTGCCATAATGGGAAAAGGAAGAGATGACAGAAGCAGATCTATCCCATGGTGACTGTGAACACAGGACTCCTTGTTGTCTGGGGTTAGATAAAGAGATGACACCTGAGTAACAAAATATGACACCTTCAAATAGGTGAGGAGAGTAAATGGCTTTGAAAAACTTCCTGACACTTTAAAATACACACCTGCTGAACTGCTACTGTGCTCACATCCAAGACCTACTCACTTTTTATTCTCTTTGGGCTGACTCCCATGAAATCCTTTTCTCTTCTAGAACATGCTGAATGCTCAGATGAACAAGATTCTTCATGGACTTTAATGTCTGTGAAATGAGTCATACACAATATGGTACCCATGAATGATATAGGCCCATGGATTACTGAATAACTGTAAGCTTGGCTAAAAAAAATTCTATCTCAATATACATTTTTAAAAGTAAGGATGCTGGAACTAAAGATAACAAAAATCAAAGCAAAGCATAAGCAAAACTATTCTACTTTTTAAAATCATGTTTGGTGCATGATGTGATATTTAATTTTCTGTATCACTTCAGCTAGACTACACTCTCCAGTCATTCGATCAAACGCTAATCTAGGTATTATTACTATGAAGGTACACTGCAGATAAGACTAACACCTACAAAAACCAGTTAACTGTAAGTAAAGGAGATTAGAGATATCTTCGGTGGTATGGGTGAGCCTCACCCAATCAGCTCCAAGACCTTAAGAGCAGAACTGATGTTTCCCTGAGAAAGAAAAAATTTCCCTGTTATCTGCACTTCAGTTTGTACCCAAAAATTCCCGCCTGCCTTTCCTGATGGACACCTTGGATTTCAGAGTTGCCTAGCCAGCTCTCACAATCATGTAGGCCAACACCCTGCAGTAAATCTTTTGAGATATATATATGTGTGTGTGTGTGTGTGTGTGTGTGTGTGTGTGTGTGTGTGTGTCCTGCTAGTTCTGTTTCTCTTGTGGAATGCTGACAGATACAAATTTTCATACTAGAAGTGGTTCAAGACAAATAAAACATTAAGAGCAAGCTTCTAAATTGACTCTGAGTTTTTTGGAATTGGTTCTTTAGTTTGATTTGATTCAAAGGCACTAGTGACTATTTCCAGTGGTAAACAGGGCATTGATAATCCATGGCATGATGTCACAATAAAGATTTGCAAAATATCACCATTGAACACTCCTTATCAAATACCCATAAAAGTCAAGATTCTGGACAACTATCTATTTAATACTACAAAACATTTCAATCAAACTAAGGAGTATAATGGGATTGGCTAGTTGTTCCTAACTGCACTGGAGGAAATATAAAAAGGAAATAATGCACCCAGGACTTCAAATTCCAAGCTCAAAATGTGTATAAGTTACTTGGAATGTTCTACATCTGCTGTGAAAGAAACCTGTATCTCTTGTAGCTGCAAAATTGAGATTTCTGAAAACTAAACCCAGAGTCTCATTCTGAGAATGGCTAAATTATAATTCAAATTGAATTTCAGCCTTACAGGTGTCTTCTGTTCAAATGAGGGCATTGACTGAGAAGAAATAGGATTCTGGAAATTGGAATAGAGACATATGATAAGATCTTAGGGAAGCTGGGGACACTGAACTACTCAATTCTGCTGAGTGTTCTTTACCAGCAGAAGAGAGCATTCTATCACTAAGGAGGTTAACCTTGCTTTGCCTGCAGAAGTCATGATAACCTCTCCTGAAATAGTTGCCTTGAAAGACACTGTTGATCTCCCTCATGACTCACCCCCACCATTCTTCTGTGTCTCTAGACCTGTAACTAGACTCAAATCCCAGCAGGTCCCAGAAGATGAGATACAAAGTGTGACTCAATATAAAGTACACTATACATTGAAAAACCAGCATACTTTTCCCAAATTATATAGGTAGAAATTTGGGCTATATGTTTGTGAATGGATATTAAAGGTGTTTAATAATAGTGGAAGAAATGTAAAGTTGAATCTGGCTGGATTTATTGATATTGATCCACTAAGCAGAGATTCTCCTAGTTGATCATGATGTCCCTAGGAAAAAAAATAGATGAAAATCCGCTAAATTCTTTCTTGCTTTGTATAAGTGGAAGAGTTCTAGGTTGAGTAAACAGAAATCTAATTTGAAACATGAAAACAGAATCACATTAATTGATTCCAAGATTTGAGCCAATTTACAAACCCACAGCACCTTGAATGAAGGAGAGGCCTCTATCCTCTTAAGGAAAGACTCTACTCCACTGCCAAAAATCTGTGCATTTTTACTAAAATAGACACTTCTGCTAGATAGGAATTTGCTTTCCCTAAACACAATATTTCTGCCAAAACCATGGACTCATTATCAGAGTGGCTCATTCATCACCATGATATTCTATATAACATGCTTCTGATGAAGGAACTCACTTCACAGTAAATGAAGTATGTAACAAAGGGCTCAGGCTCATGAAATTCACCATATTCCCTGTAATCCTGAAGCAGCTGGGTTGGATGAACAGTAAAATAGTCTCTTGAAGATTCAGATAGAGTCTCATCTACTGACTGTATTTTGCAGGGCTGTACCAGTGTCTCAGTCAGCATCCAATATATGGTGCCAGTTCTCCCATAGCCAGGATTCACAGGTTCAGGGATCAAGGAGTAAAATGGGAGTAACATGACTCCCATTACTACCTCTATTACTGCTAGTGGCCCACTAGCAAAAATTTTCCCTTCTATCCCCATGACTTTATGCTCTGCTGGTTTAGAAGTCTTAGTTCCAAAGAGTGGAATTCTTCTACTAAGAGACACAACAAGGATTATATTGAAGCAGAAGTCAAGACTACCACGTGGCCACTTTGGACTCCGCATGCCTCTGAATCAACAAGCTAAGAAGAATGTTGATTGCTGACTTTGCTGATTAATCTTGATTACCAAGGACATTGGATTTCTATGATACACGGATAGTAAGAAAACATATGTCTGGAATACAGAAGATACTTCAGTGTGTGTCTTAGTACTACCGTGACCTGAGACAAGAGTCAATGGAAAACTACAACATCCCAATTAAAGCAGGACTGCTAATGACTCACACCCTTCAGAAATAAAGATTTGCATCACTTCGCTGGCAAACAACCTGACTAGCTGAGGTGCTTGCTGAGGGCAAAGGGAACATGGTAGTGAGAAAATGTACTTAAAATGTTAGCTATGTGACTGAAACTATGTGACCAATTGCAGAAAGTATGACTTTCATAGTTTTATTTCTTCCTATTTTGTTATGTAAATGTCAGTGTGTATGTATCTCTCTGGCAAATATTGCTGCTTTTTCCCTTTCTTACCCCTTATCATATAACATAAGATGTGTGAGTGAAAGCCAACTTTACATCACTGTATTTAAGTTATAGGAAATCAAGGAAAAGAATGAACATTATCCAAGGACTTTGTATCTTATTCTGGAGAAAGAATTAGAGTATTTTCAGTTGCTTGCAGGATATTTGCATTATGTTAGATAGAAGTATGTCTTTGTTGTTGCTTTCAAAATATTAAATATGATTTAAAGAGATGTGTATGGACACCAAGCTGACAAGGGATGGACTATGATGGTCAGTTTTATGTGCTAATTTAACTAGGTTATAGTCCCCAGTTATTCAAACAAACACTAACCTGGCTCTACCTGACTAATACAGATGGGCAGAGAAAAAAGAAAACCAAGTACCCAAACTTTTCACTTTCCCTGCTATGAAAGCATTAGTTTTCCAAAAGAAGGGTAATATACAATACTGATTAGTAGTAGGTGCTTTATATGTAGTGCCTTATATAATCTTCACTATGACATGTGAGGATGAGTAATCGGAACACAGAGGATGAAACCTAACTTGAAGTCTTTCAAGTAATAAGTTCAAGGTCAGGATTTAAACTCAAGTTCTCCAACCCCAAAATGCAACCTTCTTCCACTGAGATCATGGACTCCCCCACTACAATTGTAGATTCCATCAGTATTTGGCCACAAGGTGTGATTCTATTCAGACGGCCCTAACCTTGGGTTCCAGTCTTGTCTTTTATAATTCCATATCTTATTTGTAGCAAATAAAATTTTTTCCCATACCAAGTACTTTTTCAGTAGTGATAGGTTTTTATTTTAATTTCTTTATTTATTTTAAAAATAAAACTCCTGCTGCAGGGAGCTGGCATAGTTTAAGGACAAAAAAGAACCGAAGCCACAGCCCAGCCACCCTTTCGTTCTTTGCTTGGATAGTTGAGCAAATCACTTGAGTCCTCTGAGCTTCCATTTAATTCCTAAATTATTTTTTAAAATTAACAATAATGAAAAAATAGTGATCTTTAAATTGTTCACAAGATTTTTACAAGAAGTTTTTGAGATACCATAATTGAAGCTAGTGCGTAAATTTAAGAATTGAGTTTAATATTTATGTTTTCTACGGACATACTATAAACCGCTTGATGGTGAGTTCTGTATCTGTCTCATTTTATGCAAAATACTGGCACAATGAGTATGGGTTGATTTGGAGGAATAGTGGGGGTTGACTTGGATCAATATGAAGTTATAAACCATATAAAGGTGGTAGTTATGTGTGGTTTTCATACTGATGTATCTCCATCTTCACTATTAGTTTGGCATACAGTAAAAATGAATGGCCATTGAAATGGCATAATGGCACAATTGTGGAGTAGATTAATTTCCAGGGCTTTTCAGTGATGGATGCTGGGAAAGTAAGTTTACTATGTTGTCTACAACTTCTCATTTCCTCACTGTCCCTCTCAAGCTTCCACATTTGTGTTCATCATTAAATGTGTGTCCCTTCCTTACTGCCCATCTTTTCCTTCCTCCTCCTCCTCAGAGTGTGCTGTCAGAAGTTACCATAGTCACAAGACTATTGGTTATAAAAGTTTGAATTCCCTGTTGACTCTGCTCTCCTTCCCATTCCCAGAGAATTCAGATATTAAGATCTATTCATTTTCTATCATCCAGCAGATGTGAAGATGACTTGCTGAGAAAGCGATACATATTTCAAATTATTGTCATGTCAGTTAAGTATCCATAATGAAATCCCATTACATACTTCCAAAATGAGAGGATGAGAGCCTTTAATTTTTTAAGTCTCAGTTTTTTGCCTACTAAATTAAGTTTTAGTAGAAAATATTCAAAAATGTTTAAAACAGTAAAGTTGTAGTCAGATGCTTTTCTGGTAACATTCTTATAAGAGGTATACAAGGACTTAGGCACTTTGTCACTAGTAATTTTCAGTCATCTCTGTTCATCTCTGCTCTTTTCCAGTGCCTTCCACCTTACAGCTTGGTCTCTTGGGCAGCAAGGGATTAAGATAGAGCTATTCAGTGCATGGTATCCATGCTATGTTCCCCAGAACTCTTTTGCTGCCAACCCATCTACTTTGGCCAAGATGGGAAGGGAGGGGGGGGAAGGGAAGCAGAGGTGGTAGAGGAGGAGGAGAGGAGAGAAGAGGAGAGGAGAGAGAGAAATATTTAATTTTTATGAATAATGAGTAAGTTCATGCAGTATTTAGTGGTAGAAGAAGAGATTTCCACAAAACTCGAAAATGCTAAGACATGAATTACTCATCATAATATCCAAGTATTCAATATGCTTCTATGGAGATTTACACAAAACTCTAAAATGCTAAGACATGAATTACTCATCATAATATCCAAGTATTCAATATGCTTCTATGTTAAACTAATCATTTTGAAAAGGAGGAAGCAGGAAACAATGAGGTTTTGTATCAAATTAATTTGGGAATGGTGGTTCTTTTCCTTTCCTATTTTTTAATATAAATACCCCATGACTCCTGGAATAGTTGGATATGATCCCCCTCGCCATCAATAATTGCCTAATGAGACGTGGAGCTCTCTCTCTCTCTCTCTCTGCGCCAAGGATTCTTGGAGAACAACGTGGGGTAGAGAATCACTGGCCCGGATGACTTGGTTCCTGGGGAATGAATCCAGGCTGTTGAGGCACTCGTGGAACCAAAGAGAAGGAAACATGAGCCTAAGAAGTTTAGGTTTCACTCTGGAGAAAATCCGAGAATGATTCTAGGAACCTTTCACCGTTCAATCCCTAGGTTTGCCAAACAGAAGCTATGGAGTCCTCTTCTCTTGTGCTAACAAGCTAGACCCCAAGCAGTGAAACTGCTGCTATAGAACAAAGGAGATCTCCAAACCCACACTGTTCTAGATCCATAATCCTGATAGCTGAAGGCACGAAGCTAGAAGCAGTGTCTTGTGGCTTAAACTTCAGGCCTTGTCCCTGGACGCATGACGCTTCCAGCAATGCTGCTGGCTTGCCGAGGCTCATGGCAATCGGATCCTCTTTCTGAACCTGAGTTATCTCACCTATAAAAAGTGAGTAGTACCAGATACATAAATTATAGACCATTATTATGTGAAGTCTCTAATATTGTCCAAAGAAACTCCTGAGGAATTATTTTTTCCCAGCACATTTACTTTACCTGGGAGTGGAGTGGGTTGGGATGGAGGGTAAGAGTACCAGGATATTCCTCTGCCTGACTCCAGGGGGCAGCAGCTACTTGGGTAAAGGGAGGTCTATGAGCCAATATCCACTGGATGGGTCACCTTAGTTCTCTTAAACCCTAAGGTAAAGAGACAGATCCAACAAAACGGACTTTTTAAAAGAAACATAAAATCCTCAGAAGTCATGCCCCATTTCTAAAGAAACTATGGCTCCCAGGAGATCCTCAGAACATGAAAATCATTGGTGAAAGGATAGTATTTCTGATGAAGTGTTTTCCTTAGATTTTCCTGGATAGGTTTTTGGTGAGAGCAGATTTATTTTTAACAAATGCACACACATGGCATCCTCTTTCTTGATGACAAGGACTTTTTATTTTTTCCAAAATGTGCCTGGCAAGCCCCGGAGCCAGAGAAACAAGATTGGGAAGCCTGATGTTACACAATGCATTGCAAGTGATAGCCGAAACTGGTCTGGTTTCCAGACACCTCCTGATTCAACAGAAATGTGTTGCATTAGCACTCAGAGTTTCTAACCTAGTAGCAAATCTGCATCTTTACTCTATTTTTCCATCTCATTAGTAGGAAGGAAGGAAGGTAACTTAATAGCAGAGGACTCAGAGAATTCTAACAGAATTGCCAGCTCTTTTTTTTTTTTCTCTCCTGTGTGGCTTTAAGCCTGGTGCTTGCAGCAGAAGAAGCCCGTGAAATTCTTGAAGCTAGGAAGCTAAGGTTTCTGAAAGAATGAATATGCACGGCACACATAATCTACAATTTATTAGCCTGCTTCACTGGTCATTACTGAGATTTGATTGTAATGCTTAGTGGCGTTAACATCCCTTCCACATCCCCCTAACAACATTTATGGTCAGTAATAATATTAGTTCAGTGCTTGAGCTGTGCTCTGAAGAATGAATCTGCTAGAGCTCATCTTGCCTCATTACTTCTAACAGGGCTCCTGTAGTCATGTCACACTCTGGTGACATGCCAGACAGAACGACATCTTTTAAATATTATCTCTGACATATTTCATTTGAAATGCTAGCCTTGCAATTAGTGCTATGCACCAGGAAGTGACAGATTCTGGAGGAAGCATTGCTTCTCTAGATGAACATAATGATAGTAGGGTATCACAACAGTGTGGCGGGACCAGAGAAGATTCCCGTGAACGAATCCATGAAAGCCTCTTTGAACTTGTTTCCTCACTGCAGGTGGACATTGTTGGTGCTCTCTTTGGATGTCCTCATATCCCTCTTATTGGCAGTGTGCACCTGTTCCCCCAGTTTCCGCTTGCTTTGCTACTAATGGCTGCCTTCTGCTCCCATGGGCACCTGCACAGAGCCTGAGTCTCACAGGCACCCATAGCTAGTGACTAACTGGTGGAGAAGTACAAAAGCTTGGCTCCTCTGCTTTAAGGCTGGGCAAACTCTGGGGTGTAATTTATGCTCCAGAGCCCCCAGCAGAAGCAAGCTGAGGTTGGGGTTTCACTTGAAATCACACTTTCGCTTGGCTTCCTCCCCCTCTTTTTCCTGCTTCCCACAATCCCTTATTGGCCTTTCCAGGGCATCCTTTCTTAATAAATCACTTGCCAGGAAGGTTTGGCTCAGGGTCCGTTTTGGGGAGAAGATGATATCAGATGCATCAGGTGGGGTCTTGAATCTACAGCTGTGTGCAAGCCTTGTAACCATTCTGCTTCTGAATTTGCTCCCCTGCAGTGGGAACATCTCCTAGCAGCACAAACTCTATATCTTCCCAAAACACCCATCTCCCTCCTTTACCTCCACTCAAGGTATGAGCTGTTCCAGCAGCTTGGGCCTTTTATGCAAGACAGCCTAAAGGGAATCAACACATTTTTTTTTTTTTTTAATAAAATGGGTCTCGCTCTGTCACCCAGGCTGGAGTGCAGTGGTGCGATCATAGCTCACAGCTTCTTCAAACTGCTAAGCTCAATCCTCTGCCTCCTGTGTAGCTGCGACTACAGGCATGCATCACCAAGCTTTCAACACATTTTTAATTGCTTACTATTGTCATCAGTATTTGCATTTCCATCTTGTCTTCTCACCAACCAATTCAAATGTTTATTAGTAGATCCACTTTACAGTTAAAGAAACTGAAGTTCAGAAAGTTTATGAAAACTGAACAAATCCCACACCCAAAAGATGTGTGGCTTTTAACCCAGGCTTTCAACTCCAATCCACTGAATTTTTCACATATTGTACTACAATGGCCCCACTGGCAACCAGGCCATGATGTTCCCAATTAATATTTAGATAAGTTCACATCATAATCATGTTTGCAATGTGACAGAGACAAGTTTACTCCACAACCACAATGACTAGACACCCTCTTTTGACGAATGTGAGTAACTAGTGTTGTTTTCCTTTTCTTTTTCTGCCAATGACAACCTTAGCTTCACTTTAATTTTTCTGCCTCCTAGATGAAATTTGCCCTAATCTCTTGACAGCATTTAATCTAGAGCAAATCCCTGCTTTATTAATTTCTCCTTAAATTCATCCAAAGCCCTAACTCCATCAGAAACCTTCCTTCAATCCCCCTTACTGAGATTCTCCAAGGCTTCCTCTGAGTTCTATTCTCCCTTTGCTGCAGCAAACTAATAAACCTAACTTTGTTGACTTCAGATATGACCCTGATGGTTTCATCATCCAGGTTTCATCAACCCCTCAAGTTGTTTTCCAAAATAATTTTGCGTAAGATCGACTATGCTGTTGACTAGCACCATGTTTTATGAAACGTTAGTCCCTATTCATTGTAAAATGTAAATGTACTGATAAAACCTTTAAAAAACAGACTGCCAGTTAAACTACATCAAAATACCTTTATGTTAGTCCTGAGCAACGCACAAATCAGTCACATCAGCTTATCAGTTTATTTATTTTTACATATTTCAGAGGATGCGACTGTTTCTCCTAAGTTCAGTTGCACTGGTTGGCACAGGATAGATAATGTTTTTGCTTGTGCCTTGGTAACAAAACCTAACTGCTTTACCTGTGAGTAGCTTCCTTTCTTATTAACATAAAGCCCTTGGTGTAGCTTTGCAAGAAAATGTGGAATTGCATTCATTCCTCCAACATCAAACATATGCTTCATTAATATCAAATTAATATCCCAAAGCCTTATCCTTCTGCATTTCTGCCTTCAAGATATTTTGAGACCAAATTATTGATGGCAATTAAACAGAAACCAGATAGTAACAACATTGTACATAAAACAAATGAAGTGGTAACCAAGTTTTTATAAGTACAGGTAATGCTGCTAGGTTCTGACTTTCACCTGATGCAAAGGGATAGTAAAGGGCAACATCCATTCTAATTTTGGCAATAGTAAAGTGTGGGAAAACATTCACCTTAGTATCAATGAAATATGTGAATGTGGCTGCAATTAGTTATTTGAAATAGAATTTTTCTTCATATTACTTTACAAGTATAAAATAGAATAAACTTAGTAAAGGAGCAGAAACAAATAAAAATGGAATTAACTTTTCTCCCAACTAAAGGAAACATGAAAACACATTGTTTTTCTTCTTTTGGAAAAAGAAAAAAAACACATTTACATCTAGAGAGTCAAAATATTTCTAGGATCTACATCTGAAGAGTAATGTTAGTACTACTCTCTACTGCTTTTCAATGCATATTTAATTATGTTACCTGAAAAAAATAAATACTCCAAATAAATGATCTAATTCCGGTATTCCACGTACATAGATAGGCGAGAAAGGGAAATATTCCATGTACATAGATAGGTGAGGAAGGGAGACACTAGGTTTGGATGGAATAGAGCTTCCTTTGATTCAATCCCATGCCAGGAGTCAACTGCTTATAAGACATTGTCTACCCTCATCCCAACCCTAGTGACCCCTTCATTGTACCCAATACTGAGTGACCTAGTCATTACTTCTAAATGATCAAATCTTAGCATATGTGGGAGTAGGAATTGGTGCCCCACCCAAAACCTCTTTAATGCGCCATTTTACCCATCCCTCAGCTGCCATATTGATTGCTACTGACTTGGAGTTGTCCCTTACTTTAATTGACCTTGGACAACAGAAGTCACTTAACTTGTGGGCAGGTAGGGAGGAGGTAAGCAGGGTATTCATCCACTCCCTGGGAATGGTCTGCAGCTCGTGACTTCAGCCTCTGACATTAGGTACAAATTGGCTATCCTTGACCTCAAGGTGGGAATTACTCTGTGGTACAATTCATACTCCAGAAATCTCCATGAGGTTAGGCATGAAGTTAGGCTCACCTACTTACTTAACCCATTTTCCTGCCTCACCCTACTGAATTCACATCCCTTGCCCATGTTTTCCCCTAAGAGAGCCCCACTCTTACACTCACCTCAATAAATCACCTACACAAGAGTCCGCACCTCCAGCTCCAGGATCAAAGAAACTTAAACTAAGGAAACTCTATCCCAAGGGTCTTTGCATTTTTCTATTGAACCTGTTCCTTTCTCTGTCTCTCCATATGCAGTCAGTTCTACTCACAGAATCTAAATCAGAAAGACAAACCCGGCTTTGCCTTAGCTAAGTTACTTCATCTGCTACCACTCCTGTCTCATGAAGGGAAGAGAAAGAAAATTTCAAGCTGCATCCTCTACCAACCACCCCAAAGAAAGGAAATAAAGAGATAGAGACTTCTCAGCCATTGCCCAGAGATAATTTCAGAGCTTACAGAGAAAACCTTAAGGAAAGTCATTTTTGAAGCCCTGGACATTTGTCCATCCCCTTAGTAGGCTTCATTCTCATAAATGTGGTTTTAAAAGTTTTTCTTTGGATTCCATCATCTCTCCATCTATTATTGTCCTTTGTCCTTGGCCAGCTGTGCTGTGATTGGCAGATTTACGCGTGCAAAATTCAATTCCCTCTACAACTCTTTCCCTCCTCACCATGCTTATTTTCCCTAAATTCCTTCTTTTTCCACACTCGTCCGTGAGAGGGATGGTTGCTTTTTATCTGGGCAGTTCTTCTGAAAGCAAAGCCTTCAAAGGATGTGAATCAAAATATCTCTGTGTTGGAGAAAAATTTAAAAAAGAAATATCCTTTTGAATCAAAGACCTAAAATTTTCTTGGCCGTAATATTTTTTAAATTTATGCTAATTTTTTCCCTTCCCCTCATACTTTATTTGCATTACAAAAATACTTCTTTTTTTTTCACTGATGATTTAATTATCACTGTATCACAGTCTCTTAATAGATAGATGTTCACCTCAAATTACTCTTCAATTCCTTAAAGGTTTTACTCTTTAAATTCTTCCATTCTGTTCCTTTCACATAGTTTATGTAGGCATGTTTAACTTTTTTTAATATTCAGTTCCTGATTTATAGTTCTCAAACTCTTTTAGAAACCTTATATAAGACATAAATATAAAAAATAAAAGATTAGAAAAAAATTCTCTAAAATCCACTGTATTATGGAGTTTCCTTTGATCCCACTAGTCTGTCTTCTTTTTGATTTTATAAAGGACATGGATTTTGGTAAGCTCTTAAAGTCCTAAATAAACAGAAGGGTGATCAATTAGTAAGTCATAATGAAATGATTGTCCCTGAACCCA
Organism: Macaca thibetana thibetana; assembly: GCF_024542745.1. Lineage (NCBI taxonomy): Eukaryota > Metazoa > Chordata > Mammalia > Primates > Cercopithecidae > Macaca > Macaca thibetana. Next base: position 80,345,379 of record NC_065587.1, read on the forward strand.
GATTTGTTTGCACTGGGAATCATAGCCTCTTTCCAGCCTTCCTGCCATGTTTCTATGCCATTTGACTCCTCTTGCTTTCTTGCATATCCCCAAAGTGTCAAGAGGGCACTAGGTGAGTCAAACAGGAGTCAATCAGGAGTCAAACATTTTCTGTAAAAGGCCACACAGTAAGAATTTTAGGCTTTGCTAGTCGTGTGGTCTCTGTCATGCTGCCCAACCCTGTGTTGGGATACAAAAACAGCTATAGACAATATGTAAACAAATGGAGCTATTTTATTCCAATAAAACCTTATTTACAAAAATGGGCCACAGGTTGTATTTAGACACTGGGCCATAGTCTGCTGACTCTTGAGTTAAAAGATAAGAGGACTCTGATATCTGAAGAGATATATATATATTTGGGCTGCTATAGTTATGAAAAGAAATTTTAGAAATACAAAGAGACAGAAATACAAAAGAAAGGTCTCAAAATTTATCCATTAATTTAATATTATTGTTTAAGGGAATTCTCTAAATGGAAGTAATTTTGTCCTTGTATATTTTCTTTTCTATGGTCTGTTAATATTTGATGCAAGATTTCTGTTTTAAAGAAAAGATTTGGTACATTCACACTAAGGTGAGAATGGCTAATTTATTTATTATCTTTCCCAAAGTCATTTGCAATTTAACAGAGGCTAAGCCTGCTTTCTATAATCTAGGTCAGTGAAGGGGTAGGGAACTAATATTTGTTTGGCACTTACTAGGTTCCAGTTTCTGAATGTCAATCATGTCTTTTTTTTTTTTTTTTTTTTTTTTTTTTTTGAGACAGAGTCTTGCTCTGTCACGCATGCTGGAGTGCAGTGGCGCGATCTCAGCTCACTGCAACCTCCGCCTCTCGGATTCAAGCAATTCCCCTGCCTCAGTCCCACCGAGTAGCTGGAATTTACAGGCGTGTGCCACCATGCCTGACTAATTTTTTTGTATTTTTAGTAGAGATGGGACTTCACTATGTTAGCCAGGCTGGTCTTGAACTCCTGACCTCAGGCAATCCACCTGCCTCAGCCTCCCAAATTGCTGGAATTACAGGCGTGAGCCACCACACCCGGCCCATGTCATCTTTTTATTCCTCTCAGTAACCCTGTGAGATACAAAATACTGTGATATCGACTTTAAGGATATGGAAACTGAAACTTAGAGTAATTGAGTAACTTGGTCAGAAACAACTAGTTGGTAAGTTGCAGAACTGAAGCTCAATCCTAATACTCTCTTTTTCTAAAATCTGTTCCATACCCTTCAATGGTCCTACCTTACTTTGCAGTGGATCCAAAAGACCCTGGGATCCCAGTCCCCTTGGAGAATCTGCTGCAAGCTACAGGTTAAAAAAAAATTCTTATGAGTTTTGTACATAATTTCAGGAGCTTCACACAAGTGTGCACTAAATGTCAAAGGCTACACAAATCCCTCCAGGTCCCATCTTCCAGAGATATATTTCTCCGGAGCATTTCTTTAGAAGCTTAGAATCACATCACATGCCAGCTGCCTATGGACCCTTAGACTCAGCACTTCATTCCAGGTGGCCTTGAGATGCCAGATCAGCCCTGCAGTTACATTCGATAGAGAAAAGGAGAATGAGATAGGGCAAATCACTTATAAAAATTAGCTTTCTTAAATGTTTTTGCATTTATTATGCATTTCCCTCGTGCCAGACAGTGGTTTCAGGTTTTAGATGCATGCCCAGGAGGTAGATATATTATTATCCTAGTTTATGGAGGAGGATATTTTATTAGTCCATTCTCATGCTGCAATAAAGAAATACCTGAGACTGGGGAGACTGGGTAATTTATAGAGAAAAGAGGTTAAACTGACTCACAGTTCTGCATGGCTGGGGAGGCTTCAGGAAACTAACAATCATGGTGGAAGATGAAGCAGAAGCAGGCACCTTCTTCACAAGGCGACAGGAGAGAGAGTGAGTGCAAGCAGAGGAAATGCCAGATGCTTATAAAACCATCAGATCTCCTGAGAACTCACTCACTATCACAAGAACTGCATGGAGGAAACCGTCCCATGGTTCAATCATTTCCCACTGGGTCCTTCCTATGACACATGGGGATTAGGGGATTACAATTCAAGATGAGATTTGGGTGGGGACACAGTCAAACCATATCAGATATTATGGTACATTACAGACGCAAGATAACTTGCCTTAAATCACACCCCTAGCAAAGAAAAGACCCAAACCAGGAAGTTTATTCTCCAGGGTGTCAGTTTTTATCCACCTTTACTGCCAGCAAGCCTTCCATAGACCTGTATGTGAAGAGAGGTCTCTGTGTCCTACATAGAAACAATTGGAAACCTCTGTGTTGAATATTTATACTTTAAAGCGCCTGGTATTTGTGCTATATAAATTGTCATCATTAAAAATGTGAAGGTAAATATTTATAAACAGCTGTTTAGGAAACTAGACTTCTGGGGAGAAATATTAAACTCAAATTTCTGCTTAGAGATTTTCTTTTAAAAATTGAAATATGCAGACTGACTCTAAATATAAACCTTTTTCCTATTGTAATTCTTCCTTTCATAGCCCAGCTAAATCTCTGCTAGAATTCAGCAATAGGTCCCCAGGAAAATAACTGCTTTGAAAAAATTTGGCTGAAATCAGATGCTACTTCTCACTTACTACAATGGCTAAAGCAAACAACACTAGCAATACCAATACTGTAACTGGACAAGATGTGGAGCAGCTGGAACTCTCAAATACTGCTGTGAGGGAATGATAAATGGTGCAAACCGTGTACTAAATTGTTTGGCAGTTCCTAATAACGTTAAATTCGTTCACCTACCCTATGACCCATCAATTTCACTCCCAGGTATTTATCCAAGAGAACTGAAAAGATATATCCATCCAGATGAATCTAAAAGAATACTCATTGCAACTTTATTCATAAGAGCCACAAACCAGTAAACAACCCAAATGTCTATCAACAGATGAATGCATAAACAAATGGTGGTATAACCATATCATGGAATGTTACTCACCAATAAAATGAAACAAACTACATATAGATGCTCTAGATATATGTTCCTACATGAATGATCTTCAAAAACATCATTCTGAGCAAACAAAGCCAGAAAATGACTACATAGTGTGTAGTTTCATTAATATGACATTAGAATATCCAAACTAATCTGTAATGACAGAAGGCAGATCCATCAGAGGTTTCCTTTGATGAGTGGAAGATTGAAACAAAGGGCACAGGCACGAGGGAATCCGTTGCAGTGATGAACAAGTTTTTTTTTTTGGGGGGGGGGGAGATGGAGTCTTGTTCTGTCACCCAGGCCGGAGTGCGGTGGTGCAATCGTGGCTCACTGCAACCTCCATCTCCCATGTTCAAGTGATTCTCCTGCCTCAGCTTCCCAAGTAGCTGGGACTACAAGGCATGTGCCACCATGCCCAGCTAATTTTTGTATTTTTTTTAGTAGAGATGGAGTTTCACTATATGTTAGGCTGGTCTTGAACTCCTGACCTCAGGTGATCTGCTGCCTCGGCCTCCCAAAGTGCTGGGATTACAGAGGTGAGCCACCGTGCCCAACGTAAGTTCTGTTTCTTGATTGGTGGTGGGTTCCATCATACTTGTCAAAATCCATACATCAGTATACTTAAAAATCTGTCTTTTATTGTATGTAAATTATACCTTAAAAAGTAACAGTACTGGAAGAAACACAAACACAGTTTTTCAATGAATGCCTGTCTTAATCCTTGGGAGGCTCAGCTGCGGGTCTGGCTTCCTATGCCACAGCCTTCCCTGCATGTTTACCGACCATGGCAGGTTCTTCTGCTGGTCCCCTCTGGTACTCAGAAGGGTTCAGGCAGGAAACAGATGCTTTTGAATACTTACTGCCCCACTTTTCCTGCTCTTTGAAGAATGCTAGAAAAAGGAGTCAATCTTTACATGCTTCCCTTTTCCAAAAAGTAGCTAGGATGGCAACACTCTGTCTTGACTTCCCCTGTGTTTAGATCCTCGAATCCAGACCTGAGAAATGACTGTGAAATTCTGACCAAGACTCACTGTTTTGGCAGCTTCCATTTCCTTTATTTGCTCCCCATCCAAAATTCTCCTCCCTCTTAGGGATATCTAATTTATATAATTTGTCTAGCAGGTATGGTACTGGTTTAGGCTACATTTGGGAATTCCAGCTGGGGCTGGGAGGAGGTGAAAGAGGAGGGCCGTTCCCGGAAGGTGCATAACAGGCATTTTCAGTGGGAGCTTTCCTCCTGCCACTCCGATAAGCCCCTCGGAGTTCCTGCCGCCTCCCTAGGAAAGTGTAAGCAAGACGGAAGGAAAGGTCAACCACCACTACCTAGGGAGTGAAAACGTCTCTGCCAATTTCGCTGGGGCCCTTCAGGGCGAGTAACCCTCCAACCCACTTAATGAATTTAGAGACACCTTAGCTTGATTTACATAACAATATTTTAAAGACCACGTGATTACTTTGGAGAATTAATTGTCTTTTTTTTTTTTTTCCTTCCTTAACCTGATCTGCAGAGTTACAAATACTCTCCCAGAGAGCCTCAGAGGAGGCAGACTTGGCAGAGGAGAGAACGGAGAAAAATCCATGCCTTGCAAATGCCAAGCGGAAGAACAATGCCGTTAGCCGGCCGGTTGATGCTTAACTGCGGGATCGGGGCTCGGGCAGGGATCTTAAACATCATTTCGCGTGGGGAAACAGACATTCTCCTCTCCCGGAAGACAAGGCTGCGTGTAGGTTTATCTCGGCCTCCTGGAGGACCTGTGGTTTTCGGGAGAGCAGCTGCGAGGGGACAGAACGCTTCGCTGTGGTGGTTCCGCCGCCGGCTCCGCTGCCAGGAGGCCGGCGCGCGCGCAGCTCTGCCACGGGGCAGGCTGCCAGGGCCCGGGGAGCAGCGGCAGTCTTCCTCGGAGGAGCACCTGTTCTTCCTCTCCCTGCGCCGGGAACGCGCCACCTTCCCCCACCCCATGCTGCTTTCCCCTGCGTGGCTCCATTTTGTCTTTCCTGATGGCAGATGCCCCCGCGACCTTCCTCCCGAACACGTGCGGGGCGCTGGGGGAGGGGACGGCCACGTCAGGCGCATCCCTTTCCCCGACACCCCAAGGTAGCAGCAGCAGCAGGTGCTGTGACATTATGACAAACACTCAGGTCCCCGGTGACTGGATGCGTCACACGCTGTGTCTAACAGTCGCTGACATCTCATCAATCACGGCCTTGATTATGCTGCTGGGGTCCCTGGGCTCAGCTTTGGGCTCTGAACAGAATTTACTGCAAACTGAACATCCTTATTTCCAACGTAGGCAAACCCGTCTTGTTTAAAATGGCGTAATCCAGCTGGAAGATCACACTGGCACACTCAAATTGGCCCATCTTTTCTCTTGTCGATATTGCAATTAGGTGCGCATCCGGCAGCAGAAATTGCTGGGACGTTTTTCTCTCCTGCACTCTCCCACCGTTTATTACAACTGAAGGACACATTTTGTTGTCCCTGAGAGTGATGTATTTGAGGGAAGGCTGTGACTCAGTGTATGACAATTAAAGAGGAAAGGACACTGGTAATGATTAACTAGCTTGTCTACATGATGTGAGGCTGTTTATCAACTAACATTGATTAAGCCAGTAGTCTGTGACCAGCCATGTGTGAGACTCTACTGGGAAACACAGGTAGGAAAAAAAATGATTATTGCCCCGAAGAGTCTCAAAATCTAGTTGATGAGATAATTGTGCAAATGTTTGGGTAGGAAAATATTGACCACTCTTCTTTGCCTGGTAACAAAGACAGTGGAGAGCCTGATCACAGTGCATGGATCTTCTCTTTTTCTTGATTGGTTCACTCCCTTTCCCCAGAATATTCCCGTGTGCTTTCTTCCTTTAGAAATAGGCTGATGGCGGCCGGGCGCGGTGGCTCACGCCTGTAATCCCAGCACTTTGGGAGGCCGAGGCGGGCGGATCACAAGGTCAGGAGATCGAGACCACGGTGAAACCCCGTCTCTACTAAAAATACAAAAAATTAGCCGGGCGCGGTGGCGGGCGCCTGTAGTCCCAGCTACTCAGGAGGCTGAGGCAGGAGAATGGCGTAAACCCAGGAGGCGGAGCTTGCAGTGAGCCGAGATCGCGCCACTGCACTCCAGCTTGGGCGACAGAGCGAGACTCCGTCTCAAAAAAAAAACAAACAAACAAACAAACAAAAAAAAGAAATAGGCTGATGGCATTGCTCTAACCTGAGGCCCCACCCCTCATGTATTTCTCTAAATCAAGGTCAGCAAGCTTTTTATATACAAGATCAAATAGTAAATAGTTAAAACTTTGTGAACCAAGAGGCAAAATGGAGTAACTGACATTGCTAAAAGATTAATAACCTTTTTTTACACTTTACATTTAAGAATTATAAAAACACTCTTTAGTTTATACACCATACAGAAAAAGGTGGTGGGCTGGATTTGGCCCAAGGTGCATAATTTGCTGTTTCGTTATCTAAATCCTATTTGTCTTTTAAGATCCAGCTCAAACCCCAGGTGCTATGTGAAATATATTTGACACTGCCCATCCAAAATTCTCCTCACTCGGGGGGCGGAGCAAGATGGCCGAATAGGAACAGCTCCAGTCTCCAACTCCCAGCACGAGCGACACAGAAGACCGGTGATTTCTGCATTTTCAACTGAGGTACTGGGTTCATCTCACTGGGGAGTGCCCGACGATCAGTGCTGGTCAGCTGCTGCAGCCCGACCAGCGAGAGCTGAAGCAGGGCGAGGCATTGCCTCACCTGGGAAGCGCAAGGGGGAAGGGAATCCCTTTTCCTAGCCAGGGGAACTGAGACACACAACACCTGGAAAATCGGGTAACTCCCACCCCAATACTGCGCTTTAAGCAAACAGGCACACCAGGAGATCATATCCCACACCTGGCCGGGAGGGTCCCACACCCACGGAGCCTCCCTCATTGCTAGCACAGCAGTCTGTGATCTACCAGCAAGGCAGCAGCGAGGCTGGGGGAGGGGCGCCCGCCATTGCTGAGGCTTAAGTAGGTAAACAAAGCTGCTGGGAAGCTCGAACTGGGTGGAGCTCACAGCAGCTCAAGGAAACCTGCCTGTCTCTGTAGACTCCACCTCTGGGGACAGGGCAATAACAAACACAGCCGAAACCTCTGCAGACGCAAACGACTCTGTCTGACAGCTTTGAAGAGAGCAGTGGATCTCCCAACACGGAGGTTGAGATCTGAGAAGGGACAGACTCCCTGCTCAAGTGGGTCCCTGACCCCTGAGTAGCCTAACTGGGAGACATCCCCCACTAGGGGCAGTCTGACACCCCACACCTCACAGGGTGGAGTACACCCCTGAGAGGAAGCTTCCAAAGCAAGAATCAGACAGGTACACTCGCTGTTCAGAAATATTCTATCTTCTGCAGCCTCTGCTGCTGATACCCAGGCAAACAGGGTCTGGAGTGGACCTCAAGCAATCTCCAACAGACCTACAGCTGAGGGTCCTGACTGTTAGAAGGAAAACTATCAAACAGGAAGGACACCTACACCAAAACCCCATCAGTACATCACCATCATCAAAGACCAGAGGCAGATAAAACCACAAAGATGAGGAAAAAGCAGGGCAGAAAAGCTGGAAATTCAAAAAATAAGAGCGCATCTCCCCCGGCAAAGGAGCGCAGCTCATCGCCAGCAACGGATCAAAGCTGGACGGAGAATGACTTTGACGAGATGAGAGAAGAAGGCTTCAGTCCATCAAATTTCTCAGAGCTAAAGGAGGAATTACGTACCCAGCGCAAAGAAACTAAAAATCTTGAAAAAAAAAGTGGAAGTATTGATGGCTAGAGTAATTAATGCAGAGAAGGTCCTAAACGAAATGAAAGAGATGAAAACCATGACACGAGAAATACGTGACAAATGCACAAGCTTCAGTAACCGACTCGATCAACTGGAAGAAAGAGTATCTGCGATTGAGGATCAAATGAATGAAATGAAGCGAGAAGAGAAACCAAAAGAAAAAAGAAGAAAAAGAAATGAACAAAGCCTGCAAGAAGTATGGGATTATGTAAAAAGACCAAATCTACGTCTGATTGGGGTGCCTGAAAGTGAGGGGGAAGATGGAACCAAGTTGGAAAACACTCTTCAGGATATCATCCAGGAGAACTTCCCCAACCTAGTAGGGCAGGCCAACATTCAAAGCCAGGAAATACAGAGAACGCCACAAAGATACTCCTTGAGAAGAGCAACTCCAAGACACATAATTGCCAGATTCACCAAAGTTGAAATGAAGGAAAAAATCTTAAGGGCAGCCAGAGAGAAAGGTCGGGTTACCCACAAAGGGAAGCCCATCAGACTAACAGCAGATCTCTCGGCAGAAACTCTACAAGCCAGAAGAGAGTGGGGGCCAATATTCAACATTCTTAAAGAAAAGAATTTTAAACCCAGAATTTCATATCCAGCCAAACTAAGTTTCATAAGTGAAGGAGAAATAAAATCCTTTACAGATAAGCAAATGCTTAGAGATTTTGTCACCACTAGGCCTGCTTTACAAGAGACCCTGAAGGAAGCACTAAACATGGAAAGGAACAACCGGTACCAGCCATTGCAAAAACATGCCAAAATGTAAAGACCATGGAGGCTAGGAAGAAACTGCATCAACTAACGAGCAAAATAACCAGTTAATATCATAATGGCAGGATCAAGTTCACACATAACAATATTAACCTTAAATGTAAATGGACTAAATGCTCCAATTAAAAGACACAGACTGGCAAACTGGATAAAGAGTCAAGACTCATCAGTCTGCTGTATTCAGGAGACCCATCTCACACGCAGAGACATACATAGGCTCAAAATAAAGGGATGGAGGAAGATTTACCAAGCAAATGGAGAACAAAAAAAAGCAGGGGTTGCAATACTAGTCTCTGATAAAACAGACTTTAAACCATCAAAGATCAAAAGAGACAAAGAAGGCCATTACATAATGGTAAAGGGATCAATTCAACAGGAAGAGCTAACTATCCTAAATATATATGCACCCAATACAGGAGCACCCAGATTCATAAAGCAAGTCCTTAGAGACTTATAAAGAGACTTAGACTCCCATACAATAATAATGGGAGACTTCAACACTCCACTGTCAACATTAGACAGATCAACGAGACAGAAAGTTAACAAGGATATCCAGGAATTGAACTCATCTCTGCAGCAAGCAGACCTAATAGACATCTATAGAACTCTCCACCCCAAATCAACAGAATATACATTCTTCTCAGCACCACATCGTACTTACTCCAAAATCGACCACGTAATTGGAAGTAAAGCACCCCTCAGCAAATGTACAAGAACAGAAATTATAACAAACTGTCTCTCAGACCACAGTGCAATCAAACTAGAACTCAGGACTAAGAAACTCAATCAAAACCGCTCAACTACATGGAAACTGAACAACCTGCTCCTGAATGACTACTGGGTACATAACGAAATGAAGGCAGAAATAAAGATGTTCTTTGAAACCAATGAGAACAAAGATACAACATACCAGAATCTCTGGGACACATTTAAAGCAGTGTGTAGAGGGAAATTTATAGCACTAAATGCCCACAAGAGAAAGCAGGAAAGATGTAAAATTGACACTCTAACATCGCAATTAAAAGAACTAGAGAAGCAAGAGCAAACACATTCGAAAGCTAGCAGAAGGCAAGAAATAACTAAGATCAGAGCAGAACTGAAGGAGATAGAGACACAAAAAACTCTCCAAAAAATCAATGAATCCAGGAGTTGGTTTTTTGAAAAGATCAACAAAATTGACAGACCACTAGCAAGACTAATAAAGAAGAAAAGAGAGAAGAATCAAATCGACGCAATTAAAAATGATAAAGGGGATATCACCACCGACCCCACAGAAATACAAACTACCATCAGAGAATACTATAAACACCTCTATGCAAATAAACTGGAAAATCTAGAAGAAATGGATACTTTCCTGGACACTTACACTCTTCCAAGACTAAACCAGGAAGAAGTTGAATCCCTGAATAGACCAATAGCAGGCTCTGAAATTGAGGCAATAATTAATAGCCTACCAACCAAAAAAAGTCCAGGACCAGATGGATTCACAGCTGAATTCTACCAGAGGTACAAGGAGGAGTTGGTACCATTCCTTCTGAAACTATTCCAATCAATAGAAAAAGAGGGAATCCTCCCTAACTCATTTTATGAGGCCAACATCATCCTGATACCAAAGCCTGGCAGAGACACAACAAAAAAAGAGAATTTTAGACCAATATCCCTGATGAACATCGATGCAAAAATCCTCAATAAAATACTGGCAAACCGGATTCAGCAACACATCAAAAAGCTTATCCACCATGATCAAGTGGGCTTCATCTCTGGGATGCAAGGCTGGTTCAACATTCGCAAATCAATAAACATAATCCAGCATATAAACAGAACCAAAGACAAGAACCACATGATTATCTCAATAGATGCAGAAAAGGCTTTTGACAAAATTCAACAGCCCTTCATGCTAAAAAAGCTCAATAAATTCGGTATTGATGGAACGTACCTCCAAATAATAAGAGCTATTTATGACAAACCCACAGCCAATATCATACTGAATGGGCAAAAACTGGAAAAATTCCCTTTGAAAACTGGCACAAGACAGGGATGCCCTCTCTCACCACTCCTATTCAACATAGTGTTGGAAGTTCTGGCTAGGGCAATTAGGCAAGAGAAAGAAATCAAGGGTATTCAGTTAGGAAAAGAAGAAGTCAAATTGTCCCTGTTTGCAGATGACATGATTGTATATTTAGAAAACCCCATTGTCTCAGCCCAAAATCTCCTTAAGCTGATAAGCAACTTCAGCAAAGTCTCAGGATACAAAATTAATGTGCAAAAATCACAAGCATTCTTATACACCAGTAACAGACAAACAGAGAGCCAAATCAGGAATGAACTTCCATTCACAATTGCTTCAAAGAGAATAAAATACCTAGGAATCCAACTTACAAGGGATGTAAAGGACCTCTTCAACGAGAACTACAAACCACTGCTCAGTGAAATAAAAGAGGACACAAACAAATGGAAGAACATACCATGCTCATGGATAGGAAGAATCAATATAGTGAAAATGGCCATACTGCCCAAGGTAATTTATAGATTCAATGCCATCCCCATCAAGCTACCAATGAGTTTCTTCACAGAATTGGAAAAAACTGCTTTAAAGTTCATATGGAACCAAAAAAGAGCCTGCATCTCCAAGACAATCCTAAGTCAAAAGAACAAAGCTGGAGGCATCACGCTACCTGACTTCAAACTATACTACAAGGCTACAGTAACCAAAACAGCATGGTACTGGTACCAAAACAGAGATATAGACCAATGGAACAGAACAGAGTCCTCAGAAATAATACCACACATCTACAGCCATCTGATCTTTGACAAACCTGAGAGGAACAAGAAATGGGGAAAGGATTCCCTATTTAATAAATGGTGCTGGGAAAATTGGCTAGCCATAAGTAGAAAGCTGAAACTGGATCCTTTCCTTACTTCTTATACGAAAATTAATTCAAGATGGATTAGAGACTTAAATGTTAGACCTAATACCATAAAAATCCTAGAGGAAAACCTAGGTAGTACCATTCAGGACATAGGCATGGGCAAAGACTTCATGTCTAAAACACCAAAAGCAACGGCAGCAAAAGCCAAAATTGACAAATGGTATCTAATTAAACTAAAGAGCTTCTGCACAGCAAAAGAAACTACCATCAGAGTGAACAGGCAACCTACAGAATGGGAGAAAATTTTTGCAATCTACTCATCTGACAAAGGGCTAATATCCAGAACCTACAAAGAACTCAAACAAATTTACAAGAAAAAAACAAACAACCCAATCAAAAAGTGAGCAAAGGATATGAACAGACATTTCTCAAAAGAAGACATTCATACAGCCAACAGACACATGAAAAAATGCTCATCATCACTGGCCATCAGAGAAATGCAAATCAAAACCACAATGAGATACCATCTCACACCAGTTAGAATGGCGATCATTAAAAAGTCAGGAAACAACAGGTGCTGGAGAGGATGTGGAGAAATAGGAACACTTTTACACTGTTGGTGGGATTGTAAACTAGTTCAACCATTATGGAAAACAGTATGGCGATTCTTCAAGGATCTAGAACTAGATGTACCATATGACCCAGCCATCCCATTACTGGGTATATACCCAAAGGATTATAAATTATGCTGCTATAAAGACACATGCACACGTATGTTTATTGCAGCACTATTCACAATAGCAAAGACTTGGAATCAACCCAAATGTCCATCAGTGACAGATTGGATTAAGAAAATGTGGCACATATACACCATGGAATACTATGCAGCCATCAAAAAGAATGAGTTTGTGTCCTTTGTAGGGACATGGATGCAGCTGGAAACCATCATTCTTAGCAAACTATCACAAGAACAGAAAACCAAACACCGCATGTTCTCACTCATAGGTGGGAACTGAACAATGAGATCACTTGGACTCAGGAAGGGGAACATCACACACCGGGGCCTGTCATGGGGAGGGGGGCGGGGGGAGGGATTGCATTGGGAGTTATACCTGATGTAAATGATGAGTTGATGGGTGCAGCACACCAACATGGCACAAGTATACATATGTAACAAACCTGCACGTTATGCACATGTACCCTACAACTTAAAGTATAATAATAATAAATAAATTTAAAAAAAAATTCTCCTCACTCTTAGGGATGTCTAATTTATACAATTTGTCTAGCAGGTAATCATATATCTATTTATCAGGTAGTATGGTGGGAAAAGGAAGAGTCTAAATTTTCAAAAAAACAGAATAATGTTCAAATTCTGATTTTTCAACTTACAACTGAGTGGCATTCTGAAAACTAACTTATCTGATTCTTGGTTTTCTTCTCTGTTCAGTTGGTAAAATGTCATATTAATAATTTATACAGAACATTATTAAAAGAAAATACATCAAAAAAGTTTATATCTATGTGTTAGTGTTTAGTTTTTTAAATTTCCTTACCTAGATTATCTAAAATTATTGACATAAAACATATACCTCCTTTACAGTACAAAGATTTAATTCATCTAATTCACAGGGCTATGTGCATGAAATAAAATGATATGTTTGAAATGTTGTAAAACCTTAGAAAATATTATATTTATCTCTTCACAAATTATTTCTATATCCTCATCAGGAAAATGCCTTGTGTTAGAAATTAAATTGCATTTTTCATAAGGACAAGTATACATCGTATACATTAAGTTCTCCGCAATGCTTAATTAAGACCTGGTATTTGGCAGGTGGTAAGAATTATTTGCTATTAATTTAAATGATACCCAAAATGCTTTTATAATAAAACTTTTCCAAAGAATGTTCTTTGTTTATTTCTATCTGATTGCCCTACTCCTCAATCTAATTCAATCTGTCTTCTCTCCCCAACACTCAATCAACTTCCATGTCTCTAAATCCAGTAAACATAATTCAGGACTCATCTTACTTGACTTTTCATTAGCACTCGATTCAAACATTCCCTTTTTTTGAAACCTGATCTCTTTGAATTTCATGACAGATATATACACTTCTTCCTAATTCTCTTCTGTCTCCATTCCTATCTCATTTGCATGATCACCCTCTTTTGGAAACAATTCACCATTAGCATTTCTAAAGACACAGTCCTTGTTGTTGTCTCTCCATGCTTTCCATCCATGCCTGTGGTTTCAGATAACACCTACACACAGATTCATCACTAAATTTAACATCTGGCCAAGAATTCTTGTCTCAGGTCTAGCTCACTCATGTCATTCAAAGAGCCCTGAAAGTCGACATGAGCAAGACTAAATCCAGGATCATGGTAACCACTCATCTCCAGCATCCACTAGTTTTTCTTCGGAGTTTTCTATCTCAGAAAATGGTGTCCCCATTCTTCCCCTCAAACAGGCCAGAAACCTGGGAATTATTCTGAACACCTCCCTCTTCTTCATCCCAGTAGGTAATCACCAAACTCTGCAGTTAGTCTCTTAAATAACTCTTGAATTCCTTGCACTCCCTTTTTTTCATGGTCAATGTCACCACCACAGATCTGATGCCTACGAACTGTGCTAGCTTACCTCTGCTTCCTCTGAACCTCCCCGATCTGTCCTCTACTCCACAGAATGATGTGCTCACAATGCAAAAATCCAAATTTGATCACATGACCTTCACACTTATGAACTCCTACTTACCCTTCATATCCATTCATGTCAACCCTGAGGGACATCTCCCCTTAACTCCAGCTTTTACAGCATAATCTTAAACTGGTCCATCCTTCTTCTGAGTTGTTGTTTCAGCATGTCATTAATCACTCAGCAGGGTGATTATTTGGTAGTTTATCTCTCCTGCTAGGATCTTTGAGAGCATCTAATTGTCCCTGGGTCTACTGATGATTGAAATTCAAACATGGCACGGTGGTTGGCAAATACACACTCAATCAACATTTGTGCCATGAGTAAATGGATGGACACATTGGAAAGGATGGCTGGAAGAATTTGACCACCAAAACTCTCTGGTCTATATGAAGAGTCAACCATTAACCAGTTTTTTAAGTTGGAGTATTCATGTTTTTCTTTCAACAATGGATTATTTTGGGACTTCTAACAGTCAACCATTCACACAGTGTCTAAATGCTTTTTTTGCAGATCATTTGGCCTATCATGTTAGACAGTCAATCTCATTAGATGTAAGATGCAGAGACCCATCCAGGTGAACCCAAGTAATCAAAATTGATTATAAAAATAAAATGGAAATAAAGAACATAAAGCTTTTAGGAGTTTCTATCAAACCAGTTTACAAAATAACTGGGCCTCATGGGCGCCAGAAGTTAAGGGCTATTTGGCATCAGATTACCTCATGCTCTTTCATTTATGTGAGACAGGTGCTATCTGAGACCTGATGCTCTGAAGGTGACTTATACTCTAGTTACCAGTTGATTATTCCAGCTATGTCCCTTGGCTGACATGCTTATTTATGAGACAGAATCTGATCATCCCAGGTGGTGACCAGTTGGCCTGCTCAGATAGGCATCACTCAGCCAAAGGGCTGCGGCCACTGAATCAAGTCTGTGGGAATAAGAAAGGGAACACAGATATCAAACTGGCCTCTGCTTCCGTAGAGACACGTTGGGACTACCTCCCTCAGAAAGTGCTTGTAGGGCTGCACCCAGATCTCTTCTTGGAAGCCAGAACGTGCTTTTGTTGTTGAATGCTAGATTCACACCTGTACCCTCCCCCAGAGAACTGCCCTTAGCTATTAGAAGTGAATTTCTTTGGAATGGTTGATTTGACAGCACAGGGCCCTTAATTCTGCATTTGAAAAACTAGTACCTCACAAAATCAGAAGACAAGTCACAGAAGGGGAGAAAAAAATTGTAAATGACATATCTGGTGAAGGACCATTATCCCAAAAGTACAACAAACTCTTAAAATTCAATAATAATAAAAAAAAAATGAACAACTTAATGAAAAAAATGGGCAAAAGATCTGAACATACATCTCACCAAAGAATGTCTACAGAGGACAAATAAGAATATAAAATGTTCAATATCATGTGTCAGTACAGATTGTAAATTAAAACAACAATGAGATATACCACTACATACCTATTAGAAAATCCAAAATGCTAACATCATATGCTGGTGAGGATGTAGAGCAACAGGAACTCTCATTTCTTGCTGATGGAAATGCAAAATGGCACAGCCATTTTGCAAGACGATTTGGCAGTTTCTTACAAAACTAAACATAGCCTTACCATATGATCCAGCAATCATGCTCCATGGTATTTATCCAAATGAGCTAAAAACTTACATGCACACAGAAACCTGCAAATAGATGTTTATAGCAGGTTTATTCATAATGGCCAAAACTTGCAAGCAACCAAAATGTCCTTCAGTAGGTGAATGGGTAAGTAAACTGTGGTACATCCAGACGTGGAGTATTATTCAGTGCTAAGAACAAACGAGCTACCAAGCCATGAAAATATATGGAAGAAACTTAAATGCATATTACCAATTGAAAAAGCCAATCTCAAAAGGCTGCACACTATTTTTCTAACCGTATGACATTCCTAGAAAGGACAAAACTATAAAAACAGTGAAAAGATCAGTGGTTGCCAGGGGTTAGGGAAAGAGAGAAGTAAATAGAGCTCGAAGGACTTTTAGAGCAGAGAAAATATGCTGACTTTATAATGGTAGATACATGCCAGTGTGAACCCTAATGTAAACTATAAACTTTAGATGACAATGATGTGTTAACGAGAGTCATCTATTGTAACAAAAGTACCACTGTGGTGAGGGATGTTGACAGTTGCGGAGGTTGTGTATGTGTGTTCAGGGGTGTACATAGGAACTTTCTGTACTTTTTGCTCAATTTTGCTGTGAATCTAAAACTTCTCTTAAAAAAATAAAATGTATTAAATAAAAACTCTAAGGCCATTCATTCTGGTGGGATCAGGCCGAGGTCAGACTTCACAGGAACCCACATCTTTTGTTTAGCTTCTTCACCTGTCTTATCCTAGTTCCCCCGCTCCTTTCCCTGAGGTCATTCTCTCAATAAATCACTCGAGAAAAAACACCCGTCTCAGGCTCTGCTTCTAAGGAATCAACCTCAGACAGAGGTGCAGGCCTGGTGTACATTATTGTTGACCTGTTTCAAGCTTTTCTTCTACTTGGAGTAGTGGACCATGGCAGAGTGATTTTGATGGAAGAAGAGAGTTAACAGACATCACGAATATTGAAAAAAATAGAAAAAAAAAATAGGCCTGAAGAGAGTTGAAAAGAAATCTCATCTGTGTTATCACCTGTTTTGAAGATTTGTCTGAGTTCCAGCTCCTAATTATTTGGGAGGGAAACGAAATATTCTCAGTTTCTTTCACTCTTTGTGTTAGTTTCCTGTGGCTGTTCTAACAAATTAGCAAAAACTGGGTGGCTTAAAGAATAGATATTTATTGTGTCATAGTTCTGGAGGCCTGAAGTCCAAAACCATAGCTCGGCAAATCCACACTCTCTCTGGAGACTCTAGAAGAGAGTCCTTCCTTGTCTCTTCCAGTTTCTTGTGGCTTTGGAAATCCTTGGCTTGTGGCTGCATCACTCCAATCTTCACCTCTGTTTTCTTTTCTTTACTTTTTTGAGACGGAGTCTTGCCCTGTCGCCCAGGCTATAGTGCAGTGATCTCGGCTGACTGCAACCTCCGCCTCACAGGTTCAAGCGATTCTCCTTCCTCAGCCTCCCGAGTAACTGGCATTACAGGCGCCCACCACCACACCTGGCTAATTTTTTTTTGGATTTTTAGTAAAGACGGGGTTTCACCATCTTGGCCAGGCTGGTCTCAAATCCCTGATGTCGTGATCCACCTGCTTCGGCCTCCCAAACTGCTGGGATTACTGGCATGAGCCACTGCACCCGGCCTTCACCTCTGTTTTCATGTGACCTTCTCTTCTGTGTCTGTCTTCTCCTCCATGTGTCTCATACAAGGAAAGACCTTTCTCACTGAATTTAAGCTTCACCCAGATAATACAGGATTATCTCATTTTTTAAGATCCTTAATTATATCTGCAAAGACTCTTATTCCAAATAAGGTCACATTCATAGTTTCCAGGGTTTAAGAGGGAGACCTATCTTTTGGAGGATCATCATTCAGCCCACTACACTCACTTAATTCGTTTTGCCCCCCTACTTTTTTGTTGTTGTTGTTGTTTTGCTTTGTTTTTTTTTTGTTTTTGGTTTTTTTTTTTTTTTTTTTTTTTTTTTTTTTTTTTTTTTTTTGAGATGGAGTCTCACTCTGTCACCCAGTCTGGAGTGCAGTGGCATAATCTCGGCTCACTGCAACCTCCACCTCCTGGGTTCAAGCGATTCTCCTGCGTCAGCCTTCCCAATAGCTGAGATTACAGGCACCCAACACCATGCCCGGCTAATTTTTGTATTTTTAGTAGAGACAGTGTTTCTCCATTTTGGCCAGGCTGGTCTTGAACTCCTGACCTCAGGTGATCCACCCACCTCGGTCTCCCAAAGTGCTGGGATTACAGGCGTGAGCCACCATGCCCAGCCTTGCCCCAGAATTCTATATAATACTTCTGCTTACATATTGATGTCTGGTCTGCACAGTTCTTTCCACTAAATAACCTATTAATTACCATAGTAAACAAACATAAGAGTACCCACTGTCTAATGCCATTTTCCTACGCCCAGGCATAACCTGTGAGATGTTATTATTCCTATTGCACAGTTGAGGAAACTGAGTCTTGGGTGAGCTTTAATTTTTCACCTTTGGTATTTCAAACTTGGTATCTTCGCTGTGCTGCTCTCTCCCGTGATAATTAGAAATAGAAGGGGCTCCAGCAGGAAGAAACTTATCATGATCTTTGGGTAACCGTTTTACGTATAAGGCAAATAGTAATATTCATAGGAGCAGAATAGATTAAGAAGAGTTCAGGTCGGTATGCAAGGGCCCTCATCTGTCTTGTAAAGTGGTACGGTGGAATGAGAACAAGCTTTGAGTCTTACAGTAGTAACTGGAATCCTCACTGTTCTTTCACTGGCTTCCAGAACTTGAGCAAGCTGCAAATGTTTTCTAAGGCTGATTTCTAACCCATTAAATTAGGATGTCCCCACTTTGCTCACATGGCTGTTGAAAGAGTAATGGAATTAAGAATAAAATCATGCTCACCTGGCTCAATACATATTAATGTCCACATTCCTTGTTATGTACCTGCAGACCACAAGCAGGAAGGCACCTAGGATAGCTTTATATCTCTCCACGTATTAATTCTTTTCAAAGATCTCTTACCTACTCCTCCAGGCTGGCTCTCTCCTCTATCACACAGCTGGGAGAGAAAAGTCAGATATTATGCGTATTATAAATGTTTCCATTTCATCTCAATTGATGCTTCCTAGTTTATATAAGTTCTTTTCTTCAATTACCCCCAAAGCACCCATTTTTAAAAGATTGCGAGCCAATATAAACCTGGCATGAATTAAAGAGTGCTGTCAATTTTTTGGCACCCCCGCCCCACTATCCCCAGCAAATGGGCAAAATTTAATGTGTAAACCTGTTATACAAATGAGATAACAAGCTTGGTATTTGGAGAAAAAGGAAGTTATTCAGCAAATCAGTGGCTACTACGGAGGCTGTCAAGGCCTCTTTAGCCAGGGAGCTCAGACCAGCAGCATTAGCATCACCTGGAGGCTTGGAAGGCATGCACATCCATAGCACACCCCATACCTGCTGAATCAGAGTTTTTGTAGCAGGGCCCGGGAGTATGCCCTTAGCAAGATCTCCAAGTAATGATGCACACTAAATTTTTAGCAGCGCTCTATTGCAGCAATGGTTCTCAAATTTTAGTGTCCATCAGAATCACCTGGAGGCTTGTTAGAACAGATTGCTAGGTTTCACCTCCAGAGTTTGTGGTGCATGGATTTGGAGGAGGGCCAGAAAAGTCTGCATTTCTCACAGCCTTCCAGGTGACGGTGATGACGTTCAAGGCCCATAATTGGAAACAGTTGTACGAACACGTCCAGGGATTAAATTTATTAGTTTATTTTTCTCTTTGCATATGAATCCTTAAATAGGGAGTATTTTTTTTAAATTAATGATTTATATTACTTTTACACCTGGCCCATTACATGTAGGTTCTTTTACACTATCTTGATCACTGTTAAGTCAGCGCCTCCATTCTCTACAGACAGAAAGTCCTGTCTCTTCTGTCTCCCTCAAGATATCTCTCGGACCATCCTCCTGACACTGGATATTGATCCAAGCTGATCCTCACTACCTCAAATCTATTGTATTCATCTGTTTTCTCCAGGGCACCACAAAACACACCTTCCCTCAACCACACCTTCCCTAAGCCACATTTTAGTTGCATCGCTCCCTGTCTGTAGAGTATTCAAGGACTCTTTAATTCCTACCATATTAAATATAAACTCTCTCTCTCTCTCTCTCTCTCCTGGGTTTTAAGTTCCCTGTGATATAATTTCTTTTTACAACCATTCCACTAACTCGGTAGCTCATTCTCTGCTCTGCTCAGATTGGTCCCCTCCCTGTGCCACACACCTGAAAATTCATTTTTCACCTTGACTACTGTTTTCACTCAGAATCCTCTGCTTTCCCATCCAAAACCAACATATCCTTCAAGGCCCAAATAAAGTGCTATCTCCAACCCAGGCTTCCACACCTGCCACCACCTCTCCCTATCCACTGCCCACGTTGCTATTCAGTGAAGCAACTCTTCAAGCTGAGATATCAGATACTTAACACTACACTCTAGGCCATTACCCCCAATCAAAATGGGCACAGAAATGAGCTTAGAAAATAAATGGAAATTTTAATATTTCCTCAGTATTCTACCTCCTTATGAGGTTGGTTATTCAATGTATTTCTGAATCCACTCTCTCTTCATTGTTATTCACCAAATTAGAAACTCACCTAGAAGACTAATAGACTTAAAATATTTCTGTGCCTCTCCAAAATATCACATAATTCTGAGTATAAGGCCTGAAGATACCCGTTTGTATTCTAATTGAACAGAAGATATGCTAATAGATGTGCAGTGATGCTTGCACTTGATCTGGACGTCTTCACTCCATAGAGAGCCAGGTTCCTCTGACTTTCTCATTCACCACGTCAAAGAATAACACTAGAAATATTTGCTTAGTAAATTCCTTAGGATTCCACAGAACAAAATGGAGCTTATCTTCATCGCTTCAGTAAGGAGGGGAATACAAGGAGATGAAATTTATTATCAGGTCAAAAGCAGCAGATACCAAATAAAGCTGAAAATCAAGCATTGTGTCTAAGAGTAATAGTAAAAGAAATACAGTTTACAACTGAGGCATCATGTAAATACTGTGCCTTATCTTGGTTTAAATTAACATTTACAGGAGCTTTTTTTTTTAACCTAAAATATAATCTTGACCTCAACGCTATTTTTTTTTTCCCCTTTTCATGTCTTGACATACACAATACTAAGGGGGATGTGAAGGAGGCACAGAGGCTGTGGTTAAATCTACTCCTAGCTACCATTATCTTCTCACTTTTCATGAGCTCTAATTTAAACATCTTATTTATAGTGCAATGTTCTTAAGAGTTTTCTGGGTGTATTTAAATGGGGATAGTTAATTGGAACTGTTCTAGCAGAAGCCAGCTTCAATCTCATCCTCCGAGGTGGCAGCCCTTCTCTGCTCCTGAAAAATAATGTAATTTTCTCTTCTTTCATCTAATTTTCATGTTTATTGTTACTACTCTGAATATTATGACCTAAAGTGTATGAGATTAATAATGTTTTTCTTTTTAATATTATTATTAATATTTTCAGTCTTCACATCATGAATTTGGTATTTTCCTACAGTACTTCCCACTGTTCTTGACATAAAAAATAAGTAAAGTCTAATGCAGGGAAAAACTTAAAAATAGTGTGAATTAGGAATTGAAAAGAAAAAGTGAAAACTACATGCTATGTTTTAAATATATGTTAAATGATCTTAGAAAACAAGCAGAAACTATTTCCCACTTCACAAAAATTTGCTCTACTCACCTACGCTTGTTCCCAGGTAATAAACACCTTAGATAAGAAGTACAATTGTATTATTTATGGCTAATTTGATGCCCAGTATGTAGGGCCACACGCAAAGTTAGGTTAACTTAAACATCAGCTTCTTTTGTTCTTCCCTAATCAATTGTCTTAAGATGAGTTCTTCTGAAACAGATCCTGAGACAAGACTAAATTTTTTATGAGGAATGTGCTCAAGAAGAGACTGGTAAGAGAAGGAAAAGCAGGAGGAGGGAAGGGGCGGAGACCAGGCAGGAGATAATTTCAGGTGAGGCATCAACCTCTGCCTGATCTGCAGGGAGCTCCAGAGTACAAATAACACCTAGAGTTTATCCCTCCTTAAGACAAAGGATCTAGGTTTTCATACTCACCAGTCATTGACTGCTGATGACTTCTGGTGAACATTACTGCCCAGGCACTTCTGCCTCTCAGTATGTCTGTGCAAAGGTCACAGGTGCCTGGTATTGGCATTGATCAGCTTGCCCATCAAGTCAGCTACAAGAGTACTTTCTTGCTCCTCCTAAGGTTTGTGTTTTGGGGACGAGCCTCCAGCCATACTCTGTCCAGCCCATCAGAACTTCTGCACAGGAAGTTGTATGCAAGGAGGTCATAGTCTTCTAAAATGCTATTTGCTCATACTCCCAACTGAAGGGACACTCTATCTTTTCTTTGTCGGGGGTACTTCTCTCTTCAACCATGTATTAACTTAGTTACTGCTACATAACAAACCATCCCAAAATGTAATTGTCTTAAAACAACCACCATTTATTTAGCACAGGAGTCTATGGGTTGGCCAGTTGGGCTGGATTCAGCAGGGTGGTTCTTCTGGTCTTGGCTGGGCTCCCCCATGTTTCTGAGATCAGTTGCAGGTCAAATAAGAAATTTTCTGATTCTGGGTCAGGCGTAATCAGGTGGCTTTCAGGTGGCTTACGCCTGCAATCTCAGCACTTTGGGAGGCTGAGGCGGGCAGATCACCTGAGGTCGGGAGTTCGAGACCAACCTGACCAACATGGAGAAACTCCGTCTCTACTAAAAATACAAAATTAGCTGGGCATGGTGCCTGTAATCCCAGCTACTCAGGAAGGCTGAGGCAGGAGAATTTCTTGAACCCAGGAGGTGGAGGTTGTGGTGAGCCAAGATCACGCCATTGCACTCCAGCCTAGGCAACAAGAGTGCAACTCTGTCTCATAAAAAAAAAAAAAAAAGGAAAAAGAAAAGAAAGAAAGAAAGAAAGAAAGAAAGAAAGAAAAAAGAAAGAAAGAAAGAAAGAAAGAAAGAAAGAAAGAAAGAAAGAAAAATTTTCTGATTCTGAATGAACTTTAGCTCATCTCTAGAGCCTCAGGTAAGACAAGTAGAATGACTCATGTCTCTTCCATATGGAATGTGTTCTCTCATCCTTCAGCAGAATATCCCAAGTTTACTCATGTGACAGTAACAGGGACACCAATATAATACATAGTGATGTGTAAGGTCTCTTAAGGTCTAGGCTTAGTACTAGCCCACTGTCACTTCTGCCACATTCTATTGGTAAAGCAAGTCACACAGCCAGGCTAGATTCAAGAGGTGGAAACTAGATACAGAGTTGTAATGCAAAGGGCATGGATACAAATGCAAGCAATTGAGCTTTTTTTCCAGCATACCACAGCCTTTCAACGCACAACCCTACTACTCCCAGAAATGTCAAATTAATTCCTGAACAAACCTAAATTTCCCAATGGAGAACCAAGAGGAGATTTCCTCTATCTTGTTTCCTGCCATCCAAAGAAGCTTCCAGTGCAAGTTCTTCTTTTTTTCTGCAGGGATATGGAATAGAGATGGGCAGTTAAGTTCATTTCCTTTTTTCCCTAGCAGCAAGGACAAGACAGAAATTACTCTGAGTCAAATATCCCTCTAGATGCATTCAACAATGCTAATTTTCTATTTACAGGGTGTGTGTGTGTGTGTGTGTGTGTGTGTAAGGGGTAGTGTCATGCATCTTGTTTATCTTCGTGTGATATTTAATGATTAAAAATCACAAAAGTAAGTGAAGAACATAGTCAATGTGTATATTTAGCTCTTCTGCCAGGAGATAATTCCTCGTAGCTATGATTTGTGAATATAGATAAAGATAAATGTTCTTTATGCACTTTCATATGCAGGAGGCCATTTTACATAATTTGTAACCAAAGGCTGTCCATAGAGTGTGAAGTTAAGGGAAGGTCTTTATAAGCTTCAAATGTTGTTCCCAGGGAATTTCTTCACAATATGTAAAAGACATCCACTATTTAATCAGTTATGAGATATACCTCTTTTATATTTTAACATCTCTGAAATTGGGATGCATCTTAAAATGAATGAGCTCTTAAAATTATTCATTACCATTTTCTTAATGGCCTATAAAATGGTGGTGAATCTTACAAACAATGTTGTCTTAGGTTCCATGATATATGATACCCAGAAATAATAGCTGTTTTATCATATAAAGCACTGGCCTGCAAAACACACACAAACTCATTAAAAAAGTAATAGGCAAGACTTTTGACACAAGTGCTCCATAATTTAACAGGTTTTACTTCTTAAACAACGAGTGAATTAAATTCCAAGTTCAGTCTAGTTGAGTGTATGCATGAGATACAATGACCAAGTTAATAAGATCAGAGGAATTCTTGAAATCTTCAGAATTATCCTTGAAATCTCTGGAGATAAAGGAAAAAAAAAACAACAACAAGTTAATAAGATCAGAGGAATCCTTGAAATCTTCAGAATTATCCTTGAAATCTCTGGAGATAAAGGAAAAAAAAAACTAAGTTAATAAGATCAGAGGAATTCTTGAAATCTTTAGAATCATCCTTGAAATCTCTGGAGATAAAGGAAAAAAAACCATTCTGGCTTCCCTAATTATCAGCTTAAATTTTAAGTTAGCTGTACACCGTAAAGGAGTATTACTGGATTACCATTAGAAAGTAGCCTCAGATGCATAAAATATGGCAATTCTCCTGGCTGATAATTTAGAAAAAGGGAATTGTGGAGGAGTCAACTCAGATGTGGCATTTCCAACCTCACCCTCTAAGTTCATACCTCATATATTCTGTTAGAAAATATTTCTTCTCAGCTGGAGCAGTGGCTCATGCCTGTAATCCCGGCACTTTGGGAGGTGGAGGCGGGTGGATCACAGGGCTAGGAGTTCAAGACCAGCCTGGCCACGTTGGTGAAGCCCTGTCTCTACTAAAAATATAAAAATTAGCCAGGCGTGGTAGCATGCACCTGTAATCCCAGTTACTCGGGATTCTGAGGCAGAGAATTGCTTAAATCTGGGAGGCAGAGGTTGGGTGACAGAACAAGACTCTGTCTCAAAAAAAAAAAAAAAAAAAGAAAAATTTTTTTCATTTCACAACTGATTACTAGTCTACAGCCCATCCAAATGTGCTCACTTTACATTTACATATACATATACATTTGAATCTATGTGTATGTTATAGTCTTAAGGGTATTTTTAAATGTTTATTTTTCTGAGTTTTCCACATCTTGCCAATTTTCCGTAGTACATATGTATTACCTTGATCATCAGAAATTTTTTTAGGTAAAGGAAAAATTATCTGCAGAAAAGCAAAACACAAGGGAACTAAATACTAAAAAAAACCCCAACAACAACAACAACAACCTCAATTGTTTCACTTACTGTATGCCAGGCCACTGACCAATGGAATCCTCACATTTTTATGTGGTCAGCACTGTTATCATCTTCAATTTACAGATGAGAATATCATAACACAGGATGAGTGCATCATTTGCCATAGACCACAGGTCTGGGTGTCAGCGGGGAGATTTGAGATCAGGCTCCAGAGTCCACGCTACACACACTTTAATGGATAAGCAAGAAATGAACATGAATAAACAGGTCAGAGCCTCAAGAAGTCCTCCCACCTATTCCTAGCTGCATGACTGTGAATAGAGAATTTTATCTGCCTCAACCTCATTTTTCTTATTTATAATACAAGAATATGGGCATTAATAACTGTCCTTTTCAGAGGATCAAATGAAGTCACAGATATAATTATGGCTTGGAAACTATCAAGTGATGTTTAATATGCATTAGCAATATCGATCTCTTTTTTCCCTCAGAATTTAGGGAAAAAAAAAACAAACAGGAAGTGGTTATCTCCCTAGCACCTGTTTCCCAATCATATTGCTTCCCGCTTTCTGGCAATAAAGTAAATGTTAATTTAAACCAAGTTAAGGCACAGTATTTACATGATGCCACAGTTGTAAACTGTATTTCTTTTACCATTACTCTTATCTTAGACACAATGATTGATTTTCAGCCTTATTTGGTATCTGCTGCTTTTGAGCTGATAATAAATTTCATCTCCTTGTATTCCCCTCCCTACTGAAGCAATGAGGATAAGCTCCATTTTGTTCTGTGGAATCCTAAGGAATTTACTAAGCAAATATTTCTAGTGTTATTCTTCGACGTGGTGAATGAGAAAGTCAGAGGAACCTGGCTCTCTATGGAGTGAAGACGTCCAAATCAAGTGTAAGCATCACTGCACATCTATTAGCATACCTTCTGTTCAATTAGAATACAAACGGATATCTTCAGGCCTTATACTCAGAATTATGTGATATTTTGGAGAGGCACAGAAATATTTTAAGTCTATTAGTCTTCTAGTCTTCTAGGTGAGTTTCTAATTTGGTGAATAACAATGAAGACAGAGTGGATTCAGAAATACGTTGAATAATGTATTTGGCCTAAGCCCAGATACTGCCTCAGAATCCTTCCTAACAAGTGATCTAAGTAGCCATTTGCTATTGCCAATCAGACACAATGAAATTCTGAGATTAAATGTTTTTCCCATTCCTGTTGTAAATTAGTCTAAAATGCAATTACAAGCAGAATTGAGAGTTTAAAAATAAGGGGATTTTTTGAAACATGAACTTGATAGTAGACGTTGGCCTACCGCAGTTCTGTCACAAATTAGCTATTAGGCAGGTGGTTTAGCCTTTTGTTCTAAAGGAGGAGTTGGCTTCTGATCTCTAACAGAATCTATTATATATTTTGAGCTGTAAATTATTTTTCTAACTTTTAACATGTTCCTAATTTATTTTTGCCTTTCCTCTTTCCCACCTGAAGTGCTATTTCTACTTATTTCTAATTATTTCTCATGGTGCATTTAAGCCACACTCCCATATTTTCAAATTCTGCATTCTTCGCAAAGCAGTTTTTTCCAATTGATAGAGACCACATCTTTCACTGGCCAGCTCTAACTTTAATCATCCGTGGATTCAGCTAGCAGGATATGTTCTGGTGAACTAGATTGCAAGCTCCCCAGAGGGCAGGTAAAGGTATCATATTTCTTTGAACTGCAGTGCCCTGCAGAGAGTTATATACATAGTAGGTGCACACTGATAAATACCTAAGTTTAACAGCTTTATAATTTTCTTTTTTTTTTTTTTTTGCAGTTGCAAGATTTAATAGAGTGAAAAGAGAGCTCCTATACAAAGGGAGGGACCTAAAGGGGGTTGCCATTGCTGACTTGAATGCCTGGGTTTATATCCTGATCATTGTCCCTCCCGCTGTGCTCTCAGGCGATAGATGATTGGCTATTTCTTTACCTCCTGTTTTTGCCTACTTAGTATTTTAGTGAGCTCTCTGATTGGTCGGGTGTGAGCTAAGTTGCAAGCCCCATGTTTAAAGGTGGACACAGTCATCTTCCTAGCCAGGCTTAGGGATTCTTGGTCTAGGGAATCCAGCTAGTCCTGTCTCTCAGTCCCCCCTCTCAACAGAAAAACCCAAGTGCTATTGGGGATGTTGGCGACGACTGATCTAACTGCTTCCTGCTGAATTGGTGTGTAGTAGTGGTTGTGCAGCTGAGATTTCCTCAGGAGGGGTGCCTTCGATGTCATTAACATCAGAGCATGGGCTAGCAGGCCGGTCCAGGGGTCCACAGTAGATTTTAGTCATGGACTGCATCTGGGGCTCCATTTGAAAAACTATTTGTAGCTTTACAGCTTCAATTCTGGAAGAGACCAACTTAACAAGGAGGTTAAAGATACAGGGTCCAAAGAGGAATAACACTATTATAGCTGCTAGAGGTCCTAAGGAGGGGAGAATCCAGGGCATCCATTGGCTGAGGAGGCCCCAGGGTCCGGTGTTTTGAAACTCCTCTGCTCTACGTTGTATTCGATCTCGAATTTCTTTAACCTTCTCGGTGATGATTCCAGATTGATTAACATAATAACAGCATTCTTCCCCTAAAAATAAACAGGTTCCCTCTCTTTCAGCGTTAGCAAGTCTAAAGCTCTTTGATTTTGAAGGACTACTGCTGCTAGGGCAAGGTGACTATAGAGTCGGCGACCTGTTCCATGTCACCATTTAGTTCTTGAGATACTTTGTAGTAGAACTGAGTAGAGGTTGTGATACCGCCAATGCCAGTACCTAGTCCACCTAGTACCCCTGCTCTGATAACAAAAGGAAGAATGGGTACTCTTTTGTTGCGGGGCTTAGGTTCGACATGATTGTATAAATCTTGTTCAGTGTAGATGGTCATAGGGGGCCCTAAGAACGAGAGGAAGCACGTAGATTCTGAAGAGCCATTCAAATAACAATAGGCTGAGGTACCACAGACAAAAAATATTCCTGAGGGTAGGCAGACTCTTTGTGTGGGAGGAGTTACCCACCTGATGCATTGGGAGTTGGTTGTATCTACAGTATTGCTAAATTTTACATAAGTGAGATTTGAGGTATGGATTGTTTCCAGATTGGAAACAAGAGGTCCTACTAAAACAGAAGTGGTGTTTATTTCTGTGCTGAAGTTGTTCCATAGTTCAGGTACAGGGATTGAAATGTATGGCCTGAAATGCAGGGGATTATTTGGCACACTTCACAGGCCCTATCTGTTTGATAGTTTTGAAAAGGCTTGGTCCAGTAAATAATAATTTGGCCATCTGATGGGTGCTATCAATCACTAAGTGAAAGATTTGGTGAAAGGTTTTAAGTAATTTCCATTGGTTAGCTGCAGGCAAAAGTATTTTTCCTTCTTCGGTGGCTAGCCATCCTGAGGGGAGGAAACTGTCCTCGTGAGGTTCCCCATTCTATTTCTTCTTCTGAGTACTGGGGCTTGGTTTCCCGGAGGGGATTACCCCATACTAGGGGTCCTTCTATAATTTCTAATGGAGGGTCCTGCCTTGCAGCTCTTTTGGCTTCAGTATCCGCTTGGCGGTTACCTTCTATTTCCCTTTCCTTTCCTTTCTGATGACCCCAGGAGTGTAAGACTGCCACCTCTTTAGGCTTCTGTAAACAGCTTTATAATTTTCAAAATGTTTTAAAGTTTGTTTGTTTGTTTTCAATTGATATAATTTCCCTGGTAGTTTTAACCCTAGAAATTTTGGTTAATACCAACATCTAGGGAAAAGACTGAAACTTCCTCTTCTAAGTTATAAACACATTTTGTTTTCTCATAAATACTAAGTCTAACTCATTATGCCAGGAGGATTAATGGATACAGAGAAGAGGTAAAAAAAAAAAGGTCTCAAATAATAAACTCAAGATTTTTTAGGTTTCAGCTTTAACATGCATCACTCTGAGGCTGTTTTTAAGTGTTTTTAGTTATTGTATTTAATATTATTGTACATACTTAAGTATATTTTGCAGTTCATATGTAATTAATCCATAATGTGATCATATAAAATATAATATACATGCTATAATTTATAATGTATTTTATAACGTGAATATAGTTATTTTACAATTTATATAGTTGTACAAATTTTAGAATTATATTTAATTTTTGTATATAATCAATTGCTATTTATAACCTGTCTCTTTTTTAAAAAGTTGAAATTAATTTTCTAGAGTGTAGCTGACGTAATGAGATGTACTATAAAAAAACGGCTTTGTGATTTTTTACTTCCCACTTAGCCCCATGTCGTGTTGTTTGTTTTATTTTGATGTGAAATATTTTGCTTTTTTCTCTTTCCAATGCTGGCTTCCTCATTGTGGGCCCATCTAGTTAGTCAGGTCTCTGGGCCACATCAGGGAGTATTAAGAAAGTAGAGAGAATTAAGACACAGTTGGATTATATGATGAAGAATCTAACTGGAAAAAAAATTCCATTATCACCACCCTGGAAGCTGAGCTTTTTTCTTCACATCAAAGGAAGGGAGAGAAGGAGGGGAAATAAGTCTTCAAAATGGATTTCCTTTCAATTTCCACTTCAGTTCACTGTGGTTGGGTGTTTAGTACATTCCATACTCTCAGACCCTGAAAGAACTTGAATCTGACTTTCACACGTTGGGAACTTCAACTCAAGCAGATCTGACAGGAGAAGACAGACGCCCGAACAGATGCAGCTTGTGTAGAGACAGATTATTTTTTTAACCAAAAGTTGCTGATTTTTCTTCTAAAAAAACCTTTTCCCTGATGAGATAAGTTTTAAAGTGTGAAAATGTTGACATTTTTCTTTGCACATCACAGGTTTACTGTGCTTATTTTTATTTTTTATTTTTTTTTGTATCTAACGTAATCATCCTATGGTGACTCAAGAAGGCAATATTTAGATTCTGTCAAAACCCCTGGGCTATTGCCATGTTTTCTGAAACTTCTAGCATTTCACTGAGTGTACCAAGGGCCTTGTTTCCCCAATGTGTGAATTGCTGCAAATATTAAAACGTGGCCAATGCTGGAATCTTTATTGACAAGCTGATGAGGTTCATGTCCCCAGAGCTCCTTTCAAGTCTCACTACTCTTGTCAGAGAAATCACTACACCTGCTCCAAATTGCTACCTGCTGAGAAAATTAGAGCCTTACAGGCATCTGAAAAGGTTGTGAAAAAGAGGTGAGAATTCTGGACAAAGAAAGGAGATCTTCACATGCACAAGGTAAACTTAGTTGGTGTAAAATACGCATATGACCTTTTGTTCTGTATCTGACATGGAGAGAGATCTGAGAACAGAGATAATTATAGAGAAAATGGAGGAAAATGTTTGAAATGAGTATTCTCTCTGTTAGTCCAAGATCTACAGTTTCTGTAACCATGCAGCCAAACATACCACATAAGTTGGTTGAGTGACTTGTCCCTGAATGTAACAATGAGATAACAAAACCAAGAGAGAAAAACCCATATTCTCTGCCTCCATTTTCTTCTTTTTCTCAAGGACTTCATTTCCTTCTTTCTTTAAAGCAGGAGCCCCCAGAATGTGGTCCCTGGACCAGCCGTATCAGCATCACCTGGAAAGCTGTTAGGCCGACCAGTCTAGTGCCCTATCCCAGAACCCCAGGATCAGAAACTCTGGGGTAAAGCTCAGCAATCTGTGTGTTCCGAAGCTTGCCATATGTTCCCAATGCACACGAAAGTTTGCATGTCACTGCGCTAGTGTAGAGCATCAGCTGTCTCTGACTCAATTATTGATTTATTCTCATCAGCAAGCAATATGTCCTAGTATCTGCTACATTTTAAAGCAATTCTCCCATATCTTTATAACTTCTAGCTATCTTCCGTCTCTCTCCTCTCTCACATCACTATTTTTTTGCTTGTTAAAATGTTGTCTATAGACCAAGTTACAGAATGGGAAACCTCAGACTTCATTGCCTCATAGAGACACCGACTTAACAATCTAGTGCCCAAGAAGTCATTAGAAGTATTCCAGAAATCAGATAAAAAGTTGCAGTACCCCAGACATGTTCAAATCTAAGAACAGATGCATTGAAATGGCTGTAAAAATAATTTTATTTCACTCATAATAGTTCTCCACCAAACTAGCATGGCGTGATGCAATGGGGAATAAAAGTCAAGCACACGACTTCTCCATCAGGAGTGAAGGACAAGAGCTGAACATTTGTACACCTTTCTAGCTTTTAGAGGGACTGCCTAAGGGACTGGATTCTCTGCCTCACCTGAATCAGGGTGCTGAGTAGGAACTGGCATACTTTCTGTGCCTGGGGCTGCTGAGAACAAAAGAGAGTTCAGTGGCATATTGAAGCACCAGGAAACCTTCAGTATTGCAGACAGAAGCCAGTACAACTCAGGGCAACTAGGAGAGAATGTTCAGTTCATAACTTTTCTTCCAGGAGCAAAGAGGAGAAGAGTGAAATATGAAGCCAATGTTTTAATTTTGGGGGGAGATTTATTGCCTAAGGAATTACCTTCTATCTCCCCTGACTAGAAGCTATGATGGAACAGGTATACTTTGGTTACCTAGAAGCTGATGAACTCAAAAGAGAGCTCAACAGCTTGCTGCAGTGCCAGAGGGAACAAAAGATTACAAGTTTCTGAAATAAAAAAATAAAATAAAATAAAATAAAAAAGCTTGCAAACCACTCTTGGAAGTTACACATATAAATCAAGACAAGATGCATTTCCCAAAATATCTGAGAGTCCCCCGAATCTCTAGCTGAGAAGAGTGGGGAAGGTCTTCTGTACAAAACCAGTCCACAGAGACTGAAAAGAAGCAGTTTTTCCAAATGCAAAATTCCCACCAAAAAATAAGGCGTACAAACAAACAGAGAACCATGGCCCAATCAAAGGAACAAACTGGATATCCAAAAACAGACTATAAACAAACAAAGATTTATTAATTTGAATTATCTGACAAAGAATTCAAATTTTTTTTTTTTTTTTTTTTTTTTTGAGATGGAGTCTTGCTCTGTCGCCCGGGCTGGAGTACGGTGGCACGATCTCGGCTCACTGCAACCTCTACCTCCCTGGTTCAAGCAATTCCCTTGCCTCAGCCTCCCAAGTAGCTAGGATTACAGGCATGTGCCACCACACCCAGCTAATTTTTTTGTATTTTTAGTAGAGATGGGGTTTCACCATGTTGGCCAGACTGGCCTCGAATTGCTGGCCTCAGGCAATCCACCTGCCTAGGCCTCCCAAAGTGCTGGGATTACAAGCATGAGCCACCGCGCCTAGCCCAGTAATTTTCTTTTGAAAGGTCAATGCACTACAAAAAGCACAGACAGAAAACTAATGATAGCGAAAAAGAAAACACACACGCGCACACACACACACTCGCACACACACACTTGAACCAAACAAGACTATTAACGAAGAGAAACTATAAAAGAAGAATCAGACAGTAATTCTGAAGAATACATTCACTGAATTAAAGAAAAAAATACTACAGAAATTCAACAGTACGACTGATGAAGCAGAAGAGTCAGCAAACCCTTACGAGAGCTGAGCAACATACACATTATGAAAATTCCAGAATGAGGAGAGGGAAATGGGTAGAAAGCTATTTTTTTTTTTAAATGATGACCAAAAACATCCTACCATGAAGGAAAAGAAAATGGAAAACAAATATGGAAAATTTGATGAACTTCAAATAGGATAACCCAAAAAGACTCGCATCAAGATACATACAACAAAGCACTCAAAAGTCAAAACAAAGAAATAACCTTGAAAATGACAAGAGAATGTTGACTGTCACATACAAGGGAACTCCCACAAGCTTGTCAGTGAATTGCTCAGTAGAAACTTAAGAGCCCAGAAAGGAGAAGCATAATATATGCAAAATACTAAAAGGAATAAAAATGCCAGTAAAAATACTCTATCAGACAAAACTGCCCTTCAAAAATGAGAGCAAAATAAAAACCTTCCCAAATAAGCAAAAGCTGAGGATGTTCATCACTTCCAATCTGCCCTGTAAGAAATGCTAGAGGGATTTCTCCAAGTTGAACTGAAAGGATGCTAGACAGCAACACGAAAGCATATGAAAATATAAAGCTCTCTAGTCATGATAAATCTATAAACAAATACAAAATCTTACAGTATTGTAATGATGGTATGTAAATCACTTTTAATGGTGGTATAGAATTTAAAAGATAAAAGCACAAAATAACTATAAAACTATGTTAATGAATACAAAACATAAAAAGATGTAATTTGTGTCTGCAGTAACATATAGCAGGAGACGGAGATGCAAAGATGAAGAGTTTTTGTATGTTACTGAAGTTAAATTATCATTTTAAAATAGACTGTTATAACTATAAGAACTTTTAGGTAATTCCCATGGAAATCACAAAGAAAATACCTATGTAATCCCAGCACTTTGGGAGGCTGAGGCGGGCGGATCACCTGAGGTCAGGAGTTCAAGACCAGCCTGACCAACATGGAGAAACCTTGTCTCTACTAAAAATGCAAAAAATTAGCCAGGTGTGGTGGCACATGACTGTAATTCCAGCTACTCAGGAGGCTGAGGCAGGAGAATTGCTTGAACCCAGGAGGTGGAGGTTGCAGCAACCCGAGATCGTGCCACTGCACTCCAGCCTGGGTGACAAGAGCGAAGCGAATCTCTGTCTCAAAGAAAAAAGAAGATACACAAAGGAAACTGAGAGTGGAATCAGGATTGTCACCAAAAAAGAACAAAGGAAGGCAGCAAGAGAGGAAGAGAGAGGAATAAAAATAAATACAAGACAGAAGAAAACAATTAACAAAATGGCAATAGTAAGTCCTTTTCCATCATTAACTTTAAATGTAAATGGATTAAATTGCCCAATCAAAAAACATACAGTGGCTGAATGGGTACAAAAATGAGATCAAATGTTTTCTACAAGAGATTCACTTTAGATGTTAGGGCACACATAGCCTGAAAGTGAAAAGTTTAGAAAATATACTTCATGCAAATGATAACCAAAAGAGACCAGAAGTGACCATGCTTATATCAAACCAATAGATTTAAAGTCAAAATTTGTCACAGGAAAAATAAAAAGGACATCATATAATGACAAAACTGTAGATTCACCAGCAAGATGAAAAAATTGTAAATATGTATACATCTAACAACAAAATATCCAAAGAAGCAAATATTGACAGAATTGAAAGAAATAGTAAAAAAGAATGGTTGATTTCAATACTCAGTTTTCAATAATAAATAAAATAACCAGACAGAAAATTAATAGGAAGCCAGACTTGAACACTGTAGACCAATTAGACCTAACATACATACAGGGAATGTTTCACTCAACGAGAGCAGAACACATTCCTCTCAAGCATACATGGAACATTCTCCAGGATAGAACACATGTTAAGCCACAAAACGAGTCTTAGCAAATTTAAGAAGATAGAAATCATACCAAGTATTTTTTTTTTTTCTGGGCACAATAAAATAAAACTACAAATCAATAGCAAAAGGAAAACTGAAAATTTTACAAATATGTGAAAATTAAACAACACACTCTTGAACAACAAGCAGGTCAAAGAAGAAATCGCAATGGAAATTAGAGATTGGGCACTGTGGCTCACGCCCGTAATCCCAGCACTTTGAGAGGCCGAAGCGGGTGGATCACTTGAGGTCAGGAGTTCGAGAGCAGCCTGCCCAACATGGTGAAACCCTGTCTCTACTAAAAATACAAAAATTAGCCTGGCATGATGGCTAGTGCCTGTAATCCCAACTACATGGGAGGCCGAGACAGAAGAATCACTTGAACCCAGGAGGTGGAGGTTGCAGTGAGCTGAGATCATGCCACTGCACTCCAGCCTGGGCAACAGAGTGAGACTCTATCTGGAAAAAAAAAAAAAAAAAGGGAAATTAGAAATGCTTTAAGATAAATGAAAATTATAATACAACATGTAAAAACATGGTATGCAACAAAAGCAGTACCGTGGAAAGTTTACAGCAGTAAATACCTACATTAATAAGAAAGATTTCAAGTCAACAACTTACCTTTATACTTCAAGTGACTGGAAACAGAAAAAAAAATTACACACAAAGTTATTATAAGGAAGAAAATAATAAAGATTAAAGCAGAAATAAATAACCAGGAGAATAAAAAAGCAATAGAGAAAAATCAATAAAACTAATAGTTGTTTTTAATTAAAGATGAACAAAATTGACAAATTCTCAGACTAAGAAAAAAAGTAAAGATTAAATAACAAAAATCATAAATGGGAAGAGATATAACTGATGCCACAGAAATAAAAAAGATCATAAGAGATTACTATCAACAATTATATACCAATAAATTGGATGAGCTAGAAGAAATTGATACATGCATAGACACATACAACATACCAAGACCTACTCATGAAGAATAAAATATCTGAACAGACCAATAACTTGTAAAGAAATCGAAACACTAACCAAAAACCTCCCAACAAAGAAAGGCCCAGGACCAGATATCTTCACTGGAGAATTCTACCAAATATTTAAAGAATTAATGTTAATCCTTCCCAATACCAAGACTAACTCATGAAGAATAAAATATCTGAACAGACCTATAGCTTGTAAAGAAATCGAAACACTAACCAAAAACCTCCCAACAAAGAAAGGCCCAGGACCAGATATCTTCACTGGAGAATTCTACCAAATATTTAAAGAATTAATGTTAATCCTTCCCAAACTCTTCAAAAATGTCAGAGAGAAGGGAACACTTTCAAACTCATAAGAATAGCATAACCTTGATACCAAAATGAAAAGTGCTACAAGAAAAGAAAACAACAGACCAATGTTCCTAATGAATATTGATGCAAAAATCTTCAATAAAATACTAGCAAACCAAACTTGACAACACATTAAAAGGACCACACGCCATAATCGTGTGGAATTTTTTATTCCTGGAATGCAAGGATGTTCCAACATGTAAAAATTGATCAATGTAATGTACTACATTAACAGAACAAAGGTCAAAACCCACACAATTATCTCAATTGGTACAAAAAAGTATTTGACAAAATTCAATGCCCTTTCATGAAAAAACACTCAAAAAATTAGGAGAAGAAAAAAGTTACTTCAACATAATAAAGGCCATATGTGAAAATCCCACAGCTAACATTATACTCTATGGTGATACAGTAAAATGTTTCACTCCAAGATGAATAAAACAAGGTTGCCCACTCTCACAGCTTTTATTCAGCATAATACTGAAAGTTCTAGACAGAGCAACTAGGTAAGAAAAAGAAATGGAAAGCATCCCAATTGGAAAGGAAGAAGCAAATTTAGCTCTGCTCACAGATGACATAAGCTTATAGTTAGAAAACTCTAAGGATTATACACACCCACACACAATTAGAACTAATAAATGTAGCAAAATTGCAGGATACAAAGTCAATATACAAAAATCAGTTGCATTTCTATATATCAACAATGAACAATCCAAAAAGGAAATTAAGGTAACAATTTCATTAACAATAACAGCAAAAGGAATAAAACATTTAGGACCAAAATTAACTGAAAAGGCTACAGACTTGTACACAGAAAACTACAAAACATTACTAAAAGAAATTAAAGATACAAATAAATGGAAACACATCCCATGTTCATGGAGTAAAAGGCTTATTAGAATTAAAATATGCATACGTCCCAAAGCAACTTAATATTATTAAAAGTTCATACTACCTACAGATTCAATGCAAATCTTATCTAAATCTCCATCAAAATTCCATGATTTTTGCATAAATAGGAAAAAAATCCATCCTGGAATATATATGGGATCTCAAAACTTGCCTTGCATAGCCAAAGCAATCTGAAAAAGAAAAATGAAGCTGGAGGCCTTATACTCTCTGACTTCAAAATGTATTACAAAGCTACAGTAATCAAAACACTATAGCACTGGTCTAAATACGTGGAGACCAACAAAACAGAATAACGAGCATAGAAATAAACTCTTATGTATATGGTCAAATGAACTTTAACAAGGGTGCTAAGACTACATAACAGGGAAATGATAGTTTCTTCCACAAATATGACCCAATTTATTTTCTTTGTGACAATTGTCACTATGTAACATTATGCTATTTATTTTCTGTTTTACTACCTGTTGACCACCTCTACGTACACAATGCAGAATATAAGCTCTGTGAGGAAAGGAAACTCATCACTCTGTAATGTTCCCTGAGGTACTCCAGCTTCTAGAACATTGATATTAATTTTTTAAATGTAGATGAAATAAATGAAAGAGCACACCTTTCATTCTCTCATGCTCCCCCTGCTTCAGACTAAATGGCCCTTCCTATGCCTTTTATCTGGTTAGATCCTTTGGCTCTCATTGGGGCTCAAGTATTGCTTGCTCTGGGAAGCTTTCTCTACTTTTGTGAAATCTCTCTCTTGAAAACACACATCTCCTTTGTAGCACGTATCACAGTTGCTGTTTTCCTGTTTATGTGATTGCATTTGACTCATACCTGTTTCCCCAATGACAGAGACTTTTCATTTGTGTCACATCTTCCACCATCTCAATGTGCACAATAACTGCTCCATAGAGGTTTACTGACAAATCCCTCTAGTGGCTTGCTGTCGCATGCCTCTGCATCCTGGTTTTCCCAGGACAGCTCTGGTGAATGCCTCTTGCCCTGGCATCATTGTAAATAAAAGCATCCCAGTTTGGACGATTGATTATATGGTCACTCCAGTTATGCAACATTATATGGTCACTCCAGTTATGCAACACTGAAAATCCAGTAGGATTAAAAAATCTAATTAAATCACTTAAACATGATTAGCTTTTAAGCAGTATTTAAACATAAATCAACATTTTGAAACTGCAGGTCACCACCTAATAGTGGACCATGACTACTGTTTTGTATGTGTGAATCTGGATACACTAGAATAGCATATAAATCATTCAAATTGAACAACAAGTGGACCAATAAACGTTATTTGGGAATACTTTCTTTAAAATGTAGCCCTGGATGTGTAGGTCATAATGTAAATTACTTAGCTTTAGGTTGTGGGTTGAAGTGATGCTGAGGGTCCCTCCCAGATTTCACAGACGAGGCTGGTGCAGCCATCTCCTAGTTGCTTTGGGTGTTGGCTGCTAAGAGTTTGAAAATACCCTCTTCTCAGGAGACTTGTTCTCTAAAGAGCCCCGCCCCTGGAAAAACCTTGAAGTTTTCCTCTCTCCCCAGGGTCCAGTGATGACCAATCACTAAAAGGATAGTAAAGACCAGGCCCTGATCTCAGGGGGATCAACTATGCAGTACACTTTAAGTTCCAGAACTTTTTAGTGGGATCAGGCTGAAACCAGATTCCGTATGAGCCTATGTCCTTTCCCGTCTTCCTCCCCTGCCCCATCCTGCTTCCTTCACTCCCACACAGGGTCCTCCTGAAAAGCCTCTCTCAGCACATCTCTACAAAAATCCACATTTCGAATTCTACGAACTTAACCTAAAACAGCTGTCATTTTAAAAATATGAAAAAAGGCTGAGCGCAGCGGCTCATGGCCTGTAATCCCAACACTCTGGGAGGCCGAGGTGGGAGGATTGCTTGAACTCCGGAGTTCGAGACTAGCCTCGGCAACATAGCAAGACCCTGTCTCTAAAAAGAAGAAAAAATAAAGTATTAAAGAAAATAACACTCCATAGTCTATATAGTTTAATCAATCAATATGAATACATTATTTTCAAATGATGCCACTCTAAATTTACGGGAGTTTTCATTTTCTGCATATTCTCTAGAAAACGTGTAAATTTTTACATGGAAATCTTGAACAAGCAAAATGCTGTATTGTTTTTTGAACCAAGACTCAGGTAAACAGGTGTGCCAGCCATCTGTCAGCATGTTGGGGATGCTCTTCCCTAAAATGTGTCAGTCTAGACATCAGTTCAGATAAGACTCGAAAACTACAATGCATTGAGGAACATAGGATCAAAGATGAAGCCCTGTTTTTTTCTAGAAGCCAAAGCAGGTAAATGTAGGTGAATGGCAAGGCTGCTTTGGAAAATGTGACTTTGGAGTTAGCCGTGCTTTTTCACTGAAGAGTCCTCCCACTTCATCCTCAGACAGGTGATGAACAGGCAGTCAATGCAGATTCCCCACTCCCAAAGTCATCAGGGCCACCTGCCAGCCAGCCCACGCAGCCTCTACTGGGTCCCTGCTGGGTGCCTGGCTCCATCACCTCACGCTGCTCATTGTTTGACAAATGCCAAGGCTTCTGTGATGATGCATCTCTCCTGGGGTTCATGGAACAGTGTCCAGACAAGAGAAAATAAACCACAGGCTCTGAACAAGAAGAACAAATGGGAGATTTTTGTACCAGTTGAAAACAGGCTCTGGAAAACATACACAAGGGGAACAAGCACACCTTAGCCACACCATCGTGACATTTCATTTGGAAACTTATTTATTTATGGAGAACTCACCTTTGAAAGGCATTCAAACTGTGTTTTTAGTTTTTGGGGTGTGTGTGTGTGTGTGTGTGTGTGTGTGTGTGTGTGTGTGTGTTTACCAATATCACTAGGCAGGAATCACCTGGGTTTGCTGCAGGTTTTGAGAGAAAAGGGAGTAGAAAGAGCAAGGGAAAAGGAAGAGGCTACTGTTGAATCAAAATTAGGATTCTTAGAAACTCACAAAATAGCCACTAAGTAACCAGAGTTAATTAGCCCAATATTCTGCACAGAACAAGAGCTCCTCATTCCCTCTCAGTATCCCTTCCTAATTAGAAGCCAATTATCAGGATTTGCTAAATAAATTCTCATTCCTCTGAACAACGAAACATGATATCAAAAAAGAGACAGATCTTTATGGTTTGATATGAAATATGCTCCAAGATACAATGTTTAATGAAAAAATAAAATTAAAAAAAGCAATGTGCAAAACATTTGTGGCATAGCAACCAAGAATCACTTTAAATATGTGCATATATAAAATATCTGTACGTATAAATGTGTGTCATATATGTATAATATAATATTCTATATGTATAGAGACACACACACATACACGTGTATTTTGAGAAATTAGGAAGCAGATGTGGGAGGGAGATCCTTTTCACTGTTTGCTCTTTTCCTGGAATTTGTATTTTCCTGTATACTTCTATTACCTATTCATAAGCATTTAAAAAGACTGCAACCCACAAATCAAAACCACCAATAACATGCTAAACAATATGATTTTGGCTGTGAAAAATGGGTGATTAAATACTGCTGATCATATTTGCAAAGCCAAATTCTTTATGTATGTTATTTATTGGAATTCCTATAGGTGCTTTGAAAATATTTTGATGATTTTTCCTTCCCAGGATACCATAATGGGTTCTTAAACTAGAACTGGTATGTTTTAGTACAGTGCTCTTAACGAGACATCTGTATTTCCTGATTCAAAATTGAACCCTTAGACAAAATGTGTGCAGAGGGAGAGCCCAGATTTTCCCACCCCCAAAATAATTCCAAGGCTGCCTTGGAGAGAGATTGTCTTGAACCATGGATCAAAGTCACACTTGATCCTTATGAGGAAAAGACTAAGTAACTTTGAATAAATAAGGTATTTATCTCTTTGTAAGAAAGAGGGATTCTGAGATAGATGAAGACTTTGAAGTTCAGATTGATTAATACTGAATTGTATTAAGGAGTGGCATTCTTAATCTTTTCAAAAATATTAGGAATAAAAACTGGAATCTCTGAAATGTTTGCTTGAGCACAAAGTGTAGCACAGGCCTAGAAATTCTCAAGGATGTAGCTGCTAAGAGCTAAAAATATCTTCCAGGGGAGGCTGTGCAGAGAGAGAGTAGGGGGGAGGAGGTGGAGAACCTGGAAGAGCAGCCATCTGAGCAGATTTCACACGATTAATAGGGGGTTTGTTGGCTGGTGGACTTTAAAAATAGAACCTCATTTCTGAGGGGTGGGTGCCCTGCTCCAGAGCCCTAAAAGGAGCCTGCTGAGAGGGATGATTAAAATGAAAGATTGTGCAGCTTTAAGGAAATGTTGGCCTAAAGAAATGGCACCGATTACTGATGCTCCAGCCACCTTCTAAAAGGTTTCTGCAAATTGCTTTCCTTGGATGAAATACCAAATATCTGTTCCCAAATGTTATGAAGCAAAATAAATCACATTCCATTGACACATCCAATATGTCGTATCAGAGACCCCGAATCCAAACAAAGCCAAGCTGCTGCTACCTCCGAGCTATTACATTTCTTTCTCTTGCTTTTGTATTAAGGCTGCAAGATGAAAACTTGTTCCTTGCAAACAAACAACAATTATCTCTGCCTCCTCCCTGCACTGGAGGAGAAATCGAATCAGCACCTAACAAGATTTCAGAATTCAAAAGTAACTCAAAGAATTTACTCCAACCCCCAACTCTTGTAAATAAAGATGGCGAATCCCAGAAAGCATAAACCACTTACCCAAAGCCACTTTGCTAAAGAGCAACACAAGCAGAACTAGAATCCAGATCACTCAACTCTCAGCTTATCAATAAATACCCCTTTTGTTAAATAGGCATACACTGAAGCATTCAAGGTAGTATTCCTTTCCAAGACTTCGCATAAAACAAAAGTTTCAAGAAAAAGGTGATTTTCAAGCAGTAGCAAGTGCATGAAAGTGGCATTTTTCTGACATATGCAGTGACACGATCTCGGCTCGCTGCAACCTCCACCTCCCTGGTTCAAGTGACCCTTGTGCCTCAGCCTCCTGAGTAGCTGAGATTACAGGCGCCTGCTACTATGCCTGGCTAATTTTTGTATTTTTAGTAGAGACCGGGTTTCACTATGTTAGTCAGGCTGGTCTCAAACTCCTGATCTCAGGTGATCCACCTGTCTCGGCCTCCCAAAGTGCTGGGATTACAGGCATGAGCCACTGCACCCAGCCTTTTGTTGCATTTTATAGATGAAAATACTGAGGAGCAGTGCGAGTGACAGTATTTATTCAGGTATAGAAGTTGCTGTTGGATCACATTCACCAGCAGGTATGCCCATCTCTCAACTACTGCAAGTATTGGCTGCTAAGAACTAATGGCTGCCTCCTTCTCCAGCAAATACGCCTGTTCTGGAAATGCCTGAGAGAGTGCCAATGAATAATTGATACGGGCTACAAAAGGCCAGCCATCTTGCTTCAACTGTGTGGTTTCAGTCACACTCCAGAGCTCCCCTTGTGATCAGACTGAGGCTAGACTCCAGCTGGGACCACTTCCTTATTCAACTCGTTCCTCTGCCCTTCTCTGCCCCTGCAGGTTTGTCCTGAGACCCTGCCTTCGATAAATCAAGTGCTTCTAGGAAAGCTGACCAGAAACCTTAAGTGAGTGTGTAGGAGAGACAGCAAATGCCAGATAGCAAGTTGTGATAGTCTACATCTTTTCCATCTCATTTTCACTTTGGTCTCCATGCAAACGTGTAAAGAGACTGGGAGTTCTGCATATTTCTGCTGTGAGCAGATGCTTGTGATCTTGTTTGGTAATGTAGAATATTTTCCAGCTTTTCTGCTTAGTCACATGCATTCTGAGTTGTCTATTCGATTTTGCCGCACCCTTTCAGTCATCTTTAAATTTTTCCTAAAAACAAATCAGCAAAGAGAAGATTTCTTTCTTCTTCTTCTTCTTCTTCTTTTTTTTTTTTTTTTTTTTTTTTGGTATGGTAATGAATAAACAAGCAAAGAAACAGACATGCAGGCACAATGAGAATTCTCAGTCACTGACATGTAATGGAGCTTGGGGTGGCTCCCTTGCCCGATAACGAGGGCTGAGACTGTGATTTATCCAGCAGATCAAGAGCCCTCAACAGATATTTAGAGTGACAAAAAGCTCAGCAGTTTGCTCAGTTGAGATTCATTGGCTGTAAGAAACAAAAAACGACTCTTCCCAGCTGATCCCAGTGTGACCGTTAATTTTAGATGTCAGCTTGACTGGATTAAGGAATACCTAGAAACCTGGTAAAGAATCATCTGGAGGTGTTTCTGTGAGGGTGTTTCCAGGAGAGATTGGCACATTTATCTGAGTGGAGTAGGTACAGAAGATCCACCCTCAATGTGGGCAGATACCCTCCAATCTGATGGAGGCCCTAAGAGAATGAAAACAGAGAAAAGACAAATGTGTCCATCTATCTGCTGGAGCTAGGTTGCACTCTTCCTCTCCTGTCCTTACACAATTCCAGGCTGCCTAGCCTTTAGACTCCAAGATTTACATCAGTCCCCCAGCAGGTTATCAGGCCTTTGGCCTCAGACTGAGTTATACCATCAGCTTTCTTGGTTCTGAGGTCTTTGGACTTGGACTGAGCCATGCCACTGGCATCTCAGGGTCTCCAACTTGCTGATGGCCTGTTGTGGGACTTCTCAGCCACCCTAATGCCATGAGCCAGTTCCCTAATAAATTCTCTCTCATACTTATATTTCTATGTCTGCATCAGTATATTCTCTTGGTTCTGTCTGGAGAATCTAGATTAATATACCCAGCAAAAATGGTATTTATTGATAAGGTATGGGGAAGCTCAAAGGATTGGAACAACAGATATGGAGAGAGTATGGAGCAGACAATGCTGTGCAGCCTTGTTTGAGGGCTGCTACAGA
The DNA here is from genome assembly GCF_024542745.1 of Macaca thibetana thibetana. Lineage (NCBI taxonomy): Eukaryota > Metazoa > Chordata > Mammalia > Primates > Cercopithecidae > Macaca > Macaca thibetana. The sequence continues at coordinate 80,389,161 of NC_065587.1, forward strand.
ATGTTCTTCCATTTGCTCTTTGGATTCAAAGTTCAGGTAGAGAGTCCAGCTAGCCAAGTTGAGGTCACAGCCTCACTGCTTGACTGTATTGGATCAATGAGAGTAGAGATCTAGGCAACTGGCTGTCTAACTCTGGCTGCATATTAAAATCACTTGTTAGGGGCTCTAAAAAAAACCTGATACTTAGGCCACACCGCAGGTTAATTAAATCAGACTATCTGGAGGTAGAACCAAAGCGTTTGGTATTTTTAAAACCCCCAAAGTGATTTAATCATTAGCCAAATTTGTAAAATACTGATATAGAGAAAAAGCCTTCAGAGAGTACTTGAAGTCTTTTGTAGGAGGACAGGACACAATGCTTAATTAACATCATGGCGTGACTATAACAAACTGGACAAAAAGATAATTTTCCAAAAGAAAATTGCGTTACATTTAAGAAGCAGGAGGACGAATACTAAATCACAAATCAATGAGTCAGTTAAAAACAGACAAAGATCCATTGCACAGGCAATCTAGTTGAACGTTGTTCTAACACTTAGAGTAAGGTCTAGCACATAAGAGATGCTCAATAAATATTTACTGAATAAATAAGTAAATGAATAATGAGAGAGTCTTGAAATGTCATGTATCATGTAACTCCACCAAGAGAATTACCTGTTTTTCTTGTTTAATCCAAGAAACCTTCTATAACAGATTAAAAGGAGCAAACTTTGTTCAAAAAGAGGATAAAACAAAGAGATTGGGGAAATAAGCAATGCATTTATGAAAAATTATTATAAAATTTCTGGAGGCTTATTAAGTTTTGCACTGCTCTACTAGACCCTAACGTTTTGCCTAACATTACTGTTGATAATCACATTCTGCTGATCTCAATTTGCTATACTATACTCTTTTTTGTTTACATTTCTAATACTATCATCTGCTTTGACTAGTCAAATATAGGCCATCTGGTTCATCTTTCTAACACCTTGCTACTGAAAGTGTAATTGGTGGGCTCATAGTGCCTTCCTGAAAGTGCTAGAAATGGAGAATTCAAGGCCCTATCTTAGACCTACTGAAGGAGCATTTGTATTTTAATAAGATCCACAAGGGAACCATATGCACATTGAAATTTGAAAAGAACTGGCTAGCACAAATGGCTCATATGCCTAAAATGGCTGATTGTACCTGTCATTCAAACCCACTGGGAAGAAGTATGGGAACATGGTATTCTGAGCATGGTGCCCTTGATTGCTGCTACCAACTCTAATCAATCTGCCTCTCCTAAGACAAATAGCAAATGAATGCAGTGAGGCTCTGGCTTCTGCTGGGGTCCTGGGCATAGAGAATTGTGTGGATCTTTTGACCTCATAATATGAACAAGTAAAATGATAAACAGCATCATAGCCTAGTTAAGAACCTAAAAACAGAAAATTCTGGGGAAAGACTGAGCATACAAAGATCTGGGGTCCCTTAAGGGAGTACTGATGTAAATTCAGTATGAACGTGCCAAATTCCCAAAATGCCAAGTGGGAGATGAACAAGGAAGCTGAGTATTTCCTTCCTTAGGGGAGAGAGACTACGGGGATATAAGAGAGGCAGCAGGTGCCAGCCTGCCTGATTCTACACTGCAGCTCAGGGGGACAGAGGCGCCTGTGCTTTCCATGACTGTAGGATCCCTGCTAGGATACTCTAGCCACCACGCTAGAATTCCAAGGAGCCATCAAAGGAAAATAACAAGCAAACTATGGGAACCCATTAGCCAGAGAGAAGATCAAGTGGAACTCTCAGGACTTACACTCAGCAAAATGGAATTATTAGAGCAGAAAAAAAAAAAAAAAACCAACCCTGAATTAGAAAATAAATTAAAGGTATTTTAAAGGAGATTTGTGTATATCTTACGCAGTAGATTCATTCAAAGAGAAAATGGAGCTGCTGAGATTCACATCAGCAGACTTGGAAGGTCAATCTGAGAACTTCTCAAGCAGACAGCATCTACCAGGAGACAGATGTCATGAGAGATCCACAGAATGGAATCAGTGGCCTAAAATGTGAGTAATAGTAGTTGCAGAAGAACAAAAAGGAATGCATAGAGGAAAACCAACAATAAATACTAGAAGAATAATTCCCAGAGATAATGAAAACCTGAAGTAGCACATTTTAAATGTTCACTAAGATTCAAGCTGGATTTTAAAAAAAGACACATCCATATGTACATCATGAATAAATTCCTGATTTCTAAAGAAAAAGAACATCGAAAGTCAGAAAAAAGGAATTCACTGTAAAATAATACCACCAACAGTGGAAGGAAATGGACAATGGAACAGCATCAACTTATATCCAGCCAACATATCATTTATCTGTCAGGGTAAACAAAAGCTACTTGAGGAGAGAAAATAATTTGGAAAGAATAAAACTGAAATACGCCAACTGAGAAAAGTGCTAAAAAGACTCTATCCCAAAGACAAGTGAAAAAATTCAGAAACCTGAAAAGATGAGTGAGCAATGATTATGTATACACAAGCTGCACGTACATATGTGTGTATATATTGGCATGAAATATTTATACAAGCTCATATATATTCAGCTATATAGGTAAACATGAACAATGTTCATAACTGAATAAGAATAGGTTATATTGCAATGTGTACTATCAGAAATTAATGACGATAATTAAGAAAATAAAGAAATAAAATTAAGAAAACATTAATTTTTTAGAAAGTTAATAAATACTAGATCTCATCTGTCAAGTCTAGGAGAAATGGTTACCAGGGAAATAGCAAAAACATTTCAGCATCTCTTTAGAGGAATTACAAAAGGAAGGAAGAAGAGTGGAAGTATCTTTTTAAAATTTCATTTTATTGGAATGAAGCAAAATAGAAAGAAAACTGACGATTTTTTTCCCTAAGGAGGAGGAAGAAATCTCCTTTTTAAAGGATAGTAGGTACTGGTATCTGATCATTTAGATCAAGAAAATAAAAATTAACCATCAATAACAAGGGAGAAAAAATTAGGCTTTCCCAAGCTGGCAAAGAGAGAAAAAGAAAAAACTGCTCAAGTAAAACACAGAAAAAGAAGAAACAGCTATATGTCCAAAGGTAAATCTAAAATAAGATAAAAGTCATATAGCAAGTATATCAGTCACCATATAAAAGGTAAAAGAATAAGATTTCATCATTAAAAGGCAAAGGCAACCCATTTCTTTGTAAAACAAAACACAGTTGGTTGTTATATATAAGAAATACTTAAATTAAATTTAAAATAACATAAATATAAATGGAGTGAGCAAAAAGATACCCAGAAAAATGGACACAAAAGGGCAACAAAAGTGACAATATCAACAAAGTAGAATTTAAGCGTGGTAGAACCAGACAGGCACCAAAGGGACATGATACAGTGAAAAACAGCACAATTGGAGATGATACAGCCGTCATAACTGATGTGAGGCAATCACCATAGCAGCTCAAATCTTAAAGCAATTTTATTTGGAATGCAAGGAGAACTTGCTAAAAATATAATTATGATGAAAACATCAATATCCTTCTCTCAAAACTGAAAGATCTAGTGAAAAAATAGAAAACAGAGAAAATAAAAAAATACAATTAATAAACAACTTGATATGAATTACATCTTATCCTTTGAAAGTACTTTTAAAAATACTCCTAGAATAATTTTAAAAGTTGATCATATATGTGGTCACTGGGGAAAAAGAAAAACAGAAAAGTGTGTAAGTGAACAGCTTTTATAAACTACGTTTTCTCATAATAAGCTAATAAAACTAGAGATAAATGATTGATGACAAAAAATCTTAATGACGTGACAACAATGAAGGAGCATGCTTCTAAATATTCTTTGATCAAAAAGGAAATTAAAAGGGAAATTAAAACCTGTACAGAGGTCAATGAAAAGGAATATGTCATCCATAATAAAACCTGCAGAACAAATCAAAAGCTATCTTTAGAGGAAAATTTATAGCCTTAATTGTCTTCATTATTGAAAGAGATAACTGGTTTAAAAAGTAATTTTTCATCTCAAAACTGAAAGATGAACAGCAAAATTAAACAACAGTTAAGGAAATTTTGAATATTTTAAAATGGGGGAAAAGAAGAGACAAATGATTTCAAAAACTTGTCCTTTGAAACATTAATAAAATAGATGAAATATCTCATGATTCTGACAAAGAAAATTTTGAACAAAAGCAAAAGCAGATGGAACAAGGAATAAGAAAGACACAGCCACAAACACAAGAGATTACAATTGTGGTGAGAAAATACTATGTCTAACTCTATGGCAACAGATAAAAATGAATCTTTTTTTTAGCAAAATATCTCTAGCTTACTGACTTTCACAATTTTTACCCTTATTTCACCATTTTACTCTCTTGTTTATATATCTCGTTTTAACCAAGCACCTTCTCTTCTATGCCCAGCTCCCCTACCTTTAATTGGCACATTTTTCTTCAGTCGAGAGCCATTTAATTTGACTGGCCTACTGTGTGTCTGAGAGGAGAGCTCAGTATGCGCTGGTTCTCTGCTCTTATTTTCATACTTTCTTCCAAGTTGATGGAGCATCTCTTGCATGCACCCCATTGAGGCCATGCGTGGCAGCTCTCGTCTCCTTAAATATTTCATAGCACTTTCACATTCATTGTAGTATAATCTCACATAGTTCTTTTTTCTATTTTTTAAGTAGCAATTTTTAAGATTTTAGACTGAAAAGTAAATGTTATATTCCAGGTGATAGTTTTATATGAAAAGTAAAATGAATTATTTTGACAAGCTAAGTGAGAGGAAGTTTTTCACTAGTTTTTAATTATCAAAGACATTCACACACACACAGAAAGAGAGAGAGAGAGAGAGAGAGAGAGAGAGAGAGAGAGACATTCAGGATACAGCTAATTATATTATCTCACCAGGAAGATAGGTCAGCCATGATTTTCAGCCTCAAGAGACTTAGGATCTAGTAAAAGTGCTTAGAACTTAGTGAGATTTTAGAAGTTGCATAACAGTTTATATAACTAGTAGGGACCTAACTGATAGGAGGAATGTACCTCTGAGATTCCCGTTTTCCTCAAACTTAGACATTCTCTTATGTGGATCACATACTTTTCAGGTCACTCTAAAAATAGTCTCAACTTCCAGAGAGAAAAAATATGTAATATAATCAATACTAAATGTTCACTCTCTGTTTAGTGTTTGCGGTGTAACAAACCACTCTCAAATTAATAGTTTAAAATAATGACAAATTATTCAGCTCACAATCTGTGGATCAGCAATTTAGGCTGGGTTTGGCTGGCTTGGGAGTTCTGTGGTTCTCACTGAGCATTTGCAGGTCAGTTCTTGCTTGTACAGGAGTTTGACTGGGGCAACTGGGTTGATCAAGATAATAAAAATTAACCATCAATGACAAGGGAGAATGAAGTAGGCTTTCCCAAGCTAGCAGAGAGAGAAAAAGAATAAACAGCAAAAGTAAAATAAAGAAAAAGAAGAAACAACTATATGTCCAATAGTAAGTCTGGTTTATGTGATCTCAAATCATGCAGCAGGATAGCTCATTCTTTTTAATGTGGTAATGGGCAGGGTTTGTGAAAGAATCAAAGTGTGTGAAGCATCTTAAGGCACAGACTTGAAACTGGTGCAGCGCCATCGCTACTAAATTCTATTGGCTAAAGGAAGTCTCAAGGCCTTTCCAGATGCAAGGGGTGAGGAAAGAGACTCTTAACAGGAGAAGCTGCAGAGAGACATTTCAAAGGTATAGATACACAGCAGAGAAGGATTATGACCTTTTTGCAACTCCAGTAACCTACATCTCATTTCCATACTGTGGATGCATGCCTGGCCCACAGGAAACGTTCTCTGTGCCTATTGTCAGTTCCATTCAATCGCACACCCTCTTGCTTCTCCAGGTAGGAGTCAGGCATCAGTCCCTGTGCCTCCCACCTTTAAATTCCATAGGCATATGTCAGGTTTTCCCAGTGGAGCTCCATAACCAACCCTTCTCCTTTACTTCCCCAGTACCTTTCTTCTGTGGTGGGGGAAATTCATGCTTTCCAACAATTCTCTCCACTATCAGCCCTCCTCAGCCTCTCTTGATCACCTTGTCTCCATTTACGGATGATGTGCTAAGGGCTGAAAAACTAGTTTTATGGGCTTCTTAGTTTGGGCTCCTGTAGAAGCAAGAGGGGATGTGAATGAAAGATTAGTTAATGAGATAATCTCAAGAAACACAGATTGGAGAGAGGGAAAGAGAGACAGGGAAAAGAAGAAAGCCAGTGCAAGGTGTATTTTTCAATACGGTTATCACTGTGGCCAAAAACTCTGGGAGTCAGTGTACAGTACAGATTTTAAAGTTGTCCCACCAGGGATTGAGAGGGCTGGAGCACTTATACACCCATCTATGTATCAACACACCATTTTCTACAATCTATCCAGCATAAACCGAGCGCTGCTCTGGGTGAGGGGTGGTTAATTCCCTGGCGCTTCCAGCCTGCTATGAAGATGTGTAGGCAGAGCAGGCACCAACAGCCAAAAAAAAAAAAAAAAAAAAAAAATCCAGCAAGAAAGAGAGGTTCTGGCAGTTGGGAAGTCAGGCCCATTTACACTGAAGTGATAAGAGTGAGATGTGGTGATAGCTCCCTGGCTGTCATCCTTGTCCTCTGTCAATGTGTAGCAACACCATCTAACTCCAAGGCAACAGGAAACATGGAAGTTAGTATTCTAACATAAATGCAATACTCTCAAAATGTCGTTCTCTTAGTCTCATCCTCTCCCAAAAGCCTCTTGTATCCTTCTAGCTGATCCCTAATTTTACCAGTTATCCATATTTGCATTCCTGTTGTTCAGATAGCCTTTAATCCTGGTACTGAGATTCATTGCTCTCACTTTTTCCTTTACCTGTATTCTCTATTACCATAGATTATCCTTGGAAACATCTTCTCTGATATATATCTTTGCATCTACTACATGGTCTGGCCCACAGTAGAGGCTCAACAAGTATTTCTGGAATAAATGAATTAATAAGCGAGATTCATTATTCTTTGCAATCGGGCATCTAGGGTATTTTCCATGACAATACCAAACACAAAATATGGCTGTGTATTCTCTTCTAGGTTGCCTTGAGAGGTGCAGGTTCTCATTACCTGAAAGTGTGGATTAGTTTGAACCAGCGGTTTATCATGGAAGAAATTCAACCTGACAACTCCCATTTGTCATGGTCATTGTATTTCCTGCAACTTTTAAAACTTTACTGAAGGTCTACGCCTATCACTTTCTATTTGGTAAGCATAGATTTCCATGAGTTTTATGCATTATCTAAGACTAAGAAACTGCATTTCTGTCTCCCACCACCTTGCCCCCCTCTTTCTCTCTGCCTCTCTCCCTTCTGTCTCTCAGCACACATACAAACATAACAATTGAATTATGCTTTTTCATGTTGTTGTCTCTGCCAAGAATTTTATTTTACTCTCATCATTGTCTATACACCTCAGTTGTTTTTAGTAAACTTTCTATTGAGGTAAAACACACAAATAGAAAAGTACACAAATCATGAAAACATAACTCGGTGAATTTTCACAAGTGAACACACGTGCTCAATCAGTGCTCCTTCCCCAGTCATGGGAAATCCAGCAGTGCACTCCAGGGCTCTTTCTGTTGAGGGCCCCTCACTCTTCTGGGAAGACCTGTGACAACCCCACTAAGGCTCTCTCTCCCATATAGTTTATGTCCAGGGTATGGAAATCCCCGGGGGACCCCCTTCCCTGGGGAAGACCGATCTCTGGCCTCTGCTCTGCTCCGTCTTCCTATCATGGCATTCGTTTTGTTTTCCCATTGTGACTGCTATTAGCTGACCTTCTTACTATCAACTATTGTTAGATCTCTGTCTATAAATGTATGTTACTTCCCTCGCTCTCTGCAAGTTCTTTAAGTTTGTAGACTGGAATTTGTTTGAAGGGATTCTGTTACACGAAGTAACTTCCCCATGAGCAGCCTTCACCTGTTCTTTGCATAGGACACTCTTATCTTTTTGGAAGGAAGTGCCACAATGCTTCAGTCTAATTCACACTGTATTCCCTGTGCCTCAGACAGTGCTTGGTTCAGTGTCTATGTGCAAATAGTTGCTCATTTAACGTGGGATAAATATTTGCCTGGTTTGAATGTTAGAGATTTTTGGTTTCTTCCTAATCTTTGAATGCGGGCAACTCTCTTAGCCAGACAGGTTTATGAAGTGGAGGGTGTGCAGTGGCTTATTAGGTGAATACATAGCAAATTGGGTCAGCCAGTTGTATGAAAATGATGGTGTTGTTTTGTAAGAGTTTTCTGCTAATTTTCTACAGTCCAGCCCAAAGAATCACCTGTCAGCTTTAAATGTCTCCCCACAATGCATACATGCATAGCTCCCCACAAACATCCAGTGAGTATCATTCTGTACAGTGGACCCTGATGAACAGCTGCCAAGCTGGGGGCCACTTCCTCTTGTGAATCCATACTGCCTGGGCTCCAAGCCAGTTCTCTAGAGCAGGGATGCAGGCCATGAAAAGGAACAACCGTAAAGATCAAGTCTTCAAACTATCTTTCCTTTAGCCCTCTACCCCATGGGGACAGATGGGCCAAGTAGCCTATTTCAGGGATCTGTTCTCCTTTTCTGACTACCACCACATTCCATTTCTCTATTATTTCAATAGGATCCTCTACTATGTTTTCAGAGAACACCATATCCTGCTGAAAATTTAAATGTTTCTGTAATTATTTTTGGCATCTTCCTCTGAATTAGTCTAAATTTATTTAATCTTGAGCTAATATTCTCTATTGTCTTTAGTCACAGGCTTCAGCAATCACCAGTGTATCTAGTTGCAGGTCTCTTAATTTATACTATATTCTCCTATCCTCAGCAGACATCAGAGAGAAATGTCAGTGGATTTCAGGAGACAAAATGGAAAGAAGTCATTGCTCTACCATCTTTTCCTGGAAATCTTATTCTGTATTTTAAAACACCTTTTAAAATTACTAAGATGCTCTGACGCAAATATTCACACATTACAACTAAATGCTACTTCCTTTGAAGCAGAAAGAAATAAAATAGGAAGAATAAACCACTAAATAAATAAATTTCATAAGCTGACCATTCTCAAAGGAGACTTTGGGGGGTGACGTTCTGTTATCCTCAGGCAAGCCAGTGGGACAGTACCTAAACGAGTGCCTCAGAAGTGGTTGAGCAGTGAGCTTGTGAGCTTTGAAACTCTTTTAGGTAACGTCTTGGCTTTGATTGCTACTCTGTCCATATTTATATCTTCTTGGGTTATGATTCTTTGTTCACTAACAGCAAATCAGAGATTGGAGAAAGAAGAAACTCAGTCAGCAACTAATCACACATTCCTTCTAAAGTCTAGAAAAGCTGCCAGAAAACCATTCTGGTGGATTTTGGAAGTGCTACTTCTCATGTCCCTTCCCGAGCCAACTTGTCGTAGATGTTTCTGTGTCTTATGAAAAATTACTTGTCTGATGAGGGCAGAATGTATAAACAGGCCCAATATGGCATGCACGTATACCAACCCCCAACCATAGGATTGGTGAATGGCCATGGCACCATGTGGGCACATTCCCCCTGTTTTCCCTCTGCCTCCACTCCCACATTATAGCCAGATGCTCACTACTACCCCCTGTGCACTCGGATCTTTTTAACCAAACATTTCAAGTATATGGGCTATTTCTCAAACTGGGTTCCACAGGGTTCTGAGGTCCCATGGAGGTGTCTCATGGGAAGTGAGGGTCGTTCAAGGGGAACTCTGAGCATGTGAGTCTCCAGGTGCTTCATCATCAGTTCAGATAGAACTCTGTTTACCTGTCTTACTCATGGGATTCCTCACAAAATTCTGATGCAAAAAAAGTTCTCCTGATAAGTCAAAAAACTCCTGCTACCCATAGGATACTGACCCATCAGTCTTCTACACTCCAAAACTCTCTATATTTTTATCAAGTACTCTGTAAATAATACTGCATCAGATATTTAAATTGTGTAATTTCACTTCATTTTCCTTCTGTCTCTTCTGTCAATGTCCTAGTAAAATCAATGGTCTCTCCTCCTCCTTTGAGTGGCACCCTGGCAGGTCCTAAGCCTTTTCTTTCAGGCATATAATTGGATGAATGGGGACTGGAAATTGGCAGGTATGTTGGCCAGCCATAGTCATGAGGGCTGGGTGGGACTCCCACTCACTGAGCACATTGGCAGCAGCTGGCCAGAGTCATAATTAAAACCAGCTTTGCTCCAGCTTTAGCATAAGGCTCAAAAGTGACAGTCAATAGTCCATGGGTCTGAAATATTCAGGCTAATGGGAAAGATATCTTAGACCCGAGTCTCTCAAAACTCATCACCGAGACAACAATCTAAACAACTAAATGTCCAACTGCCTATTCTCCTGCTTTAATTTACTCTGCAGAATATGTGGCACGCAAGCAGTGTTGCTCAGTTGGCCCCACTCCCACCAGGTAAGACCCACTGGCTTGGAATCCCCACCAGTCAGTGTCAGCAGGCTGGATACTGCCTAAGATGACTGAGTTCCCTGGGGGAGGGGCAGCCACCATCACTGCAGCCCCAGTCAATCATTTTCTCCTGCGGGTGCCAGGGAACTGGGTGGTTTGGATCAGAAGGAATTCCCCACAGTGCAGCGCAGTGGCTGTGGCAGGTCATGGCCAGACAGCTTCTTTAAGTGGCACCCAAATCCACCCCTCATCATTGGGTGAGTCCGCCCTGCAGGAATTCCAGCAACTCCAGCCAGGGGTATACAGACAGAACTCTTTATCTCCCTGGGATGGAGCCCCTGTGGGGAGAGGCAGCTGAGGTCTCCACGGTTCAGCCAACTTAGTCTCTCCTGCCTGCTGGCTCTGGAGAGTTCGAACAGTCTGGATAAGGGAGGCTCTCCCCAATGCAGTGCCCCCACTCTGCTAAGGGGCAGCCCAGACTGCTTCTTTAAGTGGGTCCTTGATCCTGTTCCTCCTGACTGGGTGAGACCTTCCAACAGGGGTTGCCACTTACCTCATACAGGGGTGTTCTGGCCGGTATTAGGTCAGTGTGCCTCTGGGACAGAGCTCCCAGAGGAAGAAGCAGGCTGCCATCTTTGCTGTTCTGTAGCCTCCACTGGTGATACCTCCATGTTAAGAAGGGACTCAGGCAAATAGGGTCTGGAGTTGACTCCCAGCAAACTTCAGCGGTGCTACAGAAGAGAGGCCTGACTGCTAAAAGAAAAACAAGGAAATAGAAAGCAACAACACCAACATCAACAAAATGACCCACAAAAATATCCCGTCCAAAGGTAAGCAGCCTCAAAGTTTGAAGGTATATAAACCCACAAAGATAAGAAAGAATCAATGCAAAAATGCTGAGAACTCAAAAAGCCATAGTTCCTCTTCTCCTCCAAAGGATTGAAACATCTCTTCAGCACGGGAACAGAACTGGGCTGAGGCTGAGGTGGATGATTTGACACAAGAATGCTTCAGAAGGTGGGTAATAATGAATTTCGCTGAGATAAAGGAACATGCCTTAACCCAGTGTAAAGAAGCTAAGAACCATGATAAGACATTACAGATACTAATAACAAGAATAACCAGTTTAGAGAGGAACATAAATTACCTGATGGAGCTGAAAAACACAACTTGAGAACTTCACAATGCAGTCACAAGTGTCAATAGCTGAATAGACCAAGTGGAGAAAAGAATCTAAGAGCTTAAAGACTATCTTGCTGAAATAAGACAGGCAGACAAGGCTAGAGAAAAAAGAATGAAAAGGATCAAACAAAACCTTCGAGAAATGTGGGATTACGTAAAAGACTGAACCTATGACTGACTGGGGTACTTGAAAGAGATGGGTAGAATGGGACCAAGTTGGAAAACATACTACAGGATATCATGCGGGATAATTTCCCCAACATAGCAAGACAGGCCAACATTCAAATTCAGGAAATCCAGAGAACCCCAGTAAGATACTCCATGAGAAGATCAACCTAAAAACACATAATCATCAGATTCTCCAAAGTCAAAATGAAAGAAAAAAAAAATTAAGGGCAGCTAGAGAGAAAGACCAGGTCACCTACAAAGGGAAGCCCATCAGACTAACAGTGAACCTCTCAGCAGAAACCTTACAAGCCATAAAATATTGGGTGCCAATACTCAACATTCTTACAGAAAAGAATTTCCAACCCAGAATTTCACTTCTGGACAAATTAAGCTTCATATGTGAAAGAGAAATAGAATTCTTTTCAGACAAGCAAATGCTGAGGGAATTTGTCACTGCCAGGCCTGCCTTGCAAGAGCTCCTGAAGGAAGCATTAAATATGCAAAAGGAAAACTATTACCAGCCATTGCAAATGCACACTGACGTTCACAGACTGATGACACTATGAAGCAACTACATAAACAAGTCTGCAAAATAACCAGCTAGAATCATGATGACAGGATCAAATTCACACATAACAATATTAACCTTAAATGTATATGGGCTAAATGCCCCAATTAAAAGACACAGAATGGCAGTCTGGATAGATTCAAGCCTCTTTTGGTGTGCTTTATTCAAGAGACCCATCTCACATGCAAAGACACACATAGGCTCAAAATAAAGAGATGGAGGAAACCTTACCAAACAAATGGAAAACAGAAAAAAGCAGTGGTTGCAATCCTAGTTTATGACAAAACAGACTTTAAATCAACAAAGATCACAAAAGACAAAGAAGAGCATTACATCACAGTAAAGGGTTCAATTCAACAAGATGAGCTAACTATCCTAAATATATATGCACCCAACATAGGAGCACCCAGACTTATAAAACAAATTCTTAGAGACCTACAAAGAGACTTAGACTCCCACGCAGTAATAGTGGGAAGCTTTAACACCCCACTGTCAATATTAGGCAGATCATCAAGACAGAAAATTAACAAGGATATTCAGGACCTTAACTCAACTCTGGATCAAGTAGACCTGATAAGATATTTACAGAACTGTCTCCCCCAAAACAAGAGAATGTACATTCTTCTTGGTGCCACATGACACTTCCTCTAAAATTGTTCACATAATTGGAAATAAAACACTCCTCAGAAAATACAAAAGAACTAAAATCATAACCAACAGTCTCTCAGACCTCAGTGCAATCAAATTAGAATTCAAGATTGAGAAACTCACTCAAGGCCGGGCGTAGTGGCTCACACCTGTGATCCCAGCACTTTGGGAGGCCAAGGCAGGCGGATCATGAAGTCAGGAGATCAAGATCACGGTGAAACCCCATCTCTACTAAAAATTAAAAAAATTAGCCAGGTGTGGTGGTGGGTGCCTGTAGTCCCAGCTACTCAGGAGGATGAGGGAGGAGAATGGCATGAACCCGGGAGGCAGAGCTTGCAGTGAGCTGAGATCACACCACTGCACTCCAGCCTGGGTGACAGAGCAAGACTCTGTCTCAAAAAAAAAAAAAAAAGGAAAAGAAACTCACTCAAAACCACACAACCACATGCACACTGAACAACCTGCTTCTGAATGACTCCTGGGTAAATAATGAAATTAAGGCAGAAATCAAGAAGTTCTTTGAAACTAATGAGAACAAAGAGACAACATACCAGCATCTCTGGGAGGCAGCTAAAGCAGTGTTAACAGGGAAATTTATAGCACGAAATGCCTACATCATAAAGCTAGAAAGATCTCAAATCAACATCTTAACATCGTAACTAGAAGAACTGGAGAAATAAGAGCAAACAGACTCCAAAGCTAGCGGAAGACAAGAAATAACTGAGATCAGAGTAGAACTGGAGATGGAGACATGGAAAAACCTTCAAAAATCAATGAATACAGGAGCTGGGTTTTTTTGAAAAAATTAATAAAGTAGACCACTAGCTAAACTAATACAGTGCAAAAAAGAGAAGAATAAATAGACACACTTAGAAATGATAAGGGGATATCACCACTGACCCCACAGAAATGCAAACAACCACCAGAGAATACTATACACACCTCTATGCAAATAAACTAGAAAAATCTAGAAGAAATGGATAAACATCTGGATGCATACACCCTCCCAAGACTGAACCATTAAGAAGTTGAATCTGCCGGGCGCGGTGGCTCAAGCCTGTAATCCCAGCACTTTGGGAGGCCAAGACGGGCGGATCACGATGTCAGCAGATCGAGACCATCCTGGCTAATACGGTGAAACCCCGTCTCTACTAAAAAATACAAAAAAACTAGCCGGGCGAGGTGGCGGGCGCCTGTAGTCCCAGCTACTCAAGAGGCTGAGGCAGGAGAATGGCGTGAACCTGGGAGGCGGAGCTTGCAGTGAGCCGAGATCTGGCCACTGCACTCCAGCCTGGGCTACACAGCCAGACTCCGTCTCAAAAAAAACAAAAAAAAGAAGTTGAAAGAAGTTGAATTCCAATAGCAAGTTCTGAAATTGAGGCAGTAATAAATAGCCTACCAACCAAAAAAAAAAAAAAAAAAAAAAAAGAAAGAAAAAAAAAAAAAAAACAGGACCAGATGGATTTATAGCTGAATTCTACCAGAAGTACAAAGAGGAGCTGGTACTATTTCTTCTGAAACTATTCCAACAACTGGAAAGGAGGGACTCCTCTCTAAATCACTCTATGAGGCCAGTATCATCCTCATATGAAAACCAGGCAGAGATACAACAAAAAAAAAGAAAACTTCAGTCCAATATCCCTGATAAACATCAATGCGAAAATCCTCAATAAAACACTGGCAAACCAAATCCAGCAGCACACCAAAAAGCTTTTCCAGCATGATCAAGTTTGCTTCATCCTTGGGATGCAAGGTTGGGTTCAACATACACAAATAAATAAACATGATTTATCACATAAACAGAACTAAAGACAAAAACTACATTATTAGCTCAATAGATGCAGAAAGGCCTTCAATAAAATCCAGAATCCCTTCATGTTAAAACCTCTTAATAAACTAGGTATTGAAGGAACATACCTCAAAATAATAAGAGCCATTTATGACACACCCACAGCCAATATGATACTGAATGGGCAAAAGCTGAAAGCATTCCTTTTCAAAAACAGCACAAGACTAGGATGCCCTCTCTCACCACTCCAGTTCACCATAGTATTAGAAGTTATGGCCAGGGCAATCAGGGAAGATAAAGAAATAAAGGATATTCACATAGGAAGAGAGAAAATCAGATTGTCCTTGTTTGCAGATGATATGATCCTATAGTTAGAAAACCCCATTGTTTCAGTCCTGAAGCTTCTTAAGCTGATAAGGAACTTCCGCCAAGTCTCAGGATATGAATTCAATGTGCAAAAATCACAACCAGTCCTATATACCAGCAACAGACAAGCAAAGAGCCAAATCATGAATGCATTCCCACTCACAAGTGCTACAAAGAGAATAAAACACCTAGAAATATGACTAACAAGGGAAGTCAAGGACCTCTTCAAGGAGAACTACAAACCACTGCTCAAGTAAATCAGAGGAGACAAAAAGAAATGGAAAAACTTTCCATGCTCATGGATAGGAAGAATCAATATCATTAAAATGGTGATACTGTCCAAAGTAATTTATAGATTCAATGCTATTACCATGAAACTACCATTGACATTCTTCATAGAATTAGAAGAAAACTATTTTAAAATTCATATGGAACCAAAATTAGCCATATAGCCAAGACAATCCTAAGCAAAAAGAACAGGGCTGAAGGCATCACAGTACCCGACTTCAAACTATACTACAAGGCTACAATAACCAAAGCAGCATAGTACTGGTACAAAAACAGATAAATAGACCAAAGGAAAAGAATAGAGAACTCAGAAATAAGACCACACATCTACAATCATCTGTTCTTTGAAACCTGGCAAAAACAAGCAATGTGAAAATAATTACCTATTTAATAAATGGTTCTGGGAGAACTGGCTAGCTATGTGCAGAAAATTCAAACTGGACCCGTTCCTCACACCTTTTACAAAAATTAACTCAAGATGGATTAAAGACTTAAATGTAAAACCCAAAACTATAAAAACCCTAGATAAAAATCTAGGCAGTACCATTCAGGTCATAGGTACGGGCAAAGATTTCATGATGAAAACACCAAAAGCAATTGCAACAAAAGCAAAAATTGACAAATGGGATCTAATTAAACTAAAAAGCTTCTGCACAGAAAAAAAAATCATCAGAGTGAACAGACAACCTACAGAATGGGAGAAAATTTTGCAATCTATCCATCTGTCAAAGGTCTAATATCCAGAGTCTACAAGGAACTTTAAAAAAAAAAAAAAAAAACATTAAAAAGTGGACAAAAAACATGAACAGAAATTTCTCAAAAGAAGACACACATGCGGCCAACAGACATATGATAAAAAGCTCAATATCACTGATAATTAGAGAAATGCAAATGAAAACCACAATGAGATACCATATCATTCCAGTCAGAATGGCGATTACTAAAAAGTCAAAAAACCACAGATGCTGGCAAGGTTGCAGGGAAATAGGAAAACTTTTACACCATTGGTGGTTACTTCAACCATTGTGGAAGACAGTGTGGTGATTCTTCAAATACCTAGAACCAGAAATACCATTTGACCCAGCAATTCCATTACTGGGTATATACCCAAAGGAATATATATCATTCTGTTATAAAGATACATGCATGCGTATGTTCATTGCAGCACTATTCACAATAACAAAGACATGGAATCAACCCAAATGCCCATCAATGATAGACTGGATAAAGAAAATATGGTACATATATACCATGGAATACTATGCAGCCATAAAAAGTAACAAAATTATGTCCTTTGCAGGGACATGGATGGAGCTGGAAGCCATTATCTTCAGCAAACAAACTCAGGAACAGAAAACCAAACATTGCATGTTCTCACTTATAAGTGGGAGCTGAACAATGAGAACACATGGACACATGGAGAGGAATAGCACTGGGACCTGGGACCTGTCAGGGGTGGGGGAAAAGGAAGGAGTACATTAGGAAAAATAACTAATGCAGGCTGGGCTTAACACCTCAGTGACATGTTGACAGGTGCAGCAAACCACCATGGCACACGTTTACCCATGTAACAAACCTGTACATCCTGCATATGTACCCCAGAACTTAAAATAAAATTTAAAAAAGAATATGTGGCACCTTTTACACGTTGCATACACTCTACACTAAATATTATTGAACATCCCCAGTTACTCTTCTTCTAAATAAAAATATCAGCAACACTCACAGGCTGCAAATGAAGTATTACAATGTTCCTTGAAAAAAAAGTTCTAAATCTTATGATTAAACCATAATTAAATAACCTAAAATAGTTTCATGGTGTTAAAAAACAAAAATAAAAGGAGCTGTGTGAAGTGTTTATTAGCCAGAATGTAATAACTCTTTTTTAAATTGGGGATGGGGAGGTATGTGTGAATGTGTGTGTTTATCATGGCTATTAAACTTAATTTGGTGCTCACTGAGTTGTAAAATAAATGAAGAATCACTCTACACTCTTTATGTCAGCCAAATGCTGGGAAGCTAAAAATCACTTGAGATCTAGTTGAACAGGTGCACATGGCGGTTTTCTGCCAAAGAGATGGAGCTGCCAGCAACAAAATTCTATTTCTTTCCCCCACTTCTAGCTAGAGGAACTGTGTTTGTTGATCCTTGACTTCAGCTCAAAAGCAAATGTGGGTTTCTTGGGGACTGGTCTGGTGAGACGGATGAGTGAGGGTGCTGAGTGACATAGACACACACCACATACATAGACACAGGTGCAGCCTCCTAGGGATGAATCAGGTGCCACCTTACAAGTTCTGCTCCCTTATTTTATCTGCAGAAGAGAGGGCTAGAAGAAAGAAAAAAGAGCATCATTTCCTATAATTTGCTTCAAATAGAACAGCAAATTGTTAGCCATAGTGGAAGGGCATCCATAAATAAACCTTTCATGAGTGGTTTGTGGCTTCCTTAAGTGTACACACACGTACAAAAATAGAATATGTATTTTTGTGTTTTTTGAATTTTTGTGTACATAAAAATATTTCAAAACAGAAGCATATGTTTATTTTCAGCAAGAAATGAAATATACCTTTGTTTCTTAATTATACCTAGTGTTGTCAAGTTGTAAAAGGGTAGACTGAAGCTTCAGAATGGGCAAGTGTCCTAGTTATGGGAAAGAAACTTTTGGTCCAGGGCTTGGTTGCCTTAAGGAACTTTCCCCACCGAAGACTTAGGAGGTTTCAAGTAGAACTAGAATCAATGTTCTTATTAAATACACTGAAAGTGATATCTATGTTGCATAATATGAAGGCCACCTTTCCCCAAATATTCAAAGCACCATTGCTTTATTTCTGTTGGTTAATCTCTTTGGATAGGTACACTTCTTCCTTAAATTCCTCTTTTAAAATGCAAATGCCCATAGGAAAACATAATACATCATGGCACAGGTTAGTTTTACAGATCCACTTCCTCCCTCCCTGAGGTCAAATGGAAGAGTGAAATCAAAGTGAGAAAATGTTGACAGAGAAAGGAAATCGGCTATTGGGCCACTCATGTCTCTGCTTCAGTTTGTGTAAGTCTGGCTCAAGGCTATCTAAGCTAGCCGTTAGCTGCCCAACAACTTTGCCCAGTTTTTTTTTTTTCTTTCTTTCTTTTTTTCTTTTTTTGAGACAGAGTCTCCCTCTGTCGCCCAGAGTGAAGCGCAGTGGCCGGATCTCAGCTCACTGCAAGCTCCGCCTCCCGGGTTTACGCCATTCTCCTGCCTCAGTCTCCCGGGTAGCTGGGACTACAGGCGCTCGCCCGGCTAGTTTTTTGTATTTTTTGTAGAGACGGGGTTTCACCGTGTTAGCCACGATGGTCTCGATCTCCTGACCTTGTGATCCGCCCATCTCGGCCTCCCAAAGTGAACTTTGCCCAGTTTTAAAGTTCATTAATAATCACTGAAGCTATTGGTATGCAAACCATCCAGCAAAAGAATCCAACAGATACACAGCAAACGCCTAGCTCTCTCTCCAAGTTTATTGAATTTCCATCTAGCACCTTTGTCTCAGTCATTGTCACTCTACTGTAGCTTTCCAAAAGGCTTCCCCACGTTGATTTCCCCCACAACTCCCGCACATTTTCACAATGCAGCCAGAGTGATTTGGTTTTCCAAGATGTAAGTCTGACCTAGTTAGCTCTCTGCTTAAAACTCTTCTGTACTTTGTATTGTCCATGGAATAGGGTCCGGACTCCTAAATGGTCTGACAGGGGAGGGCTCCCCCAGCCTCTGCCAGCATGGCATCTCCCTCTTCCACCTGCTTCCCAAGAACTCTCCTTCAAAAGTTCTTTGAAGTCCCCATTTCTTTCTTCACCTACTCATCCTTAAGGTCCAAGTCTTACTCCCTCAGAGAATACTTCCTGATTTCTCCAATTAGATCAAAATGAACTATAAATAGTAAGCTTTCTTTGGCGCTACATTTTTCTCCTTAATGATGACCTCTACAGTTGAAATTGCCCATTGGTTTTATGTATTATTTGGTAATGCCCATCTCCCCAACTATATTGTAAATGGCAAATAAGCAGGAAGAAAGGCTGTTTCATTAACTCTGGGCACCTAATTAGCTAACATTTCCCAGCCTCCTTTTTAGTTATGTATGGCCATATGCCAGGGATATGACCAATGGAATGTGAACAGAGGGAATGTGGACCACTTCAAGAACAGGCCCATATGAAATTTGCATGTGTAATGCTCCATATTATTTTTTCTTAAACTGACTGGAACATAAAAAAGGATAAAGACCTTGGAAGTCATGTTTTGAAGACAGGGTTACCACAAGGCAGAAAAAGTCTGAGTCACAAACAGAAGGACATTTACTCAAACTATTCGGGAATTTTTTGTAGAGGCAAGCATTGCTCTAATAAAACACAATTCTATTCTCCATGGCTAGCATAGTGTCTAAAACATAGTAGATATTCAACAAATGAAAGCATTGGTTCTTGGTATGTGGGAGATTCTTTGTACTTGGTAGAGGCAACTGGGTGTCTGCATTTGATCAGGATTTTGGGGAACAATGCCATTTTTCTATGATTATCTGAAGAAGAATGGAAGATTCTCAGCTACCAAGGAGAGACTTAAGATTTCACATAACAAAAAATGCCTGATTCTTGGCTGGGCATGGTGGCTCATGCCTGTAATCCCAGCACTTTGGGAGGCCAAGACAGGTGGATCACGAGGTCGGGAGTTCGAGACCAGCCTGGCCAATATGGTGAAACCATGTCTCTGCTAAAAATACAAAAATTAGCCAGGTGTGGTGGCACACGCCTGTAGTCCCAGTTGCTTGGAAGACTGAGGCAGAAGAGTCGCTTGAACCCAGGAGACAGAGGTTGCAGTGAGCTGAGATCATGCCCCTGCACTCCAGCTTGGGTGACAGAGTGAGATTCTGTCTCAAAAAAAAAAAAAAAAAATTTGATTCTTAGTATTTTTATGTACTCAATTGAGGTAATTACATGTGCACTCAAATTTAATGACGATCAACCAAGTATTAAAACACTAGTTCAAGTACCTGAGATTTCCATCTGATCCCGGTTGGAAACTTCTGTGAGACATATCAAAGAAGAATAGAAGCAGATTCTGCAGAGCTGGGCAGACCTGTGTGTGACTTAGTCTATTCCAAGTTTGGGCTGTGTCACCTTGAGGAAGTCCTATGATCACTTCAAGCTTCAGTTCATCCTCTGTAAAATGAGAACAACAACAAAAAGAGTACTGGATATAATATGCATAAAGCAATTGTCAGAGAAGGGACATTTTGAGAACTCAAGCTATGGTATTGATGATGATCGTGATGCCAATTGATAGCAGCAGCTTCTCTGGGAGCCACTGTGAAAATAAATGAGCATTAATATCTTGGGCTAGAGAGTTGATGAGGCAAATGGTGCAATTTGGTAGACTTGTCTGAACTCTTCACTAAAGAGAAATCACCAGGCTGAGGTCACCTTTTTAAAAGTACTTTTCCATGATTACAAAAGAAATTTTTACTGCATATTTTTAAACATTTGCATATAAAGAGGAAAATAAAATTCCCACTATCAGAAGAAAATTGATATTAAAATTTTAGTGCATCTACATCAAGACTTTGCATCTCTACTTAGAAATACTTATAAAATATAAACCTGATTGTACATGTGAAATTACAGTTTAATTCTTCAGAACCTGGCCCTGCTAGATTTCCTGTATTTTCATTTTAGCCTCACAATCCCTGTAGGCAATTTACTGAGGCTTTCTAAATCTTAGTGTTTTTTTTCTGTAAATTGTAGCAAATAATAGTCCCAACTTCATAAGGTTGCTAGGTCAATTAAATCATGAAATACATGGAATGTGCTTAGAATAGTTTCTGACACAACAAAAGCATTACATAAAGGTTAGCAATAATGATAACTATAATAATTAAGTGATGATGATGATTTGTATGTGTGTCTCTGTAGAAATAAATGCAAAAAGGATAACAAAAGATAACATGGCAGCATTTCATTTGAATATAGACTTTGATTTCATATTCAAATATATGAATACTTTAATGAATGAGTCTAAATCTATAGAAGATTACTTGATTCTTTCACAGTTTCAGTTTTGAAGTCTATTCTAGATTTTTTATTCTACTTCACTAATTTGGTCTATGTATTCCTGAAACCAGTACCACATCGTTTAATTTTTTTTTTTTTTTTGCTTTATTTTGACTACTTGGCTAAGTACATTAATTATTCAGCTTTTCCAAAATATTTTTGGAATTAATATCTTTTCATTATCACAAATAAATTTTAGAATTTTTATATCACGTTTTAATCTGTTTTGGTATTATTTTGTAATCGCACTATCTTTTAGAAGTATTTTGGGAGGAATTATAAACTTTATATTGTCTTTTCTTATAAAACCTGGTACATGCTTCCATTTATTCAATTCTCCTTTGCTGTATGTCTTAAGTATTATGTTTTTCATTTTTTAAAAAAGAACTTATTTCTTCTTTATGTCTAGGTAGTTTTCATTTTTATTGATACTGTGAAGGAAATTTTTTTCTTCTCATTTTGTTTGCTAACTAGTTACTTTTGCTGTACAAGAAAACAATGGATTTTGATCCATTGATTTTGTACCTATAAAAATTACTGAGCTCTTTGACAAGTTTAACAGTTTATTCGTCAGTGTTCCTGAATTTCTCAGATGAACAATCAGATAATCTAGAAACAATAAATATTGGATTTCCTTTTTACCAATGATTCATTAATGATTTATAATTGCTATTTTAATTGTACTGGTTGAAATGTCTATTTACAAAGGTAAATTATGGCAGCAATAAGAGGAATCCATATAATTTGTCAATTTTCTAATTCTACAGGGGGTACTCCTCGTGCTTTACCATTAAGAAGAATGAATGTCAACATCCTTGGTTTGATACCAGTGTTTAAAATTAATTTTAAAGGAGTATCCTTCTAATCCTAGCCTATAGAGTTTACTTTTAAAATTTTTTATTTTATCGAGGCATTATGCTGAAATTTATCAAATGAATGTTGTTAAACAGTAAAATAACCATATAATTTTGTCTTCTTTGTATCACTGCACGGGAGGATTATATTAATCAGTTTCTTCATATTGAAAATTGTTTACATTCCTGGAATCAACTCTATTTGGTCAATTTGTATTATCATTATTGTATTTTCTTACATTTGAATCACTAGCATTTTAAGTAGATATTTTTCACCATTATTTTAAAACTTAGTGTTACTATCATATGTGTGTGTGTTTAATAACATTTTAGAATCAGAAATGTGTTCAGTGAATAAACTCTAAGGGACTATTGCCCTACTTTTTCTCTGAAAGTTTCAATATGAACACTGTATTGTTGTATTCAATTCATTCTGTGAATTGATCTTTTCAGGATTTCAACCTCTCCTGATAGCGTTTTGGTCAGTTATAATTGCCTAGACAATCATATTTGTCATTTAGATTATCAAGTTAATTAGCTAAATATTGCTTATTATTATAATTTATTTTGAAACTCTACTTGTTATTCTGCTATTATTTTAAAGTATTCTCATCTTTTCAAGTAGATCATTTCTCATTATAAATATTGGTTAAATTTTTCACATACAGTATATCATGTTTTTCAAGAGTTAGCTGTTGAATATATTCTTCCATTTTAGCCCTTTTAAAATTTCTGTTTCTGACTTTATTATTTCATGCTTCTACTATTTTAAGAAAATTTTTAAATAATTTTCTACATTGAATGCCTTCTTTATTTAGAAGAAGACAGTCATAGAATTGCCTTTGAGCACATCTTTGATTACACAACACTAATTTCAGCAGGCAGTTTTCTCATCCTCATTTTCTAGTTAGTTATATAATTTTTATTTTTGTGATTTGAAATATATTGTTGATTTTCATGTTTATATGCCTACCTTTTGTGGAAATTTGTAGTTTTACTTCAATCTGATTATAAAATATGTTTTTTAAAATTTCTGCTTTTGAAATTTATTGAATTTTTTCCAACTACTTTCTTAAAACCAATGTAATATATGTTTGTAAAAAATATATATTCTTAGCTTTAGAGAGAAAAAGCTTATTAACTATTAATTAAATATATAGGTACATGTATTCAAATCCTCTATTCATAATTATTATTATTTAACTGATCTGAGAAAAAATTGACTAGTATATGAAAATCACTAAATTTTTTTGTTATTTTCTTACAGTTGTAATATTTTTGCTTTATATATTTTTAACCTGTATTAGACCAGCATATTCTTATTGGGAAAGATGTCTTTTCTCAATGATTCATTATAATTGATTCATATAATGATTCACATAATGATTCATATAATGATTGTATCAGATTCCTTTGATCTTAATAAATTTTCACTTTAAAATTTTCACTTTAAATTTTTTCTTTATTATTAATATTGTTTCTCTTGCT
Organism: Macaca thibetana thibetana; assembly: GCF_024542745.1. Lineage (NCBI taxonomy): Eukaryota > Metazoa > Chordata > Mammalia > Primates > Cercopithecidae > Macaca > Macaca thibetana. The sequence continues at coordinate 80,413,047 of NC_065587.1, forward strand.
TGTTGTTGATTTACATTTTCTTAACATATTTTTCCATATTTGTATTATTAGTCATTCTTTAAGAAGCTTTTATTTCCACATTGGATCTCCTATTAACAAGATACAGTTATTATCCCACACTCTTAAAGGGATCAATGTCTGTATCCAGAATAACTAAAAATATCCAATTTGAGAAGGACTCTTTGGAGGCTCATGCTAAGAAGTGTATTTATCAACAATTTAATACTGGATATCCCTTATAAACCTGAAAACAAACCAACATTTAATTTTACTTTCTGAAATTAATATTGTGTTATGGTACCTTATATCCTAAATATTTTAAATTTCTATCTGCTTATCTTTCTATCAATGGATAACATTAAGATGATCTGGCTACCTCTGCTTTGAGTGGTGCTGGGCTGGCAGGGCAGTAAATTTTGAGCTTTTCCTGCTGTCCCTTTGGCAGTCTAGGGTCTCTGAGCTGTCATCTGTCTCTAAGGAAGGCCAGGGCCTCTCCTCCTCCCCAGCTGGTCAAAAAGGTAAATGATATTATCTGAACTAGTCAGAATCTAGACCAGCAGTCTTCTTTCTTGGCATTGCTTTCCTTCCTTAGAAGAGAGGATTGATATCTGAGCCTAGGAGGAAAGGTTGGAAGAAATGATATCAAATAGTTTTAGAAAGTAGCACATTCTAATCTTACAGGAAGTTTTATCTCAGATGAATTATTTAACATCTTTGTATCATATTATTTTCATGTGTAAAACAGGGATAATAAGATCTACTTAATAGGATTTTTGGAGGTCTTACATGTGAAAATCTATCAAATTTAATATGATAACAAGCAATTAATCAGCTATAGATAGGTGTCATTCTTCATATAATGTGTTTATGTTTTGTTCATCTTACATTCTAATGGTTTTCTCATTTTGATTGTAGAAATCCTTTCTCCCATGCTTCCTTTTCTTCCTTTTTTTTGTCCTTTGTCTTTTTGTTTCTCTATTTTCTTTTTCTTTTCTTTTCTTTTTTTTTATTGAGATGGAATCTTGCTCTGCTGCCCAGGCTGGAGTGCAGTGGTGTAATCTCAGCTCAAAGCAACCTCCACCTTCCGGGTTCAAGCAATTCTCTTGCCTCAGCCTCCCGAGTAGCTGGGACTACAGGTACACACCACCATGCCCCACTAATTTTAGTATTTTTAATAGACTTTTGGTTTCACCATGTTGGTCATGATGGTCTCGATCTCCTGACCTCATAATCTGCCTGCCTTGGCCTCCCTGTTTCTCTATTTTTAAATGAATCTTTCATTAGTTCAGAGGAAAGAGCTAAGATTTAGAATGTCAGAAAAAAATTTTAAAAATGAAATATATATTTCAATCACACCCACAAACTCACAGATACACACACACACACACACACACACATGCTCTCATACTCAACATAACCAAAATAGCATTTCTATGGCTTGGGGTCGATGCAAATCTAAGTTCATTTTCAAACTTAATCACTTTACATCTACACAATCATTCGCTTTTTTTAATCCTATGAAAAATGCAAATGTGTCCATAATCTCAACTCTGTAATTATAGCTCTGCAAGTTAACTGCTCCGAGTCTGAGTTTTCTCATTTGAAAAACTGGGGTACTAATAACACCTATTTCACGGAGTTGATGTGAGAATTAAATAAGCAATAAGTAGACAATTGGCTGTCATCCAGGGGAAGCTCAACAAATGATGATTGTTGTTAAAAAAAAAAAAAGAGCAAAGAGAGTAATTCTTTTTTTTATAAAGCTTTAAGGAGGCTTAAGTGACCTACTATGTGTAAGAGGCTTTGCACAGAGTAGGAACTCAACAACATTTAATTCCTGCACTCCCTTTCTTCCTTCTTTGCTTAGTGAAAAAAAGAAAGCTGATGAACACACTCATTGTGGATAATTTATACTATTTTCTGAAGCAGAGTAGACTCGGTCATTTCTTTTATCCAGTGCTAGTAATAATGTCTGGCAGAAAAAGTCTCACTCAAAAATAAAAGAGGTAACTGACTCAACTAAAGACGTGGTATGCAAAATCCTGTTGATGTCAATCCAGCTAACATTTCTCCCCCAGTGGTGGATGCGTAAATTTCACAGTCTCTTCTTTACTTTTGATTTTGATACGTCTTAAACAATTACTGTTCCTACAAATACTTCTAAGTAAATATCCATACCCTCCCTGGAGTATGAGAGTGAAATAGATTTGTAAGCAGATTTTTTGAATTAATGTTTAGGGATTTGCATGAGGGAAGGAAGAGAGGAGGAAAGGAATGCTCGTGGCTGCTGAATTTCAGAAGGAAATGGGAGTAGAATCTACAAAAAGGGAAGGGAAATATATTGAAGACAAAAAAAAAGTTGCCTACTGCATAAATTTTCCTGGATTTGATCCTTAATCCGAATGCATAAGGAACATCTACTATGCATTTGAGATGTCTGAGTGGGTCTCATCCAAGGGAAAGAAGCATGTACTTTCTTAATGGTTTCCTTGTTGCTACTTTAGCCTTACAAACTGGTGACTCAAAAATGGAGTGCTCTAGCTCTTCAACTCTTTTCTCATCTATCTAAAGATTTTAGCGTATAGTCTGTTAAATCTGTTTCAGGAAAGATGGGGCCAAAATACATGTTTGGTATCAAAGTCCTAAAATGGAAGATGAAATGACTCAGGTTTAACTATTAATTTCATGGAGTTGCTCCCCAATAACTGAAGGAAAAAAGAGAAAAAGATGAGAGACATTCACTTTATTTAAGAAAAAAATCCACTCTTCCATTTAAACAATTACCCCTAAAAGACAACAAAAGAATGTATTTTGGGTGATTATTCTTTAGGATACGCCCACACATTTTATCATGATATATATACTATTCCAGAAGAGCGGGGAGGGTGGGGCTGTAGAAAGTCCAGGTAAAGATATCATAATGTGAAGTAAGCAACAAGAGAGAAAACCCTTCTTATGGTTTCACATCTATACATGAATTGCTATTTTTTTTAATTATTATACTTTAAGTTCTAGGGTACATGTGCACAACGTGCAGGTTTATTACATATGTATACATGCGCCATGTTGGTGTGCTGCACTCATTAACTCGTCATTTACATTAGATATATCTCCTAATGCTCTCTCTCCCCACTCCACCTCCTCACAATAGGCCCGGATGTGTGATGTTCCCCTTCCTGTGTCCAAGTGATCTCATCATTCAATTCCCACCTATGAGTGAGAACATGGCAGTGTTTGGTTTTCTGTTCTTGCGATAGTTTGCTGAGAATGATGGTTTCCAGCTGCATCCATGTCCCTACAAAGGACACAAACTCATCCTTTTTCATGGCTGCATAGTATTCCATTGTGTATATGTGCCACATTTTCTTAATCCAGTCTGTCACTGATGGACATTTGGGTTGATTCCAAGTCTTCGTTATTGTGAATAGTGCCGCAATAGACATATGTGTGCATGTGTCTTTATAGCAGCATGGTTTATAATCCTTTGGGTATATACCCAGTAATGGGATAGCTGGGTCAAATGGTATTTCTGGTTCTAGATCCTTGAGGAATCACCACACTGTTTTCCACAATGGGTGAACTAGTTTACAGTCCCACTAACAATGTAAAAGTGTTCCTATTTCTCCACATCCTCTCCAGCACCTGCTGTTACCTGACTTTTAATGATCGCCATTCTAACTGGTGTGAGATGGTATCTCATTGTGGTTTTGATTTGCATTTCTCTGATGGCCAATGATGATGAGCATTTTTTCAAAAACAAACAACCCCATCAAAAAGTGGGCAAAGGATATGAAGAGACATTTCTCAAAAGAAGACATTTATACAGCCAACAGACACACGAAAAAATGCTATGATTTTTTAAAGTTTTCATGTAAGATATTTAAGTTCATGTTTGCATATCAGTGTGCAGCCTGGAAACATACATATTTCTCCAGGCTCAACCACACATGCGACAATGTCTCTCCAGCAGCGACCTCCTCTCACAGTAAGTCTAAGGAGCGTTGGACGAATGAGACTTCACATTCAGTGAATTTCAGCCACCGCATCAGTTTCTCCATGCTACTGAAATCTCATTGTTCCACTCAGAATTTACCTTCTCCTAGGAGTCGCTTTCAAAGCATTTCACTAACTATGTCAAGCCGGTGTAAGTAAAAGGCTGATGAGTTTGGATTACCGCTCCAGTCTGTCAGCCTTTCTGTCTTATAGTTTGGCATCTCATTTCTACATGACATCATATGCCATATTAGAAATTCCTGCTTGGTCTTGAGATACATCAAAGCTACTGACTGACAGGTCATTAGGTACAGCTTAAATTCAGTCTTTAATCACTACCACTTTTAAAACATTTAATAGTGTGATTAGGAAAAATTCATGAAGACTTGAAAACTTCACATCATAATAAATCCAGATTTTAGTGAGGCTGTCAGCTGTTGTTACCTCACTCTCAATACCAGTACCAGAAGGATGAGACAGATTCTCCACATACTCAGAAATAATATTCGAGATGAAGATATGAGCTAAAGGCCCTATTTTGGTCTATTCTTTTTCATGTTTGTGTGTTCCCTTCTCTGTTTCTTGAAAGATGTCTCTGAATTTAAAAAATGATGATAAGATTCAAAGTTCTCACTTACAAGTAATGATACAAAATGTCTTCATCAGGGATAAAATTTTGGGAGTGAAGATCCTTTTGTGGATCAAAAGATTAAAAGTTCTTTTCAAAAATGCTATTAAATATGAACTAATACCACATTTGACTTATTATACTGAAACTAAATCATCAAATCATCAAGCACCCAACATTTTGCATTTATAAATTTAAGCTATCCCAGATGAGGGGGCTATGCAGAAAAGACAACACTGGGAAATTTTTGTTTTTCAATTAGTAAGTTTTCTAAACAGGCCGTTCTATATACCAAGAATTTTATTTCAGTGGGAAAGAGGTCATCATTATTTTTATTTCATTATCAAATCATAGCATGTTCAATAAAACATATAGATTGCATATTAAATACAAATCTGTTGATAATATTGACTATGTAAATATGATATTTTTCCTGGAGGGTGAAAAAGATTCAGAGTGCCTACTTTCCAATATAATCATGTGTTTGGTATGATATGCTTCTTACGCCTTCAACAAATCTTTAATTTTATATTAAAATAGATGTTGGATGTTATGCTCCTGCAAGGAGAAAACCTGAATTCACAAACAGAGCCATATGACATGAGGTACATTAAAAATATTTTGCAAATAGAATATGCCAAAGTTAGCAGAAAAGTCTGCTTTGGGGGAAACTTCTATTATGAATAAAATTGTTGTTTGTCACTTTTATTTTACCAAGAGGCAAATTAGTCATTGCATAGTCTGTTCCATTTTTTTCTTGAAATCAGGTCACTTAATCCCTTCTGGGATGTATTCAGAATGAGAGCCTATATTTTCCTCTCAGATTAATCTGGAGAGAATTTCAAGTTGCAGGTCTTCATATAATAGGGCATGTGGAAACGGAGTCTAAAGTGTCTGACACTTTTAATGATATAACTTTATTCAAAATGGCATTACTTGTGAATATAATTTAAATAAAAATGTAGGTGAATTAATCCCCACATGACCTCCACTGCAATAAAATTATATTCCTGCAATGTGCTCTGTATCTCCTATATCCTGAATACAGCTGGTAACCTCAAAATGCCAGCATTTGCGGATGGAAACTTATTTCTGAGCACGATATATTATCTGTTCCTAGGATATAACAGTTATCCTTCATTTTTCTTGGACAAGAATTCATGTTGAACACTATGTATAAAGTTAGAACTAGCTAAATGCAGAGAATTCAAAAATGCAGGTGAACAATCAATTCTTTATTCACATGCCCGGTTTTCTTCATGTTTCTAACTATTGTGGCACACTCTGAGGATGAAAGGTGAGATTGTTTCAGTTCCATGACTTAAAAGCTGAACAACTGTTGCATAATTATTGGACTGATATTATCTGTAAGAGAAATCTGCAAGATATAAGATTTCTTGTTTTCATAAAGAGTCAATATATGGATTTGAATTCTTATTAGAACCCTAACTACATAGGAAAAAGATACAGAAAAAAATAAGTCTAGAAGTAGATAAATAGATATGTAGAGCAATAATTCTCAAATGCTTTATAGTGAAGAACCAATTCGTTGTATTTTAAATTTCCAATCTGTTAAGGATGGATACCTTTGTAAAAATAAAATAAAAATGATTAATAGAACATGAAATAAAAAAATAAGCAAAGGCATACAAAAGACAGGCCCAGGTTTTTATTATTTGTTTAAAGAGTCACAGAAATTACATTGCAATGAACACGATTACAAAAAAGCATAACAGAAAAATTGCTATAAAAGTTTTCAACTGCTCGCTTGCAACTCCTGTACTTTTCTCATCACAGGCGGGCACTAGTCCAAAAACCTCACTTTGAGACACATTGAGATAGAACATAATTCTTGGTTTTCCATTCTCCATATTTATTAGGTATTTGGTACATAGCTCAGCATTTCTAAACTGTATGCTAGCAGCAGCACTTTAGGAAAACAAGTATTTCTTTTTCTATGTCTGCCTCTTCATCCCTGAGTTTGTAGGTGGGGATGATATCAGGAGGCTGGCAAAGGTATTCTGCTACAGAAAAAAAAAAAAAGTAAGACATGGTTCCTATCCTAAAGAAACATAATCCAGTAGAAAAGAAAAACATCATTAACTCACTAAGATAGCGTCTTCTCATTGTGGTCATGGATGAGTGGCTTATCACAAACTTCTTTCAAGGTGAGTTTCCTTATATACACCATGTAGTGTCAGTAGACAGAAAAAATGTTCTATGTGTATGGATTCTCCCACATTTCCAATAAATGAAGTCGCTGTGATTAATAAAATATTTGTTCATTTTTAACTGGTACCTAAATTGATAGTAACTATTTGTCAATATGTATACATTTTGTGAATAAATTCTAGAGATGCAGCTACAGTTGTAGAGGGTGGCATTCAGAAAGGGGAAACCCCAGCCGGGCGCCCTAGCTCACCCCTGTAATCCCAGCACTTCGGGAGGCCCAGGCGGGCAAATCATGAGGTCAGGAGTTCGAGACCTGCCTAGCCAACATAGTGAAACTCCGTGTCTACTAAAAATACACAAAATTAGCTGGGCATGGTGGCGTGCACCTGTAATCCCTACTACTCGGGAGGCTGAGGCAGGAAAATCACTGGAACCCGGGAGGCAGAGGTTGCAGTGAGCCGAGATCGTGCCACTACACTCCAGTCTGGGCCATAGTGCGAGACTCCATCTGAAAGAAAAGAGAAGAGGAGAGAAGAGAAAGGGGAAGCCCCACCAAGAATTTGTAGAGAAGATGGAGCAACAAGGAGAGCTGAAGTGGCTGGAGAAGGCAATGGGTAGAATAGAAATTTGAGTTTGTAATGAAAGGATGGGTATAACTTTTTTTCATAGGAGTCTCTCTAGATGAAGGGACTAAACAGAAGTAAGACTATAATGCTATAAAAAAAACTCTCCTACTGAAAACAAAATAGACTATGAAGTTGAGTTGGTTGAGAAGAAAACATGTAACTTGACTGTGGGCAACTTGGAACACTACTTAGAGTGAACTTATCAAGCCAGAAAGAACAAAAACATTTCAGTGTAAAAGTTGGAATCTCTGATTGACAAGTAGTGAATTCCTAACGCTCAATGTTGAGAATAACTCTGAAGTTGTCCCACACTCGAAGAGGAAAAGTATTGTCATTGACTACTCATATCTGCCATGGCACCTGCTAGAGAAGCAATGGTGGATGTTTATTATTTTGGCCACAGAACCATGGTTTCTGAGCTTGGCTAAGAGTTAAAGAAAACAGATGCATTTTTAACAATTCAGTTATGAATGGCATTTAAAAACTGATCTATATAGTGGAGGGAAATTAAAGATTTTGGAGTAGATTAAAGTGAGGTATAAGATGGAAAGCTGCGCAGTAGGCGCCAAAGAGACAGGGGCCCAGAACATGCGCTGATGAAGGATTGTAACAAAATACCTTCACAATAAAACCAAAACCTCATTTGTGAAACATTTCAAAAAGTCATAGACTATTACAGCTGAAAATTAAACTTAAAATATCACTACCCAGCTCTTTCATTTAGAAAATGTGGAAACAGAGACACATAGAAGTTAAGTCTCTAGTTCAAAATATCTGTTGACAAATTGAAGAACAGAAAGAGAACTACAGTCTCTGTTTCCCAGTGTTTCGACTCTCCATTTCAGATGTCGATAGAATTTAGCTAACCAGTCAATGTGGGAATCAAGATTGAAGAATCACAGATAATTCCCAGATTTTGAGACTAAATTACTGAAAAAACAATAGATTAACTGTCGATATAAATCTTTTATTTTAACTCTGATGACAAAATATTTGTCAATAAAATTAGCCATTAAAACATAATGCTTCGATTGTAGAGGTGTTTCACCCTCAATTAAACTACATGGTGCATTCATCAGGATAGACTGAGTTGGGCTGCAGCAACAAAGATCTCTAAAAATCTCAGCAACTTAACACAAGAAAAGCTTATTTCTTGTTTTCATAAAGTACACTTATTGCTCCAAGAAACTATCAAGGCCATCTGTCCTACAGGTGTTAACTCAAGATTCCAGCTTCTTATTCTGGCAATTAAACGCTCTTACCCAGAAATGACACACATTACATCACTGACATTTCTTTGACTAAGGCAAGTCATATGGCCATGACAACTTCAAGGGAGAGTGAGGTACAATCCTCCTGTGTGTGTGCAAAAGGAGATGCTTCTGAACAGAGCCAGAATGTGCCTACCAATAGCACATGCAATAAGATTTAAAGAGAATAGATTGTGCAACAATTTGATATTTGACTAATATCTAACATATGCATGTGCTCTGCTTACTTTTTTGGGCTAGAAGTCGGGTGTGACTTTCATGCCATCTCTGAAGGGATTCTAGTTCACAAGGATGTAAATAATGAGTAAAGCTACATTTTTCTACTTCTCCAGATGGTACATAGCTCAAAGGGAAACGCTGTAAAGGAAAAGTAAGTTTCAGGTCAAGATGAGGATACATTTTATGACAACATTATGCCGAGTAACAAACATAAATTTAAAAGACACCCATTTTAACAAAATAAAATTCTAATTTACCTATGAAGTAGAAACATAAAAATTTATTACTGATTTTACAAGTTAGTAAACAAGACATTATAATATATAGCTAGATATTTATGTGTTTGACTTTTTTGTTATTAAAAAGCTCATGTTTGTAAATTATGCTTCTGAAGAATTTTTAAGGGATTCCTCAAAAATAGAAGTGGCCAGGCATGGTGGCTCACGCCTGTAATCCCAGCATTTTGGGAGGCCGAGGCGGGTGGATTACAAGGTCAGGAGATTGAGACCATCCTGGCCAACACGGTGAAACCCCATCTTTACTAAAAACACAAAATATTAGCCAGGCGTGGAGGTGGGCACCTGTAGTCCCAGCTACTCAGGAGGCTGAGGCAGGAGAATGGCGTGAACCTGGGAGATGGAGCTGGCAATGAGCCAAGATCACGCCACTGCACTCCAGCCTGGGCGACAGGGTGAGACTCCATCTCAAATACATGTATATATGTACATATACATATATATACTATATATATAGTCAGAAGTACTATGTCTACATCATCTCCATTATGTCTTAGCCATAACCTGACAGGTCAATTGTGAAAAAAACAAAAAAAGAAAAGAAAATGAAATGAAAAAATAAAAGATGTGAAGCTGGAATTCCCAAACCCCCAACACTGGTTGTGTAGCCACCACAGCAACGCAAATGACTAAAAATGGAGAAGTCTTGCTGATCAGTAAGTCATTTGTTGCCATGGTTCCCAAGGGCCATGCTGCATTTTCCAGAGAACTAATGGACCATAGTGACACATCCTTAATTTTTTATCTTTGTGTCCCAAAAATGTTAGAAACCATGGTATGTAAAGATAAATGTCAAAAGGAAAAATTGTTGCTTAGTTTTCTATGCAGACTCTATATGAGGCTGATGTTTGGTGACTTTTATGCCCTGAGGTCAGTTCTCTGGGGGTCAATGGGAGCAGCAGTAAAGGGGCCCCTCCCAGATCTTCATTTGCCTATCAGGGTGGCTCATCTGCAGGCAGGGAATGACATCTTTCCACATGCTGCCACCTCACTGGCTTATAGCATGCCACAGCAAGGAGCCTGCAGGGTACCTGAGCCACTTTCTTTGGATGTAGAATGTTCAGGACACAAATGCTGTGGATGTACATCCTGAGTTGCAATGCCAACTTGTTTTTCAAAGGGGCTCTGCCAGTGTCTACTCCCTCCATCGATGTCTGAGAGTCCCTTTGTTCCATGAAGTGCAAACAAGGGCAGCTGACTTAGCAGCGCATACATCAAACCTGCTGAAAAAGTGTTTGCTGGAGAAACTCACAGGGATGGAGTCTGTAGTAGATGTTCCTCCATCACACTCTGGGGCAGCACATGGGAAACTAACCTGGCCCAAAGTCAGTTTCTGGGAGAAGGATCCCACATCTTGGTCTGAGGGTTTTTAAGATTCATTACTGGGAAGCATCAGTCTCTCCCCTCATATGATGAGAGGCTCCAACACGACACAAATAAGACGTGGCAGAATCTTGGCCCCAGCCCTCTCCTTTCAGCTCATTGTTTATAGCTGGGGCATAGCAGGTGTCCCTCCCCTGGCATGATTTGAAGACTGCAGTCTAAGCCGTCAATTGACCCCTTATATGCCACACTAGAGCCAATTTCCATGAAGCTTGAAGGAGACTGGTTTCTTTTCTGGAAGGCCAGTCTTGAGAGTACCAGTATGGGAAAAATCAGCCTTTCCCTCTCCCTCCACATCTCTTTCTTTTTGGCATTTTATTGTTATTAATCTCTAACTTAATTGGTTAAATTAAATAAGCAAGTGGTCATTAGTCTGAGGCAGTCTTTGTACTTTGAGTCACTATGTTAAAAATAAAAACTTCACCCTAACTTAGCATGTAAACAAACCAAAACCTAGTAATAGTATTTTTTTAAAAACAAATAGCCTGGTTTCAGCCAATCACAAACAGCCATGATTTAGCCAGTCACAGGCAGCCAGCTGATGAGACCTTGTACAAATAAGGCCAACTCCTAGCTGCAGCCAATCAGATGATTTCTCTACTATGCTTCCCTATTTAGCCTCACTTGGCTCAGGCTGCCAGGTGTAGCTATTTAAGCCTCTTCTGGCGCTAAGTGCTGCCCAATTCATGATTCATGTTTTGCAGAAATAAACTCTGTTAAATTTAATTCTTTTAAAGTTTTTCTTCGAATGATTGCACTGGAGTATATGGTATGTATGACTATACATTTTTTAAAGTTAAGACTTTCTGGCCTAACATACCGTTAATTTTCATAAATTTTCTCTATGTTGCCAGAAGTAACATTTTACATATAACTATTACATGAAACCTTTTAATTATGTTGCTGAAAACTTCTTTGGCTTTAGTTTTGCTTGACTAACCTATTAAGTCCTTAGAGAGCTATGTTAACATTTTCTAATAGACTGGTAGATTTTTCAGCTTTCTCTATAACATTTTATAATTTTTTTGGCTTATTTATTTTAGGCCTGCTTTGTAAGATGCATACACGTTTTTAACATATTTTTCTGGCCAATAAAAACTTTTGCCAATATACAAATAATCCTCTTTATGTCCTATAATGCTTTTTACTTTAAGTTAATTTTGTCTAATATTTACATACTCCTACCAACTTATTTTTAATTACTTTTGGATGGGTAATTTGTTCTATATTTTTGTTTTCAACTTTTCTGTGACCTCTATTTTAGGCGATTGTCTTTCAGAAGACATTTCCTCCCCCAACCATTTTTATGGACAGAAAATATTTCAAAAATATTTTAGTGGGGAATTTAGTCCTTTATTGATTATGGGTGAAGATAAACTCATTTTTTAAATTTTTCTCAGAATATTTTGTACCTACTTGTATTTTTGTTCATTTGGTATGTGTTTATTTACCCTTTCTCAATGCCATTTGAACTGAGGTTTATTTTCTCCATTCGTTTTTAATGTCTACTGGCTTGAAAGTTCTGCATTTAATTTCTATCCTTTTAGGGATTTGTCTAAAAATTTAACATTCAGTCTTAGCTTAAAATGCCTAAAGTTGATCAGTATCTTAACTCTTCTCCTGTATAACACACAAATTTTAAAACACCTTTACTCACTCATTCTTCTAAATTAGATTCTATTTTACAGAATTCAGGTCTCTCTTGATTTTTTAACCTCATAAATTAGATATTATTATTGTTATAGCTATTCAACTTTTGTTTAGATTTACCAAAATGGTTATTATTTTAATTTTTTTTTGTTTTATTGTCTACTCAGACACATCTTCTGGAATTTTCTTTCTACCTGAGTATATTCCTTATATTTGCCCTAAGTAAGGGTCTGCTGCTTGTAAACTCCCTCAGTTTATGTCTGCAGTTGTCTTTATTTCTCACTCATGCTTTCTCAAGTCATACTTTTATAGATTGATAGTATTTTTTCTTAGCACACTGTAGATCTTGCTCTCTGACTCCCGTCTTACACTGTTGCTGCAAGAAGCCAGCTGTCAGTCTAATAATCATTGTTTTGTAGGTGATTCTTGTCTCCTTTTTCTATAGTTAATTGTAAGATCTTCTGTCTTCAGTGTACTATGAGTTCATTACAATGTGTCTAGATCAATTTCTTTTTATTTACTTATTTTTTGAGATTCATTGAAGTTTTTAATCTGGGACTGTTTTCTTGAGTTGATTCTAGGGACATGTTAGGTATTATCTTTATGAACATTCCTACTCCCCCTTCTTTTTTTTTTTTTTTTTATCTCTGTTTAGACATACATAGCTATATCCTTCATGTGTCTTAACCTGTCTTTCATATTTTCCATTTCTTTGCCTCTCAGCACTGCATTCTAAGTAATTTCTTCAGATCTTTTTTCCAGTTCACTAAGTACCTCTTCACTTGTGTCTAATCTGCTTGTAAAACCTTCCATTGCACAGCAAATTCATATCTGAAACTGTATGCCTTAGAAATACACAAGTGCATGTAGGTTTCATATAAGTAATGTTTCTTGCAGCCTTATTTGAAATAGGAAAAAGAAAACTAGTACTTCTCAGTAGGAAAATGGTTCAATAAGTTATACACATCAGTTCTATTAAATTAATACTATATAGCTACAAAGCTATCTAAATAGTTGCTTTATCTATTCCAACTTGGACCAGTGCCAGCCATCTGTACATAGCAGAAGAAGGTAGGTTTCTGCTTGTGTGTGTATGTGTGTGTGCATAAAGAATTGTCTAAAAGCAACTATTCCAAATTGATACTGTGCCATAAGTATAAAATACATCTGGGATTTCAGACTTATAAGAAAAAAATGTAAATTGTCTCATTAATAATTTTATATTGTTTACATGTTGAAATAATAATATGTTAGATATATTGGGTTAAATAAAATACATTATTAAAATAAATTTCTTTTATTTTTACTTTTTCATACTGCTAGTAGACATTTTTAAATTACATATTATAAAAGTGTTGATGCTCTAAGTTAAAATTGTATTTCATATTTCTATAATTACTATTTGGTTCATTTACTGGTAAGAAGAACTTGTATTCTCTATTGCTTGTGACACTTTCAATACTCTTATTTCTCTGGACATATCCTTATTTTCTGTTTACTACCTAGTAATACCAATATCGACTGTTGTTATAGGTCTCATTCTGAAATATATTGTTTCTACTGACTCACTCCCTTAGTGACTCATTTCTTCTTGCACTTATTAACCTTTAGCACTTTATCTGTGAATATTCTGAGTTTAATTTACATTTCTCCAAAACAAATTTGCATTTTCTTCCCCCAGGTATGTGAGACTCTACCATCCTGGGGCCAAATTAAAACAAATATTCATCTTATGAGTTTGTGAAAAAGTCAGATAGGTAATGTAATATTTTTACTTTTTATGAAAGTAAAATATGTATGCAAAAAATTTGCACATATTACAATGCAAGGGAAAATGAATTTTCACAAACTAAGCATATCTGTGAAGCCAGTCCCCAAAAACAAGAAACAGAATATTACAGGTACCTAGATGCCCTCCATATGCTCTGCCATATGTGTGTGTGTGGGGGTGTGTGTGTGTGTGTGTGTGTGTATATATATATATATGTTGTTTGTTTGCTTTTGTTTTATTTTTCTTGGCCCTGAGCAAAGGCTGAGTTCAGCAGGTGCCCTCCACATCTCCTGTATGGGTTTAGCCTTCCTGTCCTGGGGCTTGGCTCTGTTTTCTCACCTGCTGGGGTCTCAGGTTTTATCCACTCTTCTGTCTGCGATTGGCCAAATTACACTAAGACAATTAGAAATATGTAAATATCCCCAGGGCAAGCACTGTTTCTAGCACTTGAATATTCTCCAGATTTAAGCTTTTCTCTTATTTTGGGTTTAGAAAAAGTCTTTATTTTCCCCCAAGCTCAGAAATGTAAGACAGCAAAAAAGAGAGAGAGAGAGAAGGAAAAAGGGAGAGAGAGGAGAAATACTGATTTTTTAACATTTCATCCATAAATAGAGACTTGGTTCAAGAAATTAGGAATAATGATAAAAATGAAAATTGTACACTATTAAAATCTTGTTATTAGAATCTAATAATACGTTAAAATATCTATGACATTATTGAAAAGAAAACAGTGATTCAAACCTGTAAAGTATAATCCAATTTTGTAAAAAATTTAAAAAGATACGAATTTTTACATACCTAGAAAACATAAAATAAATGAATTAAAGCATTAACAGTGATTTTCTCTTGAGAATGGACTCACACGTTCTTTTATTCATATGCTTTTCCATTATTTCTGCAAGGTTCACATCCTTATTGTGTAATGTGAACAAAAAACAGGAAGAATTTAGAAGGAAAACCAGGAGCTAGAAAACACTTTTTCCATCCACCTGCACTCTTAGTCACACACTCAGGCTATGTCAGTGACATGAGGGAAACTGGAAAAAAAAAAAAATGGAATAGCCCCAATAACATTCAACAAGAGAAACCCACAGCCAAGTAGGCACAACACCGCTGTGCCTTCTACTCATGCTGATTCTCATCAAATGGAAAATGCGACTTCATCCAGGAGGAACCTTTTGACTCTTTCCACCCAGGGCTTTTTTTTTCCTCTTGCTCCATTAAGCTGCCTTTCTCTAAGCAGCGCACTGCAGGTGTGGACAGAATATAACAAAACTCTTCATAACCTCTAATTTAAGATTCATAATTTTTTAGTCTCTTAGCTTGATTGACTTTGTGAAATACTGGAAAACCTGAGATTCAGGCAAGGAGGAAAAAGCAAGAATACATTTTTACCAATTCACATTGTTTGTCAATAAGTTATTAGAAAGAACTGTACCCTTTTTTCAACCTAGCATGGTTGATGTGCAGTCATGTTTTTGAACAGTAATTTGGAAACAGGACCAGTATTTAAAACCTTCCTTTTAGGACAGGCAATAATAATAACAAAGATAATGCGCCAATGAGAATGCTTTTATGATTCTCTCTTTTTGGCATTGTGAGTGGAGATACCTCAAACAGACCAGCGCCAACAGCAGCTTCCGTGAGCTTGGTGGGAATGCAGACTCTTGGGCCTCACCCCAGACTCACTGAGTCAAAATCTCCAGGGATAGAGAGTTTAACAGCTTCTCTGGTGATTTGCATGCACACTAACATTTCAAAACCACTTGAGAACATCCAAAAATAATCTTGAATTATCACAGTTCAAACCAAAAAGAAAAGGCAGTTTTATTCCTCTGTTTATTGATCTCTCCTCTGGGAAGAATTTTTGCTATAAACCCTCACCCTAGTAGCAACAATTAGGTGTGGAAACTCTTAATTGTATCATGGAGCAGAGGTCAGGGCTTCATATAAACAGTCTGGTCCCTAACTGCTTCCCTTCTGTCATCAAACCCCAGGAATGGACGTTTTGTTCACTGTCTCCTTTCATCTTCTTTGAAGAGATGCAACTTTGAACAGACAGTGTCGCTGTTGGGAACTGTTTTGTCCCTGCCATCAATTGTATGTTCCTCTCTGTGATTATCTGGTGAGACAGTGCAAAAATAGGGACAAAACCAACAACAACAAAAAAATACAAGGAAACAGGAAACTCTAGTGCACAGGAGTTGGCCAGCATAATTTATTTTTTTCTTATGCGTGGTCACGCTATACGGTTTTGTAAACTTCCTTTTTAAAATCATGGTTGACTGCACATTTAAGAAAAGTTTTGACCGGGAGTGGTGGCTCACATCTCTAATCCAAGCACTTTGGGATGCCAAGGAGGGTGAATCACCTGAGGTCAGGAGTTTGAGACCAGTCTGACCAACATGGAGAAATCCCACCTCTATTAAAAATACAAAATTAGCTGGGCGTGGTGGCGCATGCCTGTAATCCCAGTTACTCAGGAGGATGAGGCAGGAGAATCGCTTGAACCTGGGAGGTGCCATTGCACTCCAGTCTGGGCAACAAGAGCAAAACTCTGTCTCAAAACAAAATAAATAAATTTAAAAAATAAAAAAAAGAAAAGTTTTGATAGCAAGCATATATCAAACTATGAAAAATATACAAAAACTCTAATTGATGCCTTTGGAATCTTCATTTGCAATATTTTTACTATTATACTAAGGGCTGACACTTTTATTAATCCAACTTTTGAGGGATGCTAATGACTTACTATGTGTAAGGAAGGTTTCAGAGTAACAATTTCCTCTAATCAAAGTTTATCTCATTTATTTCCCATTTCTTTAGAACTCTGGATTATGATAATATATTATATTCTTCTATAATAGTAATTGCATATCAATGATGCCTTTGTCACTTTGGATCACTTAGAACAGAATACCATAAACTGGGTGGCTTAAGCAACAAACATTGATTTCTCACAGGTTTGGAGGCTGGGAAGTCCAAGATCAAGGTGCCAGCAGATTCAGTGTCTGGTGTGGGCCCACTTCCTAGTGTGTAGATGACATCTTATCATCATGTCCCCATGTGGCCAAGAGAAAAATCACTTTTCTCCTGTCTCTTTTTATAAGAGCACTAATCCCATTCATAAGAGTTCCACCCTCATTACCCAATTGTTTCCCAAAGGCTCCACCTCCTAATACCATCCCATTTGGGGTTAGCATTTCAACATATGAATTTTGGGGGGACATAAATATTCAGTCTACAACAGATGCTTATATTCCAAATATTTTTCACCCTTTCTCCTGTCTCAGTGTATCTATTGCCACAATAATACTATATAACTAACAGCCATAAAGCTTCAGTGGCATAATACAATAGCACTTATTACTCATCTATCAGGAGCCTGCTAGAGATCTGCCAGGTGGCTCTATGTCTTTTGGTAGGGCTGTGTGCCAATCGGCTACCTATTGATCTAGACCAGCTTCAACTAGGACAGCTGAACATCTTGGGTCTACTTCACACATCCATCACATTCCAGCAGGCAACCACAGGCATGTCCTCATGAAACTAACAAAAATACAGGAAACAGCAAGGCCTCTCAAATCACAGACTCAGAACCACCACCTTAGCACTTCTGCTTCATTCTGTTGGCCAAAGGCAGGCACATAGTCAGGTCTAGAGGCAGAGCCAGAGAACAGTTCAAAGTTACATGGCAAAGGGAGTGGATGCAGAGAGAGTGAAGGATCAGGGTCCTGTTGGCAACAAATGTACCACACCTTCTCATCCAAACCATCATTAAGACCTGTCAGTTCAACCTTATCACATTCATCCAATTTTCTCTATCTTACTACTGCCACCACTTCAGGGCACTGTTACTGCTTGCCTGTAGCCTCCCAACTGTTATGTCCACATCTACCTTGTCCACTGCTCCTTAGTTTATTCTCAAGACAGCATTCAGAATACTCATTTTAAAACAACCTTATTTTTTTCTAAAAATTGCTCTTGGCACTCATTCACTGAAATCCGCTCTATGGTTTCCTATTGCTTTCAGGATAAAGGCAAAAATCCTGAATATGGAGTATATGGCCTTGTCCCATGTGGATGTGGAGCATGCCTCTCTCCCCAGCCTTATTTAGCCCCCATCTCCCCTCCGGGCTCAAACTATCTTGGCCTTCCTTCACTCTCTCCAGTGCCATGCTCCCCACCTCACAAGGCCTGCATAGATATGGGTTCCTCTATCTCAAATGAGTCTTTGCCTGGTTCAATTCCATGCATCCATCAGATCATTATTCAGACATCATTTTCTCAACCTCATCATCCCACTGTCACTATAATAGGGTGCCCTAGTTTCATGCTCTAAAATCTGTTTGTAATTTTCCATCACTGTCCTTAGTTTGTAATGCACAATTATCTGTGTTGTTAATTGATTACATCTACCTCCCACTAAACTGTAAAACTCCATGATGTCATGTCTGCAAGACCAATGTGGTTTCCTAAAGGATTTACCAAACTATACAAGAAAAATAAATTTTACTTCCCTCCATTTTGAATATAAATTTCTTATATCTTGAATTTAAATTAGTTTGTGCAATTACACTATGTAATTCGAAATAGATATTGCAAAATATCATTCTTCTACTTTCTAAACCAGGAAAATCTTTAATCTTCTCTCTCTTTTGCACAAATGTGCCTTGCCCAGGGGAATAAAACCATAAAGCAGATTAATCAGATTGATAGTAAAATTACTCTTAAAGAGTTTGTGTTATTTCTTGGTCATTTATTTAATTATTTCTTATATTCTCTGTAGGGAGAATGCCTAAATTAAAGACTGTGAGACAAAGGTGTGAAGCAAGTGCTGGATTTGTTTTAGCCCTTCCTTCCTTCCTTCCTTCCTTCCTTCCTTCCTTCCTTCCTTCCTTCCTTCCTTCCTTCCTTCCTTCCTTCCTTCCTTCCTTTCCTTTCCTTTCTTTCTTTCAGACAGAGTCTCGCTCTGTCGCCCAGGCTGGAGTGCAGGGGCGCAATCTCGACTCGCTGCAAGCTCTGCCTGCCGGGTTCATGCCATTCTCCTGCCTCAGCCTCCCAAGTAGCTGGGACTACAGGCGCCCGCCACCACACCTGGCTATTTTGTATTTTTAATAGAGATGGGGTTTCACCATGTTAGCCAGGGCGGTCTTGATCTCCTGAGCTCGTGATCTGTCCCCCTTGGCCTCCCAAAGTGCTGGGATTACAGGTGTGAGCCACCACATCCAGCCAAGTGCTGGATTTGTATTCTGACAATGGAGAAACACTATCTACATGTTCAAAATAAACAGTGTCTCCTTCCATTACAAAAATGTAAATTATAATAAACCTGTAAGAACATATGCATGCAATAATATTTAACAGTGATTTGGTTTGTACCCTTTGACCAAAATCTCCCCACTTCCTCCACCCCCAGCCTCTGGCAGTCTCTATTCTGCTCTGTTTCTATGAGCTTGACATTTTAGATTCCACATATAAATGATATCATACAGTATTTGTCTTTCTTTGTCTGACTTTACTTCACTTAGTATAATGTCCCCAATGTTCATCATGTTGTCACAAATGGCAGGATTTTTTTGTTTGTTTATTTTTTTTTTGGATACACAATTTTGCTGTCATCCAGGCTGGAGTGCAGTGGCACAATCATGGCTCACTGAAGCCTCCGCCTCCCAGGCTCAAGCAATCCTCCCACCTCAGTCTCCTGAATAGCTGGGACTACAGGCCTGTGACACCACACCAGGATAACTTTTGTATTTTTTATAGAGACAGGGTTTCACCATGTTGGCCAGGCTGGTCTTGAACACCTGGGCTCAAATGATTCACCCACCTCTGCATCCCAAAGTGCTGAGATTACAGGCATGAACCACCATGTCCAGCCAGGAATTTCTTTTTCTTTTAGATTGAATAACACTCCATTTTGTGTATATGTATGTGTGTTTTTATATATTTTAATATGCATATATATTCACATTTCTCTTGCCCATTCATTCATTGACAGACACCTAAGCTCTTTCCATGTCTTAGCTATTGTGCATAATGCTTTAAAAAACATTACTAGAGTGTGACGGTCTCAGGGGTACAGATTTCATTTCCTTCATTTCCTTCAGATACATATGCAGAAGATATGGTAGTTAGATTTTTAAAGTTTTGAAGAACCTCCATACTCTTATCCATAATGGCTATACCAGTTTATATTCCCTTCAACAGTGCACAGGATTCCTTTTCTCCACAACCTCGCCAACACTTAACTCTTCTTTTTAAATAACAGACGTGGGAGCATACGTGAGGTGATATTTCATTATGATTTTGATTTGCATTTCCCTGATGATTAGTGATGCTGGGCACCCTTCCAATTACCTGTTTGTCACTGTCTTCTTTTGAAAAATTTTTATTCGGACTCTTTGCCCATTTTTGAAATTGGATTATTTGTGGGATTTTTCTTCACTATTAAGATGTATGAGTTTTTTTTTAATATACATATTTTGGGTATTAGTTCCTTATAAGACAGATGGTTTGCAAATATTTTCTCCCATTCTGTAGGTCATCTTTTCATTTTATTGAGTGCTTCCTTTGTTTTGCAGAAGCTTTTTAGTTTGATGTAGTTGGACTTGTTTACTTTTGCTTTTGTTGCTTGTACTTTTGGTGTCATATAAAAAAATATATATATATTACCAAGACCTCTGTCAAGGAGTTTTTCTCCTGTTTCCTTCTAAGAGTTTTGGAGTTTCAGGTCTTACATTAAAGTTTGTAATACACTTTGCATTGATTATTATGATTAGTATAAGATAAGCATCCAATTTCATCCTTCTGTATGTGGATATCCAGTTTTCAGTATAGTTTATTGAAGAAACTATTCTTTCTCCATTGTGTATTCTAGGAACGCTTGTCAAATATTAGTTGATGACTATCTATGCATGGGTTTATTTATTTCTGTGCTTACTATTCTGTTTCATTAATTAATGTGTCTGTTTTTATGACAGTATCATACTCCTTTGATTACTATAGTTCTGTAATATAGTTTGAAATCAGAAAATATGATGCCTTCAGCTTTGTTCTTTCTCAGAAATGTTTTGGTTGTTCTGGGTCTTTTATGGTTCCATTGAATTTTAGAATTATTTTTTCTATTTCTGTGAAAAAATGTCATTGTAATTTTGACAAGGATTGTGTTGAATTTATGGTTCATTTTGGATAACATGGACATTTTAATAATACTGATCCTTCTGATCTGTGAAAATATAATATCTTTCCATTTACTTGTGTCTTTTTCAATTTCTTTCAATACCTATGGTTTTCAGTATATTGATTTCTCACTTCCTTAAATTTACTGTTAAGTATTTTCTTCTTTTTGATGCCTGTCTTACTTCATTTTGTGCTGCTAAAACACAATATCACAGACTGGGTAATATATAATGAAAATAAATTGTAGCCTTATGATTCTGAAGGCTAGCAAGTCCAAGATCAAGGGACCGGATCTAGTAAAAGCATTCTTGCTGTGTCATTCCGTGGCAGAAGGGCAAATAGAGGGTGCATGTGTGAGAGAAAGAGAATGGTCTCATACAGGGTCACATAGGCACTCTGCTGTCATAGTTGCACTCTCTGACATGTTTGAGGTCAGTAGGTTGGCTGGTCTAGAATGGTCTGAGACAACTGTGTTCTCTCAATGTCAGTTTTTACACTCGAGCAGGCAGCTCAGGATTACAAGAGGTGTGCAAAGCCTCTTGAGGATAAGTTCAGAACTGGAGCATCAAATCCACTGAATTCTATTGCTCATAGCCGATCATGAGGCCAACATAGATTCAAGGAGTAGGGGGAAATAGACTTCATTTTGGGATGGGAGGAGCTGCACAGTCTTACAAGTAATGTGAATACAGGGAAGGAGGGAATCATTATGGCAAGTCCTTGAAATCAATCTGCCAGAGGCCCAGAAAGAGTTAAGAAAAGCCCAAAGGAGCAAAGAAACAAATTCCCTGTAGTTAGTTGAGTGTTTTCCTACCACCAACACTTAAGATCCCTTTCACATACATAAATGCAGGCTCTTCTTTCCAGCTTCCCCTGGACAAATACTTGAGAATTCTAATGGCAAAGGTTGCTTCAATTCCCTTTTTGTTTGAGGCTCCCTGTCAGCTCGCACCATCTAGCACTGCCTGAAGAGTGTCACTAACTGCCAGGTGGCTTAGAAGGACTCAGCACATAAAACCAAGAATGCTTCTCAAATTCAGCCTAAATGACTCAGTCACCTCCATTAGGATGAATGCATCTCAGAATAGTGCAAATTATGAAGATTTCATTCTGCTTTCAAATGCAATTCCTGGGAGTGATTACTGTGTCTACTAGGCAGCCAAGTAAGCTCATGGCAGCAAAGGCAGAACTGGATGCAAATCAAGTGAAAGCTAGATGCAGGTACTTGGCTGAAGTGGCAAAAACAAGAAGACAGTGGCAAAATCAAATGGAATAAGAAGGTGTTTACATGACAGCCTTGCCTCTGGCAAATAGTGTGGAACGAGAAAAGGCCCAAAGTTAACATTCCATATCTTTTTACGTCGATGTTACTATAGCACTTGCTGCTTCTTGCATCTCACATCCCATATCATAGAAATGCAATTATATCCTAAGCAAAACCAGCAACTATTAGCCTGCCTCCCTCAGAGCAGGTATTTGCAACTTTGGCTGCCCAGTAGAATCACCTGGGATGCTTTGAAAATACTGATACCTAGGCCCGGCATCAGTGATCAGTCTAGAGTGTGACTTGAGCATTGGGACTTTTTTAAAAATTAAAAACTCCCTGATTGATTTTAATATACGCCTAAGGATGAAGACTTAACTAGGTGCCTGGGTAACTCTTAATTCACTCAACTAATACATTCTTTTAAGCATTTACTGTGTCCAGAGCATTTTGCCAGATGCGGTGTTCAACAAGAAGTTGACCTTTTGGCCCAAAGGAGAAAAAAGATGTCTATGCAGTTGAAGACACCACAGGTTGGGCCACCATAAAGACAAATCTAGTGTGAAAAAGGAAGTGACATGCTGGGTTGACATAGAGGAGTGGATAATTCTCTACCTGTTGCTAATACCCCAATTTAAGAATTACCCACAGACTTCCACAGAGCAATCAGCCACAGGTTAGATTAATGAATCACTTCAGACCCAGCGCCTAGAATCCCAGGTATAAACCCTCATTCAAGCTCATGTCATCTGAGTAGCCCAGGATACAGTATTGAAGTCCTCAAAGCTTCCATTTCTCAGTTGTAAAATGAGAGCAATTGTCTCCTCTCATACCATTGTCATGAGGTTTACACAACATAATTTGAACGAAGCAGTAAGCACAATGCCTGACACATAGTAGATGTTCGTAGAGATTAAGGAGCAGCTGGTAATTTGTCATAATTAAGAATAGAATAACAACAGTAATATCTGATTCTTGAATCCTGTCATGAGGGCATTTCTTTTTTTGTTCATTTTAAAATTATTATTATTATTATTATTATTATTATACTTTAAGTCCTAGATGAGGGCATTTCTTTGTCCAGAGGATAGAAAAAAAAAATTAAATCCTCCAAGACAGCAGACGTGAGAAGTAAGATAGGAACAGGAGAGAGAATAGGAAAAAAAAAAAACATAGAATTTAAGTAAGGATCAATGAAGACATATTTTGCCTAATTTCAGATGTGTCTCAAGAAAGCTAAAAGGTCCTGGTAAATCCACCTCCCTCTGTCTTGATATTATGTACGAAGGGGACCCCACAGATCCTCCTTAATGCTTGGCAAGTCCCTCTTCACACTCCACTGAAAACTGCCTGAGAGATCAGGCACTAAAACATGACAGAAACAATCCCCTCATGCCTTGTTTTCCTCTTTACTTTGGTTGCCAAAAATGTCCAGGTTATCTTGCATGTCCTGGGCGCTCATCCTTAACTAACCCCATTTATCCTCCTATCTAACTCAGTCTAATCCCTTCCTGATCCTCTAGCCCTTCCTCTGTCATCTTTAACCTACACAGTGCATCAACAACAAACCTCCAATAGCCACATCTTTCTGAAACAAATCCTGTTCCCATTTGGCTCTATTCGGAACCAGGTGGTCTCCTAAGAATGCTGCTACCTGCAGCCATCACCAGGAGTAGCTGCAATTTTAAAATTATCACTTTATTTACTGTTGAATTTGGAAGAATCTGGAAGAATCTCTACTCCTCTTCACTGCTTCCAAATAATTGTTCTCTTCTCTCTTCTCCTTAGACAACTATATTATTGAATCTCTCTCTCTCTCTCTCTTTTTTTTTTTTTTTTTTTTTTTTGAGACAGGGTCTTGCTCTGTCACCCAGAATGGAGTGCAGTAGTGCTATCACACTCATTGCACCATTGACCTCCCAGGCTCAAGGGATCCTCCCACCTCCTGAGTAGCTGGAACTACAAGCAAACATTACCATGCCTGGCTAATTTTTAATTTTTTTTGTAGAGACAGGGGTCTCACCATGATGCCCAGGCTGGTCTTGAATTCCCGGGCTCAAGAGATCCTTCTGCCTTGGGCTCCCAAAGTGCTAGGAATATAGGTATGAGCCACAAGTCTGGCCTTTTGTGAATCACTTGCCATTAGGCTACACCATCTGCTACCCCTTCTTGTTGCTTCATGGACAGCTCTATCAGAAATTTCTTCATTCATTAAAGATGTTAACTATCTCCTTACTTCTTGAGCTCCAACACTGTTCCAGTTATCATTTCTGGTCATTTTGATGCCCATGCATTATAACTTGCCCATCACTCGGACCTCTCAGGCGTTTGCTCTCCTCGTCCTGCACAATCTTCCCTTGCACTGCCCCCTACCTCAGCCATGCATTTCCATGACCATGCCCTCTGCCTTGTCATTTTCTTCTCAAGACCAATAACTTTGCCCCATCCAAATCTCAAGTTTAAACATCCCATTCTCTAAACATTACCTCTGGTCTTCCCAGCTCACCCCTTCTAACAGCTAGACTCCCTCACTCCGTGATGTGATTTCTAATCCATTGACACTGCCACTTTGTTACTGTCTGTCTCCTCCTTCATGGCTTCACTTCCCTCCTCCTCTGGCTTGCAGTACATTCATCATTATGATGACACCCTCATGCTTTCATACGTGCGATCATTCTCTCCTGTATTAATCAGAATTCTGCTGAAATTATGTTGCATAACAAATACATTCCAGTACTTTGGGATGCCAAAGCAAGAAGGTCGCTTGAGCCCAGGAATTCAGGACCAGTCTGGGCAACATAGTGAGTCTTCATCTCTACAAAAAAAAAGTATATATTAAAAAAAATAGTCAAGCATGGTGGTGCACACCTGTAGTCCCAGCTACTCAAGAGGCTGAGGCAGCAGGACCACATGAGCCCAGGAAGTTGAGGCTACAGTGAGCCTTAATCATGCCATAGCATCTTGGAAGACAAAGGAGACCCTGTCTCAAAAGAAAAAAAAAAAAAAAAAAAAAATATATATATATATATATACACACACACACACATACATACATATGTCACTGTGGCTGATGAGAAGAGGCATTTATTTCTGAATCATGTATCTGCAGGGCAGCTGGGCAGCTCTGCATCAATCTACGTGCTTTGTTCAGGTCTACTCCATATTGCTTCATTCTAGGACAGGACACTGCCTGGAGCAGGCTTTTCTTGTGGTAATTACAGCTCAGCAGAACCATCAAAACATGCAAGCATTTGTAAAGTCTCTGCTCACATCACATCTGCTCCAATTTTATTGGCCAAAAAGTCATATGACTGGGCCCATGGTCAAGAAGACAATGGTTAGTGGCAGGTGCTACAAGTCACATGGCAAGAGGTGTAGATGTATAATCCTATTTACAGGAGAAAGTGAAAACTGGAAACAATAATCTAATCCATGCCATTTTCTTTCTATTATTTCACCCTCTCCCTCTATTGCAATCACGAAAGGAAACTACAAGTCCTGTTTAAATTATCTGCACTGACTCTCAACATAATAGTTGAACATAGTAGGAGAAAAACTACCAAATGGCCTCATCTGATATTCATGACCACTGACCTCAAGTAATTCTGTAATTCCCTAGTTAATCTGTTCTTCTTTCTCTTTTCTTTCTTTTCTTTTCTTTTTTTTCTTTCTTTCTTTCTTTCTTTCTTTCTTTCTTTCTTTCTTTCTCTTTCTCTCTTCTCTTTCTCTCTTTCTTTCTTTCTCTCTCTCTCTCTCTTTCTCTCTTTCTCTTTCTTCTTTTCTTCTTTCTTTTCTTTCCTCCTTCTTTCTTTCTTTTTTTTAAGATAACTATTTTACACCTCCTCAGTATGCTCACTTCTAGCTCCCAGCCCCTTCCTTCCCATCAAAGTGTGACTTCTTATTTTAATAAGAAAAATAAAACAATCAAAGGGAGTTCCATCTTCTATAAAATCCAGTTTACCAATATTTCTGCTCAGAGTCTGTGTGTTCAGTCCCCTCTATTGGAAGATGCTTTCTTTCTCCTTGTTCCACATGGATTCTGGACCTTATCACTACTTGCCCATCCAAGTATTTAACCCTTCTGGGTGTTTGTCTCATTTCTGTATCCTCAATTTTTTCCCTTTTTATTGAATTATTCTTAGCATATACAAACATTCTATAACATGCTGTAACTTATCTCGGTTTCAACAATATCTCTTTTAACCCTATATGTCCCTTTAACTACAATATCATTTCTCTTTACATTGCCAAATGCAATGGTTGACTCTCATTCCTAAATTCACTGGATCCACAAGCACCATTTAAATCACTGGATGACTCTGTCTTCCGTAAGTCATTTTCTCCACGCCGATTCTGGGACATTGCAATCTGCTGATTTTCCTGCTACTTTGTGATCTGCTTTCATGTTAGAGCCCGCTCTTCATGTTAGAGTATTCTAGGGCTCAGTTTAACAACATTATTTTTTCTCTAACTATGGTTATTTCTTAAATTATACTATCCAACCATATAGTTGTAAGCATCATTATGTTTTGACATCTGTCAATTTTATTTTTTCAGTTCCACTTTTACCCTAAACTATAGTCACATGTAAGTCTCTCTCTAAACCCTAATCTTCACAGGAGTACCTACTAGAAATAATAAACGTAATATGTTCAAAACCTGCTCCTCCTTCCATTACCTCCCAGTTACTCAGTTTAGAACCCCTGGAGTCATCCTTGACTAGTCTCATTCTACCTTGTACCTCATGATCTATCTACAAATCTTTTTGGGTTCATCTTAAAGCTATACTCAGAATCCTACCGTGTCTTCTGTCTCATATACCAAAACCACCCTACCCAATGCACTCTCCTTATTCTCCTACGCAGTTATAATAGCCTCAACTTTCTCCACCCACTTTTGCTTTGCTATAGTTTATTCTCCATAGAACAGCCTGAGTTGCCTTCTTAAAATGTAAATACGATCATGTCATATTCCAAGCTTCCAATGGCTCTGTTCTAGTTACTATTGTTGCATAATAAATTATCCCCAAATCTAGAAGCTTAAAACAACCATTTTATTTTGCTCAAAGATTCCATAAATCAGAAATTCAGATTGAGCACAGAGGGAATGGCTTGTCTATTTTATGACATCTTGGGCCTCAACTGGAAAAATGAAAAAGCTTGGGGGCTGGAAGTACTGGAAGACTCATTCGCCATTCATGCACTTGAGCTGGAATGACAGGAACACTAGGCTAAAGTAGCCGTTCTACAATAGAGCAGAGTATGCTCCATAAGAAAGCCTCATTCTCCAAGAGAAAAAACTGTACCAGAGCCCTATCTTTCCCAGTAAAATAACAATTGCTCAACTCTAGCCCCTCTAGCCTTCCTGCCTCACCTGAGAGGAAAAAAAAGTTTTTAAAAACTGACAAAACACTTCTGGACTTCACAGTCCAAGAGCTCAGACCTACTAGAAGACTGAGATTTAGTGATAAGATTTAGAGAATGTTCACTATCTCCTATACCTTATACCACAACAGTGCTCCAGCGTGACAGTAAATTAAAACTAAAAGAGATAAAAGACATAGATCTTACTTTAAAATGAGTTCTTAGGAAAACCTAAATACCAAAGAAGAGAAAAAAGGAAACACTAAAAGAAACTGAAACCTCTGACACCTTAAACTACAACAACCATTAAACAAACCTCAAACATGAAAACATCATGCTAAGGTGTTATTTACCACATAACTCAATACATTATGTTCAGTTTTTAACAAAAAATGTTTTAAAAGGCAAAAAAAACCACACACACACACACACACACACAGAGAGAGAGTCTGAAGAGATAAAGTAAACATCAGACCAAGAATCATATATGACACAAATTTCTGGAAATATCAGATAAGGAATTTTAAATAACTGATTAATAAGTTAATTTTATCTTAGCTATGTTAAGAACGCTAATGGAAAAAGTGGATGACATACAAAAAAAGATGGGTAATACAAGCACAGAGAGGAAGATTCTAAGAAAGAATAAAAAATAAACACTAGAAATAAAAAACATTATAATAGAAATGAAGAATGCCTTTGACAGACTCATCATTAGATTACGCAGACAATTTAGGTGACCTAGGGTTTGGCAATGAGATTCTGATATAACACCAAAAGCATTTAAAAAAAAAAAAAATGAACTGGATAGGTTGAACGTTATTAAAGTGAAAAAAATTCTGCTTTGTGAAAGATACTTACAAGAATGAAAAGAAATACTGGGACAAAATATTTGCAGAACACATAACGGACTTGTATTAAAAATATATAAAGAACTTGTAAAACTCAACAATAAGAAAGCAAATGACACAATTTTGAAATGTGCAAGGAATATAAACAGACATCACACCAAAGAAGATACAGGTACAATAAATAAACATATGGAAAGATGCTGAACCTCATTTTTAATAGGAAATTAAACAGCAAATTAGAACAGCAATGATATCATCATACACCTAATAGAATGTATAAAATACAGAAAACTGATATTACCAAATGTTGATGAGTATGTGGAGCAACAGAAACTCTTTTACTGATGGAAATGCAAAATGATACTGCCACTTTAACATACACTCTGGCAGTTTCTTGCAAAGCTAAGCATAGTCTTATTATTAGATACATCAAATGCACTCCTATATATTTACCCAATTTATTGGAAAACTTATGTCTAAACAAAAACTTATATACAAATACTTATAGCAAGTTTTATTCATATTTTCCCAAGGCTAGAAACAACTAAAATACCCTTCAATAGGTGAACAGATAAATAGATAAACTTTGATGCACCCATAAAATAGAACATTATTCATGAAAAGAAATAAGCTACCAAACCAGAAAAATACATAGAAAAATCTTAAATGCATGTTAATGAGTAAAAGAAGCTAGTCTGAAAAGGCTATACCTTACGTAATTCCAATCATATGGTGTTCTGGAAAAGGTAAAACTACATAATGATATAAGCCAAATTATGTTCCCCCCAACATTCAGATGTTGAAGTCCTAACCCTTGTCAGAATGTGACTGAATTTGGAGGCAGGGTCTTTAAAGAGGTAATTAAGTTAAAATAAGGTCATTAAAGTGCGTCGTCATCCAATATGACTGGTGTCCTTATAAGAAGAGGAGATCGGGACACAGATGTTCACAGAGGAAAGACCATGTGAAGGCCCAGGGATAAGACAGCCAACTACAAGCCAAAAGAGAGGCCTCAGAAGAAACCACCCCTGTCAACACCTTGATTTCAGACTTCTAGCCTCCAGAACTGTGAGAAAATTAATTTCTGTTGTTAGAAGAAAGTATGAGTCTATGGACTTTGTTGTAGAAGCCCCAGCAAACTAATACAGGAAGTTAAATATGTATATATTTCAGTGGTGCCAGAGTTGAGATGAGGGACAGGGATAAATAAGATGAAAAGAGCAAGATTTTTTGAGTAGTTGAAACTATTCTGTATGATACTATAATGGTGGATTCATGATTTTATGCATTTGTCATACCCATGGAAATTAATAGCACAAAGACTGAGCTTTGATATGTGCAAATTTTTAATGATTATTTAGAAGGTCTTGGAATTCCAGCAAAAGAGTACAGATTGTAACAACATAGTATAACTTTATTACAAATGTATGAAACAAATGCAAACATTAGGAGTGGGGAAAATGGTGCTGACCTGAGTAACTTTGAAAATGAATAGAGCCTTTAAGGACAAAGTCAAGAGTGACTCTACAAGAGAGCTGCACTCTAGTTGGTAAAGTTGTTCCCTAAGGAGACACAGGTTAACAGTTCTGCCACTGCTATACTTTACCCTGAAATTGAATAACTAAAGTAAGTGAATGACTGAGGTGGGTCACAGATAAGCAAAGGGAGAAGGCTAACATGATCCCTATGGTAATAGACTAGAGTTGGAGACATTAGTATGAACTCCTGTGTATATTTACTATCACCTGAAATTTAGATACAGATGGTTACATATAGAAATATTTACAGATATGTGTATATTCGATGTTTGGTATACATGTATATACTTTGTTGCTCTGTGAGCTCAGAGGGCCTATAGGAAAGGACACTACAGTAGTAACATTCATAGCTAGTGCCCCTCCCCCCCACCCTCCTACCCCCGCCCTGCACCTATCTTATTTTGTAGTGCTAGAAAGTAAACAAGTACAAAAACAAAAACGCCCAACAACAACAACAAATGAAACAACTTCACGCTGATAGGAGTTTGTCCAATGACGCAGCCGAAGGAGTCCCAAAAGATTAAAGCTGAAATAATTTTGGCAACAAAACAGGATTGGATTATACCCTCATATAGTTTGGGTGTTGCCCCCGTTCAAATCTCATGTCCAAATGCAATCATTAATATTGGAGTTGGGACCTGGTGGGATGTGACTGGATCATGGGGGCAGGTTTCTCATGAATGGTTTAGTACCATGCTCTTGGTACTGTCGTCACGGTAGTGGGTTCTCACAAGATCTGGTCGTTTAAAAGTGTGTGATACTTACTCCCCCTTCCTCCTGCCCTGGCCATGTGATATCTCTGCTCCTCCGTCACCTTCCGCCATGATTTTAAGTTTTCTAATGCCTCTTTGAAGCCAATCAGATGCCAGCATCGTGCTTCCATCACAGCCTGCAGAACCGTGAGCCAATTAAATCTTTTCTTTATAAGTTACCTAGTCTGTAACAATGTGAGAACAGAATACTATATACATCAACGTATAAAATAAATTGACATGAGTCTTTAACAATATTTTATTTTACAAAAGAATAATCTTGCTGAAAAGGCTGGTGAATACCGCTTCAGCCTGGTGATCAAGGTCAATATCAACAGTCATAAATCATGTTGCTAGTATTATATGTACCATTGGTATGATGAAATTATCTTTCTCTGTGACCTTTTATTCCCCAAAAACCCATAACCTCTGTCTAATCCTCAGAAAAACATTAGACAAAGCTCAATGAAAGGCATCTTACAACATAGCTGACCAATATTCCTCAAACTGTCAAGGACATCAAAAGTAAAGAAACCTGAGAAACGGTCACAGCCAAGAGGAGCCTGAGGAGATAAAACGACTGAATGTAATGTAGAGTCCTGGGTGGGATCTTGGAACAGAAAAAGAATGTCAAACCAAAACTAAGGAAAGCTTAAATGAAGTATATGCATTTCAGTGAATAATAATGTACCAATATTGGTTCATTAATTTTAACAAATGCACCATACTATTTAAGATGTTAATAATAGGGTTAATTGTTTGAGTGAGAACTCTCTGTATCATCTACTCAATATTTCTGTAAAACTAAAATTAGTCTAATAAGTAAAATCTCTAAATTCTTTTTAAAAAGTCTGATGTCTGTTCTTCAAAGAAAACATACAAATAGCCAATGAATGCATGGAAAGTTTCTCAACATCATTTAGGCATTAGGGAAACACAAATCAAAAACCATGTGAGATACCACAGCACACCCAATAGGATAACTATAAACAAAACATAAACAAAAACAAGTGTTGGTGAGGGTGTAGAGAAAGCAGAGCCCTCATGCACTGCTACAAGGAATCTAAAATGGTTCAGCCATTTTGGAAAGCAGCTTGATAGCGCCTCAGAATTTTAAACGTGAATTACCATATGACTCAATAATTCCATTCCTAGGCATTTGCCCAAGAAATTGAAAAGATATATTCACAAAAATATTTGTGTAAAAATGTTTATAGCAGCCTTATTTGTAGTAGCCAAAAAAAAGTGAAAACAACCCAATGTCTATCAGCAAGTGAATAGAAAACTGAAATGTGGTGTATTCACTCATACAATGGAACATCATCCAGTCATAAAAAAGAAGAAAGTACTGATACATGCTGTAACATGGAAGAATCTTGAAAGCATTATGCTAAATGAAAGAAGCCAGATACAAAATGCCACATATTATGGGATCCTATTTATACAAAATGTCCAGAATAGGCAACCCTCAAAGAAAGAAAGTAGATTAGTGGTGGCTGAGGAGGTGGGGATGGGAATGGGCAGGTGACAGCTAAAGTGTACTGGATTTCTTTTTAGTGTTAACAAAAATGTTCTGGAATTAGGTAGTGATAATGGTTGCACAACCTTGTGAATATATTAAAAATCACTGAACTGTGCTTTAAATGGGGGAACATTTCTGGTGTTGAAATTTTACCTCAATTTTTAAAACTCTGATATACATTTGACACTTGCAGCACATCTCAGTGCAGCGCTCACTATCCCCTGCAGCGCTCGCATTCTGTGTTAGGTAATGCAACTCCAGACTCCTGCTATTCAGATCATAAACCAGTAGCATCAGCGTCACCTGGAAGCTGGTTAGAAATGTGGAATCTCAGGCCCCAGCCGAGACTTGCTGCATCAAAATCTGCATTTTAACAAGATCCTCAGGTGACTGTGGTGCACTCTCAACTTTGAGAGGACTGACTGTGATAATGTCGCTGGCGGCTGACACTGCTGAGAAACTCCATGACTGCTCAGCAAAGAGAAATCATTCTTTTGTTAGCACTAAATTGTCTACCATTGTCCAATCAGCATTTCAGTTCTTTGCCGCTCACCTCTCACCTCCCATGCCAGAATTCAATCTTGTTATTTTTCCCTAATTGCTCCTTAGACGTTGGTCCACTGCCGGCTGAGAGTACCAGCTTGGGATTATTCCAAACTTAGGGTCACTGACTAAATTTAATGACAGCCTCTTTGTGACTGTAAATCTATTAGGGATGACAGTTTTGAAAACCATCCAACTTTGCTTACCGGGAGTTCTGTCTCCAGTAGTCAGGATGCTCTGTAAGAGCAGACACTATCCATAGTGCAGCCAACTGGGTTGAGCAAACTGGGGCCGCTGTGGGTCAGATGTTTTCTGTGTGAATGGAAGGAATGTGTGCTAATTTTACAAACAATTCCTGACATTCCGCATCTCTCTTCTTTTAATAAAAAAGAAAAACGAAAAAAAGAAAAAGCAGAGGTACCGAGTAAAACACCACTTTTATTTCTCATTTATATTTCATTTTTGCTTAGAACAAACTGTCCTGTGTTCCTTCAAGGGCATTCACTATTCACTAAACACCATTCTATAGCAGTTTAGAATATATTTTCGTATTATATTTATCAGGAAGCGATTGTATCTCTAAAGAACTCTCAATTCTAGTCCTTTTCCTGTTACCGTGGAATAGGAAATTTCAAACAAACAAAACGTGAGTGATATTTATGGTGTTGGGAAGTTTCCTTTTTTAGTTGTGTGTTCTGAACTCACGTTCTTTATGTCACCAGAACTTTTGTGTCTTTTTTTAACCTGAGAAATACAGAATATTAAGACTATATTAAATATTATAGTTTTCATGAAAAACCTTGACATCTACCCTGTCCTAATCCTCCATGTGTTCCTATATATAAAATTAAAATATATCATGATTACCATAAATATATTTATTCTTCATCCATATGCAGAGAGCTTCCTTTATACAGTGAACTTTGCTGAATGGAGTGGAGAATACAGAAATGCATGAGACATATGCTCTGCCTTCCAAAAGTATGCAATGTACTAAGAATAATGTGGCACAGCCGAAAATATGGGAGAAAATTCAAGGTATACAGAAAGCAGTGTTCATGTTCTATGTGATAACAGTGAAGGAAGGGCAGGTCACTGGCATGGGAGAGGAAATGGATGGTTGAAAGAACCTCCTGGGAGAAAGTTGCTTTTGAGCTAAAATTTCAGGGTGGGTAGAATTTGGAAAAATGACAACCACGTTGAGACACAGCACTCCATGAAATGAGTTTTAAAGAGTCATGGAAAAAGATAAATAAAATATTAATCAACTTCTGTGCTAGGAACAATTTTGATAATGTTTTTCCACAGGAGTTATTATCAGATGAGTTGTAATTGAGGACCAAAGAAGAAGAAAACAAAGGTGAATTGTAAGAAATAATTTCTTCCCACCAAAACAGTTGGGAAAGAAGTCAAACTTTGCAATTTTAATTTTAAGGAAGTAAAGTATTCTACCACCAGGCACCGTGGCTCATGGCTGTAATCCAGCACTTTGGGAGGCCAAGGCAGGAGGATCACCTGAGGTCAGGAGTTCAAGATCAGCCTGGCCAACATAGCAAAACCCCATCTCTACTAAAAATACAAAAAAAAAAAGCTGGGCATGGTGGCCCACGCCTGTAATCCCAGCTACTCTGGAGGCCAAGGCAGGAGAATTGCTTGAACCTGGGAAGCAGAGGTCACAGTGAGCAGAGATCGTGCCATTGCATGCCAGCCTGAGTGACAGGGTGAGACTCCGTCTCAAAACAAACAAAAAAGTATTCTACCATTGAACAACCTGTTGACTAATTACATATGATTTATGGGGTTTTCATTTATGTTTTGTGGTAGTCTCCTGAACTCTGTAGACAATAAATACTGATTAATTAAATTAGTATTAAGTAGCTAAATAGCTATGGCTGCAATATATACTAATAAAACAGTTACAGTTTAAGAGAATTGCAAAATTTTTTTTTCTTTGTTCCTTAATTTTTTAAAAAATTAAAAAGGAGAAGAAAAGTATTGGTCAAGAAGAAAATTGGAAAGTACATCTTCTTATGTGTAAACCATGTTTTTACAAAAGTAAAAATAGTAATTTAGGGAAGTAGTTGTAACCTTTAGGTAACCAATTCCTTTTTTTTTTTTTTTTGAGACGGAGTTTCGCTCTGTTGCCCAGGCTGGAGTGCAATGGCATGATCTCGGCTCCCGACAACCTCCACCTCCCAGGTTCAAGCCATTCTCCTGCCTCAGCCTCCCAAGTAGCTAGGACTACAGACATGCACCACCATGCTCAGCTAATTTTTATATTTTTAATAGAGACGGGGTTTCACCATGTTGGCCAGGCTGGTCTCGAATTCCTGACCTCAGGTGATCTGCCTCCCTGGGCCTTTCAAAGTGCTGGGATTACAGGCATGAGCCACCACGCCCAGCGCCATTAGAATCTTAATAAGGGTACTGATACATTCACTGAAGAGCTTTCTAGAAACCCAAAGGCCCTTATACATTCAGAAGAAACTAACTTTTAGCTAAGGAAGAATTCAGGAACTAAAGATAAGCAGACACTTATCTGTATTTGTGTATGTGTGGCTGTGATTTATATACATAAGGCATGCATCTCTTTGATTTTTTTTTTACTCAAAAAATAATGTATTGCAAAAACGTTTTGATTTTTTTCAAAGCTCCAAATATATTTCTCTTTTTTCTTCATATAATGTTGAACATTATTTTTGGCAGATGATGTTGAAAACAGAAAATGTTTAGTTTAACCACTTGGGCAGCTGTGGGGTCTTTTTTCCTTTTCTTTCCTATTAATGAAAAAGCAGTTCCTTGCAGCGAAGAATTGGAGTAAAGTTAGCAATTAATTGACAATATAAAAATCTTGAATAAAAAGAAGTATCTGAGTAGGAAGAAAAAATGCCCTCAAAAATATATTTATGCATCTCACATAGACATAGTCTCTCTGCACCTGTTTTCAGAAGGGAAGAATTCCAGGTCATATACAATAAACTTCTCTTTTCAAATTGACTGTTTCTAAATGGTAACTCAACATAATGCATCCTCACAGTCTGTGTTTCTTTTTAGCAAAACACAAAAGTGTGTGTTGGTTTTGTTTTGCATGTGTAGTCACAGCAACTTCAGAATATGTGTACATCTTTCATCCCAAAAGTTTCATTATTAATCATAAGGGTCAGCTCTCTCTCCCCTCAATCATTAACCCTGTCTGGTTAATATTATTTTTTGTTGAAGCCATTAGTTATTTTATTAAGATGTGTATGCAGCAGGGAGCAGAGGGGTGCGTCCACTCTGCTTAAGTAAATGGCAAGTTCAGCAATATTTTCAAGGTCACCCTCGCTGTGTTCATTTGGGGTAAGGATTGAAGTCTTTGCATGTGTGAAATGCTGCATCTGCAGAAAGAAATGGTGTCAGAAAGGAAACTACCTTATTTCTCTAAAACTTTGATGAGTTTGAAATGTCTGCCGTTAGCAGTTTGAAAGATCTTACCAATAAATGAGGAGTTCCAGGCTTTACTCTGAAACATGCCTGCAGCACAGAACTTCTCATATTTATGGAGCATGACCTCCAACTGCAAATGATCACTCATTTTTTAAAAAGCTATTTTGGGGCAAATGCCAATTGCCTGAGAAGTCAGGAACACGTTAGGCTCTGGATTCAATATTGTGCTAGTAATAGACAGGGATTTCACTTTCATCACGACAGCCACCACTGTTGATCACCAATGGACCACGCGGGCTCTGTCACAAAGTGGCGATGACACCAAGACATTATAACCCTCCCCAAACAATCAGAACTTGTTTTATCCTAAAGAACAATCGTATCACTTGTATTATGTGTTCTTTTGGAAATGGATGAAAGAGCAAACTTCAGAGTTATGTAAGTGGTTGAAAAAATACAACTGAAGAAGTAACGTGTCCACAATAGGATATTTTAAGTCCTTAAGGTATTACTTTTTTCTTTAAGGTGAAAGAATATTGAAGTTTGAAGGAAGCATCCTAATTTTAAAAATTGCGGAATTACCTTTGAAGGGAATTGAAATCTTTGTTCAACGAAACACAAAATGTTCTGGAGCCTGTAGAAATCTTCAGAAGAAGTGTGCACCAGAGATCTACCTCAACTCCCCAGAGGCCTGCACCTCAGAGTGAACACTGTCGTATTCTGAGCTGGCTTCCTCCAGCGTTTCCTTTTTAATCCATATATGTGCTTACATGTCTTTTTATGAAGTTTAAGAGATTTATTATGATATAATCACTTCCTTAGCAACTTGGGACTACACTGATGAGCAAGCAAGATGGAAACAAGTCATTAGCATTTTAGTCCCATGAGAATGTGGATTTTGTAGCACCCCATGAAGTGTGTATTCCCATTTTGTGTAGGAACAACAAAATGTTGTTTGACAGAGTAGAAAATGCCAACCTAAGAGGGAAAAAGTATTTGTTTCAAATTTTCAGATAAGATGGTTAGCTTATCCTAAAATAGACTACCTGAGATGTTTCATTTGAAATTTCCTAAGTAACTGATTTTCTATTGTGCTTTTCTTTAGCTGTTAATCAAATAAAAGTGATTTTTCCAATGTCCTTGATTGATATGTGATGCAGTTCTTCAGTGCTTCCAGGATGAAGTTTTACCTTAAAGAGAAAGGAAAAAGGAGAACATCTTGATAACAGGAGCAAAAGATGTGTGTGTATATGCATGTGCGTGCACGTACATGTGAGCACACCTGTATGTGTGTGTTCACAGGCACATTCTCTACTTCAGCGAACTGAACAGTATAATCAAATACTGGGGAAAATGTTGCTTGTTATTTCACTGGTCGTTCAACTTCAAAATATTATTCTGGACAGCTCCCATATTGATCAAAAGGCTGATGCTCAAACTGAAGCAGGTAAAGTTCATTCAACAAATATTAAGCGCCTACTAACTGCTGGTTTATTATAGGCACACATGGGCTGTATCAGTGACCAAAAACAGACAAAGATTCTGCTCTCATGAGGTTAGATTCTAGTGGAGGGAAGGGTAAAATAGTTAAAAATAATAAATAATCATCATTGTATATTGGAAGAAGGGAAGTGCTACAGAAAAAAATGGAAAGTAAAGTATGGTAAAGAAAATCATTTGTTAGTTGGAGTTAAGGCCATTTAAATAGAAAACTCATATTTTAGCGAAAACTCAAAGAGGGTGAAAAAGGGAGGCATATGGATATCTCAAGAAACAGTGGCCCAGGCAGAGAGAGCCAACCATGCAAAGGCTTTTCTGCAGAAGCATGTCCAGTGTGTTTGAGGAACAGCAAATAGGCCAGTGAAAAGGGAGTGGAGAGTGAGGGGGAAGAGCCATAGGAGAGTTATCACAGAGGTAGTGGGGTTGGAGCAGGTCCTGTTTTGTAGGGTCTTGTAGGTCACTTTAAGCCTTGTCTTTTACTGTGAAGGAAATGAGAGCCAGCAGAGTGATCTGCCTAACAAGAGGATTGCTCTGGCTGTGGTGTTGAGAACAAACTATATGTAGCACAGCGAGGGGGACCAGTTAACAGGCTTTTGCACAGACCCAGACAAGAGATAATGGCAACTCAGACCAGAGTGATGACAGTGCAGGTGGAGAGAACTGGTCGGATTCTAACTATATTTTGAATGTCAAGAAACAGAATTAACTCTCCAGTGGAATAGAGGTAGGGCATGTGAGAAAAACAGCCATCAAGGATGCCTTCAAGGTTTTCGGCTGGGCAGTTGGAATGATAAAGTGGCCAACAACTGAGATAGAGCAAGCTGCAAAAAGGGCAGCTTTGGGGGAAAACAAAGGGTGGAGTTAGATACGTAGTGTTTGAGATGGCTTCAACATCTGAGTAGAGATACTGACCACCTGGAGGCAGCAATTCAGATGTAAGACTTAATTCATGGTCACCAGCTCAGTTTAGGTAGTGAAATGCAGAGAGACGGAAGAGTGCTTTAGTTATCTCCGTTGCCAACTGTCAATAAAAATTACACTAAGAAATCGCTTGAGAAAGTTAAGACTGAGGGGTTTTTTTTTTTATTTTATTTTTTTGAGGCGGAGTCTCGCTCTGTCGCCCAGGCTGGAGTGCAGTGGCACGATCTCCGCTCACTGCAAGCTCTGCCACCTCCCGGGTTTATACCATTCTCCTGCCTTAGCCTCCCTAGAAGCTGGGACTACAGGTGCCCGCCACCATGCCCGGCTAATTTTTTTGTATTTTCAGTAGAGACGGGGTTTCACCGTGTTCGCCAGGATGGTCTCGATCTTCTGACCTCGTGATCCACCCGCCTCGGCCTCCCAAAGTGCTGGGATTACAGGCGTGAGCCACTGCGCCCGGCCAAGACAGAGGTTTTTATACCAGGTCTTCCATGTACAATCTGGGATATCCTTGATCAGTTTCTAACCTCTGCTAAATTCAGTAATCCCATTAATAAAATGGAGTATCTGAAGTCAGAGTCCTAAGAAACAGAGCTTGAGTTGGGGAATTTTGTGTGAGAGCAATTTGTTAAATGTGCTCTCAGAAAAAAGGGAGTGAAGAAAGCAGAAAGCAGTTAGGAGAAGGTGCTAAGAAAGGCCGTGTGGTTTCAGCTCAAGTCAAACTTCCACCTGATACTATGAAGAGCTCTGGAGCTAGAATTACACCTCAGAGTTGGTCCCACCTTGAGACAAGGCAACCAACAGCATCTCTTACATACGGTCGTGATAAATACCACTGTACTGTTGTGTAAAATTTAGAGGAGTATTGTGACTGTCACCTAGTAGGCCTTTTGAACTTCCCTCACTACAGCTTTATGTCAATTCTAAATATCTGATGGGTTTCTTTCTTTCTCTCTTCATCAATGAATGATTTGCTGGATTGACTTCTAATTACATACAGTTCTGTTGCCATTCCCTTCCATTAGAATTTCATTATAGAGACAATGATTCACATATTTTAAAACACAGCCCATCTCTTCAGTAATAAAGCTACAGGTATATTTCTCTTTAACAGGCATGGCAAAAACTAAGGCTTGCAAAGTCCTCTCTCCACCAGTGCTGAGCAAACACTTTCATTTCAGAATCAAGCATCTGCTGCATATCAAAAATATTTTGTTTTCTTGTGGGAATCCCTCCTCTCGGTAAAAAAAAAAAAAAAAAAAAAGAAAAAGAAAACACAGGTAAAGAAATGGAGGAATGGATTCTAAAACCTTTTTATGTTTATTGCTGATCTGGAAACCCAAGCACCAGCCTTGATTTGTAAAATGTCATAATGCTATAGATCAACGTACTTTGCCTCTTGTCCATTTGCTGGGGCAACAGGAGAATGTTGTGTGTTCTGGTTACCTGAGCATGAGTGTATATCAGAAAGACTATTTTTCTGCCCCAATCCTTTTTTTTTTTTTTCAGACAAAGTCTCCCTCTGTCGCCCAGTCTGGAGTGCAGTGGTACGATCTTGGCTCACTGCAAGCTCCCCTTCCCGAGTTCATGCCATTCTCCTGCCTCAACCTCTCAAGTAGCTGGGACTACAGGCACCCATCACCATGCCTGGCTTATTTTTGTATTTTTTTTAGTAGAGACGGGGTTTCACTGTGCCCCAATCTTTGTTGTCAAAAATTATTTTAGGCCTGGTGCTGTGGCTCACACCTGTAATGCCAGAACTCAGGAGTTAGAGACCAGCTTGGGCAAAATGGTGAAACCACATCTCTACCAAAAATGCAAAAAGTTAACTTGGGCATGGTGGCAAACACCTGTGGTCCTACCTACTCGGGAGGCTGAGGTGGGAGGATTACTTGAGCCTAGGAGACAGAGGTTGCAGTGAGCCAAGATCATGCTACTGCACTCCAAGCTGGTTGACAGAGTCAGGCCTTTTGTCAAACAAACAAAAAATCCTAAAGTCACCCTAAAGTGTGTGTCTTTGAATATCTGCAGATGGACACTTAAAATACTCACTCTCAGCCCCAAGAGGATCCTTGGTGGAGTGTGAGCCAAGCACAGCCCCAACATCCAGTCACCTCCAGCCTCATCCGTTTACCCTGAGGGCCACAGAGGTATCATTGTTTTTGCTGTGAGCCAAAGCAGCTCAAAGGAAGGAAGCACCGAGCAAGCAATCAAAGTGAAGGAGATGTAAGATACTGGGTTGAACGTGTCTTGACCCAGTGTCTTACGTTGGTTTCTTCATCTCGAAAAATGTAAAAGTATCTACTCCTAAAATATACCCCAACAGAGAGAAGAAATGGATGCCTTGTGGCCAAAACAAGACCAGAAAAAACCCCCAGAATATCCTGGGTACAAGAACGAGGGATTGATCATGTACCCCAGTGTTATTCATTGCTATAAGATTTTTTTCCTGCAATTAAGCAGAAACCAGCTCCTGAAAAGCATTGCTGAAACAACTACAACTGGAAAATTTTCTAAGCAAATCTGATAGATCAGCCTGAAGCCAGCGGACAAATTTGTGGTCCTGCCACAGCTCTAATTAGACAGAGGACCAGTTTCATAAGCACTCCTTACTGATAAATGGCTGTAGACCTTAAGTCAATTTGAGCCTCTTTGTGGAGACTGCATACATTGTCTTTGTGCCCTGTAGTTCGCCTTTTGACATAAGAGCTGAATTCCACCTCATTTTAATACTAAAACCCACCCCAAAGTGAACACAGGGTGTATATAACATATATGTTTACCCAGTGAACAAGTAAGTGCCTGA
Organism: Macaca thibetana thibetana; assembly: GCF_024542745.1. Taxonomy (NCBI): domain Eukaryota; kingdom Metazoa; phylum Chordata; class Mammalia; order Primates; family Cercopithecidae; genus Macaca; species Macaca thibetana. The sequence goes on from NC_065587.1 coordinate 80,454,724, forward strand.
TTTTCCCAGTGAATATTCATAGAATTTCTGTAACACTGCTCAGTATGTATGTAAGACTGACCCATAAGTGAAACTAAGGAGTTAATTTGATCAGGTCTGTGTAGCCTGCTTGTTTGTGGTTGCTTGCTTTTTAATATCTTTTTAAAATTCCTTTCTCCATGAAGCTGAAGGCTGCAGTAGCTGAAGGCCTTCCTGCTGAACACAGCAACTTAACCTTCACTGGCTACGTCATAGATAACATGTATAGGTCACCATGGTAACTGTCACTTCAGTTGTTATTTAGGAACTTGGGCCAGCTCCTGTCCAGTTCAAACCACTTGAAGCCATGGATCCTTCAATTGGGCCTGCGCAAGTGCCTGAAAGGTGGCCTTTTGACATGAGAAGGCCAAAAGCTTCACCCTCAGATCATGCTAACTTCTGCATTTTCTATACGTATGTCCTGTGAGATGCCGTCAACCTCAACTACGCTTGTGAAAAATAAACCTATTATGTCATTTTTCCGCACTGCCAATCACTCTCCCCATGCCTCAGGCCTCCACACTTCCATAACCCATAAATATCTCTGAGCCTTACTTTCAGAGAACCTCAGCTTCAGTACATATCCTCCTTACATGGACTGCTAGATTGAATTTTCAAAAGAAAGAGTCTCATTGTTGCAGCCTGAGTTTGGGTTAAGGGTAGAGGAGCATGCCAAAGGGTGAGCAAACAGCTATTATCAGGGAAAGAAAGGGGGAAGAGATGCTATGTTTAGGTATCATTTGAAACACCACTGTTCATGCAAGAATACAAGCCAATAAAATATTACCTATCCTCAAGAAGATTTTAGACTGACAGAAAGCAACCATGCATACAACACATAGATGTAAAATATTCATCATTGCAAAAGAATCTCCAGTTCTCCACCCTTCTCTGAACCACGTTAATTGTTATGTGGTTTTGCAATTCCTCCCACTAAGAAGTAGAACCCATTTCTTACTCCTTGCACCTGGTCTGCCTTGTGATTTACTTCAACTAACAGAAGGTAGAAGTTTCAAGCCCAGGCCTCCAGCAGCTTTGCACACTTAGGCTCTCTATCAGAAGCCTGCCCAGTTGTCTTGTGAGCAAGCCCAGCCTAACCTGTTAGGCCACAGAGACCACATGGAAGGCAGCCCACTTGCCTCTTGACTATTCTAAACAACCTAAAACCTGTTGAGTCCCAAACCATGTGAGAGAGCCCCAAATAAGGATCAGAACCAGCTCCAAATCTGCAGCTGACATCAAACACATCTGCAAGCCCTGATGAGAGAGAACCACCCAGCTGATCTACAGTGTCATGAGCAATGATTCATTTTTATTATTTTAAGCCACTGAGTTTGGGGTGTTTGTTATGCTGTGGTAGCTAATTGATACAATATGTTTATGTAGTTGAAATCCAGGAGGGTATTAGATGGCAATTTGAAAGAGGATGAACTAAATTTTACAGGAATTCAGAGAAAGATTTGGATTCTGGATGAGAAAAACAGGAATTAACATTACCTTTCTCATCCTCCTCTCATAAAGGAATGAAATTTAGCTTTGAAAGTTAAGTGGAATTTCCTCAGGTAAAAATAAAAGGAGAGCATAACATCTTTATTTTTAATGAATATTTCTTCATTTGAAGTTTGCAATGATTTTCTTACATACTTCATGTGTTAAAGATTTATTACCTTCCTCTGTGACTAAGAAGAAATTATATAAATACATAAATTTCTCCCTCTCACATGCCAGCGATCAACACCACAGTTACAGTTTTGGAAAGGCAATTACATCTACAGTGAACAGAATAACAGTCTACAGCAAACATGTACAATTACCCCAGCACCTGTTGGATGAAAACACACATATTTTATTCATAAAGGTCAACTAATTAGCAAAACTGAATTTTTACACGACAAAATGTAAAAGCCAATTATTCTAAGTGGTAGAAGGCTAATTGTTACGTATTTAACATATTGAGTTATGAGAAGGGAGGGAGGAAGGAAGGAAGGAAGGAAGGAAGGAAGGAAGGAAGGAAGGAAGGAAGGAAGGAAGGAAAAGTGTCTGAGAGAGTAAATTTAAATTAATTTAGAAAGTTTATTTTGCCAAAGTTAAGAATGCACTAGTAACATACTTCAGGAGGTCCTGACAACATGTGCCCAAGTTGGTTGGGGTTTAGTTTGCTTTTATACATTTTAGGGAGATTTCATGCATCAATTAATACATGTAAGATATACAGTGGTTCGATCTGGAAAGGCGGGACAACTCGAAGAGGGGACTTCCAAGTCATAGATAGATTTAAAGATTTTCTGATTAGTAATTGGTTGAAAGAGCTAAGTTATTATCTAAAGATCTGGAATAAATAGAAAGGAATGTCTGGTTTATGAAGAAGGGGTTGTGGAGATCAAAGTTTTATCATGCAGATGAAGCCTCCAAGTGGCAGGCTTCAGAGAGAATAGACTGTAAATGTTTCTTATCAGACTTAAGGTCTGTATTCATGTTAATGCTGGTCGACTTTTCCTGAATTCCAAAAGGGAGGAGGGTATAATGTGACATATCCAACATCCCCTTCCCATCGTGGCCTGAACTAGTTTTTCAGGTTAACTTTGGAATGACCTTGACTGAGAGAAGGGGTCTGTTCAGATGGTTGGGTGGCTTAGAATTGTATTTTTGGTTTCTGGAAAGAAGGAAGGAAGCGAGGGAGGGAGGGCTGGAGGGAAAGAAAGCTTTACAATATTGTTAATCTCCAGCAGGGTTACAATGATGATCACCTTTACTGGTCCATGATCAATTATTAAAGCTCTATTAAAACTCAAATTCTAATAATATTGTGAATAATGAGCTATAGGATAAGAATGTTTTTCAAACAAAACACATAGAAATGAAAGTAATTACTGGTATAAGAAACATGATAGAATGGCTATCAGCAAACAATTAAATAAAGGAGAAAATTCTGGAGTGCAATTACAATAAAATAAGCAAATGAACAGGTAAACTCCTTTTCTATTTTTCCCAGATGCAATCACATTCTCCTCATAGAATTAGAACCCCCCCCCCCCCCACACACACACACCCCTCTTCCAATTGGGCAGCAAGAAGTTATATCAGAGCAATGTTTAAAAGCGATATGTTCTTACATTAAAAAGAAACCAGAGGATTTCTTCTCAAACTCATATGCAAAATTATAATGGTCTTAACTTCACAAAATGCAGTTCTGATTGAGTCACTCCACTGATTTAAAATCTTCAGTGGTTTCCTGTTACTTATAGAATTAAAATTAAAGTCCTAGGTCAGCCTCCCTAAAAGCAGAATGTGAGACAGGGATTCTTGTGTGTGTGATTTAGCGAGGCGTGCTCTCAGATGAGAGGGATTGAGGGAAGCAGGAAGAACAGGTAGAAGAGGCCAAGCTAAGGTATGGAATCAGCTGAAGTCTAGGCTCTGCCTCATCCCATGAGAAGCTACAGAGCATAAACAGCACAGGCCTCATCTTGAAGCATGCCACAGGCTTTCATCTCCTCCAGATCAGTCAGCTATTGGTTGCAGATTACCCCCAGGAGGTGAGGGCTCTATCCTCTCAGGCAGTTCTGGGTAAGGTGGCTCTTACAGACCAAGGGGAATTCTCCGGAGGAGGAGGCAGCCATGAGCCAACTCCCAGAGCAGCTAGAGGGAGAACACACTGGCCAGGCAAAGGGGACCTGGGTGGGCACCAACAGCATCTTCTATAGTTTTATAATCCAGCCCCAAATATCGGGCTGTCCCTCACTCCTGCTCTTCTTTCCAAGTGAGACAGAGTAGGAGCAAGGCTTGGCTTCAGCTCACCCCCGCCTAGAGCATTTTTTTTACGCATTTCCACTGGTCACAAAACCCACACCACTACTTCACTGACGCCACAGCCATTAACAGTCATACAAAGAAAATAGCCATTCTATATTGTTCTTCTGTACTTGCGTAATGTTTAACCATGCCTTTTACTCGAAGAATTCCAGAAATGAGTCTTAAGAGATCCTAAATTGAACAAAGGTTGTGGAGTGTCCCATCTTGGGAAGGAATGCTGAACAACTGGTTTACAGCCTTGCTGCTGCAGGCAAGACACCATGTGGCCCATCACTAAAGATAACCATCGCAACCAGATGTGCTGCCCTCATACCCTACCCCACACATGCTTTGCCCAGCCCAGTCTGCATACCTAAACTCTGATGTCAATTCCCGTGCTTTTCCTGATAAAAAAAAAAAAATCTCTACCTGCTGACTCTACAGGGAGCCAGCCTGAAAATCCTTATGTCTCTGCTGTCTCCCTTGTCCCACAAGAGAGACCTATGTGGGAAATCTACTAGGCCCCCGTTGTTTATATCCATTACATTGGGAGCGTAAGACCCTTTGGTCTGTAACACAAGCCCTCTATCAGTGGTCAGTGGTCAGTGAACAGCACACACACTTTCACACTGCTGACTTTGCAGAGTCTGTTCCCTCAGGCTGGACTCCCCATTCTTCTTTCTCTCTTTGAAAGCTCTACTTTATTCTCTACAACCAAGCCCAATTGTTGCCCTCTCACTCAAGTCTCCTTTGATCCCTGGAAAGGATCAATTACTCATTTTTTTCCTATGGTTTCAAGGCCTTTTATATAATCCACTCTTATGGTACAGACATCATTTTAGATATGTTAAATAAGTTGACTTCCTGGCTAGATTATCAGTTCCATGAGGACAGGGATTACATGTGGCTTTTTTCCCCCTATCCCCAGCATTTACAACAGTGCCTGGAGTACAGTAGATGCCCTGTGACTGATTGATGAATAAATCAATGTCTACATGAGAACAATGTTCTTCTTTGTGGAAGAACAAAGTAATTCATTCAGATTTTGCTTTCTATTTAAACTAAAGAATCCTGCTGAGCTGTGTCCCTGAAATAGCCTGTGTAAGCACTCAGTTTACTCATAACCTGGGAGGCTTTTAGCTAAAATGTGCGTTGTCCACATCAGTGGCATAGGGCATGCACACAATTAAAAGAGGACAATAAAAGGTCCTTGTTCAAGCAAATGCTGATTCAATTATTGGGTCTCCCTGGCATTAGCCACTGGATTGAATTATCTCCAAGAGCAAAAACTGGAAAGCAAGGGGTGAAAAGAAGGCACTGACATTTAAGCACACAGGTCAGACTCACCTTGACCTCCCATCTTTTTGGATATAGTCATCATATAGAATGTGATGGTCTTCTCATCAACTTTTGGACCAGCTCTCCCCACTTATGCCCCTTCCATCCAATATAAAAGAGACCTAAAAGTTCTGATAACTTTTATCGAAATATAATCTACATACCGACAGTGCAAGAATTATAATGGATTTATAAGAAAATTATAGATTAACTTTTTTAAGTGAGCACACCCATATAAGTAACACCTTATCAGTAAGTAGAACATTAAGCAGCCCAGGAACTTGCTTTATTTCCTTCTTATCACTTCCCTCCCAAGCGCTACCAGAATCTAGTGTCTAACATCATTCAGCTGATTAGGGAATAAGGAGACTCATACAAGGGTGATTTTTTTTTTCATCTTAGAACTGGTATTATTTTAAATTGACAAATCATAATTGTACACATTTATGGAGTTCAATGTGATATTTTCACAAATGTTTACAATAACGTGATTCAATCAAGCTAATTAACATATCGATTGTCTCACTTGACATTTTTTGGGGTGATACATATGAAATTTACTCTCTTGGTTCTTTTGAAATTTACAATACATTATTATTGACTATAGTCAAACAAAAACCCCAAAACATAACAAAATGTTGAGACTCCTAAGGATAATAAGGTATGGAGAATGCAACGGAAGGCTTCTCTCAGGTGGACAAGCCACCTAGCAATCCTGTGAAGTGTCATGGAAACATGTGGTGATATCTTTAGTAGATGATGGATGCCTGCTTTTTTTGGTTTACGCTGTGACGTGAGTGTGTGTGTGTGTGTGTGTGTGTGTGTGTGTGTGTATGTGTGTGTTCTAACCATATATTAAGAGAACAGAAATTTTTATTATCTGTGTCTTTATTTGAAAACCACTTGGCAACAAAACCTCTGGGGAAACGCTGCTCCATCTTTCAAAAGCAAATCTCCATTTTTACACATAGAAAAGAGATTTTGTATGTGTGTGTGTGATTTGGTTTTCAATGGGAGCTCTCTAAGGCCCCTTCCTTATTTCAAGTTTTAAAATGCTATGATTCTACATATCATCAAATATAATAGAAAAGTTCAAGATTAATATATCTTACAAAAATTGCCTTCCTGTAGATTACGCCCTTCAGCTATCATTTTAAATTGTAATTTGCAATTTTGAAATTCTCCCATAAAAGAAGATGCTTTCTTTAGTCAAAATAGAAGTAACTTAATTTTTATTGTCCGGCTAAATCGATCCACTTTTCTTTTCTTTTGTTTGATGGACTTGTCATGAAATTGTAGAGGTGCACTGTTTTCTAAGGAAATGAATATATTCTTTGGGTCTCAGTGAGTGGCTCTAAAATGCATTTATGGTAAAATAGCTATAATTCTTTTATAGTTTTATTCTTGAATCCAGTTTTTAAGGGACAGTAAGTATTAATTAGTTCCAGTGGCCTTAAATGCAACTAAACATATATTTTGGAGTGTGTAATAAGTATGATACACTGGAGACACTGAGATAAGGTAAGAAGGCACAGGGTCTCTTCCCTTAAAGAGTTCACAGAGGAGTAGGATTGGGGAAAATAAGGGGACTGGAGGGGTCACCTTTTTTTTTTTTTTTTGAGACGGAGTCTCGCTCTGTCTCCCAGGCTGGAGTGCAGTGGCCGGATCTCAGCTCTCTGCAAGCTCCGCCTCCCGGGTTTACGCCATTCTCCTGCCTCAGCCTCCTGAGTAGCTGGGATTACAGGCGCCAGCCACCGGGACCGGCTAGTTTTTTGTATTTTTTAGTAGAAACAGGGTTTCACCATGTTAGGTTTCACCAGGATGGTCTCGATCTCCTGACCTCGTGATCCGCCCGTCTCGGCCTCCCAAAGTGCTGGGATTACAGGCTTGAGCCACCGCGCCCGGCCGGCGTCATCTTAAGATAGATTAAATGAGTACTTTGGAGATTGCATAAGTTGCTTGCTGCATGCCTCTTAACTTAGTTCAATATCAGTGCTGGAGAACTACATTGAAAGAATGGATGGCCTAGTGGTAGACACCTGGGGACAACTTTGTTTCATCCTTATCTTTAGTGAGTTCTAGAAAACTTGGAAACTGTGTGCCTTTCATCTGCACTTTTCTCAGATCACCTCTCCTTCCTGGATGGATGTGAAAGTCATACGGAATTAAAAGGCCAAAACTCTTCCTGTGATACTGCAAAGTCCTTGTAAAAATACTTTTAAGTGGTATTTAAATGGTGACTTTAAAGGTAACAAAACTATGTATGATTGAAGGAAAAGTAAGACAGATAGAAAACAGATAGGTCAATGTAAATCGTATGCAAAAAAAAAAAATTAAATGGAGAAGAGAAAGGCATTTAAACACAGTTCACATCATTCATTTTAAAATTCATCCAAGGGTAGTTAAAACAGCTTGGGAATCTCTGTGGTTAATCTCTTGAAACGATATCTTGAAACTTGAAGCTTACCTTGAAACAATAGCTACTGATACACAGCAGACTGAAGGACAATGACAAAATACCGTAAGGCACACAAAATAGCCACATCCAAATCTGATAATTATTGCTACGTACCCATATGAATATCCTCAGGCTGCCATAACAAAATACCACAGACCAGGTTAAACACTGACATTTATTTTTTGACAGTCTGGAGACTGGAAGTCCAAGTTCAAGGTGCCAGTACTGTTGGTTTTTGGTAAGGGCTATTTTCCTGGCTTGCAAAGAGCCATTTTCTCATTGTGTCCTCATATGGTCTTACCTCTGTGCATGCACAGAGAGAGGAAGAGAGAGAGAGAACGCTGATATTTATTCTTTTATTTATTCGGACACCAGCCCTATTGGATTAGGGCATCACCTTTCTTACCTCATTTAACCTTAATTATCTCCTTACAGGGCCTGTCTCCAAATACATCACATTATGGGTCAGGACTTCAACATATGAATTTACAGAAGACAGGACTCAGTTTATTAACAGTAGACCTCACTATCATTCTCAATCTTAAAGTTCTAACATCTTAGAAAATCAACTTTATAAATTAGCTAAGGTGTCTGGGTCCAGATCCTTGAGAAAGAAAATTTTCAATAAAAATCGTTAATCCAAAAAATTAGCCCCTCTCATGTATCAGCATGATCTTGATTGGAATGGGAATGTCCTGCTGGCTAATTTGTTGAGCAACTCTGCACTTATTCTATCTGGCAGGAATTGGTTTAATTTATATTTAAACATAATTGGCTTCCACTGTCTTCTCCTCTTGCTTCTCCTCCTCCTCCTCTTCATCCTCCTTTTTCTTCTTCATCAAATCCACAAGTTTCACCCAAATTGTTTCAACACTGACCATCTTTTCACTGGAACAATTTCAGCTTCAATAATGTTTTCTCTCTAAAATGAAGCATCATATAGGCAATTATCAGCATTTCAGGTTTTGAAAGCAACTTTCTTTCCCCAACTTGGGTAAATGAACAGGAAGTAGCTGTCACTTCAGCTACCATACTGTAAATTATTACATGAATAGCCTTATGAGTCAAGTTTCTTTTGCACTCTTTTTGCCCTTTGAATGCAGGCATTTTTTTTTTTTTTTTCTCATTCTCCCAGATTGCTCATTGTGATTGTGTAGGACCCAGTAACATGCTAACAGTAGAAATGCCTTTTATCATTTATTAATATTTGCCTTTTTCTTTGAAGTTTGTTGTTGTTTCTGTATTGGCCTTTTCTACTTACTCAAAAGTAGTATTCAGACATTTTGAAGGTGTCAATAAGAAATATGCTTCTACAGATGGCATGAGACAGGGTGAACTGAAATGAGAATTTTATTTTGGATGAAGATCTGAGTTCCAATTTTGATTCTACCAAATACTATGTGTGTGTTCTTGGATAAGTTGCTCCACTTTTTTTTGCCTTACTTTTTAATCTGTTAAACGGAGAGAGTGAAAACAACCTCAAAGAATAGCTTTAAGCACCATAGACAACAATATATTGCATTGCTGGGCATGTGGGGGTACTTAATAAATGGAGACTGTTACAATGTCTTCAATCTTCATTAGTTTACAGACATTAAAGCAATCATATTCACTGTAATTTTCCTGATTGGAGCATAACACCGAGGGGGCAAATGGAGGTCCTCAAGTCCCTTCCTTAAGCTTCACACAATTATTTCCAGGATTCCTAAGGGGTAGGTCTCAAACTCACACATCACTCATTTTGGTTTTTGATAATCCTCCTAGCTGAGGGCCTCTACCTGAGAGCAGCTGCTGCCTTGTCCATTGCAATTCAGTGGCAACTCTGCTACGGGGAGGGCGAATGTCAAAGATGAACAACACAGGGCTCTAGTTAAAGTGGTAAAGACAGATTTTAATCAATAATAAGAGTTGCAATAAAGAAAAGAGTGCAGCATATACTGAACTCAACTTCCATTTGTTCAGATGTGAATGTATGTTTTAAAGAGAGAATAAGGGAATACGGAGGGGGGAAATGGTGGTGGAGGGGAGTAGTAGAGTCAGAGAAGTGAAAAATTACAAAAGGTTAGTCAGTTTAAATGCCATTAGGCCAGCGGTGTCTGCCAGCTGGCAATTAATCAAAGTTAGGATTCTATCCTCCCACTGAGACTGGAAGTCAGAGGCCCTATCCTCGGGTGTCTGCCACAACAAACAGTGAATCTTCTTTAGCAGCCTTGAGTTTTCTCAGGCAGGCACTTTAAAGAGGGGTAGCGTCATTTAGGAGTGTGGCCTTAGCTGTTAGAAACTGTGCTAGTGTTTGCTCCAATTTATAAGCCAAGGTTAGACCTAGTTGAGAGGAAAGCTCAAAAGAGCTCGGCTAGAGTTTGGTAAAGGAATCTTCGTTTGGGTCGTCCTCCTTGAGCTTCTAAGGCTTCAAACCCTGGAGCCACTCAGCATTCCCTGGAGCCTCCGCAGCCTGCAGATGGAGGCCATGCTTTGTTCCCAAACCTGGGCCCCTGAACACCTGTGCAGGGTATCTGAGTCAAGAGAATGCCTTGACCTGCCCCTTCTCTCTAGGCATCCTTGCAAAAAGCCACTCTTTTGCTTCTCTCCAATCAAAAATAAAATACAAATCCATCATAAAAATTGGCATCTGGCAGCATGGCCCCTGATTTTGTCAAACTTGCCTCTTCATGTCCAAATGCCAGTTTCAGCCTAAAGTGGGTCTTCCATTTCATTGATAAATACAGGCACCCAGCCTTCTCTTATTTACTCTTTAAGACTGCTAGATCTTTTCCCCAGAGATTTTAGGTCAATTGGTCATAGATTATCAAGAGCTGCTGTTATTTTAGGTAATTTTTATTATTTGAAAAATTAGAATATTTGCTTTCTACATTCTTCTCCAGGACATGGATAGCCACCTCCCACAAGAGTCTCTCCCCACAGGATTCACTAGTCCGATTCACACTTTTCTATTCTATGTAGACTGGGAGGTTGTTTTCCAATTAGAAGATGTAGGTAAAATGTCAATGTCAGGAAGCTCCCAGTTTCCTCCTATATATCTCACTTAGAATCAGAATATGCTCTCATTAGCAGCTTGACTATGAACAGCCACAGTCCCCAGAAGTACAGCTTACAAACCAAAATGGAAAGGATATTTTTTTCTACTCAGTTAAGGGTAAAATAACTTTCTTTTTTTTTTTTTTTTTTTTACTTAGAAATGTTAAATTGAAGAAGGAAGGGACCCTAAGTATGAGTTAATATCTTGGTTATTAGGCTGTTCGTCTCCATTCACTGTTTAGAACTAGCCCTCCTTTTATTCCCAGGTTTGGGTAGAATCTATTTGTCTGCAGCATGTTACCTTAGAGTTTAAAGCCCTCTGCGCGGCTGTACTTCCTGTGTTAAATCTGTGAAAATACATTTTAAATGCTTTTCTCAGCTATCAATGGCTTTATAGCATTGTAGCTTCAAATAGTCTATTCACTGTGCTCCAAATGGAAGCAGAAGAGAGAAGCCACTCTTGGGGAGGATAAAAGAAAAGGATAATAATAGCTAACACTCATAACTTACATGCTTCTCATATTTACCTATATATGCCCAAAACTCTTCTAAGCACTTTATATTCATCAAGCCATTTATTAAGTAAACTAAGCACAAGGATTAACAGCATGAGTATTTTACTCTGAGATAGCTGAGTTCAGATTTTCTAGCTGAAACAGTGGAATGAGGACCTTGGCAAACCCTCTTCCCTATAAAATAATAAAAATACAAGCAAAAAAAAATCACATATAATCATTTCTTTAAAACAGTGAGTCTGTGTCATTTTCACTTGGGACAATTCCCATCCCACCTCCATTCCCAGCTCAGTGGCCAGGTGACTATAAAATGCCCGCAGCCTGGCAGCCAACAGAGAAAACTGACCTCTTTGGAGCTCCATTAAAAGCTGCATCTCCAGAGGACAGTCAATATGTTGATCAAATTAGCTGCTCTCCAGTAAATCCCCATTCTAAGGCAGGTTGTTTTTTCTATTTGATTTGACTTGAATCTCAGATCAGATGAAAAAAAAAAGTCCTATCCTGAGGGCATGAATGAAAGCAATAGCAATCTACTGGTAACACTGTCACATAACAGCTGCCTAAGGCTGTAATTTCATTGGGGCAAACAGAACCCTGGACGAAAATTTGAAAGGATGACTTAAAGAACTAGATGACCATAGGGAACTTTGAAAAGCTCTGACGTATTTCTGAGACTCTAGAAGGGCTGTGTGCATGTGCAGGGTTACACACATGAGTAGGGCATGCCCAAGAAAGACCTGGGAAAGGTGAAAGCTCCAAACACTCAGCTCTTATTGACTGACCTTGAAGCCTGCGTAAGCTGGAAGTGAAAGCTAAATCCGACTCCTTTGCTGCCTGAAGTTTGAAGGTGTGCCTTTGCACAGAGATCTCCATGACTCGAGGCAATTAAGGAAACCTGACAGATGAGTGGCTAATCCCTAAGTGTACTGACCCAGGAGTGAACTCTAGGTACCAGTCTTAAAACTGAAAATAACACTTAAATAAAATAATAAAAAAATAAAAATTAAATAAAATGTCAATAAGGAACTCATTGGCTGCATACTGCAGGAAATATAGAATCTAGAGGATTAGTCTAGGAAAGCTGATGACAAGTAAGTAACAACAACAACATGCAAAGTAGAAACAACCATTTTGTTAAATGGGGTGAGGGGCAAAGGAGAGAAGTCTCATACCAGAGTTGCTACTATGTTAACTACAATGTCTCCATTTCAGCAACAAATCATGAGACATGAAAAGAAAGAGGAAGATATGGCTCATACAAAAGAAGCCAATAGAAAATACCCACAAATAATTCAGATGTTGGCTTAACAGTTAAGGACTTTTTAAGTTAGCTAGTATAAATATAGTCAAAGAACTAAAGGATATTATGTCTAAACAATTAAAGAAAATTTTGATGATGTTTCAAGAATTAGCCAGGCGTGGTGGCGGGCGCCTGTAGTCCCAGCTACTCTGTAGGCTGAGGCAGGAGAATGGCTTGAACCCGGGAGGCGGAGCTTGCAGTGAGCAGAGATCACGCCATTGCACTCCAGCCGAGGCGACAGAGTGAGACTCCATCTAAGAGAAAGAAAGAAACAAACAAACAAACAAAAAAAAACAAAAAGCACTGTGCTAAGTGAAGAAGCCAGTCACAAAAGACCACATATGTATGATTCAATTTATACAAAATATCCAGAATAAGCAAATCTAGAGAGACAGAAGGTAGATTAGTGGTTGCCTAGGAATGGAAAGGAGGAAGGAATGGGATTTACTGCTAATGGGTGTGGAGTTTCTTTTCAGGGTGATAAAAGTGTTCAAAGTTAGATTTTGGTGATAGTTGCACAATTCTGTGAATACACTAGAAACCACTAACCTGTACATTTTAAATGGAAGAATTTTATGGTATGCAAATTATATTTCAATAAAGCTGCTAATAAAAAAATTCTTAACCTCTCTGAACCTAGGATCCCACATCTGTATAATACTACACTGTGTGCTGAGAATTAAATAAGATAGTGAATAAAGTGCCTGCCAAAGCCCAAGACGTAGTAAGTAATTTAGATAAGGAAGTTTTCTAGCAGTTTTCCATGAAATATGACAGGAAAAAACAGTAATATAGTGGGTTTGATTGTTTTGAACTGTAGGATCTAGTTAAAATAGAGTTACAGTTTCTTCTTAATCAAGAAAGTATATTCCTTTTCTGTAAATTAAAGACTAATATTTAGCCAAAATCATTCACAAGCTAAAATATCACTCTACTTTTATATAAACAGTTTGCTTTCAGATGAACAGATTTCTTTAGCAATTTGAAGTAGTAAATTCTAAATATACAGATAAATGAGACTTCAGCAAAGGTTTCAAACAAATAAACGTATTGCTTTAAATTCACATTGCATCTACAAGATGCACTAACAATATATTTCCAGTGAGAGTTGGAATCAAGTATTTATCTATCAAATAAATTCAGTCGAGGTCTATAAAATGCAAAAAATAGTGATGTTTATCAAGAATCTCCAAAAGTGTATGTAGTAGAATATATTCCCCATAATTTCATCATGGAATCCTTTTCCTCTTAAATATGCATATGTGACCAGTGTTCTATAAAACACACTTTGGAACACTGATATGCAAATAATACATGTGAAATGACTCTGGGCCGGCACCGTGGCTCACGCCTGTAATTCCAGCACTTTGGGAGGCTGAGGCAGGTGAATCATGAGGTCAGGAGTTCGAGACCAACCTGACCAGCATGATGATACCCCATCTCTACTAAAAATACAAAAAATTAGCTGGGCATAGTGGCGCATGCCTGCAGTCCCAGGTACTCAGGAGGCTGAGGCAAGAGAATTGCTTGAAACCGGCAGGTGGAGGTTGCAGTGAGCCGAGATGGTGCCACTGCACTCCAGCCTAGGAAGACAGAGTGAGACTCCGTTCCCCTGCCACACCCCTCCACCAAAAAAGGAAAGAAATAACTCATCTCCACAAGTAGTAAATGCATAAGTGGACTTTCTTGCATCTACTAAGGCAATACCTGTTCTCTTTGTGATGCTGATGAAAGGCATGTTCCTTACATCCAGGAAAAAAAGCACACTAATTTTGCCTGTAACTTCAGCTGTCTATATCTCCTCTCCAAGGGACATAGCTGGTCTGAAATTCTTCCAAAAAGTGAAGAATCTCCTTAAACTTTGTGTCTCAACTTTTGCCGTGAAAATTGACAATCTTCATGATTCCTTCCAATTTTTTGTGTTTCAGACATTAACAATGAGAGTTTTACACATGAACATTGCTGTCTCAGTGAGAGCAATCTGTCTCCTCTTTTGAAACAAAAATATGAAATTCTTAATCTTCTTCTAAAGACTATAAGCATTGTGAAAATTACGTGATCAAAAATAACATTCACAGTAATATTGAAGTGTCTCAGTTCAGAAAACAATGCAGAATAATTACATTTTGTATTAGTGTCACCTTTCATCCATACTTCTTGAAGACAACCAAAGCTTTACATTTTCTGTGACCATCTAAAAATATTCTATACCTAAAGTACTCTGGCATTTGTTCATATGCACTGAACTTGGGTTTTGAAAACCGAGTCCTTGTGCTCACAGATTCATTTTAAAATAAAAGATTCATCCATCACATCTTTCCCTGGCTCTAACAAAGAAAAGGAATAAGTCAGGAAGAGGAGAATGTATCAGAGAGAAACTTGAGGGTACCTCATGATTGTAGGGGGGACTGGCAGACAGGCTTAAAAAGAGAAATGCAATACCAGCAAACTTCTTAATTTCACATATGAATCTACTATGTGCTTAACAGTTATGGTGTGTCACATCAGCCACTGTTCTAGATATTCTGGATAAAAAGTTGTTTTCTACTTGTGAGGTGCTCTAAATCACTGCTGTTCAATAGAAATACAAGGTGAGCCACATACGTAACTTTAAATGTTTTAAATTTACTTTTAAATTTACATGAGTAAAGTTCATTTCTTTTAATACAGTTCTATGAGTTTTCACAAGTGAACGCTGTATTAATTTTCTATTGACACCAGAACAAAATGCCACAAATTTAGTGACTTAAGCAAAACAAATATAGTACCTGAAGGCTCTATAGGTCAGAGTCTGGCAAGATTCTCACTGGGCTAAAAGCAAGTTGAGGGCAGAGCTGTCTTCCTTTGTGGAAGCTCAGGAGATAATTGTTTCCTTGCCTTTTTCTATCTCCTAGAAGCTGACCACATTCATTGGCTTGTGGTTGCCTTCCAAAGGCAAGCTAAGTCCTTTTCAAATCTCCTTCTTTTCCACTTCCCTTTTCCACCTTTAAAGATACTTGCGATGATACTGGGCCCACCTGGATAATCCAGGATAATCTCTCTATTTGAAGGTACACTGATTAGAAACCTTAATTCTGTCAATAACCTTAATTTCCCTTTGTCATGTGACCTAACGTATATACTGGTTCTGGGGATTCAAATATGAACATCATTGTCAAGGGCCATTATTCTGTGTATCACAAATGCATGAAGTCATGTAAACGCCATCATGGTCAAGAAAATAAACAGTTCCATCTTCCTCAAAATTATCTCTTCCTCCTCCTCTGTGCTCAAATGCTCCCCTACCCTAACCTCTGCAAACACTGATGTTTGCATGCCTTTTGTATGTCTCTTCGAGATGTCATATACATGGAATCATATGGTAGTAGTCTTCTGAGCCTGACTTCCATAGATTAGCATCATAAAACAATTATCCATCTCATTGCAAGTTATCAATTGTTCCTTTTTATTTCTTAGTAGTCTTTCTTTAATCCCGTCACCAGTTAAAGGACATTTGGTTGTTTTGGAAATTATGAATGAAGCTGCTTATAACTATTAGCGTACAGGTTTATGCACCAACATATTTTCATTTCTCTTGAGAAAATGCCCAGGAATGGAATAGATGGGTCATATAGTAAGCATATAGTTAACTTTATAAGAACCTGCCAAACTGCTTTCCAAAGTGGCTGTACCATTTTGCATTCTCACAGGTGATCTATCTATGCCAGTTGCTCAAAATCCTCATCAGCATTTAGTATTGCTGTTTTTATTTACCATAGCCATTCCAATAGGTATGTAGCGGTATCCGATTGTGGTTTTAATTGGTATATTTCCAATGGCTAATGATGTTGTACTTCTTTTTACAGGCTTATTAACATCGATATATCTTCTTTAGTGAATTGTTTAAATATTTTGCACATTTTATTATTGGCTTGTTTTCTTATTAATGAATTTTTGAGTGTTTTTCATAATATTATGAATAAATCTTTTTTTCCACTCCTTTTCCTGAGCTGTAATAAATGTTCTTTATGAGATATTCTATTTGCTAATATTTTCTTCTAGTCTTTAGAAGAAAATACATTTCTTTTCTTTTCATTCTCTAATAGGTTCTTTCAAGGAGCAAATGTTTTAATTTTGATGAGGTTGTATTTATCTTTTTAAAAACATATTGTGCTTCTGATGGTGTATTGGAGAACTCTTTACTTAGTCAAAGATCACAAAGATTTTGTTTGCTTGCTTTTTTATGGTGAATTAAGTTGACTTACTTTTGAGTATTGTATTCCTAGAATGTGCTCTACATAGTTATGAAGTATTATCTTTATAAAAATTGTTGGATTTTATTTAGAATTTTTACATCTATATTCATGAGGAATATACGTCTGTAGTTTTATTTTCTTGTGATGGCTTTGATTTTGATATCAAGGTTAGAGTGGTCTCAGAGAATGGATTGGGATGCATTTCCTCTTCTTCAATTTTGTAGAAGAGTTTACCTGAATTGTTTTGATTTCTTACTTAAATGCTTGACTGAATTTACCAGTAAGGACATCTGACCCTGGATTTATCATTGTAGGGAGGCTTTTAGCTACAAATTTAATTCCTTAAGTAGGTAAAAGACTGTTTAGGCTATCTTTTTTTTTTTTTGAGTTAGCTTTTTTAGTTCAGATCTTTCAAGAAATTTGTCCATTTCATATATATTTGTCCATTTCATATACATTGGCTATCAATTTTTTTTTTTTGAGTTAACTTTTGTAGTTTAGGTCTTTCAAGAAATCTGTCCATTTCATATATTTGTCCATTTCACATACATTGTCAAATTTCCTGGCATAAAGTCACTCATAGTATTCCCTTATTATCTTTTAAATATATACAGAATGTGTAGTGGTGTCACTTCTGTCATTCCTGATATTGATGAATTGTGGCTTCTCATTTTTTTTTCACAATCATGCTTGCTAGAGATTTATTTTATTGATCATCACAGAAGTCCAGCTTTTTGCTTCAATAATTGTCTATACTGTATTTCTGTTTTTTACTTCTTAGACTTCAGCATTGGCTTTCTTATTTCCTGTCTTCTGCTTATTTTGTTTTTAATTTGCCTTTTTTTTTTCTAGTTTCTTGAGATGCAAGCTGAAGCCACTGATTTGAAACCTTTCTTCTCCTCTGATATGGGTGGTTAGTTCTATAAATTTCTTCCTAAGTACTACATTAGCAACATCCTGCAAATTTTGATATGTTATGTCATTCAGTCCAAAGTACTTTCTAATTTCTTTTTTGATTTCTGTTTCAACTTCTGAGTTATTTTAATGTGTGATATTTAATTTTTAGAAATGTAGAAATTCTCTAGAGATATTTCTGTTATTGATTTCCAATCTATTCCATTGTGATAAATGAACATACTGAGTGTATTAGTCTGTTTTCATGCTGCTGATAAAGACATACCTGAGATGGGATAATTTACAAAGAAAAAGAGGTTTAATGGACCCACAGTGCCACGTGGCTGGGGAGGCCTCACAATCATGCTGAAAGGCGAAAGGCACATCTTACATGGCAGCAGGCAAAAGAGAACTTCTGCCGGGAAACGCCCTCTTATAAAAGCATTGGATCTTGTGGGATTTATTCACTATCATGAGAACAGCACAGGAAAGACCCAACCCCATGATTCAATTATCTCCCACTGGGTCCCTCCCACAACACCTGGGAATTGTGGGAGCTACGATTCAAGATGAGATTTCGGTGGGGACACAGCTAAACCATATCACTGAGTATGACTTTAATCCTTTTTAAATTTATGAGGATTTGTAATATAATCCGGAATATCTTCTATCTTGGTAAATATTCCACTCTTTGCACCTGCAGAGAATTGTTTTGTTGAAGTCTTCTACATACTTACTGATTTTCTGACTACATAGTTGACATGGTTTGGATCTGTGTTCCCATCAAATCTCACGTGGAATTGTAATCCCCAGTGTAAGAGGTGGGGCCTGGTGGAAGGTGATTGGATCATATGGGTGGAATTCTCATGAATAGTTTAGTATCATGCCCTTGATGCTGTTCTTGTGATAGCGAGTGAGTGAGTTATTGTGAGATCTGGTTGCTTAAAAGTCTATAGCACCTCCCTTCTCACTCTCTTCCTCCTGCTCCAGCCATGTGAAGATACCTACTTTCGCTTTGCCTTCCACCATGAGCAAAAGTTCCCCGAAGCCTCCCAAGAAGCAGAAGCTGCATGCTTCCTGTATAGCCTGCATAACAATGAGCCAATTAAACCTATTTTCTTCATAAATTACCCAATCTCAGGTATTTCTTTATAGCAATGTGAAAATAGGCTAATACACTAGTCTATCAATTATTAAGGTAGAAACACTAAAATATCTGGTATAGTTGTGGATTTGCCCTTTTTTTCTTGCAGTTCTATCAGTTTTTTTTTTTTTTTAATGTATGTTGAAGTTCTAGCTTTTTGTTTAGTTCTCGAATTTCCATTTGGTACCTTTTTACTTATTGCTTTGCTGAGAGTTTCTATCTCTCAAGACTATTAACTTTATCTCACAGAAGATGGTTATAATAGTTGTATTAAAGTCTTTGACAGACTATTCCAAGGCTTAGGTCATCTTATGTTTGGCATCTATTTACTGTCTTTCCCCTTGAAGACAGTAAATTTTTCATATTTTTCTCATTATTATGTCACATAATTTTGGATTGTATCCAGAACATTTTAGTTTCATCTTGCAAGTTTGTAGGTCCTGTTATAATATAAAAATGCTAATTTTCTGAGCAACTGATAATAAACATCATTAGCTTCAGACTGACAAGAAGTTTCGCCTGCAGTGGTGGTGGTCTCAATGTCAATTCTGTTTTCAAAGTCTTTACTGTGCTCTTTGGGCCAGGCTGATGCACGCTGCACTTGGAAAAGAGCCTGAAATTTGAGTCATAGTTTATGTTACATTTCAGCCCTCACAATCTTTGCTATGCCTTGGTGTTGCTCCACACACACTTAGCTCAGGGTGAGTCCAAGAGTTATGTCATTACATACCCGAAATTTGGAATTCCATTTCTTCAGCTCTTTCGTCTCTAAATTTTCTCCCACACATTCCCATAATCAATGACCTTTTTCCCCTGATATTTCTAGCCAGAAAGATTGAATCTTCTTAGATGTTTAGCCTCTCACAATGTCATATACTCTTGAGTAAATAGGGTTACTTTAAGGTTAAGTAGCAAAAGAAAGGAGAATGAGAAAAATGTCATGGATTGTGCACACTCTGGACAATAGGAGCTTCTTTTTAGCTCCTCAGGCTAGAAAGACAAGCCTTCTCTCATGGTTTTAGGTTTTTGCTTTACTACCATACATCTATGCAGCTCAGTTACTGAGCTGCTCTGGGCAGGGTTTGGAAGTAAAAGATTAAAAAAAGGAGATGAGGGATTCTCCCCACATTCTCCAGCATACAGAGGTCCTTTTTACTTGTCTTTAGTCAAAAAGAAGGGATTCTTCCCTAAAGCGTTTGCTTTCAGCACCTGCTGTGCAGTTCTAGGACTTAAAACCCCTCTTGAGACAGTGCTGAGAGACAAAGAAAACAACAACACGAAACTCACCTGCCATATTCCACCCCTCTGCTCTGTCCCTTTTGGGTCATTATTCATGTTTTAGCATCCATCTTCAACCACTTGCTGTGGTTACTTTGCAGAGACCTTGGGCAGTGCTATTCAAAATCTGCCCAGATTTTTTAGTTGTAATCAGTAGGAAAGACAGACTACACTAGACTTATTCCTTAGCCAGCCAACATATATATTTCAATGAGCTGGCTTCTCTCTTACTGGCTGTCTCACCATGTGACACATCTGCTCCCCCATCACCTTTTGCCATGATTGGAAGCTTCCTGAGGCCCCACAAGGAGCAAATGCCAGCACTATGCTTCACATACAGTCTACAGAACTGTGAGCCAAAATAAATCTTTTTTCTTTATAAATTACCTAACCTTAGGTACTCCTTTATAGCAATGCAAAA
This sequence comes from Macaca thibetana thibetana, assembly GCF_024542745.1. NCBI lineage: Eukaryota > Metazoa > Chordata > Mammalia > Primates > Cercopithecidae > Macaca > Macaca thibetana. The sequence goes on from NC_065587.1 coordinate 80,475,150, forward strand.
TGAAGTAACACAGGTTCACAGTATATCTCTTATATGACAGTTTTGTTTCTACACTTCTGCCCCCATTACATCATACTTCTATCCACTTTAAGGTCTTCCTCATCACAAGGGATATGCTATTGTGGTACTAGCCACAAGTATTTATTTATTTTTGCAGTGCCTTATACCATGTAATCCCCTTCTGAAAGGACAAACTAGAGAAATGACTTTTGTGGGTGCCCATCTTTAGTACTTGACCATTCTATCTTGATGGCCTTGGCAGTCACTCAACACTCAGCAGAAGAAACAGACAAGATAATATTTGGATTTTAGGACCTAGAAGTCCTAGTTCTATGTGGAAGAACGTCTACAAAGAACAGGTTAAGAATCTTATTTCTTTTTCCATTTGGTAGCTAATCATCAAGAATCATTTTGGAATACTTCTCGGCAAATCTCTATGGGATGATGGCCATAAATGAGACCTAAAACTGAGCTGTATTTGAATAAGAACTTAGCCTCCCTATTAATCCTCTCCTCACCCCCTAAGCATTTCTTATTAGGTATGACAATCACTTCCAATTCCACAAAGCAAGGAAACTTAGAAAAGAGCAGGCTCTTCTCCAGGATTTGGTAAGTATCTAGTCCTGAACTTGAGTGGGGCCCCACCATGCATAGGGAACCAGTTTACAAAACATGTACATAACAGGATCTCAATAATTATTTCTTTGAAGAAGAGAAACATGCTATGCTTGCTATCACTATTCATAGAAATTTTTTTTTTTTTTTTTTAGACAGGGTCTCACTCTGTCACACAGGCTGCAGTGTAGTGGCGCAATCTTGGCTCACTGCAACCTCTGCATATCAGGTTTGAGCAATTCTTGTGCCTCAGACTCCCAAGTAGCTGGGATTACAGAAACGGACCCTCACACCCGGCTAATTTGTGTATTTTTAGTAGAGACAGGGTTTCACCATGTTGGACAGGCTGGTCTTGAACTCCTGGCCTCAAGTGATCTGTTCGTCTTGGTCTCCCAAAGTGCTGGTGAGAGGTGACAACGTGCTAGCAGCCCTCACTGGCTCTGGGCGCCTCCTTGACTCCTCTGGCCTCGTTGGAGGAGCCCTTCAGCCCGCCGCTGCGCTGTGGGGGCCCCTCTCGGTGGCTGGCCGAGTCGGAGTCCGCAGCCGGCTCCCTTTGCTCGGAGGTGTGGAGGGAGAGGTGTGTGTGGGAACCGGGGCTGCACCAGGCGATTGTGGGCTGGTGCGGGTTCTCTGGGTGGGCGCAGGCTTGGCAGGCCCCGCACTCGGGCAGCCAGCTGGTGCCCGCTGGGCTTGATCAGGCAACAAGCTCCTTCTGGGCTGCTTGGAGTGCCCCAGCTGGGTGCCGCAGGGTCCTACGGGGAGTGCTAGCTAGAGGTGAAGCTGGCTGGGCTTCTGGGACAGGTAGGGATTTGGAGAACTTTTCTGTCTAGCTAAAGGTTTGTAAACGCACCAATCAGCCCTGTGTCAAAACGGACCAATCAGCTCTCTGTAAAATGGACCAATCAGCAGGATGTGGTTGGGACCAGAAAAGGGAATAAAAGCAGGCCACCCGAGCCAGCAGGGGCAACCTGCTCAGGTACCCTTCCACGCTGGGGAAGCTTTCTTCTTTCACTCTTCATAATAAATCTCGCTGCTGCTCACTCTTTGGGTCTGCACCACCTGTATGAGCTGTAACACTCACTGAGAAGATCTGCAGCTTCACTTCTGAAGTCAGCGAGACCACGAACCCACCAGAAGGAAGAAACTACCTACATATCTGAACATATGAAGGAACAAACTCCGGACATACTATCTTTAAGAACTGTAACATTCACCAGGAGGGTCTACGGCTTCATTCTTTAAGTCAGTGAGACCAAGAACCCACCAATTCCAGACACACTGGGATTACAGGTGTGAGCCACCATGTCCAGCCTATAAACCAATTATTTGAAAATCATGTATGCATTCTCTTAACCAGAGAATGTAGGTGTCAATATCCTGCTATTCTATAACACAGAAAGTTTCCTGAATTTCTGGAATATGTAATACCTTCACCTCTGAGGTTTAAGAAACTACATGAAGATTCCATTATTAAATTATAAATGTACAGTTTTCATGATAGTCTTCCTGGTATTTTTAAGCAATAATAAAATGCTTCCAGGAAAAAAAAAATATGGGCCAGGTATGAATACTGCTCTGAATAAAGAAGAAATTTTGCAATTTTAAAAGCTGAAGCGCTCCTGTATATCTAAAATACTAAAATCTTGCTACTGACAATAACACTAATACGTGAGTACAAGTGGTTTATTTGGAGGCAATCCCAGGAAACTGTGATAGGAGAGCAGGAGGAAGACAAAGCAAAGAGGAAAGGCAGTCTTGGGTGCATTAATAGGCAGCTTATCACATGAGCAGCTAGAGCATAGAACACATCTTATTTAGAGTTGTCTCACTTGAAAGACGAAGGTTGAAGACTGCTCCTTGGACAACGCCTTCTCCATTTCCTCATCCTTCTCACCTGCCTGTGAATGGGCCAAGCCTGGTTCCCATTGCCTAAGAAAGTTGTCAAGGAAGATGCTCAAGTGCTTGCAGTAAGAAGCAATCAGCTTGCAGGGGATGGTGAGGGCCACTAGCTGTGCCTCTGTCCTCTTTGTTTTTCAGTGTAGATGATAATTACAGGAGACTGATGTAGTCCTCAGCACAGGCCAATAAGAGACTGTTAGAAGGAAAGTGGGGGAAGATCGATTATTCTGATGACTCTTCACCATGTAATCTTATTGAGTATAAAGTCAACCCTGAAGAATGAAATCTCATCTTTTCTGTTTTAATATATGTATTGCCATTAACTAACACAGGTAACTAAAAGTTATTTTCTCTCCTTTTTCCTTTGTCAGTGGATATTTTTACTGTGCTTTGATTGCTTAAGAGTATCATTTACAACATGTCCATTCTAAGTCAAGCAAGAAAAAGAGCAGTTTGTTCAATCTTTTATCTCCACTATATTGGTTTAAAGGATCATCTCTCTCTACATCCTACAGTTGCCTTTAGTTCTACATTTATTGGAAGCAACCAACCCCAGTGGTGGCCTATTTAACACCAGCACAAAACCTAGAAGGTTTAATTGAAAGCACTGGCATTCAAGCTGTGCTTAGTAGCTTTCAGAAAAAAACTATGTATTTAAGACCGGTATTGAGTGGAACCCCATGGGTCTCAAGGCACAGAGCCCAGGGAGCAAGATCTGAAAGAGCAGAGAGAATGTCCAGTCATAAGTGATCACAATTGTGACTTAATAATACAGAATGAATAAATTGTTAATAGTTTAGATAAGGGACTGTCAAAATAAGATTAAAGTAGTCTTTCTTCCAATAATAACAAAAAGATTATAGCACCAACCTATTCCTTTTTTATAGCTGATAATTATTCACAGATACAGAGGAGATCAGCAAGGTTATTTTTCTGTCACTGCACTGCTTGACAACACATCTCAATTATTACCCTTTGTTCAGGACTGATGTCATTTTTCTCCCTGTAATACATACAGTTAGAAGATTTTTATGGCTGTAGTTTCTACCACCATGAAACTAAAACAGAGTCAGAAATTTTTATGTAATTATAACTTCAGTGTTTAAAAAGCCCATGTCAGAATTGTTAAAGAGATATTATGCACTGAAAAATCAAAGTAAAGGTACCAAATAAAAGCTTCATGAAATAGGTAGATATCACCATGTCCTCATTAAGTAAACCAGAAATCGTTTCTGTATTGGTATTTTATTTTCAGGCTAATGTTTTACCAAATACCTTTTTTTGAGGCACTTTATATTTAAATTTGTGTTTTTATATATGTGTTTATATATGTTTTACATGTGTGTGTATGTGTATTAACCCTTCTTCCTCAAAATAATTCTCCAGAGAGATTACAAATACAACTAATGTATACAAATACAAATATAACTACTTTTCTGAACTCCACAGTCAACATATAAATCGGCTAAAAATTCTTAGTGAGTAAATAAACCATTCAAATAAAAAAAGACACAGATTCTCCACAGAGACCTAGTACACTACTGGGAAGACCACTGATAGATATTAAATATTGAGTGAAAGATCATGTGAATAGCACACTCTGTATATTCACACACTTAGTCATGACATTCATAAATATTGAACCCCCAACTGTGTGTGCAGAACTATTCAAACGCTTTTGGGGAATACCAAGAAGCATCCTACTTCCCATCTTCATTTTGCTCCGTAGCATTTATCATTGTCATGTATACTATACATTGTATTTCTTTGTTTTCTTTATTGTTCTCCCCTACTACAGCAGAGGTCCCCAACCTTTTTGGCACCAGGGACTGATTTCATGGTGTTACCGGTAGAGGTTCTTGACTGCAAGCTGTCAAGGTTCTTGGCGTTTTGAACAAATAATTGGAAAAACGTGCAAGAAAGCAAGGAAAGAACCAAGCAACGAAAGAACGAAAGCAGGGATTTATTGAAAATGAAAGTACACTCCACAGTGTGGGAGTGGGCCTGAGAAGTGGCTCAAGGGCCTGGATACAGAATCTTCTCTGGTCCAGATGCCTGCTAGAGGTTTCCCACTGGCCACTTCATGCTCACCTCACGTAAATGAAGTGGTGGCCTGCAATTGGAGGAGTTGCAAAATGGAGTTACAAAGTGACCTGAAGTGGAGTTAACGAAGTTCACACTTCTGTGCCAACATCTGATTGATTGCTTTTTGTAACCAATCAGAGGCTGAGGAGGAGTTACAAAGTTGCACTTCTGGGCAAAGGAAGACTGGACTGGCCATCAATCTGATTGGTTGTGGACAGTCAATTTCCCATCTGCTTGACAGAAAAGGTCGGTGGGGGGGGGGTAGTTGCAAAGGGAGTAGTCTCTGGTCCTTTTGTTACTTAGGCGTGAAAAGTTAGGGTTTTCCTTTCAATTTAATTCTAGGAAGTCAGCATGAAACGACCTTAGGTTTCCTCACTGCCGACCCTATACTTCTACCTCAATGGAAGACATAATTTTTCATGGATGGAGGGGGGATGGTTTCAGGATGAAACTCTTCCACCTCAGATCATCAGGCATTCTCATAAGGAGTGTGCAACCTAGATTCCTCATATGCGCAGTTCACAACAGGGTTCGAGCTCCTATGAGAATCTAATGCCACCACTGATCTGACAGGAGGCCGAGCTCAGGAGGTAATGCTTACTCACCTGACACTCAGCTTCTGCTTTGCAGCCCTATTCCTAAATGGCCACAGACCGGTATTATGGGGGTCCCCTGTTGGTATGGGTTGGGGAACCCTGTACTAGAGTACAGGTCCTTTGAAGTAGAGACTACATCAGATGCTGTCAGCATACTCACTTTTATCCCCTGATATGGGCTGAATTGTGTCTCAAAAAAAAAAAATTATATGTTTGAAGTCCTAAGCCCCAGAACTTCAGAATGTAACTTTATTGGAAAAAGTCTTTACAGAAGTCATCAGTTCAAATGAGTTCATTGGGGTGGGGCTCTAATCCAATATGATTGGCGTCCTTATATAAAGGGGAATTTGGATTTGGACAGACATGCACAGAGGGAAGACAAAGTGAAGATGGAGGAAGAGCACCATATGTAGGTGGAGGATTAGAACTATGCCTCTACAAGATAAAGGATGCCAAAGATTGCCAGCAAACCACCAGAAGCTAGGAAAGGACAAGGGAAGATTCCTCTGCAGTTTCAGAGCAAGCCTGGCCCTGCCAACACCTTGATATCAGACTTCGGGCCTGCAGAGATGTGGAAACTTCAGTCGCTGTTGTTCTAAGCCATCCAGTTTGTGGTGTTTCATTATAGCAGCCCTAGGAAACTGACACACTGCCTCAGCTCTTTTTACTTCAATCCACACTGGCTCACTTTTATTACGTATGATTATTCGCCTGCAAGCTTTTTCTAGTTGCTGGAATTCAGATCTGCAGGAGGGTCCAGGAGTTCATGTGGCCTCTCCCTGCAAGCAGCCCTGATGGGAGTTGGTGGGACTATAAACCTCCCAGCTCCCTTACCCATCAAGTGTGGTAATACTGAGAAAGGTGTTTCCTCGGGTTCCCTAATAGGTTGAAGCTCTGGTTGGCCCCAGTGTTTAACCTTCTGGAAGACATACCTCTTCCTTACTTACTCTTCTTGCCGTCCCACTTCCCCCACACCTGTACTGGTGTTTCCTGACATCACTTCTCCAATAAACTGCCTGCAGATGAACCCATATCTCCAGGTCAGCTCCAAGAGGCGTGCAGCCTGAGACAGAGTTTCTGTAGCTCAGTGTGAATTCTCTTGACTAAGAACAGTGCCTGGCAAGTGGTGGGTGTTGAATATATATTTATGGATGAGAGAATTCATGAAGTAGAATACTTATCACTTTACTTGCCCTCAAAGATTCCGGAAGTTAGTGATCAAATGCAGAGTTGGTGAGTAGGAGCAGGTGACCTGTTGCAACAGCAATGCAAGAGAGTCCACAGGAGAGTTTGAGGTTACAAGCTACATGAAGAGTATAGACAACAAGCACCCTCAGGACCTTAAGTGGAAAAAGAGAGCACAGAGGGCATTGGTAGGCTCACAAGTCTTCTCTGAAGGGTGGTAGTCTTCTGCTGAAGGGCATATGCCACATACTCACTATTAGAGAAAGAGACTTTTGCTGACCTTCCTAACCAATAGGTGTTCTATAGTAGAAGAGACCATCCCTAAGCAATGTTATAGTTGCGCAAAATGCACAAAGCTTGCCAGTCCCAAGTTCCATAGCAGTTCACTAGCTGAACCAAAATGAAAGCTGAGGTATTATTTTTAGAGAGAACTTGATTTGACTCTGGTTAATTCAAATCAATGTGCATTAATCAGATTTACATGAATTTCTAAACACTAATGCATGTGAGGTTGGGGAGCCTTCTTATTGTGAAATTTAGAGGAACAGTAGAAGAGAATCCATGGGCATGACTTAAAATAGACACCTTTAAATACATTGCTGTAATTACTACTAATTTCTATCTCCATCACTACCACTCCCTACTAAAACCAGTAGCTATATGGTAGGTACTGTGCTCAGAGTTTATGTGAATTTTCTCATTTAATCACCATAATTATGCTGAGATAGGAATTTTTATGTGCAGATGAAGAACCTGCATAGAAAATAACAGAGCTGAGATTCGAATGCAATTCTGTCTGATTCTAATGCAATGCCCATGTGCAAAAATGTTGAGTGTGAAATGTAATATGAGTGTTTTCTTAATCTTTTTATCATGTCCAGTTCTGTTCAAGGAATCGAGATCAGGCCTTAAAAGCTGTGAGTTGTTTTGTCTAGTAGATAATGACAGAGAATTCATAGTTCTGCAGTTCAGCATGTATTATAAAAGGCAAAATATGGCAGACAGTATTTTCTAAAGATGACCACACCATTGTATGTCATATCCCACAGGCTTATCCTACGATATGATATTGACACTCCTCCATTGAGAGTTAGAGCCTATGTCTCATCCTCAGGCACTAGAAAGCAATATGGCTTTTCCTGACACTATTCTTTGGGATATACACTTTGCGAACCCTGAGCCAACAGGTAAGAAGTTCATCTACTGAATGAAGCTGCAATGTGGGGCAATGACATGGAGATCTATAGAAACAGAGAGCTATGCCTTAGGAGCCCCAGCCTCACCAGCACTATTAGAGTCTTTCCACCATCAACAGGCAGACAGGCCAAGGAGTAGGGTTTTAGGTTTTTTCATCTTGCAGCCCTCTTTCCAGTGGAAGACATGTGAGGAGAGAGGAGCTATTCCCCATCAAGTTCTGCTGATAATTTGTAAGCAAAGTAATTCTATTGTTTTAAGCCACTACATTTTTGGGTAATTTATTATGCAGACAGAATAACAGGAACATAAAACAAAGGTACTTAACTAAGAGAAAGACAGCCTAATGCAAATGAATCATCCCTCCTTAAATTTTTTTCCTGAAAATGCATATGAGGAAAATGTCAACATGGGCTTACTACATTTATCTTTTTCCCCTCTGTTCATGACATAACTTAAATCCTGGAAGTCTACCTTCAATCGGAAGTGAAGTGGATTTGAAGACCTTTCAACTTGGCCTCCAGGGAAGGTTCTCCTCCTCAAAGTTATTGAGTCTTAAGACTTTGATCAATTCTGAGATAGATAGCAATGTCTCAGGTCAAGAATGAACTCTATTTTTCAGCTTTGCAGAAAAGGTTCACAGCCTCTAGTCACAGATACAGCTGGTTGAGGTTAATGCTCTTATCCTTTGGTTTGGGGAGGATTTATGTCAAGATTTAGGCTGATTCATCTTTCAGATTAATAACATGAGGATGTACCCCAAGGAAGATCTAACCAAAATGCAATAATGGGAACGTCCCAGTATGAAACCTGGCAATACCTCTGCCCAATTCACAGACTGTCAATTCAACCCTTTCATACTACCTAATCCAAGAATATGTGCTGTCTTTGTTCATTTATCTCATTTTCTATTTAATAAGAAGATCCTAAGGTTTCTAATTAGTTTGACTACGTATCTTAATAACATTAAAATACCAGGAGAAATGGCCTGTGTGCACTGATAGACTATTTAAGATCCATTTAGACACTGGTGACATTCATAAGAAATATTACATTTCCACAGCCCTTAGGCCACAAAAATTTTTCTCAGCCCATTTGTTTTCATCTCTACCCTCATTCCCTATTTGAAGAAGGGGAAAGATGGAACTTTCCTGTATGAGCTTATTTCCAGCTCTAGTCATTCTGTTACTTACTTTTCTCTGGCCCTGTTAGTCTCTTGTGGTTCCTTGAATAGAGCAAGAATATGTTGGCTTCATGACCTTTGCACTTGCTCGTCTTTCAGCTAGGATACACTTTTGGTTTGCTCTCTCTCTCTCTCTCTCTCTTACACTTTTGGTTTGCTCTCTCTCTCTCTCTCTCTCTCTCTCTCAAGAGCTTTCTGTTGTATAGGAACGACCATGGGTTTGTGGGTTACTATTCATCTTGGTAGAGGGAGTACTTGCTACTTAATTTTGGGTTCTCAGAAAACAAAACTTGAAACAATTATTTAAATTTATTCAGGAGGGGACCTCAGAAAATATCAGTAGGGCAATAGAAAAATGAAAAAGGGAAAGGAAACCAGTCAATGAAATGTGTATTATCAAGCCAGTTCCCACCGTGGGCAACCAGGGCTTACTCCCACGTGGAAACTCTAGGCACACAGTTATCCCACACAAGGAGTAAAGAAACTGAAGTATTTATTTACCATAGGTTGAGGGCTCCTCCCAGTATTTGTGCCCAGGCAGAGCAACATCTGGAAGGCAGAGAAAGCCTCAGTCAGGGAGGAGTAGCTGCTAGCACAGAAATCAGGCCAGTGTGCAAAGAAATGCTGAATGTCATATGGACAGGACACAAACAGCATCTGCCAGGCCACCACTGGGAACTATTTGTAAAAGTACTATGCCAGTTTAAAGGACTAGTGATTATGCATATTTGGTATAAAAAGTCCAGGCTTCCTGGAAGAGCTGTCATTTGATGTGAATCTTAATAGATGCTTTTGCTTCCCATCAGAAACCATAAGCTTTCTCCCACAAGGGAGGCCAAGAGTCTAGAAAAGGTCTTTCCAGGCAGAAGGAAGAGGAGGAACAAAGTGGGGGCTCTCTGGGAAGCAGGGACTCTCTGGTTCTCTGGACACAAGTGGGAAGCGCTGCTCATCACTAGCAGAAACAGCAACCTGTAGATACGTTAACAGGGTGAAATATTTTTATTTAAAAAGATGCTAAAAAAATCTTGAAAGAATTAATGAGGCAATATAACAAAAATAAGAGAAACAAAATGAGGGCAAAATATGAAGAGATATTTCACTGAAGAAAATATACGAATGGCAAATAAGCATATAAAATGTTCAACATCATTAACCATTAGGAAAACTCAAATAAAGACTATAATGAGGTATCACTACACACCTGTTGGAACAACCAAACTTTAAGGTAATGATAATACAAAATGCTGGTGAAGATGCAGAAAATCTGGGCCTCTCATACGTTGCTGGTGGGAATATAAGATGGTACAGCAACTCAGAAAAATTGCTTGACAATTTCTTTACAAAAATAAAGGCAACTAAGTATATACTCACTATACAACCCAGCAATTGCAATCCTGGACATTCATCACATAAAAATTAAAACTTATGTCTGTACAAAAACCTATATGTGATTATTCGTAGCAGTTTTATTTGTAATATCCAAAAATCAGAAGCAATCAAATGTCCCTCGAGAAGTAAATGGTTAAACAAGCTGTGGAGTATCATACTGTGAAATATTCCTTGGTAATAAAAAAAAGTAAACTATTGATCCAAGCCACAACCTGGATGGTTCTCAAGGGCATTATGCTAAGTTTTTAAAAAGCCATTCTGAAAAGGCTACATATTATATTATTCCATTCATATAATATTATCAGAAAGGCAAGACTGTAGAAATAGAAAACAGATTAGTGGTTACCAGGCATTAGAAATGGTGGAGAGGAGGGAGTTGAGTATGACTACAAACACACAGCATAAGAGAGTTCTTTTTGGTAGTGGAATAGTTCTGTATCTACATCATGTGGTTGTTGTGAAAATCTACCCATGTGATTAAAATGATATAGAACTATACCTGCACATTGTAGCAGTGTCCATATCTTGGTTTTGCTATTGATATATATTTTTGATGTCTATATATTTTTTGAAATAGATAGATGGATAGGTAGATAGAAAGAAAGAAAGATAGATACATAGATAGATAGATAGATAGATAGATAGATAGATAGATAGATAGAGATAGATAGATAGCTAGCTAGCTAGCTTGTTTGGAGGTTCTAGCAGGGGAGTGCAGCTACTCGTATGCCCTTGAC